>NC_087344.1:206651708-207291875 GCF_030014295.1 Loxodonta africana | reverse complement strand
ACCTGCTTCCAAAAGTCACAGCCTTAAAAACCCTATGGAGTAGTTCTCCTCTGCACACGTAAGTCAGAATTGACTCGATGGCAACTAAAGCAACAACAACAATGACGGACAATACAGTGTCATCCCAGACAATGAGGTGGAAATGGGGAGCATGATGAATTTCTGTGTTTACGTAACTCTTAGTGAGTCTGAGGTGCGATTAATTACTTCTGTGCGTGGCCTTTCTAGCCATGATCTTGGTAACTCCCACCCAGGTGATTGTGTGATAGGGTAATTGTGACCTACCAAGGGGATTGGTCAGTTTTGCCTTAATAGAGAGCCAATTCCAGAATAAAGAAGAGGAGCCCACCACCACCCAGGAAGGAGAGACCCAACAGCAGAGGATGACACAGCGGGATTCCCAGACCACAGAGAGAGAAAGCTGAGTGGCAAAATCCTTCAGCCCCTTCTCCCTAGGGTGGCGCAGCAGGACCACCTGGGCGGTGTGTGCATGTTATTGGTGCCGTTGTGCCATAGGGTGTTCCACTCGTTGCCTGTGGACGTGCAGCTCCAAGAGAGGGCAAGCCACGTCTCTCAGAAGGCGAAGAGACGTTTGACACATTCGGAGTACAAGTATGGTAAAAGCAGCCGTGGAGGATGTACACGGAACGCTATAATGCAAGGGTCAGAGCAGGGACGGTCAAAACTAGGAGTCTGTGCTCTAATGAAGCACAGCATTCAAACCCACTACTGTGGAGCTGATGTCAACTCATAGCGACCCTACAGGACAGAGTAGAACTGCTCCATAGGGTTTCCAAGGAGCAGCTGGTGAAGTCCAACTGCCAACCTTTTCATTAGCAGCCGAACGCTTAACCACTGCGCCACCAGGGCTCCTGGCTGTTTTCAGGAGCATGGAACCTATTTCTACTCTGATTGTTTATCAGAAATATCCACATGATGCTTTAAAATGTCAAAGCAAGCCTGTGAAGAAGGGTAACAAATATCACATATTTGAAAAACAAACTTGGTGCCATTACTGGCTTTTTCATGTGTTTTTCTTTATTCTCTTCTCTGCCTTATCCTTTTCAAAAAATTTATGTCAGTTCTTAAGATCAAAATCTCTGCTTTTTTAAAACATTTTTTTGAAGTATATTGGATTTTCACAGTACATTCATATGGTTAGGCCATGAGGTTAGTTTAAGTCAAATCAGGTATATTGGCCTAGGTTAGTAAAACTTCACCTAACAAACTACATGATACTAAGCAGAAAGCTGTAAGTTCATTTAAAATCAATATTTGAAGCATTAAAAATAAGTTTTTCTATCACAGCTGGTTAGAGAATTTTTAACATGACAGTATAGGTAGACCCACCATATTGGAATCTTATTTGTAATACATTATCGACAATGAATCAATTGTTCTTTAAGCAATATCTGTGCATGCAACAGCATAGTAACTGATAGGTATAAACACAAAAGAACTATGACAGTGATCCCTGCCCTCAAGGAGATGCCAATCTACTTGAAAAAGCTGTTGTTGTTGTTGTTGAGTTGATTCTGACTCATAGTGACCCTGTATGTTACAGAGAAGAACTATCCCACTGGGCTTCCCAGGCTGTAATTTCTGTGGAAGTAGATTGCCAGGTCTTTTCTTACACGGAGCCACTGGTGAGTTTGAACCGCCCAACCTTCAGTTAACGGCCAAGCGCATAACTGTTGCGCCACCAGAGCTACTTCTTGAAGAGGCTAGCTGAACAAAAATTAGAAATAGTATACTAAATAGCCTCCAACAAAATCTGTGGACAATTTGAGAGCTGTTGAAGAAAGAGGTCTATGACATGTGGTAATCAGAGTAGACCTCATGGAGGAAGTGTCATCTGACATAAATTCCAAGGTGACAAAGCATGGCAGTTTGAATCCACCCAGAGCACCTCAGAAGAAAGGCCTGCCGATCTACTTCCATAAGATCTGCTCTAACACACATGGGGTTGCCATGAGTTGAAATCAACTTGATGGCAATGGTTAGGTAGGATTCACCTTCTTCCAGAGAAGATGTTCCTAGAAAGTGAAAGCAACACAAACAAAGATAGAAATAAACATGGTGATCACCTAAACCTTGTAACGGTTTGGGGAAGCATCTTACACAGCTTTTTTTTTTAGTAGAATTTTTATTTGATTCTCAAATAGATGTGACTGTCAAGTATCTTACTCAACACTTGGTGTTGGATATGAGACATTCTCAAGTCAATTTAAAAAATGATTTATAACATATGCTGTGTAAACTTCGTCATCCAACACTACACTAGCCATTGTAGTTTATCCCTCACTAACTCTTTTGTTGCCTTTCAAGATAGACGAGCACACAGGGTGGCCATTCCATAATTCCTACATCCCTCCACCTTGATTTCTCTCTCATAGTTCAGTTAATTCTACCCCAGACCACACTCTTTCATGCATAGATGCAGCCTCTTTTGGCCTATCTTTTTTCTCTTTCGTCTAACTCTTGCCAAGTTTCTACAGAGAAACAATATTGGCTCTCTCATGTTACCTTTCAGTTTGAACAAAGAATGTCACCGTGGACCTCCCATGCAAACAGTGCTGGTGACCCTCCTATCGGGGAAAGAAAAGGGAAGGCGCCGTGTTTACAGGTGAAGAAAAGACTGATGTGGAGTCGGTGCCATTAGCCTCCGAAGCTTTTGAAAATATTCAGAAATTCCTTTCCGAATGTCCTTTAAAAAAATATTTCTCTATAATTTTACAAGTGCTTCCTCCAAAATATCTATTCAAGATAAAATGTTTAAAATATCTAATTTTGTTTCTTGTCTGTTTATAAATATTGTAGAAAATATCCTCCACTTTTTGTTTCTCTTCGCAAATTAACCTACTTGAACAACCAACTTGGCTGAGCGTTCTGAGTCCCAAATGAACAACCTTCACAAAGGTTTTTGAATGGAAAGCATTTATAAGATGAGGACATCATATATAAAATTAAATTCAAAATGAACAAAATAAACAATACCTATAATATGAACTTGAAGGAAAGAGACACTGGGGATGGGACAGAAAGACAGTTAGAAGCTTGGGAAAATTTTTTTCACAGAAGTTCTAGCTTGAGCCGGACTCTAAATAATAAATATTGATTTGTAGGGAGGCATTGAAAGGGTATCTCAAGTTGGGAAGACTGTTGGTAAAGACACAGAGGTACGTTCAAGGGCTGTAAATAGATGTATCTGGTTGAAGGAGAGACTTCTTATGGAGGAATAGAGGAGATATCATTGACAAATCACAGTGGGGTCAATTGTGTAGGTGTTTCAAATGTCACATTAAGGACTTCCTTGGATTTTCTCCTATAAATAATGGTGAGATGTTGAAAGTTTTGAAGGATTATAATGAATTTGACAGAGTAGTTTTAGAAAATTGTCCAACCTGGAGATGTTAGCGGGCTTAGAGGCAAGGAGACCAGATAGGAGGCCATTTATGAATTATGTATCCTCTTCCCTTCTCATTTCTTTTGTTGATTTTAGTTATTTCAGATTCAAGATGTTCTTTAAGCACAGCATCATTCTTTCCCCAAATCAACAGGAATTTCTGAAATACCCATGATATCCTGTTTCACCGCTTACAGTTTCTGCTGTCTCTAGTTCTCCATTTGACTTACAACTTTAATTAAACAAATCTATCTTCTCTTTCTTCTTTCCTTGTCAGCCTCAAACTCTTTGTTATGCAATAATCTAGCAATGTGTCTTCAGAACCCTGGATAAATGACATTTAGTACTTGGAAATGGAAACTGTATTTTTTCTGTTCCCTGTGTGCATATGTGTGCATTTCTCCAGTATTTAACGTCTGAACGCTGGATTTTCAGTCTTCGCTATATGCTCAAGAATGCAGTACAGAAGGGAGGCTACTTCTGTAGAAAACAAGCCAAGGACATTGTGTTCCATCTTTACAATGAAACACAGATCTCCCATTAAAAGGCAAATCCATCATTTCGAAGGTTGAATAGGATGGTGCATGAGAATAAAAATGCAGCTGCTTAAATTTAGGGCATTGAAAAAAGTCCAATTAAAAAAAAAAATGTTCCCTGGGTCTCAAGCATTTTTATTTGATTATACATTGGATAGATTTTCATTCAATCTAGGCTCTTGCTTATTAGAATTCTGTCCTAAAATAGTCTGACATTTGTTTTAAGCAAATTAAACTCAACTATGATACTTCATTTGTTTAAATTCTATATTTGGCTCTTTGGGAATACCCTTGTGTTTGCTAATATACTGTTAATTTGTATACAAGAAATATTGGCATTTTTATAGTGCTTTGCTTTTCCATCTTTTCTTACATTTCTCCCATTCCCATCTAGTTTCTGTTTTGTTTTTTCTTTTCTCTGAAGATATTATTTGCCAAGGCAGCCATTTGTTCTCCAGCCAGCTTTCAGCTGTTTCACTCTGCCTTACTTTGTGTCAAGTAGAGTGCCACCTTTTAGCTATTCTAATGTGCTCTTGCCAACTTTACCCTGCTTAATTTGGCAATAAGAAGTGGCAAAGCCAGTGATGTTCCCTGCAAATATTCTCTATGGGGCCTGCATACAACATGGTGCCCACAACCTGTCTAGGGAGCATGGAAGAGTTCTGCTCCATGCTGCAGAGCCCCTTCACAGATTCTCAAGAAAGTGCTCTATATGCTGTAGGACAAAAAGGCTTATGTCAAGCCTGTTGGTGCAGTGCACACATTTGTGATAGGCATTAATAGTTGCTTATTAGAACTGTGGCGAATTCTCCATGCTTTCCCCTGGAGTCTAGTCCTGCTCTCTCTCAGGCACAGCACCAGAGCTATAGCCTGAGGCCATACAAAGGACGACCCATGTAACAAGGTCCATGCTAAAATGCGCCTGGTAATCGGTAATGAAGGAGCCCTGGGTGTGCAGTGGTTAAGAGCTCTGCAGCTAACCAAAAAAGCAGCAGTTCAAATCCACCAGCCACACCTTGGAAACCCTATGGAGCAGTTCTACTCTGTCCTATAGGGTTGCTATGAGTCAGAATCCATTCAGTGCTAAGGGGTTTGGGTTTTTTGGGTTTCTGGTGGCAAAGTGGTTAAGCACTTGGCTGCTAACTGAAAGATCAGTGGTTCGAACCCACTCAAGCAGCTCCACAGGAGAAAAGACCTGGTGATCTGCTCCTATGAAGATGGCAGCCTAGGAAACCTTATGAAGCAGTTTGACTCTGTCCCACAGTCACCATAAATTGAATTGACTTGAATGCACATAACAACAATAGGTATTCGAGGTCTCTGGGTGCTGCAGACAGTTTGCACTTGACTGATAACCTAATGGTTTGCAGTTGGAACCCACCAAGTGGTACTGTGGAAGAAAAGGCCCGGTGATCTGCTTCCGTTAAGATTACTGCCAAGAAAACCCCATGGAGCAGTTTTACTCTGTAAAACGTGGAGTCACCATGAATCGAAATCTACTCATTGACAACAAACAACAATAAGTGCTTACTAGGTTTCTGAATCCAAGTGTTTGACTCTCTCCTATGATCCTGAGAGTTAGGCATTTATACACATGGTAATATTGTCCCTGGACTGTCCCTAGAAGTCAATATTTCTAATAATTCTTTGGCATCCAATATGTTTTACTGAAATGAGTCTGGTTCCGTTTTCAGACCTTATCTTTCCAATATCCATTGTCTTCCTAAAAAAAAAAAAAAAGTTAATTTCAAAAGAGAACTTGTTTTAGTTAATACAGTGAGAGCTGAAACACTGTGACTGCCCTGCTTTCCTGAGTCTTGCACGTTTTCTGCCTCTGACAGGGTGCAGTCTTACCACTTTTCTATCGCTGAGTTTAGATGAAAATATTTGAGTTTTCCTTTTCTAACAGGTTTCTGCTTTACACAGCTTCTGGCTGTCTCAGGTTTTACTGTATCAGTCTACTTCTAATGGATTCTTTTCAACCCAATGAGCTCAACAATTTCTGGACACATATTTTATTCTAGACCCAAACTAGGGAAGTATTTTCAGTGCTGTATCATAGTTTACAGGGAGCATTTGATACCAGGGTCCTTGTGCTTCCATCCCCTGCCAGCACTGGCTATCAAAACTGCCGAGGTTGCAAATAAAATATGCAATGAAATCCATCTGGCATTTCTCATTGAATTAGGACCAGAACATTTTTGCTAAATATTAACAGATGGCTAAATTCTTAATATCGAACTAATGTTTTAAAACATCTGAGGGGCCCGCACGAGGGGGCAAGAACGGAGGACCGCGTGTGTTCTCGGTCACAGAGCCCTTCCTTTCTTCTGACCCACATGCTGAGCATCCCTGGAGTCTCCTATCTCAGACAATTGTACTTGGTAGCTGGTATCAAATACGTGTGATATATCACAATTGTGTAGTCGGTCTTAGCCAACTCAGGTGTTACGTTGCTGTTGGCATGCCTTAAGATCGTTTCTTAAAGCCAATCTCTCTCTCTCTTTTAATAGGAAAAAGAAAAGAAATACATGCTTCCCTTGGATAACCTGAAAGTTCGGGATGTGGAAAAGAGCTTTATGTCTAGCAAGCACATCTTTGCACTTTTTAACACGGAGCAGAGGTAAGAAAATGAAGCTGTTTCTGTTTTCAGACTTTTGTTCCCTTGAATTCCTACATGTTCCAGAGTAGCCCCTTCGGTCCCACCTCAAAACCGTTTAACACTTCTGTTTTCCTTTTGTTTATTTTATATTTTTAGCTCCACCATGAGTTATGGCTTAAAATTTAGAATAAGAGGGATCATCTAGTAGGAATTAGTTTATTTCTCTGCTTTTCCAACAGGCACGCAAATCGGCATGCTTCCATTCTTAAGCTACATTTTATTACCGTCGAGTCTTCCTTGTGCTGAATTTATGGTTTACATACTTACAAATTATTCAGTTACAGTTTTAACAGTATCTGTTCAGCATGGAAGGAAATCACTTAAATAAGACCTTCATATATATATATAACTAAATTCTTACATCAGTGGATAGAATTACACAGTTAGTATGTATAATATATGGTACTTTACAGTTTTTCAAAGCATTGTCCACATTGATTATCTTTGATTTTTTTATTAACAAAAGCTCTGTGACTTAAAAAGATAGGGTGGTGTATGTGGTTGTCATTTTACAAAATTTAGGCTCAGAGAACTTTACTTTTTTAGATCATGAAACTAGAACATGGGGGGGGCTGGAATTTATGTCAGGACTTCTGGGTCTAATTCTGTTGTTCCTTTAACTCTCACTTCTGCGTTTCTTACTGCTGTTCACCTGTGACATCAAAACTGATCATTATGGAGTGCTGTAGGTGTTCACTGAAACTCAGAAGTAAAGTTAAATAAACATATGGAGGGGTAACAGAGGGCAAGGAAAAAGCAAACAAAAAAATCCCTTCCCATCAAGCTGATTCTGATTCATAGCGACCCTAGAGGACAGAGTAGAACTGCCCCGTAGGGTTTCCAAGATGCGGCTGGTGAATTCAAACTGCTGACCTTTTGGTTGGCAGCCAAATGGTTAACCACCAGGCCTCCAGGAGGACAAGACAGAGAGTTGTAAATAGGCCACCACTAGGCAAGGAGATTTTTTTTCAAATGGAAATGTTATAGGATAAAGCTAACTAATTTTTATTAGTTATTAAGAGAATGCATCATTAGTTGGTGGAATCTAATTTTAACCCCTTCCTCCAGACCTCCTTTTACCTTTATTTAGCAACGAGCAAAGCTGCTTGATTAGATTCAAGGACTGGCCCAGGGTCAACCACAGAGTAAATCAGAATAGCTGGAGAAGAAGACTTCTTCCTACATTCCCAGTCAGTTGCTCAGCGTGACTCATTGCACAGAAATACTTGGAAAACCCACAAGAGCAAGGCACTTAAGGAATCAAGGGGAAAGAAAATTAAATACAGCTCCCCTACCAAATACTAAAATGGGATTTAAAAAAGCCTTGGTATTAGTTTGCAAAAAACACTGAAGATGGTAAGGATAAGAAGGTTTCTGGAGAGAGCAGTAGTGAGTCTTTGGTACGAGGGCCACCCTCATTACTGTTTACACACCTTTCTCGGGGCAGTGGAGGATTGGGAGGCCCTGAGGGAATCCTCAGAGGCCTGCTCAGCCTTCTTGCCTGGACGAAGGGGGTGGGACTCCTGACTACCACACGGGAAGTCAAAGTCAATTTGAATCTTCGGTTACCCTGAAAAGTGTAGGTTATAAAAGGGCTTGGTGCAAAGTAAAAATAAGACAGCAGTAGAGCATGTCTTTAGATGAAGTACAGCTGTGGATTTTAAAAAGAGCCAGAGTCACCAAAATAAGACAACTCTGGGCTTCTAGGAGTCTGGGTATTCTGGAATCCTGGACTTCTCAAAGGTATTGAACTCTTCAGCCACTTTCAGAAGAGACTCCTGTCAGATCATTTTCCATTGTCTTTTCCTTTGGCATCTTGATTTCTTTAAATTGTTTTTGTGCTGGCTGGGATCTCCAGTATGATGTTGAATAGAAGGGGGCACCCTTGTCTTGTTCCTGATTTTAAGGAGAAGGGTTTTAAAATTCTATAGTCCAGTACTTTCTGGTAGGCACCTGATATCAGATCTTTTTTGTACCTAGTTATTAAAGCTTTTGTTTTGTAAATCATGATTGGGTGTTGAATTTTATCAAATGCTTTTTCTGCCTCTGCAGAGAAGATTCTATGATTTTTCTTCTTTTAACCTGCTAATGTGGTGTAGGATGTTAGGATGTTAAACCATTCTTGGTCTCCTGGGATTAACCTGAGCTAAGTCTTGGTGTTTTATTATTTATTGTATGTTCCTATTTTAGATTTACTAAGATTTTATTTAGGCTTTTTACGTGTTCATAAGTGAGATTAGCACTTAAATGTCTTGCCTGGACGTTTGTGCTGACCCCACCTGGTTTTTATATCAAGGTTCTGTTAGCTTCATGCGTTCAGGTAGGACAAGGCCCTCAGTGTTCTTTGGAGCAGTCTGAGTAAGATAGGGTTTAACTGTGAAGTAATCACAATGTTTGGTAGAACTCACCTGGCCCTGGTGGGTATTTTTGGTAAATAACTTTTAACTAGTGATTTAATTTCTTCAATGAGTACCGTATAGATTTGTTCAGGTTTTGTATTTTTCTCATGATTTGATTTAGATAAATGATACTTTTTCTAGGCAAGTGTCTATCCTATCTGTTTTTAAATATGTTAGCATCAAATCTTTCATAATTCCCTCTTTTTTTTTAATCTCTGTAGTATCTGAACATTTGACCCCTTTTCATTCCTAAAAGTAAGCCTTATCTTCTTTTTCCATGGTAACTTTTGCCAGAGTTTTGTCTATTTTGAAAAAACCAGCTTTAGGCTTTTTTTTTTTTTTTTCCAATCTTCTATCATATAAAAAAAATATATATATATATATGTTTGTATATATATTTTTAATTTATTTATTTTTCTATTTCAGTTCTGCTCTCTTCTTCATTTTTTCTTTCCTTCTATTTTCTTTGTATTTACTCTGTTGGTCTTTCTGCTAGCTTACTAATTTAGATGCTTAGCCAATCAGTTTTTATCTTTTCTTTTTCTTGGATATGCATATAACTCTGTAGATTTTCCTCTGGATATTTTTGGAAACACAATATTTTTATTGTAATTCAATTCCATTTCCTAATCTCCATTTTGGTTTCTTCTTTGACTTATGAGTTATTTAGAAGTATGTTTTCCATTTTATGGAAACCCTGGTGGTGTAGTGGTTAAGTACTATGGCTGCTAAACAAGATGTCGGCAGTTCGAATATGCCAAGCGCTCCTTGGAAACTCTGTCCTGTAGGGTCGCTATGAGTTGGAATCTACTCGAGGACAGTGGGTTTGGTTTTTTATTCACATTTTATAGTGCATGGAATGTTATCGTATTGTTGTTGATTTCTAACTTAATTGTATTATGGTCAGACAATATGGCCTAGTACATAGTGAATTTTTATAAATACTTCTTGTGTGCTTGAGAAGAGCGTACATTAGCTAATTTGAGAGTGCAAGGTCCCACGAGAGTCAGTTGGGTTGTGCCTGTTAATTGCGTTATTCAATCTCTATAGTTACTGTTTTTATTCCACCTTGGTTAAGTCAGACATTCAACAAGTATATATTAGGTGCCTGTTTCTGTGCCAGGCACTGCTCTATGGGTTTAAAATACATCTGTGAATAAAATTGGCAAAAAAAGATTATTAATTCTAGATCACATTCTAGAGAAGGGTGTTTGCAGGGAGACAGATAAAAGCCATAAACAGTATCACTTTATCAGAGACATGTTAAAGACCTCTTTTTATGATTGTGAGTTTGGATTTTTTACTAAGTTTAATTTTTGCTTTATGTATTTGAGGCCAATTGATGTTACTAGATTCATATAAATTTAGAGTTGTTGTATCTTCCCACTGACACTTTTTAAAAATAATTTTGTGGCAGCCCTCTTTATTCCTAATAGTGTTCTTTGCCTTAAAATTTATCTGATCTTAATTAGCCCTGGTGGCACAATGGTTAAAGTTCTCAGCTGCTAACCGAACCCACTCAGAGGCTCTGAGGGAGAAAAGACCTGGCGCTCTGCTCCCGTAAAGATTACAGCTTAGAAAGCCCGTGGGGCAGCTCCACTCTGTCACATGGGGCCACTATGAGTTGAAATCAACCCTCTAGCACCCAACAACAACAATAATGTAGCTATACTACCTTTCTTTTGGTTAATATTTGCTTAGTATATCGTTTTATTTCCTTTTGCCTTCTTTTTTTGTATTTTTATTGTGTCTCTTATCATAGCATATAGATATATTTGTTTTTAATCTGGTGTGAAATCTTTTTCTTTTAATGAATGAGTTTAGCCACTTTACATTTTTATTATTACTACTAATGCGTTTGAATTTGATTTGAACATTTTGTTTTAGTCTGTCTCTTTAACTTGCTTTACTATACTTTTGCCCCTCTTTTCCAGCCTTCCTTTCCTTTAATTCAGCCTCATTTTCTTTTTTCCTGGCTTGGAAGTTGCACACTCTTATTTCTATTCTTTTAGACATCTCTTTAATATTTTTGACATTCGTATTTGACTTAAAATTTAAAGTTAGCCTCTCTACTCTCTGTCCAAAATGACCTTAGAACACTAACTCCAGTGAGCCCCTCTGGTTTTCTCTGTTATTGTTATCCAGTATTTGAGTTCCATCTATTTTTTTTACCACCTTAGCCAATATTGTGATTGGTTCATATAGGCAATGCTTGTTTAGGTTTACTAACATGTCTACCAATTTCTGAGTTCACCTTCCCTCTTTACTCCAAGTGCTTATTTTGGTTCATTTTCTTTCACAGTAAAGTACACCTTTTAGGAATCCCATCAAAGGATGCTACTTGGTAGTTGGTGGTATTGTTAGTTGCTGGCAAATTGATTCCAACTCATGGGCCCTCATTTTGGTGTTTGTTTTCTTGAGTATATCTTTATTTTACTTTTATTGTTGAATAATAATCTAGCGGGATATTAAATTATATAGTGATAATTTATGTCATCACTTTAAAGTTATTATTCCTCTGTATTCTGGCTTCCATACTGCTTTTGAGAAGTCAGCTGTCATGCTAATTGTTGCTCCTTTTTATAAATAATCTTTTTTTCTCAGTGGTTGATTTTAAGATCTCTTTGTTTTTGATGTTCTGAAGTCTCATTATGATGTTGCTATGCTTGTGTTTTGTTTTATGTGTCCTCCTTGGGGTTCATTGTGCTTCCTAAATCTAAGAAAACGTGGTTTTCGTAAATTCTGAAAAACTATGCCATTTTCTTTTTGACTTTTCATTGTCTCTCCTTCTGGAATTACTTTTAGATGTACACTAGATTGTTTTATCCTGTTCTTCGTGTCTTTAAGCCTTTCTTTTGTATATCTGTTTTTGTGCCTCATTTTGGGTGATTTCTTTAGTTCTGTCTTCAGTTCACTAATGCTCTCTTCATTTGTGACCAGACCAGTATATACTTGCCTGTCATCTCTCCTTGGCAGTGGACTTATTTTATTTTTCTAGTTCGTTCTTTGCAAAGTCCCAGCCCTTGTATAAATTCCAAGATTTTTTTCCTGTCGTTTTGTGGCCATTAAAATCCAAGCTTTTTGGTTTAGAACCAATTCCACCCAGTGGCAAAAGTGGTAATAGATGTATTTCCTCTGGGTTTGTTTTGTTTTGTTTTGTTTTGGGGGGGGGCTCTTTAAGAGATGTCTTTCATTTTTGAGAGAGCTTAGGCATTTAGAATAATGGTTTTCTAAAAGTTTTAAAAGTTTCTCTTCTGCCATTTTGATTTCAATGAAGTGGTCTCTTGCTGCCATTAGATTGTAGAAACACAAAACTATGTTCCTGACTACCCCCAGTGGTGAAGATTGTAATAAACATGAACCTGGAACTGTGGTTCACTGTACGTTTAGACATGAATGTTTTATAAACCAGTTAGAGACAGATCTCGTTCTCTAATTCTCTCAATAAATACTTGTTCTGTTATTCATTCTAAAGCATTTATTAAGCATGTCTGCATACTCAGCCCTGCATGTCAGTGCTGGCACTCTAAATGCAATATAACATGTGATCTTATTTTCATGACATTTGTAATGACCAATGAATGTCACAACAACATTCATCATTCACTGATCCTAAGATATAAACTTTAAGAAATCAATGAAGAATGAAAAAAGGAAGAAAAGTGAGTCTAGTTGTAAGGAAATTATATATGAAACAACTGGGTTGTAGTGTAAAAGCTGACATTTAACTGAATTACATGATAGTGTATTCCATTTCAGAATGTAAATGCTAGAGTAACACAGGGTGTAGGATTAAGCCACAAGCAATGGAGTTAGTACCATAGAAGGTGACCCTCATTAGGCCTTGACATGACTGGTAGAGAGGAAATAGAATGGAATACCAGAAGAAGGGAATAGTATTAGTCCAAACAAATGGGTGGAAACGGTACTTTGATAAATCTTTTGTCAGCTTCTCCTGGATGAGAAGGTGCTAACTTCGAAGGCAAACTCTTAGCGACAAAAATAAGACCAATTCTTTTTTGTTTCTATAGAGTTCACTGAAGTGGCCTTATGCATGTAAGTTTGTGTATTTTCATTTTCTACACAGAGGGAAAACCATATGTCTATCAAAAGCCAATATGCTTAAAATAACTCTATCAGACTCAACAGCACTGGGTTTTATACTTAAATTATATTCTTTTCACCACTTACATGGATTCTGAGCTTATGTTCCATTTTTTTTCTTTCTTTTGAGACAAAATCACTTAAGAAAAAAAAAAAAAGCATTCTTTTTCCCAACCTTTAAATGAATTTCTCCTTGGTTAATTTAGAAGAGATTTTCTAAATGCTTCCACTACTTTGTATTCCTCATATCTGTCTTCCATGGCAGAGTGTCTCGAATCAATTTATTTATCCATTCAGTGGCCCTATGTGAGATCCCC
This sequence comes from Loxodonta africana, assembly GCF_030014295.1. Taxonomy (NCBI): domain Eukaryota; kingdom Metazoa; phylum Chordata; class Mammalia; order Proboscidea; family Elephantidae; genus Loxodonta; species Loxodonta africana. Next base: position 207,278,451 of record NC_087344.1, on the reverse strand, counting down.
TGGCTTGGGGATAAGAGTTTCTGTGTGAACATTGGGAGTTGGCAGTAATATAAGTATAAAGTATCACAGCTTTTTAGGATTCACTTAGAGATGACCTTGTTTGTCCTCCTCACCACACAGGTTAAGGAGCTGACAGCTGTAACAGTTAAATGCCTTCACCATGTCACAAAAGCAGTTAATGACAGAGCCAGAATTAGAACCCAGGTCTGATGTCTCCTGAGCTAGGGGTGTTTCTGACACCACAGTTTATATATTAACTAATAGCAATTACACCTCTGGCTTTAATTGGAATTGCTCCTAAAAGAACAGAAACGAAGACATTTTTGATCTCGCTTTGTAGGTGTTTCAGTTTGCTGTCGGGTCTTACAAATTTCGGTGGAATGCTTTCAGTCTCGTTTTCAAAGCCCTGCTTTGGAACAAACCAGTACCCTTGCCACAGTTCCTGAAAAACTACTTCAGCCATTACTTCTTGTATTGCTGCATTTTTCCTAAGTGCTCATTCAGTTGCTATTTCAGCTTTCCACTATAAAGTTTAAAACAGTTATTCTGTAGTCCCCAATCATCAGGCATGTGGGAACTGATACATTTAGCATCTTTTAAAAAGCTTCAAGTGGCTTGATGAATTAACATGATATTTATGAGGCTGGTGACCAGATTTCTGAGCCATTCTAAACAGTGTTTTGTGCTAAGATTTTTGTAAATGGAAGGACTTATCACAGTAGCAATGACTTCAGCACTGGAGGAGAGTGAGTGTCACACACAGACTGATTTAGTCTACATAAACTCCAGGTAAGAATATGCATTCCTGAGCCCTCCTCTGTGCCTTTGAGGGAGGGCATCATAGATACCTGCAGAGATTGATACGTTCCAATACTGTGTTCTCACATGCATTGCATCACAAAACCATTTCAAAAATCTAAGTTAAAAGATTCCTGAACTTCTTTGTGGCACGGTCGAAATCAAGGATTGGAACGTTCCCCCGGTTTTTGTTCCACCTGATTTTGCTGGAAATGCCACATTTTCTCTGGTAGAACTGTGTCTAGATAATGGTTGCACTGTGTCAGTCTTTGTTCTCCCCAGGCAGGCCTGCAGTGTTAAGGTCATGCTAAGGCCCATTTGGTTCAAGGTATGTCAGCTCTGGTAGCCAGGGGAGATCTGTTTCTGTACAGGAGGCTTGTAGGGCAGCCACATGGTGTTTCCTAAGTGCGCCTTGGGTTGTGGAGCTTTGTTTTCTTTTAAAATAAGGCATTCTTTCTTTGACACTGCTTTCTAGCTTCAATTCGGGATATGGTTTATCAACATTACCAAGTGTTCCAACTTCCCTCCTCCCCTCCCCTACCCCATTCCTACAGAAAATGATTTTAGGATGTTTCACTGTTCCACTTAGTCCGTAGCACATTGTCAACACTCAATAAATGTCAAATAATACTGCGATATAGCAAGTATGTGCTCTTTACGCATTCTGAAAAGAATAGCTCTTTATTCTTATTGTTGAGCAGTATATTTTTCAATTCAGTAGCTGGAAAGGAACTGGACTCAAGTTTTCCATTCATATACCTTTATGGCTATATTAATATATTAAATTTCTCACAGCAGCATCTCTGACAGCTGGGTAATACCAGTTTACTTGGGCCCTCCTCTGGACAATGCATCAGATGGCAGTTGGCCTTGTATCTGGTGGCATTTTTTGAAACTAAGAATAAAGCATGGGGGAGAACCAAACCTTTATATCTTACCAAAGTTACAGAAAAGCTACAGTGAACTGGATAAGTCACTTGGGAGTCAGAATTTTCACTCTCAAAACTGATTTTTTTTTAATTGTGCTTTAGGTGAAGATTTACAGAACAAATTACTTTCTCATTAAATAATTATTACACATATTGTTTTATGACATTGATTGCCAACCCCACAACATGTCAACGCTCTCTCCTTCTCAACCTTGTGTTCCCCGTTACCAGCTTTCCTGTCCCATCTTGCCCCTGGACTGGTATGCCAATTTAGTCCCATTTTGTTTTATGGGCCTAATTTTTTCAATTAGAAGGGTGAACCTCAGGAGTGACTTCAGTACTGAGTTAAATGGGTGTCCAAGGGCCATAGTCCTGGGGGTTCTCCAGTCTCTGTCAGACCAGTCTTTTTGTGTGTGTGTGTGAGTTAGAATTTTGTCCTACATTTTTCTCCAGCTCTGTCCAGGACCCTCTATTGTGATCCCTATCAGAGCAGTCAGTGGTGGTAGCTGGGCACCATCTAGTTGTGCTGGATTCAGTCTAGTGGGGCTGTGGTTGTTGTGGTCTATTAGTCCTTTAGACTAATCTTTCCCTTGTGTCTTTGGTTTTCTTTGTTCTTTTTTGCTCCAGATGGGGTGAAACCAGTAGGGTAACTTAGACGGCCACTCACAGGCTTTTTAAGACCCAGATGCTACTCACCAAAGTAGGATGTAGAACATTTTCTTCACAAGCTACGTTATATCAATTGAGCTAAATGTTCCCTGAGACCGTGAGACCGTGGACCCTAGCCATCAGCCCAGTAATTCAGTCCCTCAGGAAGTTTGGATGTGTCTATGAAGCTTCCATGTCTCAAACTGATTTTTATTTCCTCCACCAGGTACTTAACTTCTCAGAATTTAAGTTGTTTGCAGAAGCGATTAATTAGACAAATATCTTGGGCAAAAGGTGGTCTTCCACAACTTTTTTTGAAAGGAAGTGTCTCTTTTGGAGATGGTTGAGTATCAAATATTTGTGTAAAGGGAAGGAATTACTCCTCCATAAATAGGGATAGTGGAGGCTTATATTTATAGGTATTTTAATAGAGTGAAAAGATGTAGTATTTTGGTCTAGAAAAGGAAACTCTGTGTAAGGAGCCACAATTAAGCTTGATCATGGAGCATATACAAGACTCCGGGACAAATTACTTTCTTTTTACTCCACTGTTGTCAAAATGATGTTTAAGACATTACTTCTTGCCTCACAGAATACTAAATGAGAATTATTTATCTTCTGGATACTCTGATTCAAGATTTTCCTTTGTCAGATGAAGATTCAGTCAGTAACCAGCCCAAGTTGAGAAAATGCAGTGTGTGACACCGTACATTTGTCTAGGGCATGTCTGTGGGCCATCTGTCCACACGAGGTGTTTGTAATATCCTCTAACCAGAGCACCTGGTGGAGAAAATAAAAATCAGCTTAAGAGCGAAAACTCTTTATGACTGTCAAATGACTTACCCAGTACATTGTACCTTTTCTGTAACTTTAGTAGGATATAAAGGTTTGGTTTTCCCCCATACTTTGTTCTTAGTTTCAAAAAATGCCACCAGATATGAGGCCAACTGCCATCTGATGCATTGTCCAGAGGAGAGCCCAAGTAAACTGGTATTAACCAGGTGTCAGAGATGCTGCTGTGAGAAACACTTAAACATGCAGAAATTAGGTAACGCAGAGTGTTAAGAGGATGTTGTACTTTTTTCTTTTTATTGCATTTTTTTTACTTTTACTTTTCTTTCTAGTTTTATAAAAATGATTAATTAATTAGAAATGAAGTAATGTATTCAGTGTCTGTCTTCTCTGCTGGACTTCTTTCCCTGAGGGAGGAGCTGTGTTTGTCTTCATCATTGATTCATCCTGAGGGCCTAACACAGTGCCTGGCATCGAATAGGCTCTCAGTAGCACAAATGAATGAATGGATGGATGTTAAATGTTTTCCTCAGTTATATGGAGAAGATATAAGTAATGCCAGTTGTCAGTAGAAAGAAAGCATTCTTTTGGTGAGCTCTGGAAGCCTGGAACCTCGGATCTTAGTGGGCTGATAATGAAAATATAGATTTAAAAGCTTAGAGAAAATAGCGGAAGCCCAAAAAGAAACCTTTCTTTAAAAAGGAAGAACCTGAGAATTTTCAGTTATGTACAAGCTGTAAAAATGGGTTTTGCTGAATGAATAGAACAGAATTCCATGAGATTAAGAAAAAAAAAATACAGAATAGATATTTTATTATAAATGCAGTCTTAACTCTGTTCTCACTACCTTTTGTTATTCAAAAGTGCTTTGTAGATATCTACACCAATCTTTCTAAATCTGCATTTCTTCTTCAGTTGTAGCAAAGTGTTAAGAAATCTCAGGCTTTCTCTAATATACAGAGCTTTTAAGAAGTTCGGGAGGAGGAGAGCCGAAAGACAGGACTTAAGTTTTCCGGTCCTGAGTTGCGACTTCTTCTTTTATCTGCTAGAACTATTAAGTTCACATGGATGAGACAGAGACTTGAGGACTTTTGCAGAGTTATTGATTGTGAGTTCACAATATGTCTATTTCCCTCTATAAATCTAGGAAGATAAACCGTGCACATGCCCTGTCTAGGAACTGGATAGGAATACATGTTTAGCAAGTTAATATAAAGGGCAAGTTATATCCTGAAAGTGGTTGAATCCAAATCTTTGAATCAGAGAACTTTGTTTTTTGGGCTGTTGTCTTCCTTGGTCCAGGCTGTCACTGCAGAGCTCTTTGTTGTCGTATGTTCTGACCCTGCACATTGCAATAGTTTCCTAGTCCTCGCTACCGCATCTTCTCCCTTTATGAGCATCTTTCTGGTTGTGAAATAGCACCATTAGGAAGCCCTAGGTAGACTAGAGAGGAGGGGGAAAAACATTCCAAGAAGGAGCCTGGAGGCAGATGGATTGCAGAACCAAAACCGTCTGCCCCTTTGGTTTTATTCCATTCACCAACCACGCCAAGACAGAAATCGAATATGGTTTGGTAATATTTTTGTCAACTAAGTCTGCAACAATTGATTTCACAGCTAAGATAAATTCTTATGAAAGGCAGCACAATTGCTTGCGTATGAAATATTTGTGACTTGAAGCCATCTATTTAAATTCTTCTCTTACAGGTTTTCAACTTAAACTCCGAAATAAAGAGTTTGAGTGTGATGCCCTACTTGGATGAGTGCTTCTGCCTTTTCTGAGGGAGAAAAATAGCAAGTTTGTGCTTTCCCACTTTTTCAGATACCATTAAAAGGCTTTGGAAGAATTCTTCATGCTTAAAACACCTGCGTGTACCCCAGATCCATTTTTCTAGGAGAAATAGTACTGTCCTCCTCAGGAGCCTTTGGGGGTTTCAAACAAAGAGATGGAGAGGATAGAGCCAGCCATTTAGATTCAGCTCCCTTCTTCCCAAGGGTTGGAACTGGAGTTATGTCTTAAGCCATTATAGGACCACCAGGGATTTTTGGTCAAAGTGTTTGCAGCATTTGTGTTCAGGAGGTTCCCATCCAAGGACCGTCTTGATGAATGAGCCCAGCACGGCTATGTAAATTTCAAGAAAAGAAATTCTGTCCTTCACAGCAAGTTTACTTTTCTTCTAGGATTTCAGAACAAACATTTTGCCCATTCGCAACCTCTTTCACGGAACCCTTTGCTTATGGGCAATTCCCTACCCCGGCACCTCCTTCAGACAGACACCGGCGGCTTGGGGCAAGAGTGTGCCTCCATTCGGGAGCCATAAAATGTCCCAGCTGCTGCTCATTAATGATGGGGGGGCAGCCGCTGGTTGCAAAAAGGCTGCAGAAAAATAGAGGGTCGGTTCTAAGATACAGTCTTTAAATGAGACACTGTCGTGGTCATGGAAGAGAAAGTCTGACAGCTCGTCATTCCGTCTTAAAAGAGACTAGTACAAATGATCCCATATCTTCAGCCATGTGCTAGTTTTTTTTACAATTCTAGCTTTCTTTTTGAATACTGACGAGTTATTCTAAACTAAAGAGCTAGATTCACGATAGCTGGTTTGTCTCAGACTTCTGTTTTAAAAAAAATGAATTTACATTCTGGTTAATTATGATAAGGGTGGAATCAAAGCAAGTGTACGCTATAGCTTCCTTTCAGCCAGTGTGGTGGCAATTTTGTGGTGACATGCCCCCTCCGCCCCTCGAGCCGAGGCCAGCGGTGGGGGAGCCAAACGTTCATGTATTTCAGTCAGCAGCCGGAGGAGGAGAGCTCTTAAGAAAGGAATAAGCAGGAGTGTGAATATTTCCCTAACTGGGTCTAGCCTGAAGGAAGTTTCTAAATACCCAAATTTCTTTGGCAGCCGTAGAGGCCTCTCAAGGAAAAAAATAAAGAAAATTAAGGGCCTGTCTTACTATTAGAATAAACACGTTTTTAGAGATGACCTATAGGATATTGTAAAACAATCTGCATATTAAAGGGGAAAAAAAGCTTACATCAAATAGTAGAAAAAAACCAAAGAAGGTTATTATTCAAATCTGTTGCTGCTGAAATCAGTTGCAGCTGACCTATGTATCCAGGGCACTCTGGCAGACACGGTGTTTTCCATCATTTCCAGTGTTACCGTATAGAGTCCTGACTTATTACTAAAGCAGCAGCCCCGTGCTTTGGACGCTTGAAGCTATATGATGATCATTGAACTGCATCAGATCGTACATTCAAGAATATTATACATCTGGCTTTTTATAATGTCAAGTCCATTTACCAATCAGGAGTGCCTTTTTGTGACTTAGCACTGCATGTGCAGTGTTTTTTTATTTTCCTCAGCTGATTTAGTGCGGAACCAGCTTGCCCGTAAAGAATGTCTTTACTGACTGTACCTGCTGAGAGAAAATATTGTGAAGGTTTGAATTACATACCTTGAATGTAACTTATATTATCCTGCTTCAGTTTGCTGCGTTCAGAGGGAAACTATTTACTGGCATGTGTAATTAATTTTAATTAACACACAGAGCCACAGTGGAGGGAACTGACATGGTACATGCCTTGGTAGAAAACATTAGTCACACTCTGCAGCTAACTCTGAGCAGATGCCTGGTTTCATAAAGAAAGTATTTGCAGAGCCTAACTGTAGCAAGTTTTTTCTTTACTTTTTTTTCTAATTTTGAAACTGCCTATGTTCATTTCTTAGAATTTAAGGAAAGTATTTTTTTTTTATTGAGCTGATAAAGAACAATTTCCAAAAATGCAATTGCAAAATAGTTCTGACTATTCAAACACAGTGTCCATCTGTCTTTGCTTTCACTGTGTGTTAAATCCACGCTCCGCTGAAATCTTTCACAGGAAAATGAGTGATACATGTTAGAATACCAGATATTAGCCTGTACACTTTTTAATGTTGTAGAATGATTTTATTTTAGTAAATAAGTACTTACAACTTGTCTGCTCAGTGTGCTACGATAGTTAAAATATTTCTGTATTTTGATGATTGCCTTGTTAATTTAAAAATAAACTGGCCATATAAAACCGATACCAGCAGTTCTCAAACTTTTTGGTCCCAGGACCCTTTCCTCTCTTAAAATTTATTGAGGACCTCAAAGAGCTTTTGTTTATATGGATTATGTGAGTTATATCAGGAATTTGTGAGTTCATTGACAATTCATTGTATTTTGAAACTTGACATAGTGGTAGGGTTTAAAAAAAAAATTTTTAGGGTTTACACCATGGAAATTGGCAAATGTTACAAACCATGGCTTTTTTCTCCAGATAGCCAGTTATTAAACATTTTCTAACACACCGCTGATTATGCCCAATGCTAGAAATTAAAACTGAGATGTTTGAACTTTTTAAAATTTATTTTATTTTTTGTTGTTGAGAATGTACACAGCAGAAATACACCAGTTCAGCAATTTCTACATGCACAATTCAGTGACATTAACATAAACTGATTACCCCCTGGTGGCATAGTGGTTAAGTGCTACGCCTGCTAACCAAAGGGTCAGCAGTTCGAATCTGCCAGGCGCTCCTTGGAAACTCTATGGGGCAGTTCTACTCTGTCCTATAGGGTCGCTATTAGTCAGGATTGACTCAGCAGCACTGGGTTTGGTTTTGGTTTTTTTGGATTACCTCCTAAGTTTCCTATCTAATATTTCAAGTTATTGTCAAGTTGATCCCATATAGATAGTTCTTAAAAGAGTGCAATGCTCAAGGCAGACATTCATTTACTAGGTAAACTAAACTATTGTTTGGTTTTAAGGAGACTTCAGGGGATATTTTTGGTTTAAAGCTTAAAGATCATCTCAGGGCAATTGTTTCAGGGGTTCATCCAGCCTTAATGGCTTCAGAAAATCTGGATTCTGTGTGCCTTTGTAATCCTGTTCTGCATTTTCCCCCTTTTGATCAGGACCCTTCTATAGAATCTTTGGTCAAAATATTCAGCAATGGTAGCCAGGCACTATCCAGTTCTTGTGGTCTCATGGCAAAGGAGGCAGTTGTTCATTTCCTCCTCCTATTCCTGACTCTCCTTCTTCCTTTAAATAACAGTAATAGACTCACTTCATGTTAACATAATAGTATGACTTTATGCAAAAATATTTTAAGAAATTAGTGACAACAGTGGCATTGTTTTCAGCTTTCGAAATCTCTTTAATGGTTGGCTTAATAGAAGGCAGCTGGATTCTCATATCTCCTCCAGCTTTCAGTCTATTGTAATATGTTGTTTTGATCAATATATACAAAGAAAATTCGGCCTCACATAGATGTGTAGTTGGAAAGGGAAGAGTATCTTAATAACCTTTTTGGATCATCGTGAATGTTGACACCTCACCAAAAGTCAGCAAGTCAGTGTCAGTCATCAGTGAACTTTTCATACTTTGTTACATTAAAATCCATTAGCCTGTCTTGTGCTTCAAATGGATCTTTTACTTACAGGTGGTTTTGTAACATCATTCCTTTGTCATTTGGAAAATATCAACTCACTGATTTATACAGATCTTCCAAATAGTCACACAAATCATTATACAATATTTCTTTAAAAAGCCACATTCACTAATATAGCCACTAATCTTGTTAGAAAAGAAGCAGCTGTCAAGTCCATGGTGGCAGATATGCTGCGTGTTACGCAACAACCCAGGCCTTCTGTGTCTGTTTGTCAGCCACGCGCCCCCTCCCCTGCAAGTGCTGCCATGCCAGTCCTCTTCCACATGTTACTGTAAACATTTTAAAAAAGGTATTTGCACAGCACACTTATGAAAACACCTGGTGGGGGCGGGAGGGGCAGCAGGCAGGCAGACACAGAAGGCACGTGTTAGTTCGCTAAGTTTTCCAAAATTATAAAGCCCGATTGTATCATTGGCCACAAATGTTGTCAATTGTTTTCCTTGAAGTGACAGGCTCATTTCGTGTATTTCTGGGATAATGTCTGCCAAAAACTAAAGTAGTCTTTCAGTCAGTCAGCCTTTCAAGTGAAAACGGCATCTTGTGATAACAGCAGCTAGTTTAGCTTAAAATTCAATTGTACGAGGCCTTTTCTTCAGAAAACCACTTCGGCATCTAGTAGAAGTGCTTATGGACTTGTCATTTAGTCACACAGAATAGTAAAATCTAGAGTCTAGACTTAATAAAAGTGAATGTTTTTACTGCTTCCTCCAGGACAGCCTTCAGTGAAACTTGAATTTTGCTGTGAGAGTGTGGCAGTGAAGAAGACAATGGCCACTGGGACAGCCTTGTGCTAAGGCCCCGATGCTTTTACCCGCCGTTGCTTTTGCACCATCAGTGCAAATGTCAACACAGTTATTGCAAGATAAACCATTAAATTCAAAAAAATTATTCTACAATTTGACCGTCAACAACACTCACGTTTGTTGATAAGCGTTCACATAAAAGAAGATCTTCTTTCAGGATTAGTTGGTTCTAATTCCGGATAGATATAACCAACACAGCAAGTGTAGTTATGTCTTTAGATTTGTACTTTTTTAAGGTAAAGGCACAAATTCTGCAGATGAGATTTTTAGCTAAAGCTTCATGTCAGCAACTAAATCCTTAGTTAGACAAGTTACAATGTTACTGGAAAGTGACGATGGTTTTCTTCCTTGGCTTTCTTGTCCATCAAGCATTCATGTCAACCGTATAAATCCTTATTAGTCACTTCTCCCATTAGTGTAACACTCACCCCATAAGATGATTTAGTGATGTGTTCATTTCTAGCTTGAAAAGTTCTAACAAACAATATTCGGCTTTCGAAGAACTCATCATGTCTATGTTTAAATTTTTTGATTCATTTTTCTTTATATATCCAATGATTGGCCTCAAAATGATGTCTTAACTGGCATTATAATACTGTCCAGAAATGTTCAGTAGCATAAGACAATGAGGTGAATTATAAAAATCTGTAAAGCTGAGGGAAAGATAGCTTCCATGGTATTTTTGTTTCTTATTTATAACTTTGTCGTATGTGTTGGGTTAGCTATCTCCCTTCTGGGAGTCAGGTGTGTCAGGCTTCCCTTTTTTAACATCTTCAGCTGTAGATGTTGTGGCTGTGGGTTGAGAAAGTGAATCTTCAGATCTTTTTTAAGTCAAGCATCCATTCTTAAATATAAACCAAAAAAAAAAAAAACCAAACTCATTGCCATCAAGTAGATTCTGATTCATAGTGACCCTGTAGGACAGAGTAGAACTGCCCCAGAAGGTTTCCAAGAAGCAGCTGGAGGATTCAAACTGCAGACCTTTTGGTTAGCAGCCAAGTACTTAACCACTGGACCACCAGAAAAAAAAAAATTTTTTTTTTTTTTACCAGAGCACCCCTTAAATATAAGAAACATACAAATACATATTATTTCATTTTAGAGTAAAATTATTAAATTCTAAAGTAATATCTTAGATAATATTTTAAAATTTAGAAAGTTTTTTATTAAAGTACTGCAAAACAAGATAAAAAAGTATACTTGGTTCTTGGTGTATTTCTCGCGGTGACCCTGAGGCTCCAGGTATTGTAGCAGCCAGGTCTGGCTGAAGGTGGTGACAGCACAGTAGGAGTACTGAGGACAGTGCACACAAAGAAGGGGCAGTTTGATAAATGTGGTAACATATACTAGTTTGCAATGACAGTGATATCAACCAAAAAATATATGTGTGGCTACATAGGCTGATAAGTACGCACATATGTGTATAGAAAGTTATGTATTTTGTGTACATACGTGTGTACATGTATCTGTATGCATAGCTTTATACATATTTGTGCTGTATATATGTTCATATATATAATAAAGCACAGAGGGGGCACAGTTGCAGATACTTCCCAGACATAACCAGACACCTCATGGGATTGGTTTACTGGGTTTGAAGGCTCAGGACCATTGTCTCATGGGACAATTCAGTCAATTCGCATAATATAGTTCATAAAGTTTAAGTTCTACATGATAGTTTGGTAAGTAGCATCTGGGGTCTTAAAAACCATCTAAGATACAACTATTGGTCTCTCCTCATCTGGAACAAAAGAGAAAGAGGGAAACCAAAGACACAATTAGGAAACTACAGGATTAATAGCCCACACAAACCATGACCTCATCTATCCTGAGACCAAAAGAACCAGATGGTACCCACTACTGACCATTCTGACCAGGGACACAATAGATGGTCCCAGATAGAATTGGAGAAAAATGTAGAGCAAAACTCAAAATCTTAAAAAAGCCGTATTTACTGGACCAATAGAGACCAGCGGATCCCCCCAAATTATCATCCTGAGATACCCTTTAAACGTGGAACTGAAACCACACCCAGGGTTACCTTCCCATTAAATAACAGATCAGCTCATTCAATAAACAACATCACCTGTGAGTAATGTGCTCTTAAAAATATAAATAAATAAATTTATGTGAGACCAAATGTTCAACATTTACCCTAAAGCAAAGATGAGACGGTAAGAGGAGCAGGGAAGCTAGATTAATGGAAAGAGAACAACCAGAATGGAAATAATGAGAATGTTGACACATTGTGAAATACGTAATCAATGTCACGGAACAATAAGCATAGAAATTGTTAAATGGGAGCCTAATTTGCTGTGTAAGCTTTTACCCAAAACACAATAAAAAAAAATTTTTTTTAAAAAAAAAGAAGGACCAAGGGCAAATGGGTTAATCTCTGAAAATGTATATACGACTTTTGAAAATTCTAGAAAACAGACTACACAAGCTCACCTTCCATTAGCCACCTGAGTGACAACATTATCGAATGTCATGTAGTTTCTAGAAAACGCCACCCTGTACTCGTAAAAGAATGAAAGTCAAAAAAGTAGTATTGTTATGAAAATAGTTTTGACTTTGAGAACTATCTTGAAAGAGTCTTAAGGACCCCGAAAGTCCCCCAGACAATGCTTTTAGAACTGTTAATTTACAGAAATCAGGAGTCTGGCTTTTATATTAGTTAAGCTAATGTAAATTATAATAAAGGGTGTGAAAACTAAAAGAGAAAAGGCAAGATAATTTCTTTAAGAGAAAAGCATGTCTTGCTATTCTGAACTATTTCTGAGAGGTTAAATATGTGTGGCAATAAAGAATAACCAATGGATGATTCTATATTTAAGTTTTATTAGCAAAGTTTTACTGTAAAGTTTGTTAACAAATATAAATCATTGTGGAATTGAGACAAATGTATTTATTTTATTGTGCTTCAGGTAGAAGTTTACAGCTCAAATTAGTTTCTCATACAAAAACCATACACATATTTTTATGTGGCCTCAGTTGCAATACCTATGATGTGACAGCATACTCCCCGTTTCCACCCTGGGTTTCTTGTGTCCATTCAGCCAGCTCTTGTCCCTTCCCACCTTCTCATTCTGCCTCCAGACTGGAGCCACCCATTCCGTCTCATGCATCTGATTGAACTAAGCATCACACTACTCACGTGTATTATTTTACGTTTTATAGTCCTGCCTAATCTTTGTCTGAAGAGTGGGCTTCAGGAATAGTTTTAGTTCTGTGTTAACAGAGCGTCTGGGGGCCATAGCTTCAGGGGTTCCTCCAGTCTCTAAGGTCTCTGTCAGACCATGAAGCCTGGTCATTTTATGGAGACACATATACTTAAATGTATGTGCCTAGGAAACTGTCTTAGAGAAATAGACTGAGGATAGAAGTGATCCCACCTGTGAGCGTGATATTGAGCACTGAGCATGTGCTGGGCTCTGTGGTAGGTGCTAATAGACACAAAGATGGTCTTCCCTCTCTGCATTCATGACTCACAGTGCATTGGGAGGAGATGATGTATCTGTCAGTCATGGTATGTCAAATGAGATTTCCCAAGATGCCAATTTTTCAGATTTGAAATGCACAGACCAGGCTGAACATCTGTATAAAGAACCAGAAATGCATGGCAAAAAATCAAAATTTTCAGATCAGGCTTTCTTGGGTAGTGAAAGGACAATTTTCAGAAGGTTTTACAGGGCTTTAGTAGTGAGAAGGAAAATGGAAGATTAATTGCGATGTGGGAAAGCATGAGGAGCCATATACTTAGAGGAAAATGATCCAGGCTGTAGGCAGAGGATCTTGGGCTCTAGTTGTGTACAGTGTGTGACAAGGACCTAGGAGTCTCTGTAGATTAGTCCTTGGAAGTATCTCTGCAATGTAGTCAAGAGATCCAGAAACAAGTGAATATCATCAAGAACGAGAACGTTCTGCTTTTGTACAAAACCATAGTGTTCTACACTTAAAGCATGATACATAAAAACTTCTCAGTCAGTTGGAAGAAAAGGTACAATATAACCAGAGAAGATGCTGTAAATGATAATTAAAATAATTGACAAGGTAAGAAAATTACCTTGCATGATCATACTGAAAAGATTGGGATGTTTCAGTCTGAAAAGATGAGAGGGGTATTTTCAGTGTTAATGCCACTAGATTATTTCACTGCCCAGAAATTGTGAACTCCTAGAATGAGGAAGGAGCTCTGGGGCACAGTAGTTAAGAGCTACAGCTTCAAACCAAAAGTAGTTTGAATCCACCAGTTGCTCCTTGGAAACCCTACGGGGCAGTTCTACTCTGTCCTATAGGGTTGCTATGAGTCGAAATCAAGTGACAGCAACAGCGGTTTAACAGAATGAGGAATGATCCTTTGGATTAAAAAAAAATAGACCGAACTGCTTTACCATCAGTGAGAGACCTCATCAATTTCATTAATCCTGAGGCATGATATAGACACTTTCCAAGAAATTTATATGAAATTATGGCTGCATCAAAATTTAGCCGTTTCTCAAGGAAAACATCCCTGAGCCCTGAGATTGATTGCGTGGAAGACCTCTTTGCCTTTTCTGGTGTGTTTTCTACTTTCTCTCTCATGTCTGGATTACTGCTGTTGAGGTGGACCCTAGATTTGATCCAGAACTATTATTGTGTTCTTTCCAAGGTACCGCGGAATTAAAACAGCAAAGTGCTTAAAAAAGTGCTCTGTAGTCTAGTTTTCTTAGATGCATAAGTTGCCCTTTTCTCTGCACAAGGTCAGTAGTCCCATTATTTAAAAAAAGATTACTAATGCTACATTTTTTCACAACTCATGATTTATAGGCTTTTTGCAGGGCTGTGTACTGCCACTAGTATTTCACAATAGATAACAAGCACGGTTGTTGTCAAGGAGGCGTTCACTGCTTGCTCTTTGACAGGCCAGGAGGACAGGGCAGGTGTCCGTGGCTCACTGGCCCTCTTCCTCGTAAACACCCCTGCTTCATCTGTCTTCAGTTAGAAACCGGGGCGTCAACATGTGGCTTGTTGCACAAGTGTGTAAACTCAGCTCACGTCACATCGCACCATTGACTCCACTGCCTTTAACATTCGGCCTCGTTCCCGTTGTAAACCCCAGCGTGGCCTGAAGAGAGGTCCCCAGCAGACCCTAGAGACTGACTTAATTAGAAGGTTAAACTGTTCTTTCTCTGGTGGTTTCTATTATCACTGTGACATTTCCTGGCATATGAGATCAGACTCCCCGTGCTTAACCTGGAGAGTTAGGCCAGTTTTTTTTGTTGTTGTTGCTGAAATTTGCTTTGCTTATTTTCACTAGCAATCTGGTTTTATAAACATAACGGTGCCAGACAGCATGGGATTTTTCTCCTTTCAGTGTAGGAAGTGAACGAGTGTGAGTGTTGAGAAAAAGATTGATGCTGCCTCACCTTTGGAGGCCGCAATTCATTTTTGAGAAAGCTGGAGAATCGTAATTTTATGTTGGAAAGAAAAATAGTTGGGAGTATTTATAATTTCTTTTAATCCACAGATGTTTATAATAAAAACTCACTCATTTGAAATACACAAGCATAAAAAAATATTTAATGAAGTAGATGTGGACCGTAAACCTGTATAACCAATACAGGGTCTTTTATGGCTCTGCATATGCACAATACACCAGGGTATGAGGAACCCTGGTGGTGCACTGGTTAAGGCGTTCGGTTGCCAACACAAAGGTCAGTGGTTCAAACCTATCAGCCACTGCATGGGAGAAAGATGTGGCAGTCTGCTTCCTTAAAGATTTACAGCGTTGGAAACTCTGTGGGGCAGTTCTACTCTGTCCCACAGGGTTGCTATGAGTCAGGATCAACTCGATGGCAGCAGGTATGGTACGGTATATCTTCAGTGCCTAGAGCGGTGCCTGGCATATGGTAGTTATTCAGGAACAAATGAATGAATCAACTCGACAGCAGCGGGTTTGGTTTTTCTTTCTTTCTTTTTTGGGGTGTATGCACCTGAATAATTCCCAAATCAAGAGACACAATTTGCAAACTCATGGTTCTGGTCTGTTTACATTGCTGTTGCCAAATGTTAAAATGCTGGATGCTAACCTAAAAGTCAGCAGTTCGAACCCACCAGGCTCTCCCTGGGGGAAAGATGTGGTAGCCTGCTTCTGTAAAGGTTTGCAGCCTTGGAAACCCTGTGGGACAGTTCTCCTCTGTCTTATAGGATTGCTGTGAGTCAGAATCAGCTCAACGACAATGGTTTGGTTGTTTTTTTTTTTTGGTGCTAAATATTATCAATCTTGGTTTTAAGTGACATCTTGAACATTTCAGTCACCACTGTCATCGTGTGAGAATATTGAGTGAGTACCCTAGCTCCATCTATATGCTGATGATCCCAGATGTGTGTATCCAGCCCTCATGCTTCTCCTGGGCTTCAAATATATACTCAGCTCCTTCCTACTAACTGCAGTTTAAAGCTGAGATCTCCATTTCCCCACCCAGACAAACTCCTCCTCCAGCCTACCCCGTCCCTCATGCCAGAAACTTAGGAGTAACCCTTGATTTCTTTCCCTCACTTCCCATAGCCAGTTCTTCAGAAAATAGTGCTGGCTTTTCCTGGGATGTGTGCTTAGAATACGACCTCTCCCCATCCCTCTGTCTCCCCAACCTAGTCATCTCTTGCCTGGACCACTGCAGCAGACTCCTCACTGGTCCGTTTCTGCTCTTGCCACATTCCAGCCAGCGTGTTCTTCACGCGGCAACCAGAGATTTTTCAAAATGAATAAATCAGATCCTGTCACATTTCTGTGTAAATTCCTACATTCTCAGCGGAAAATAATGCAAACTTGCTGTCATAGCCTATGATCCTTGAATATGTTGAGCTTGTTCCTATCTCAGGGCTTTGAATGTGCTGGTCCCTCTGTCAGGAATGTTCTTCTCCCAGAAACTCTCATAAGCCACTGCCCCTCTTCAGTTCATGGCTCTTGTCAAATGCCACCACCTCATTTTCTGGCCACCTTCCTAAAGAGGCACCTCTGTCATTCTGTCCCCTTATCCTGCTCTGTTTTATTCACGGCACATGTTACTGTTTGATATTTTCATTCCTTTTTTTGCTTTTCTGTCTTTCCCATTACAGTATAGGTTCTGTAAAGACAAGAATTTCGTCTCATTTGTTCACTGTTATATTTTCAGTAGGGAGCCCTGGTGGTTCAGTGGTTAAAAGCTCAGCTGCTAACAGAAAAGCTGGTGATTTGAACCCACCAGTCACTCCATGGAAGAAAGATGTGGCAGTCTGCTTCCACAAAGATTACAGCCTTGGACACTTTATGGGGCGGTTCTACTCTCTCCTACAGGGTTGCCGAGTTAGGATCAACTCGACGGCAACAGGTATGGTGTATCTTCAGTGCCTAGAGCGGTGCCTAGCATGTAGTAGTTATTCAGGAATGAATAAGTGAGTGAACAAATTGTGGAAGTGCTCCTTAATATCCTTGGGCTTGCTGGATTTTTCCTCAGTCTTAAGCTTTAGGCAACATTTATCTAATGGTAACTGCACGTTCTGTGAGGATATCAAAAAGCAGCACTGGGTATTTATATGGCACTTTACGATCCGCTTTTATAAAATTATGTATTTTATTAAACCTTTAGAAAGCCATTCAGAAGAGGTTCCAAGGTAATATTAGGAAGGAACAGGAACAACAATTATAAAAAGTTTATAGAGAGAGTCACTAAAACTCAAAATTATGAAAATTAATAGTATCCCAAGTTTTACACATGCACACACATACATGCACACACACAAAGAGCTGAGAGTAGTAGTTCAAACCAAACATTATTAATTAAGTTATCCTGAAATATTTTATTGTGAATGAGGTAAAAAGAGTGGATTAAAGTGGCAGTCCACATATGAAAGCTGGAATATGGAAAGCCATGGCCAAAGATAGAAAATAGTGTTCCGGAAACAGCAAGTTTTGCTTTGATGGAATGAGAAGATTTATAATAGGAGGTTATGAAAACTGAATATAATAAGATTTTTTTTCATGTATGCTGTGATAGAGCAGAATTAAATAGTGGGATTTCTTGAAGCTGATCTGAGGAAATTTTAAAGCTAGGGAATAAGGAACTCTTCCCGATTTTAGGAGGGAGCTATCAGTAGTATGGAGAGGAATATAGTTCTAATGAAACACAGAGTGGGTTGAAAGGAGGTGAGGAGAGATACAGGAAAAGGAGCCTAGGAAGTTGTTGTAATGGTCTAAGAGATGGTAAAATGACATGGTTCCAATTAAGCCATCCACTTGAAATTTGTCCCTCTTCTCCATGGTCCACAAGTTAATCATCACAATGGACATCTCAAGAGGAGAGTCACCAGGAAAATCCTACCCCAAATGGAGGTCAGGTGACCTGTGAGCCAAGACATCCCTTTTCCCATAATGTAAGCAAGCTTGAAATGTGCTGAACTAGAAGGCAGTACATCTCTGGGTCAGCTCTTTGCTCCCATACAGTGATTTAGAGCCCAAAGTTTTGATACACGTGTTTGTCATTGTTGTTGTTAGGTGCTGTCAATTTGGTTCCGACTCATAGCGACCCTGTGTACAACAGAACAAAGCACTACCCAGTCCTGTGCCATCTTCACAATCATTGCTATATTTGAGCCCATTGTTGCAGCCACTGTGTCAGTCCATCTCGTTGAGGGTCTTCCTCTTATTTGCTGACCCTCTACTTTACCAAGCATGATATCCTTCTCCAGGGACTGGTCCTTCCTCTTATAACATGTCCAAAATACGTGAGATGAAGTCTCACCATCCTCGCCTCCAAGGAGCGCTCTGGCTGTACTTCTTCCAAGACAGACTTGTTTGTTCTTCTGGCAGTCCACAGTACATTCAGTGTTCTTTGTCAGAACCATAATTCAAATGCATCAATTCTTCTTTGGTCTTCCTTATTTGTTGTCCATTTTTCACATGCCTATGAGGTGATTGAAAATATCATGGGTTGGGTCAGGTGCACCTTAGTCCTCAAAGTGACATCTTTGCTTTTCAAAACTTTTAAGAGGTCTTTTACAGCAGATTTGCCCAATGCAATGTTGTTGTTGTTGTTCTTAGGTGCCATCGAGTCGGTTCTGACTCATAGCGACCCTATGCACAAGAGAATGAAACACCACCCGGTCCTGAGCCATCCTTACAGTCGTTGTCATGCTTGAGCTCATTGTTGCAGCCACTGTGTCAGTCCACCTAGTTGAGGGTCTTCCTCTTTTCCGCTGACCCTGTACTCTGCCAAGCATGATGTCCTTCTCCAGGGACTGATCCCTCCTGACAACATGTCCAAAGTATCTAAGACACAGTCTCGCCATCCTTGCTTCTAAGGAGCATTCTGGCTGTACTTCTTCTAAGACAGATTTGTTCATTCTTTTGGCAGTCCATGGTATATTCAATATTCTTCGCCAAAACCACAATTCAAAGGCGTCAACTCTTCTTCAGTCTTCCTTATTCATTGTCCAGCTTTCACAAGCATATGATGCAATTGAAAATACCATGGCTTGGGTCAGGCACACCTTAATCTTCAAGGTGACATCTTTTCTCTTCAACACTTTAAAGAGGTCCTTTGCAGCAGATTTACCCAATGCAATGTGTCTTTTGATTTCTTGACTGCTGCTTCCATGGCTGTTGATTGTGGATCCAATTAAAATGAAATCCTTGACAACTTCAATCTTTTCTCCATTTATCATGATGTTCCTCATTGGTCCAGGTGTGAGGATTTTTGTTTTCTTTACATTGAGGTGCAATCCATACTGAAGGCTGTGGTCTTTGATCTTCCTTCATTAGTAAGTGCTTCAAGTCCCCTTCACTTTCAACAAGCAAGGTTGTGTCATCTGCATAACGCAGGTTGTTAATGAGTCTTCCTCCAAACCTGATGCCCCGTTCTTCTTTATGTAGTCCAGCTTTTTTTCTCATATTATTTGTTCAACATACAGATTGAATAAAAAAAAAAATAACTAGGGTAAAAGAATACAACCCTGATGCACACCTTTCCTGACTTTAAACCAATCAGTATCCCCTTGTTCTGTCCGAACAACTGCCTCTTGATCTATGTAAAGGTTCCCCATGAGCACAATTAAGTGTTCCGGAATTCCCGTTCTTCGCCATCTTATCCATAATTTGTTATGATCCACACAGGTGAATGCCTTTGCATAGTCCATAAAACAGAGGCAAACACCCTTCTGGTATTCTCTGCTTTCAGCCAGGATCCATCTGACATCAGCAATGATATCCCTGGTTCCACACATCCTCTTCTGAAACCAGCCTGAATTTCTGGCAGTTCCCTGTCGATATACTGCTGCAGCCATTTTTGAATGATCTTCAGGAAACTTTTGCTTGCCTGTGATATTAATGATATTGTTCTATAATTTCCATATTCGGTTGGATCACCTTTCTTGGCAATAGGCATAAATATGGATCTCTTGCAGCCAGTTGGCCAGGAAGTTGTCTTCCATATTTCTTGGCATAGGTGAATGGGCACCTCCAGCACTGCATCTGTTTGTTGAAACATCTCAATTGATATTCCAGCAATTCCTGGAGCCTTGTTTTTCCCCAATGCCTTCAGAGCAGCTTAGACTTCTTCCTTCAGTACCATCAGTCCCAGATCATATGCCACCTCTTGAAGTGGTTGAACATCGACTAATTCTTTTTGATATAATGACTCTGTGTGTTCCTTCCATCTTCTTTTGATGCTTCCTTTGTCGTTTCATATTTTCCCCATGGAATCCTTCACTATTGCAACTCAAGGCTTAAATTTTTTCTTCAGTTCTTTCAGCTTGAGAAACACTAAGCGTGTTCTTCCCTTTTGGTTTTCCATCTCCAGCTCTTTGCACATGTCATTATAATACTTTGCTTTGTTTTCTGGAGATGCCCTTTGAAATCTTCTGTTCAGTTGTTTTACTTCATCAATTCTTCCTTTTGCTTTAGTTGCTTGATGTTTAAGAGCAAGTTTCAGAGTCTCCTCTGACATCCACCTTGGTCTTTTCTTTCTTTCCTGTGTTTTCAGTCACCTCTTGATTTCTTCATGTATGATATCCTTGATGTCATTCCACAACTCATCTGGTCTTCAGTCACTACTATTCAATGTGTCAAATCTGTTCTTCAGATGGTCTCTAAATTCAGGTGGGATATACTCAAGGTCATATTTTGGCTCTCGTGGACTTGCTCTGATTTTCTTCAGTTTCAGCTTGAACTTGCATATGAGCAGTTGATGGTCTGTTCCACAGTTAGCCCCTGGCCTTGTTCTGACTGATGATATTGAGCTTTTCCATCATCTCTTTCCACAGATGTAGTCAATTTGATCTCTGTGTTGCATCTGGCAAGGTCCATGTGTATAAGTTGCCATTTATGTTGGTGAAAGAAGGTATTTGCAATGAAGAAGTCGTTGGTCTTGCAAAATTCTCTCATTCGATCTCTGGCATTGTTTCTATCACCAAGGCCATATTTTCCAACTACTGATCCTTCTTCTTTGTTTCCAACTTTCTCATTCCAATTGCCAGTAATTATCAATGCATCTTGATTGCATGTTCAATCAATTTCAGAGTGCAGCAGCTGATAAAAATTTTCTACTTCTTCATCTTTGGCCCTAGTGGTTGATGCATAATTTTGTAGACTATATGATTTTCTGATTCAAAATGGCAAATACCAGTCCATTTCGGCTCACTAATGCCTAGGATATTGATGTTTATGTGTTCCATTTCATTTTGACAATTTCCAATTTTCCTAGATTTGTACTTCATACATTCCAGGTTCCAATTATTAATGGATGTCTGCAGCTGTTTCTTCTCATTTTGAGTTGCGCCACGTGTCTGTCAGTTTGTCGTACTGTGGGGGCTTATGGGTTGCTGTGATGCTGGAAGCTATGCCACCAGTATTCAGATACCAGCAGGGTCACCCATGGAGGACAGGTTTCAGCTGAGCTTCCAGACTAAGACAGACTAGAAAGAAGGACCCAGCAGTTTACTTCTGGAAAGCATTAGCCAGTGAAAACCTTATGAACAGCAGCCCAATGCAATACATTGTTTGATTTCTTGTCTACTGCTTCTATGAGCATGTATTGTGGATCCAAGTAAAATGAAGTCCTTGACCACTTCAATCTTTTCTCTGTTTATCATGATACTGCTTATTGATCCAGTTGTGAGGATGTTTCTTTTATGTTAAGGTGTAATCCATACTGAGGGCTGTAGTCTTTGGGCTTCATCAGTGAGTGCTGCAAGTCCTCTTTGCTTTCAGAAAGCAAAGTTATGTCATCTGTATACCGAAGGCTGTTAATGAGTCTTCCACCAATCCTGATGCTGCATTCTTCTTCATACAGCCCAGCTTCTTGGATTATTTGCGCAGCATACAGATTGAACAGGTATGGTGAAAGGATACAACCCTGACGCACACCTCTCCTGATTTTAAACAATGCAGCATTCCCTTGTTCTATTCAAACGACTGCCTCTTGGTGTATGTACAGGTTCCACATGAGCATAATTAAGTGTTCTGAAATTACCATTCTTTGCAATTTTATCCATAATTTGTTAAGATCCACACAGTCAAATGGCTTTGCTATAGTCAATAAAACACATGGAAACATCTACAGTGTTTAGTACTATAAATTACTTTGCAAATAGCTAGTGTTCTTGATATAAATAGTTGTTATTAATTTTTTAAATATAGTAACTAAACTTGATCTTGTGATTTCTTTATAACATGAGTCAAGCTGGTTTGTAGATCCAACTCCATAATTCATAGTTCTGTTCTTAAAGTCAGCTTCTTTGCTTGGCAGTGTTGTACTTGTTTCTTCCCTGACTGATACTTTGAAAAATCTAATATTGGGTCATTATAAGTCAGAATCGACTCGACTCCACTTGGTTTGGTTTTTGGTTTGGAAACCCTGGTGGTGTAGTCATTAAGTGCTCTGGCTGCTAACCAAAGGGTTGGCAGTTCGAATCCACCAGGCACTCCTTGGAAACTCTATGGGGCAGTTCTGCTTTGTCCTATAGGGTCAGTATGAGTCAGAATCGACTTGACAGCACAGGGTTTTAACATGTACTTGTTGAGCAGCCTTTTTTTTTTGCTTTGAAATTTTAGAATTATATAATGTCAGAGTTGAAAGGGACCAAGAGTTGTCACATTCCACATGTAGGCAAGACCACATCTAAAATATATTAGCAAGATGAAAATCTACTATATTTGCTTCCCTGTTTGTCCCAGTGTTTTCATCCAGCCCGAGGCAGAACTGTGAAGGAGCTGAAGTTTGTACTTGATCTTGTCAGTTCCTTATCCTCACTGTTCACTGTGCCCAGCTCCTCCTCAGTCTGCTTTTCTCAGTTAGCTTTATCTTGTAGGAATCAGGCCCTTGAGCTAATAACTTTCATTAGGAATATTTGCATTTAGATAATAAACACTACCACCGTACTAAATATTTTACACACATCATTTCAAATCCTTAAAACAAGCCTCTTAGCACTATCCCCACTTACCAATGAGGAGGTCAAGGCTCTGCGAACTTAGGTAAGTTGACCCAAAGTCAAGTAATCCACAAGTGCCAGCATTTGAATTTGTCTTTCTAACTCCAAAGTCTATGTTCTTTCCACCACATCATTACTGATTTTTGTGGAAACCAAAAGCCTTCAAGACTCAAAAGAATGAAACTGCCAGAAACATAACTGGTTGGTAAGAGTTTTGATAGGGGATAAGGATATCCCTGGTGGGGTAGATCTGTTTGCCTACTCTGCATACTAAAATGTCACTTTGATTTTCCATTGGGATGCTAGGCTTTACTTGGAGATAGTCTCAGAGTTCTTGTGTGCCTTGTCTTGTAACTGGACCCCTACAGGAAACTCAAACGTGTCCCCCGTATGGAAAGAGAAGGAAAGCGCAGTCTTCCGGCTGAGGCACCTGGACAGCTCATGGGGCTGTCTGGGGTTGAGACTTCATCTTTGGGTCAGAAATGCTTTTATGCCTGCTGAGCTCCAACAGCATAACATCAATTTGCTCCTGTTTTACTCTGTGGTTTTATCCTCCCAAGGTTACAGCCACCTTAGATCCTCGCTGGCCACTGAGGGAGATGTGATTAGCAGAGGCTTGTTGGAATTATCAGAAAATTCTCAGTCATAACTCTTTGTGCCACATTGTCATTTTCCTCTTATTTTTTTCCTCAGTAGCAAGGGCTAAAATGTAACGGGGCTTTGTATTGCTCTTGATAGTGCCTTGCTTGCTGGTTTCATCTGGAAGGTTCTTCCCCTCACCTTTAACCTCGTGTGTATTCCCGTTAGCCCCTTGGAGCCTCTCCAGCACCCTCACTGATGAGCCCACATTTTTAGCTGGACCCAAGGACCAGGCACTGTGGGCTGGCAGAGCCTGGCCCATGCAAGGGAAAAGGTTGCAAGTACCTTACATTTTTCATTTGTGACTGATTCTCCATTGCTACGTTCTGAAACCTTTTTAGTTATTCCTTGAGAGTGTTCATTCCTGTAGAAAAGCAACTCAACCTGCATTGAAATTTAGGGGGCTCATTTTCTAAGCGTAGCAAGGAAAGAGGTAAGTTTGAGTAGGAAAGTGCTACGTTGTCTCCTTCTTCAGCTGAGTTCTTAAAAGGGATTTGGTGTTGCCTTTTGTTTTCCTGTGTTAAAACTCTACAGTTGCTCAGTTTGCAATAGGTTTTTGTTCTGTGCTGCTTGCAATTTTTTTTATATCTTTTTTTCCTCTTTTTTCTTAAAATCAAATCCAGTAATATGTGAAAGAAAGAGAAGTGAAATAATGTCCACAGCTGCTCAATTTTCCTGGAAGGCAAAGACATCTCAATTTTAAAGTCAGTCTTAAGACATGAAATCATTGTTCCTTGAAACAGCTGTCTGGTCAAAAACTCCTTTGTAGTGGACATTTTTAAACAGCAATTTTTAAAAGCCGCTTGGAGCTTTGTAAGGATTCCCTTTATCTGGGTTATGAATTATTTTCAGTCCTTTGAGTAATTGTTAAAATGATGAAACTTACTGGAATAAAACAGATGTCTGTTTTTAGTTTTGGTTTGTTTTGGGGGTAAAAGAGAAATATCATTGGGATATTGGGATATTGCTCAGTACCTTGACAGTAAATAGTTAGCGTCTTGCCATTCCATTCACCATCATTTTCTGTACTTGATGCCTGAATATAAACTTTATGAGTTCAGGGACTTTGTTTCTCTCAATCACCATGTCTTCCTCGGGGCCAAGCACAATGCCTGGCATGGGGTAGTGTCTCAGTAAATGTTTATTGATCAAATGAATCAATAAATGAATACCATAAGAATCATTATACAGAATGATATGTAATCAGATACATAATTTATCCATCCTTCAATTATCTTTTGTAGAAATACCTGGCATAGAAGTTTCCCTTAATAGAAGCTTGAAAGCCAAAGATATACCTCAAAATCTCAACTCTGTTTATTAAGCCAATAGGTATCTCTCACCCATGGTTTTATGTAGATCAGCTCTGAAGTTGTTTGTATTTTTCCCCTGGAGGGATGAAGGGCGTGCCATGAAGCACTCATCATATGACCATCACCTTCATCGTCTGTCTGCTTAAGTATTACTGTTCCATGCAAGACCAGGGTTGCCATTGAAGTACGTGATCTTTTTTTCAGTGGAGAATCTGATTTATTTTTCTTGAAGAGTCAGCTATATCCATTGTGCTTTTCTATGCTCTGAAATACCTTTAGTAGTAGTGGTGTTACCTCTTCTCTGAAGGTTTGGTAGAACTCTGCAGTGAAGCCATCCTGGTTAGGGCTTTTTTCTGTTGGGAATTTTTTGATTAGCTTTTCAATCTCTTCTTTTGTTATGGGTCTATTTAGTTGTTCTACCTCTGTTTGTGTTAGTTTAGGTAGGTAGTGTGTTTCTAGGAATCCAACCATTTCTTCTAAGTTTTCAGATTTGTTAGAGTACAATTTTTTATAGTAATCTGATATGATTCTTTTAATTTCAGTTGGGTCTGTTGTAATATCGCCCATCTCATTTCTTATTTGGGTTATTTGCTTCCTCTCCTGTTTTTCTTTTGTCAGTTTGGCCAGTAGTTTATCAATCTTGTTAATTTTTTCAAAGAACCAACTTTTGGTCTTGTTAATTCTTTCAATTGTTTTTATGTTCTCTACTTCATTTAATTCTGCTTTAATTTTTATTATTTGCTTTCTTCTGGTGCCTGTGGGTTTCTTTTGTTGCTCTCTTTCTATTTGTTCAAGTTGTACGGATAATTCTTTGATTTTGGTCTTTCTTCTTTTTGTATCTGTGCATTTATTGATATAAATTGACCTCTGAGCGCTGCTTCCGCTGTATCCCAGAGGTTCTGATAGAAAGTGTTTTCATTCTCATTGGATTCTATGAATTTCTTTATTCCATCCTTAATGCCTTCTATAGTCCAGTCTTTTTTGAGCAGGGTATTGTTCAGTTTCCAAGTGTTTGATTTCTTTTCCCTGCTTTTTCTGCTATTGATTTCTACTTTTATGGCCTTATGGTCAAAGAAGATGCTTTGTAATATTTCGATGTTTTGGATTCTGCTAAGGCTTGCTTTATGGCCTAATATGTGGTCCATTCTAGAGAATGTTCCATGTGCGCTAGAAAAGAAAGTACAGTTGGTTGCTGTTGGGTGGAGTGTTCTGTATACGTCTATGAGGTCAAGTTGGTTGATTGTGGCATTTAGATCTTCCGTGTCTTTTTGAGCTTCTTTCTGGATGTCCTGTCCTTCATCAAGAGTGGTGTGTTGAAGCCTCCTACTATAATTGTGGAGCTGTCTGTCTCACTTTTCAGTGCTGATGGAGTTGGTTTTATGTATCTTGCAGCCCTGTCACTGAGTGCATAAATATTTAATATGGTTATAGCCTCCTGGTATGTTGTCCCTTTAATCATTATATAGTGTCCTTCCTTATCCTTTCTGATGGATTTAACTTTAAAGTCTATTTTGTCAGAAATTCATATTGCCACTCCTGCTCTTTTTTGATAGTTGTTTGCTTGATATATTTTTTTTTCCATCCTTTGAGTTTTAGTTTGTTTGTTTAAGTCTAAGGTGTGTCTCTTGTAGGAAGCATAGAGAGGGATCGTGTTTTTTAATCCATTTTGCCACTCTCTATCTTTTCATTGGTGCATTTAGTCCATTTACATTTAGCGTAATTATGGATAGGTAAGAATTTAGTGCTATCATTTTGATGCCTTTTTTGTGTGTTGTGCAAAGTTTCTTTTTCCCACTTAATTTTTTGTGCTGAGTAGTTTATCTTTATATATTGCCTTTTCCTTACATTCATTGTTGATGATTTTGTTTCTGCTGAGTCTCAATTTTTTTTTCTCGTATTTTATTTTGATGTGTAGGATAGTTAGTCTCCTTTGTGGTTACCTTAATGTTTACTCCCATTGTCCTAAATTTAAATGTAACTTTTAATTCTTTGTATCGCCTTGTGTTCCTCTCCATATGAAAGATCTATGAATACATCTCTTAGGCCCTCTTTATTGTTTTAATGTTGTCCTCTTTTACATAATAACATCACTGTTTCCCTGCTTTGAGGGTATTTTTATCTTGATTTATTTTTGTGATTTCCCTGTCTGGGTGGATATCTGATTGCTCTCTCCAGTGTTCCAGTCTTGGGTTGATACCTGATATTATTGATTTTCTAACCAAAGAACTCCCTTCAGTATTTCTTATAGTTTTGGTTTGGTTTTTACAAATTGCCTAAACTCCTGTTTATCTGGAAATGTCCTGATTTCACCTTCATATTCGAGAGACAGTTTTGCGGGACATATGATTCTTGGCTGGCAATTTTCTTCCATCAATGCTTTATATAAGTCATCATATTGCCTTCTTGCCTGCATGGTTTCCACGAGTAGTCCGAGCTTATTGTTATTGACTCTCCTTTGCAGGTGACTTTTCATTTATCCCTAGCTGCTCTTAAAATTCTTTCTTTATCTTTGATTTTGGCACATTTGATTATAACATGTCTTGGTGACTTTCGTTTAAAATCTACCTTATGTGGAGTTCGATGAGCATCTTGGATAGATATCTTCTCATCTTTCATGATATCAGGGAAGTTTTCTACCAACAAATCTTCAACAATTCTCTCTGTATTTTCTGTTATCCCTCCCTGTTCTGGTACTCCAATTGCTTGTAGGTTATTTCTCTTGATAGAGTCCCACATGATTCTTAAGGTTTCTTCATTTTTTTAATCCTTTTATCTGATTTTTCTTCAAATATATTGGTGCCAAGTGCTTTATCTTCAAGTTCACAAGTTCTGTCTTCCACTTGCTCAGTTCTACTCCTCTGACTTCCTGTTGAGTTGTCTACTTCTGTAATTTTATTGTTAATCTTCTGAATTTCTGATTGCAATCTATCTATGGATTTTTCAGCTTATTAAATTTTTTGTTATGTTCCTGAATATCTTTTTAATTTCTTCAACTGCTTAATCTGTATGTTCCTTGTCTTGGTCTGCATATTGTCTGATTTCCTTCCTAATGTCTTGAAGGGTTCTGTATATTAATCTTTTGTATTGTGCATCTGGTAATTCCAAGAAGGCACTTTCATCTAGAAGATCTCTTGATTCTTTGTTTTGAGAGCTTGTTGAGGCAATCATGGTCTGTTTCTTTATGTGACTTCATATTGGCTGTTGTCTCCGAGCCATCTGTAAGTTATTTTATTAGTTTATTTTATGTTTGCTTGCTGTATCATAGCTTCTTGCTTTGGTTTGTTTTGATATGCCCAAATGGGTTGCTTGAGGGAGCTAGCTTGATTATTTTCACCTTTGAAGCCCTGACATCCTCTCCCTAGATGGCTAGAGCTGTTATCAGGTATGTCAGTCTAGGAGTCCATTCTCTTTTCTTGTATGCATTCAGCTCAGGTGTCCAGGTAGCTGCTTATCAAGTGTGTGGTAGAGGCTCTCTCCTACAGTCTTAGAGGGGCAGGTGTGATTGGTGTAGGTGCCTGTAACTGGCTGCAGCAGGGGGTTATGCTCTGAACAAGGCAGGGGGCTGAGAATCACCCCCCAAGTGTCTCTGAGGAAAGCACGTCCCTCTTCCCTACAGCCTACAGGTGAGTGGGTTCTGCAGACAGACCATGGGCACCTAAAGTTTTTGGTTGAAGGTACTGGGAGGTACCAGTTATCCTTGGACCCCTGTCACGGGTGGCTGGGTGACCTGAGTGGAGCCACCAGTTCTTAGACCCCTCATGTGGGTAGGTGAGGACCCTGTTTAATATGCAAAGCAGTGTCAAACATCAAACACCCACCACCTCTCCACTGCATAGCTGAAACAGTTGTAGTCTGCTGACAAGGACCTATTCTCCTGAAATAGGCCCACACAGGTCCATGCAGGGGGGAAAGTTACTCAAAGTCCATGGACCATGTATGCCTGGACAGGAACAGCTTCTGTCCTGAGCTCCCCCAGTTGGTGGAGCTGGCAAATTATCTTTTCCCCCAGCTGCAAATTTATTCCTTCTTCAAGGCCTGGAGGATGGCCCTAGGCACTCATCAGGGCTGATCTCAGGCCCAGGGAAATCAGCCACTGAAGCCAGCTTGGGGGCGGGGGGCACAGTAAAATATACACAAGTACTTTTCTTTTGCGAGAGCACCATTCTTCTCTGGTTCCAGACGTGTGAGTAGGCTGTGTGGCTGGCTGCTTCTCCCTGAAGAAACTGCAGCCAAATGCCAGTACCAGCCCACTGCAGCCGCTCCCAGGAATGATGCCTGAGGGCTTCTGGTGATTCAGGTCCAGTAACTCCCTTCCACTTCTGAACTGTCTCTTCCTCCCACTGCTGCTCAGTTTGTTTTCTAACTTTGCCTTTGATGTTCATGGCTCTTAGCTTGTCATAAACATACTCATTCACTTATTTTTTCAGGTCTTTGTTGTAAGAGGGCTCACCGGAAGCATCTTTCTATTCCATCATCTTGGCGCTGCCTTCCAGGATGTCTTTTTGAAGCCTCCGGCTGAACAATGGCGCAAAGACTGGTTTTATCATGTGTAAAAGTGACATGGGGACATTGTCTGACCTCCTCTAACTTCCCAAGGGGGAAGCAGAATCAAGATCAACAGCCCAAGGCTGATTTCTACAAGGAGGTCAGACATGCTTCGTCCCTCTGCCATCTTTACCAATTCTAACACCAACTGTCCCTCCCACAGCGCTCTCTACTTCTCTGCTGGGTTCGATAATTCATGGCAGTGGCCACAAAGAACGCAGAGACCATGCTTATGATTTTGGGTTTATTAGGGAACTAACAGTTATAATTCAGGCTCAGGAACACTCAGGATACAGTTCTTCCACCAGGACAGCCTCTTCCCAGCTGTGTTCATAGGCATGCCCCTCCCTGGCTCTGGGCCTCTCCCTAAAGACACTCAGTTTTTTCTCTCCATGGGCTGGGGAGCCTACCACCTGTCTCCTGCAGCCGGGTCCCTCCTGCCACCGCTTCTCAGCATCTTTAGGGTTACAGCTCACTCTCTCTCTCTCGGTCTTCTGCTTCCAGGAGGTTCTCAGGGCAGGGATCCTGGGTCCAAAGGACAAGCTGGCTCCTGTCTGTTCTTCCTTGGTGGTAGTGGAATTCTCTATTTCCTGCCTCTGGGATGGCTCACCTCAAGCCCAGTGGGTTGGTGAAACTGACCAGTCCCTTTGGTGGGCCACAATTACCATATCTGCACAGTCCCGCCCAATCGCTTGGGTGGGAATTACAAGGCCATGGCTAGAGAGGCCACACAAAAGTGATCCATCACACCGCATCATGTGATAAAGACTTATGTAAAACTTTCCAAAATGAGTTCAAGGAACTGACTTTGATAAAACATGCCAAGATTTAAAATAGTAACAGTATCAAGAGATAATAATATTAAAATAACTTAAAATGCTTGTCTTGTGAGGAGCCATTGTCTAAAAATGTGATTAATACCATGATTCTGAGAGTGCATTTCATGACTTTTAAGTTTTCCTTCACTCTGTACTCTTTAATAGTATCTCAACAGGCAGATGTGCTCACTTCAAACCCAGGCTCTAAGAATGCTCATCTGACTCCCTCTAGGTATTTGGAGGCTAACATGAATCATAGTGGTTCATATTATCTCATGATCATTGATTTTGGCTTCTTGATCCACACTGTACCTTCTGGAATCAGATGCCATTTTCTCCATGTTGATAGTTCTTCATAAATCTTGTTCCTTAGACAGATTTTTAATGTGTTAATTTTTCAAATGAAAGCTCTCAGGTAGAGTGATTCTCAAATATAGTAGTAAGTGTTGAAGGGAAAAGGCCAGACTGGTACAGAATGGGCAGAATCCCAGCACGTGATAAGACACTGCACGAATGGGCCCATAGCTGCTCCCTGTTTCTTCCTCAGACTTTAGAAATGCTGAGATTAAGCAAGTCACACACTGAGAATAATTGTGGTTTTCTCTCTGCTTTCCTCACCAGTTGCTTTTTGTTCCCTTCTAAAGCCTTTCATTGCTTTGGGCAAAACGAAGTTTGTATTGCAACAACTTTTTTTTTTTTAAACAATATTGTAATTTTGGCTAATTTGCCTGCTATTAGTTATGCTCAAGTAGACACAAGACCTGTGGCTATTTGGCTTGTCCTCCTATGGGAAAATACTTAACAAAGCTAATAAGCTGTATTAAAATAAAATAAACAAATTCACATGGCACCCAGCATTGCAGCCACATGTAATATGGTTATTATTTATTATCCTGAGACACCAGTCCCACATCTCCAACTGCCTACTGGGCATTTTCACTCAGAAACCTTCTGTCACTTCCTCATTAATCCATCTGAAACCAAAACCATCACACTCCCTTCAAAGCTATCCCTCACTGTTGGAGTTTTAGGCGGCAGTAAATCATACCCTTTCCTTCCCCTTTCAAATTACTTTTTTTTTTTTTTTTCCATTTGTTTTTAGAAACAGTACACAGCAAACAAACAGATAAGGCATGAAACAAATGGACTTTAGATCTGTGGCTACATTTCTTGCTGATACTTCAGCCACAGTAATCACAGCCTCAGCCGAGCAGCCACAGGCCTCTACACCAGCAGAGCTCACCAGAACATCTTGGAATAGGACAGAAATGCGTGTGTCCTGTGGGCACAGGCTTGCTCAATTTCTCCTTTATAACTTACCAATCAAGTCCCTCCTTTTCCCCCTGAGGGGAAGAGATGATGAAGGCTGAGGAAAAGAGGCCAGGAGCCAAGGTCCCTCCAAGAGACCAGGGATATAAATGCCACTAACTAATCACTACCAACTTTTCTATTTTTATTTAGATACCTTCTTAATTTCGGGGACACCAGATTATTTTAGCAGCTTGGTGTGAGGAAGAATATTTAGGAATTAGATAGTTTATATTGTGAGAATTTCCACCCATTTAAGTTGTGATCCTCCTTCTCTATGACCTTTTTAATCATAAACATGACCCCCACAGTTATAGCCAAAGCTCACATTTTCAGCTCTTTAATCGTGACCGTGATTAATGCTGACATGGACCTGGCGCCATGGCCGTTGGCAGCCAGAGAAGGTCAGGACCAGCGGTGACTCAGCTGACTCTGCAGCTGCTCTTACAGTAAATGTGTTTTGCAATGTTCTTATAGCTAAAAATAATTCTCCTACAAATTTTAAATTTTATGTCAAATATTTATTCATTTATTTACTTTTTGTTCTTCACTGTGTCAGGAAAAGGAAGTGTCATGCATTGAATATCAGATCAACTCAGGTCAAATAAATGTGTCTTTTTGGAAGTGAATCATGATACTCGGAGTCTGTAGGCAACTGCCAGCCTCCAATTTAATTTGTTATATTGATCCGAGACCGTGATATTGAAAGATAAGGAAAACGTATTTTAAGGAAATGAAGAGTCCCGAGCTAATACAGGTATTGGTATTGGTGATTGCTTCAGTCTCTCATTCGTTTATTAATTCACAATTACATACTGGGCACTGTGCTTAGGTTCTGTGAACAAGAGAAACATGGTTCCTAATCTTATGGCATTGATGGTATCGTAAAGGGATTAATAAAAAAAAAAAAAATAGCAAACAATAATTATTTAACTACAACTGTTAATTATGACCTCTGTGAGAATTTATAATGGAGTGACCTATCCTTTGTGGAAGGTGAGAAATGGTTAAAACTAAAACTAGAAGAATATGTAGTGTCTTAATCATCTAGTGTTCCCATAAGAGAAATACCACAAGTGGATGGCTTTAACAAAGAGAAACTTATTTCTTCACAGTAAAGTAGGCTAAAAGTTCAAATTCAGGGTGTCAGCTCCAGGGGAAGGCTTTCTTTCTCTGTTGGCCTTCTCACCAACGTCCCTCGAACTAGAAGCTTCTCTGCACAGGGACCCCGGGTCCAAAGGACATGCTTGGCTCCTGGCACTGCTTTCTTGGTGGTATGAGGTCCCCCTGTCTCCCTGCTCTCTTCTCTCTTTTGTATCTCAAGAGGCTGCCTCAAGACACAATAGATTGAGTCCTGCCTCACTAACACAACTGCTGCCCATCCTCGCTCATTAATATCGTAGA
Source organism: Loxodonta africana (assembly GCF_030014295.1). Classification (NCBI taxonomy): domain Eukaryota; kingdom Metazoa; phylum Chordata; class Mammalia; order Proboscidea; family Elephantidae; genus Loxodonta; species Loxodonta africana. Next base: position 207,245,530 of record NC_087344.1, on the reverse strand, counting down.
GGCAAGATTTACAACATATAGGAAAATCACACAATACTGGGAATCATGGCCCAGCCAAATTGATATACACATTTTGGGGGGACATAATTCAATCCATGACATTTAGATACTAACAAGGGAAAGGGGAAAAAGGAGGATTGTTTCAGCTGAGGGAATAGCACATGCCACGACACTGACGCAGGAAGAAGTTCGGTGTGTCTGTGCTGCAGATAACTGGAGCCTGGTGAGTAAGACTCAGGGGCCAGGTGATTTATGGCCCTGTAGGCCATGGCATCTTAATGCAGTCATTGAAGGGGAGCAATGCAGTTAGATTTGTCTGCAGACCGGAAGTGGGAGTGGGTAAGTCAGGCAGGGACCAGTTAAGAGGTTTTGTAGTGATCAAGGCGAAAGGTGATGGTGTCCTGGACTAGAATGGAGGCGGTAGAAATAGAATAAAGGAGGTTTATTTGGGGGCTACAATGACAGAATTGACTGACTGGAAATGAAGTAGGGAGAAAGAGATGTCAAGGCATCTGGCACGAGTGCCATTTTCTAACATGAGGTAGGAAGAGAAGCTTTGAGAATAAATTAAGATTTTGAAAGTGGAAATAATCAAGGTGGCCACTGGAGCTTAGCGGTAAGTGTGGCATTTGTGAGTGGCCAGCTCATCCATGGTACTGAATGCAAGAACTCCATAGATAGTAATCCTTGTAGAAAAGTCTCCTGAGAGAAACATGAGGATGTCAGAAGAGATGGGACCCAGAGTAGCTGACGGGTTGGCCTTTCATTGTACAAGGAAAAGGCAGTCTGGTTGCAGAGGCATGTAGGCTGGTGGATTTGGGAGAAGGACGATAGAGCGTTCTCATCTGATTGCATATATTTTCACAATGAAGTATGAAGTATCATTATCAGCTATGTGTGTGTGGGGAAGGGCTTTATTGGAGATTTGAGAAAAGAAAATGTATGAAATTATCTGGTACAGTGGGAAGTAATCATCTGGTACAGAATTATAGCAGGGATAGCTAGAAAAGTTGGGTGCCTATTTGATATTTTTAGTTACAAATGTGAAGCATCATTGTGTGGCTTTTCTCTTGCATCGTTTAGCAACTTGGATGCAGGAAAGCAGAGTAGGGAAATAATCAGATTGTAGTTTTCTTAGGTAGATGAAATAGTGGAGGAAAAGACAGGAAAGGGGGTTGAGGTTTGCAAGGTAGTGGTTGTAGTGGTAAACAGGGTGTACATAGAAGTGAGAAAATAAGGACCATAATGATGAGTGTGACCATGGTAGGATCAGCGGATCAGTAAAAATCTGCAGTGGAGGCTTTTATCCAAGAAAACAAAATGGAAATTTCAACTGACAAACATCAATGCTCTGCTGTATAAACCCATAATGAGTTATAAAAAGATATTCATACTTTCTAAGAAAGGAAATCAGTGTTCAATAGGAACTTGCTTTGAATCTTGAAACACAAGTTAAACCAAACTTTACTTTTGATGGAATTAACTATAAATACTATATTTAGGCTTGGTAAAGTCTTTTAGAGTATCCATGAGGGGAAATAGAGAAATATGACTTGATAGTACATATATGATGGATTTATAACTAGACCTGAAGTGTTATTGTTGGTACCCAATGGGTGTCAGTTAATAGAACTAACCAGATGAAACTTAATAATGCTAAATGTAAATTTTACTGTTATGTTTTAAAAAGTCTGGCTGCATTCAGTAGAGGAGAGGCCTAGTTTTATGGGAGGTAAAGTGCAATGGACCTAAAGACAGTGATTATAAAGCATTATACTGATTTCTGTATTATGTATATCTTTCCTTAAACTGAACATGGTGTTAAGTAAGATCTTCACACATAAAACCTTATTTAATCCTCACAGTAAGCCAAGGCAGATAGTGTTATTATTCCCATTTTATAGATGAGTAAGCTGAGACTCAGAGGTGGTGTCTTACCCAGGGTCATCTAAGAAAATACATGGAATGGGCTGAATTTCCACCAGGAATGTCTGGCTCAAGGAGCCCTGATGCTGGAACGGTTAAGTGCTCAGCTGCTAACTGAAAGGTTAGCAGTTTGAAGCCACCCAGACCTGTCAATCTGCTCCTGTAAAGAGTACAGCCCAGAAAACCCTGTGAGGCAGTTCTGGTCCGTCACAAGGGGTTGCCACGGGTCAAAATAGATTTGATGGCACCTGACAAAAGCAACATATCTGATTCAAGAGCTCAAGGTCTTTACTGTATTCTACTTACTGCTCAGCCCGGCAGGCCAAAAAGCTCATAAAAAAATAGCTTACGTTAGTAAAAGTTTACTGTCCAGAAAGCAGGCAGAAAATTCCACTTTCCTTGGTAACACTGCACCTGAAGATTTGTGTTCAGTTCCTGGGATCTCATTTTCTGAAAATCCTTTCAGAAATGAGCAAATTCACAGGAGGGCAAGAAGGATACTGGCTTATCTAGAAACCTCTTCATATGAGAAATGTCTGAAAAAATTGGCAAGACTGTTGGCTTGGAGACCAGAAGACTTGAGGAACTCATAATATCTGGTCTCAGACGTATAAAGCACCATCATGAGGTAAGGGGATTAAATGTCATATGTGTAACTCCCAAAGGCATTCTTGGGACATATGAATGAAAGTTACACATGTAATCAAAACACGGGCTTATCATAGGGTCTTGTTCTCTTCACTGCAACACTTGAAAGAAAACCTTTTACCTATGGGATAAAATTTCTCAGGCTTCTTTTTAGCTTTGAAACGACTTTTACTTCTTCAAACTTTAAAACACATGGGTCAGCTTGGTTTCATAGTGAAATCGTTCAGAAGCTCATATCTGCATGATTGCAGCTGAAATAGACTAAACAAACAAAAAGAATGCAGTCAGTACAAGTCGTTGTGGGTTATCTATACAGCAACAGTGTGGGGTGAGAAGCTGGGGGCTGCGCTCACAGAATTTCTAAGACTTGCAGTCAATCTGCACAGCTCAGTGTTTTAGACCTGCATCCAACTCTCCGTGGATTTCCAGACAGCCTAAAATGACGGTTTCAAAAATGGGCAAAAATAAAGTACCAAAGCCACCGGAAGCCTTTGACCCTCTTCTAATGTTTCAACCAGATAATTATTTTCCTTCTCAAGAATTTGGCTATCCTTTGAGGGGGGGAAAAAAATCAAGATTTTCCATGTGAAGAGCCCCTGAAAGAAAATACTCTGGAGAAAGGTCAATGAGAATGGGCCAAAGCTGAATTCTTCGGATCTGCTTAGAGAATGTGGAAAGTCTGCGCTCTCTTCACTCTTCTGGATTGCCAGCTGGCAAAGAGCTCCCATAGCATTTGCGCAGCTTTGCCTTCCCCATGCATTTACATCTTAAAGGATACTCGCCCCGTTCAGCGGTCGTTGTTGTTAGGTGCCCTTCAGTTGATTCCGACTCAGAGTGACCCTGTGTACAACAGAACGAAACACTGCCTGGTCCTGTGCCAGCCTCATAATCATTGCTATGTTTGAGCCCATCGTTGCAACCACTGTGTCAGTCTATCTTGTTGAGGGTCTTCCTCTTTTTCACTGTCCTTCTACTTTACCAAGCATCATGTCGGTCTCCAGGGACTGGTCCCTTCTGATAAGTGTTCAGTGGAAATGCCTCCAGATGGAAGCCTAAGTAGTAGCTAAGAGCTACGATAAAGAGGTAACTAGATAATTAAAAACTGATAAATTTCAATTTTGTCAAGATAATTCATGACCCTTTCTGCTCTGTCACAAAGATATGACCTTTCGAATTTTCTGGTAATAAACTTACATGCAGAGAGAATATATTCCCTTTAAAAATGTCCCACTTTTAACTAAAATTACTCATTCTGCTTGTTGAGATTTGTCCCTTCAATCTTTTATATTTTAGGTTTTCTGGAGAAATTTAAGGATGAGTCAAAAATTATAAAGGTGGCTTCGAAAATAAATATTATCCAAGTGCATTCGACTGTTGATTCATTCAACAAATATTTGTTTCACAGAGGCCATATGCCAAGCACTGTGGTAGGTATGGGCTCTGCCATTTATTAACTATGTGATTCCTGGAAGGTCACAATCTCCCTGAGCCTCAGTTTCCTCATTTGTTAAACAGCTCTATTACCAACTCTACAGATTACATGAAATGATTTTATTTTAAGAAGGCAGATAGTTAGGAGTCTTTTACCCTCCTCTGTCCATTGCTGCATCCAGTCATATACAAAAGAGATGGGAAATCCAAAAACAACTGGAAAGTAGTGATGACCGTTAGCTATTTGCAAGACTTATTGAGGAGCAAACTGGATGAAAAACTACCAGTGACCAGTGCATGTTTTAGCATAAGTAAAAAAAAAAAAAAAAAAAAAAAATGGGGCTAAGCAGAAAGTCAACAAAAAGAAACTTTGACTCATCCTAGCTACATCCATGTGAAAAATGTAGAGACTGCACCAGGGAATCCAGGGAGCAAGCCGCTCTCTGTTGTAGAGCTAATTCAAAAATGAATTGAAGTAAGAACGTACAAATGGGAAAGTCTAGGTGGAAAATGCCTGATGATTAACACTGATTGAAGGAAAACATAGAGGGTTTCATCTAAATAATTGTTTAAATGTAACAAAATCGAATACAATACAAAGAAAAGGAGACTCTTGAAAGATATGTGAAAACACTAATTCAGAAATAATCCAGAAGAATATTTCTAGACAGATTAGCAAATGTCATGAAATGCAGTAGCAGAAAGCAAAAGCTGCTGAATTTCTCAAGAAGCAAGGAGTTATTATTTTACTCCTAAATTTCATATATACAAACATGAGTTCAAGAATGACTTGAAACACTTCATCAATTCACCTGTAGAACTGAAACCCCTGGAAAAGATAGCAAAAGAGGCAGTTCATTTCTAATGGCATAAACAAAAGAAACAGTAAACAGCATTTTTTTTTTAAAAAAAAAAAGAATGTATCAAAGTGGCAAAACTAAGACCAAGCACACAGCTATAGCAAGAAACAAGCATGATTTAAAATCACAGGTGATGATTTTCATATTGGGATAAAAAAAAAAAATACTATGTTGTTGATAATTATAATATATGAGTCTTTTAAAAAAATAAATGGATAAAAGTAAGAAAGTCAAAGATATGTCAGGCAAATGCAAATTTTAAAAAAGTGAGACGCCATCGCAATAATACTGCCCCCCAAAATATGATGAAATTATTATAAAAGAAGATAATGTCTATAAACATATAAAGATGTGCAATCTCCTTAGGGAGTAAAAATATTAAAGCATTGCTGAAGAATCACTTTAAAATTATAAATTTAGCAAAAGTGTTTTAAAGATGTTATTCAGTGTTTTTTATGGTTTAATGTAATTCACTATTCACCCACATACGAATAAATATTTATTGAACACCTGCTAGTACTAGTCGCTCTGTAAGACCCTAGTAGCATAGCGTTATCAAGTCTGTTCATCCAGACATGTCTTTTCCATTTACTAAGATTCTGTTTCAGGCTATTTAATAAGATTTTATAATTGTCTTGTTTTGTAAAATTTATTCCTCTATATTTTATAGGTTTTGCTCCTAAGGTGAATGGAATATTTTTCCATTTCTAAGTTATCGGTAGTATTGAGAAAAACCATTAAATTTTGTATATTTTGTATATTTGTAAATTTTGTATAAATCTCGTAGCTAATGCTAGCTCCTTTTAAGCAAAGTTTTCTTTATTAATTCTAGTAGTGTTTTTAAAAGCCACTTGGATTTTCTAGTTCTTCCTTAGTTAATTTTGGTAATTTATGTTTTTAAGGAAATTATAAATTTCCTCTAGGTTCTTAGGTTTTTTTTGATAATACTTGTTTTTTATCAGTCTCCTCTCTATTTGTGGTTATGAATCCCTTCTCATTAGTGATCTTCTATATGTTTGTTCTTTCCTGTCTTCCCCCTTAATTAGGATTTTAAGTGGTTTATCTGTTCCTAAGGGGAAAATACTTGCGGATGTGCTTATCTTTTATGTTATTTTTGTATTTTCTGTGTCATTAATTTTGCCTTTTATCTGTATTAATTCCCTCTTCTTGGTTTATTTTGATTTTTATTACCTTTTCATAATTTCTCTAAATGAATATTGAGCATTTTTTCTTTTTTCTATAAATGAACATATTTAACTAAGGCCATAAATTTTCCTAGGAACACAGCCTTTGCAGTGCTCCATTAGCTGCCTAGGGAGTGTTTATATTTTTATTGCTTTCTAAACAATTTATCATTTTGATTTTGGTTTTTCCTGTGATACAAAGGTTATCTAGGAGTATGTTTCTTAAGTGTTTTTTGGCAGTCTCTTTTTTAGAAATTCATTTCTAATTTTTTAAGGGGGGTGGGCTCAAAGAATGTGGCCTGTAAAATATCTCCCTTTAAAAGTTGGTTGGTGTTGCTATTGTGTGTGTGTATGTATGTAGGTCCAAATGTATGACAGATTTTGTAAATGTTTTGTGAATACTGAAAAAAAAAAATTTTATCCAAGACACGTATCTCCTCTACATGTTTTCAAATTTTTGTACACTTCATTTGTCCAATTTGAAAAGACTTATGTTAAGATTTCTGTCTACATTGTATTTTATCAAGTTCACTTTGGATTTTTAGTAGCATTTTGTTATTGTTGTTGTTTACTATGTTGTTTGGTGCAGAGAGGCTTATGAGTATTTTCTGTTCTTCCTAATATTATATAATATTTCTTTTTATCCTACTTAGTGCTTTTAAATGGTTTATCCTGATGAGTAATTTTAATTCCACCTCATCTCATATTTTTATCTCTTTGTTTTGCACTTGTCTAGTATCTCTTTAAGGAGCCCTGTGGCACAGTAGTTAAATACTTGGCTGCTAAATGAAAGGCTGGTGGTTCCAACCCACCAGCAACTCTGCAGGAGAAAGATGTGGCAGCCTGCTTGAATTTGGTTCAAAACTAAGAGCATGGCTTTCTTTTTTTTACCCCAGAAATGTATACAAAGACTATCGCTTCCTTGAGCTGGCGTGCGACTCGCAGGAGGATGTAGACAGCTGGAAGGCGTCTCTACTAAGAGCTGGGGTCTATCCCGACAAATCTTTAGTAAGTTGAATGGATCTCTTATTTTTAAATTATTATTAACCATATTTAAGAAAATACCTTAACCATATTCTGGACAAACAAGCGCTCTATTGACTTAATTAATTTGGCACAGTTTTAATGTATACTTTGCTTACATTTCTTTTCCTCCGTTAGATTTCTGTTTAAGAAGTAAACAGTATACTTGTTAAAGAAAAAAAAAAGTCATACTCTGCCATAAAACATGATATATGTGATGTCAGACCAAAAGAGAGCTTTTTGGTTTTTTAAATTTTCCTTTATATGCTGTCCCACAGTTGTTATGGCATTAAGACAAGCAGTCTGCAACACTCATGTTATATACATCACCAGCATATATGTCATGGGATACATATCATCAATCATGAGAGCACCAATATTTCACATTCTTAAAAATGTGCTTATTCCCATTTTTTAAAAATCTGCTTTTTTTTCTGTCTGTATTACCTTTATCCATAGCTATATCTATATTTAAACTCTGGTTACTGTCATCATGAGTGTGAAAGAACAAAAAAATATAAATTATATTGCTATCCCCACTTATACTTATCTTTATTAATATACTTCAAGTGTCTTGGAGACACTTCTCTAATTCCAGTTAATAAACAGACCTTCTCTTTGTGTTCTTTGGAAAATGTAATATTACACAGACTGGTCTGAATTTAAACTTTAGAAGAAACACCCCACAAATGTATACACACCATTAAGCAGGCTCTGCTGATGAGTGGCTTCTCCCCAAGAGCTTGTACTATCCAAGTTTTTCCCCAGAAATACAAGTCCTGAGACTGAGCCTTGGCAATTTGGTCCATCTTGACCCTCGCAGTACTTGCTTGGTTCTAGATAAGTTCATGGAACTGACCATGCATAAGTTGATCGTTTCTAGGCGAAACACTGGGATAGAGTCCTTTCAAGAGAAAGTATGAGACGGGTGCAGTGTAAGATACTTGAAGCATCTCTGGGGCAATTTCAAACCTGACCACATCCCTGGGGTTACACTGGAATTTAACAGAGTTCCAGGAATAAAGGATTGAGGATTTGTGCCTAAATGGTCTCCTCATTTCTGTTATTATAGCTCACTTATAGACCCCTTAACCCCTTCTCAACCTAGACCTGTCTGGTTAGTGCCTAAAACAATAAACCCTTTCATATACCCTGGGCCCTACAAATGGGAGTTAGTACTTTTCTTGGTGATACCCAAGTTCAGAAGTACCTATATATGATTTTCTTTGTTATTGTCCAGTTTTTCTCCTGTTGCATGCATACATATTTGCATAGATATGTACCACACTAAAGACTACCTATGACAAGTCATTTAAAAACCGGAGTACTATTTTTATTTTTGTCATCAGTTATAATCATTACCTACTACACGTCCCTATCCATTGATGGTAGTGTGTATAATTTCACAATATTACGTGTTTTAAAATTCACGTAGCCTTACTTTTGCATTCATTTGTTCCACAAAAACCTGTTGAGCGTGTGCTTTTTGCCAGGCACTGTTCTACGCGATAATGAGACAGAGGTGAACAATCAAGTTCCGCCCTCATGGAGCAGATAATAAATGAGTGAATAAGTAACTATTAATTGTGTAATTTTATAAGAGGTAATGGTAAGTTCTACAAAAAAAAAAGTAAGTTAAAGGGACAGAGTGAGAGTGAGGAATGCGGGGGAGTGCTATTTTATAAATGTGGTCAGGGAAGTCCCCTTTGAAGAGCAGATATTTGAATCGACTACTCAAGGAGCTCTGGTGGCACAGTGGTTAAAGAGCTCAGCTGCTAACCGAAAAATCAGCAGTTCACCCACCAGTTGCTCAGTGGGAGAAAGATGTGGCAGTCTGCTCCATTAAAGATCACAGCCTCGGAAAGCCTACGGAGCAGTTCTTCCCTGTCCTGTGGGGTGGCTAGCAGTTGGAATTGTCTCAATGGCACACAACAACAATGCCAGGAAGAGAGAGAGTGAATGACAAGAAGGTCTGAAGGAGAGTATTCTTGGCAGAGGAATAGAAATGAAAAGCCTGCTTAGCGTCTTAGAGGATAGCAAGAAGGTCAGTGTGTCTGGAACACAGTAAAGGAAGAGAAAAGTGTTGCCAAGAGGGTGGTCAGGAGCCCTTTGAAAGAAATGGTGAGCATTTGGGATTTTATTCTGAGTGAGATAGAAAGCCACTAGAGGGTTTTGAGCCACATAATGGCATGATGAGATTTACCTTTTTAAAAGGTTGTTATGGCTACATTATGACAAGCAGTACGACATGGGCGTTCAAGCAAAGGTTCTTTGTCAAACTAACCCACTGAGTTTGTTCAGACTCACAGCGATCTTACAGGACAGAGCAGAACTGCCCCATAGGGTTTACTGAAGCTTTAATCTTTACAAAAGCAGACTGCCATGTCTTTCTCCCACGGGAGAGTTAGTAGGTTGCAATCTCCAACCTTTCGGTTAGCACTCGAGCGCTTACCCACTACTCCACGAGGGCTCCTTAGTGTCAAACTCCAAAAAACTAAACCCACTGCCCTCGAGTCCATCCTGACTCATATTGACCCTATAGAACAGAGTAGAACTGCCCCACAGAATTTCCAAGGAGCACCTGGAAGATTCGAACTGCCAACCTCTTGGTTAGCACCCGTAGCACTTAACCACTATGCCACCAGGGTTTGCAGTGTCAAACTAGCTAGATTTAAATGCCAGATGCTCACATACAGGTTGTGGGATCTTGGGAAGATTGGCTACCCTGTTGGCATTTCAAATTTCTCCTTTCTGGAATGAAGATAACAATAGTCCCTACGTCATAGACATCGGGTTGAATGAGATAATGGAGGAAAAGCACTCAAGAGGGTGGGCCTGAGTGAGCACTCTATTTTTATTTATAATAATTATTATGTAATTACTGTCACAGAGCTGCTTTCATTAACAAGTAGGAGAGGGAAGAAACAATGTGGATATTAAAATATAGCCTAATGAGATCATAAATACTTTACTTCCTATCTTCCAAATTTGCTTGATTATATATATTTAATATATATATAATATATTGACTTATCTATCCATATCTTCATTATTGCCATGATTTTATAGATGAAACCTATTGTAAATATGCTAAATAACGTTACCATTTAAAGAAATTACAGGCATACCTTGGAAATATTGCAGGTTCAGTTCCAGACCACTGCAATGAAGTGAATGTCACAATAAAGAGAATCACACAAATTTTTTGGTTTCCCAGTGCACATAAAAGTTATGTTTACACTATACTGTACTCTATTAAGTGTTCGATACCATTATGTCTAAAAAAAAAAAAGTACATACCTTAAAAATACTTTATTGCTAAAAAATGCTAACCATCATCTGAGCCTTCAGTGAGTCATAATCTTTTTGCTGGTGGAGGGTCTTGCCCCGATGTTGATGGCTGCTGACGAATCAGGGTGGTGGTTGCTGAAGGTTGGGGTGGCTGTGGCAATTTCTTAAAATAAGACAACAATAAAGTTTGCTGCATCAATTGACTCTTCCATTCACAGAAGATTTCTCTGTAACATGTGATGTTGTTTTATAGCATTTTAGCTACAGTAGAACTTCTTTCAAAATTGGAGTCAGTCCTCTCAAACCCTGCCACTGCTTTATCAACTAAGTTTATGTAATATTCTAAATTCTTTGTTGTCGTTTCAACAATGTTCACAGCATCTTCACCAGGAGTAGATTCCATCTCAAGTACAACTTTCTCTGCTCAGCCATAAGAAGCAACTCCTCATCAGTTAAAGTTTTACCATGAGATTGCAGCAATTCAGTCACATCTTCAGGCTCCACTTCTAATTCTAGTTCTCTTGCGGTTCCCACCACATCTGCAGTTACTTCCTCCACTCAAAGTCAACCATGAGGGTTGGAATCAACTACTTCCAAATTCCTGTTAATGTTGATATTTTGACCTCCTCCCATGAATTGCAAATGTTCTTAATGTCATCTAGAATTGTGAGTCCTTTCCAGGTTTTCAATTTACTTTGCCCAGATCCATCAGAGGACTCACTATCTATGGCAGCTATAGCCTTACAAAATGTATTTCTTAAATAATAAGACTTGAAATTCAAGATTACTCCTTAATCAATGGGCTACAGAACGGTTATTGTGTTAGGCAGGCATGAAAACAACGTTAATCTCCTTATACATCTCTATAGTATATGTGAATATACCATGGACTGTCAAAAGAACCATCAAATCTGTCTTGAAGAAGTACAGCCAGAATGCTTCTTAGAAGCAAGGATAGCGAGACTTCGTCTCACATACTTGGTACATGTTATCAGGGGTGATCAGCCCCTAGAGAAGGACATCGTGCTTGGTAAAGTAGAGAGTCAGCAAAAAAGAGGAAGATCCTCAACGAGATGGATTGACACAGTGGCTACAACAATGGGCTCAAGCATCAACGACTGGGAGGGTGGTATAGAACAGGGCAGTGTTTCATTCTACTGTACATAGCAGTGCTTTGAGTCAGAACTAATTTAAGGACACCTAACAACAACAACAACAACACATCTCCATCAGAGTTTTTGGGTGACCAGGTACATTGTCAATGAACAGTAATATTCTGAAAAGGAATCTTTTTTCTGAGCAGTAGTTCTCAACAGTGGGCTTAAAATATTCAGTAAACCGTGTTGTAAACAGATGTGCTGTCATCCAGGCTTTGTTGTCCTATTTATAGAGCACAGGCAGAGTAGATTTAACATAATTCTTAAGGACCCCAGGATTTTCAGAATGGTAAAGGAACATTGGCTTCAACTTAAAGTCACCAGCTGCGTTAGCCCCTAACAAGAGAGTCAGCTTGTCCTTTGAAGCTTTGAAGCCAGGCATCGTCTTCTCCTCTCTAGCTACGGAAGTCCTAGATGGCATCTTCTTCCAATATTAAGGCTGTTTCATCTACCCTGAAAACCTGCTGTTTAGTGTGGCCCCTTCATCAGTTATCTTGGCTGGATCTTCTGGGTAACCTGCTGGATCTTCTGGGTAACCTGCCGCAACTTCTACATCCGCACTTGCCGCTTCGCCCTGAACTTTTATGTTATGGGGACAGCTTCTTTCCTTAAACCTTATGAGCCAACCTCTGCTAGTTTCAAACGTTTCTTCTTCAGCTTCCTTACCTCTCTCAGCCTTTACAGAATTGAAGAGAGTTAGGGCCTTGCTCTGGATTAGGCTTTGCCTTAAAGGAATTTTGTGGCTGGTTTGATATTCTATCCAGACCACGCAAACTTGCTCATATCAGCAGTAAGGCTGTCTCGCTCTCTTATCATTCATGTGTTCACTGGAGTAGCAGCTTTAATTCCCTTCAAGAACTTTTTCTTTGCATTCACAGCTTGGCTAACTGTTTGGCACAAGAGGCCTAGCTTTCATCCTATCTTGGCTTTTGACATGCCTTCCTCACTAAGTGTAATCGTTTTTAGTTTTGACTTAAAGTGAGAGACCTTCGACTCTTCCTTTCACTTGAACACTTAGAGGCCGTTGTAGAGCTATTAACTGGCCTAATTTCAGTATTGTTGTGTCTGAGAGAACAGGGAGGCCTTGAGGAAGGGAGAGAGACAGGGGAGCAGCCGGTCGGTGGAGCAATCAGAACACACATAACATTTATTAAGTTCGCCATCTCATATGGGCGTGATTCGTGACTCCCCAAAACAATTACAATAGTAATATGAACTATCACTGACCACAGATCACCATCACAGATGTAATAATAATGGGAAAGTTTAAAATATCTTGAGAATTACCAAATTGTGACACAGAGACATGAAGTGAGCACATGCTGTTGGAAAAATAGCACCAGTAGGCTTGCTCAACTCAGGGTTGCCACAAACCTTCAATCTGTAAAAAGGCAGCATCTTAGAAGTGCAGTAAAACGAGGTGTGCCTGTATGTGACGCACTAGCTTTGCCAGGAGGGAAACAGTCTTGGAAAAGCAACATTACCCATCCCCAGTGAACTGTTGCCATAAAGCTGAGTTTTCATGTGTCCATAGCTCTACACAAAGAAGATACTCAAAAATATTTACTGTTTTTTAATCAGAATACTCAATTTTAAACAAATCTGGAGATTCCTACATAATGTGTTTTGATTCTTTTCATATCATTTTTATAAATATGTATTTGGTATGGTTGCTTGGAAAATCAAGACAAAGGCTTTTGGGTTTTTTTTTTTTTAATACGTACCAAGGAAAAGATAGGAAATTAAACTTGACAGTGTGCCATCAATGTCATTTTTCTCAGCTTTCATCATAAACTATATTTCTTATGCACTATATTTTTTTTCTTATAAATTCTCTAGTCATATTATAGGATTGCTTTGTTTCAGATGTTTAAATGACAGCTAACAACTGAAATCAATCTAAGTAGAATGCTTACCTAAAGATTTCTTTTGGGGAGTAGGATACTTTCAGGTACAGTTATTCCCAATCTAGAAAGATTTGATAAAGAACTCAGATTAACCTAATAACAGTGATGTCTCTACCTAAGTAAATCTTCAGGACTTCTGAATAGTGTATCATTTTGCTTTTATACCAATAAGCCATTAAGTTGATACCAAATCAGTCAATGGCTACCTTAATAATTAAACATTTATGTGTCACACATAGATATAAGTCTGGAGTCAGAAAGTACAATTTTCAGCACAAGATACCTCTGTTTTGACCAGAAAAATTTTCTAAGTATTTTTTTTTTTAATTGTGTAAGTTTGACTTCATTTAGATGGATAGCTAGCATACAAACTTGAATGCAATGGTGTTTTGAACGAACTTTTTTTTTCTCTACTAACGTACTATATCCACACATTTTTATAACATGCTTTTCCCACCATATTTTATTTCCTCATCTTCACATGATGAAAGTCTGTATGTTAATCACATCAGAATGTTTCCCTACCCTGTTTCTCTGCCTCTTAAGTCATTTCTCTTGGGGTTTCCTACAAAAAAGTTTTTTCTTTACCTCTCTTCTGCCACTTTTTCCTCCCTCTCTTCTTTCTCTTCATCTATCACTTATGGTAGATACTAGAGATTCAAATTTTTTTTTTAATATGTAATTCTTACTTTATAGGAGTCCCAAGTCCATGAAAGAGAAAGATGCAAATATAATACACTGCAATAAGAACTACAGTGGGTATCTGCAGAATACAACAGCCAGCAATATTTTGCTGTTTTCATCTATTTTCCCAGGCACATTTTCTGATTACCTTCACTCCCTTCATTTTTCTGAACCCTAAGAAAAATGTAGAACTCTTATCTGAGTAGTAGCACGTGGCCTTAAAATGGAAATGAGGAGTCCTGCATTCATGTTCCCACTGTGCTGCTGACTTAATCAGGAATTTACACGTAACCCGTCTGAGCCACAGATTTAGCATTCTACCAGTCACCTGATATTTCTGAGCAGCCACAATGTTTTAAAAATATATTTAAGCCTAAATTTGGGTATAACAGAATTTCACTTCTTTATTTCAATTTCTTTTGGCCACTAACTTGAAGTTATAACCTCTATAAAGTTTTGGAGGAGCCCTGGTTGCACGACATTGGGCTGGTAAACCACGGGAGAAGGATGTGGCAGTCTGCCCCTGTAAAGACTACTGCTTTGGAAACCCTAGGGGCAGCTCTACTCTGCCCTATAGGGCCGCTATGAGCCAGAAGGGTTTTTCGGATAAAATTTTACATTGTTAAATAACTATATAAGATTTTATACAGTTTTAAAATAAAGATATTTCTATTGAAATTAATATTATTTCCATTGATGATACTGAGATACAATTAAAGTGTGTGTGTGTGTGTGTGTGTGTAGCTAGAGGCTAAATTAAAGAACCATTAAAATGATTATTTTACTGACACATGTGAATAAATTTTTCTTACAAATGTGAATACAAATGAATATCTAAAGCCTGGTTTTTCTGACACAGTTCTGTTGCCTTACAATATGACTCAATTATACATAAACATTAAGGAGCTCTAATCTTTGAAAAAATGTGTGCAGTGAAATGAGAGAGACTTTGAGTCAGATCCACCCACATTTTAATCCCAGCCCAACCGTTTATTAACTGCATGGTTTGGGCAGCTTCTCTACGCTCAAAATAATAGTGCCTTCCTCAGAGCGATTTTATAAGATTAAATAAAGGCTTTTGCATACCACACCTAGCTCAGTGCCTGGAGCATGTTAAATGTGTGCAACACTTGTAGCCTTTCTTATTATTATTCAGAGTAATTCATGAAGTAATTCAAAGTGTTCATGAAGCTATAATTACCACTTGAGTAGTTCCCTTTTCTTTGGAAACAACCAGTGGGACTCATGGCATGTGAGGGAGAATTTCCCATCTGTTGGCTGAGGAAGCCAAATTGTTGAGAGGGAGTGCTTGGGGTAATGCTGCCTGAGAGAGAGGCCAGCCTCAGATTCTCTTCAGCCCTGAGTGAGGCCAGAGAGACTCTCAGGGGAAGTGAGAATTCACAAGGCTGCCTTCCATGCTGGCCTGCTGGCTAGCTGAAGGAAGCAGCCACAGACCCAGGCGTGCCCTGGAAATAAATTTGGTGTAAATTCACTTTTGCATATTGGCGCCTCAGAACGTTTTAAGAGGTTTCTACTAGGTATTATATGGGTGACACTTCCCTGTAGTATATTATTTCTTAAGAGATTAAAAATGACAGTAGAAAGTGAAACACTGTGGAGCGTCACTGTTCCTTGGAACTCAGGACTCTCCCAACCATAATTAATAGCACTGCCTTGGAGATTGAAAACATCTTAGAATGAAGTCCTTTTGGTATTTCAGAAATTCCTCCTGGATATACTCTGCCACTGAGGTTTTCCTCTGTGGTAACTAACAGAGTAAAGGGTGTCTGTATCATTCTAAGGGGAGAAGAGGAATGGCCACAGACCTCCATACATATTTGTTAATATGGGGATGGTCACTCCAATGAATTTATTCTGCAGTGTAATAATACAAGCTGTAAAACACTCACTGTTTAGCCCCACTAAGTATCACGTTATTCTTGGCATATTCAGCTGAGCGTCACGCTGCACAGGTCAATTCAGAAGAGTCTTAGTTTTTCTTCGATGGAAAACGAAGTTAAATCATTTTCAGAGATTTAAACATAAACTGCTGCCACTCAGCAGAGCAGTGAAGGGAAATATCAGGAATTTAAATTTCACCGTTCATGTCTGTTAAGACTCTCTCAGAAGAGACAATGGGGAAATAATTGAACTAAAGAAGAAATGGCAAAGCCATACCACGTCCTCGGGTTGTGTGTTTCGTGTGTCAGGATTCAGGCCTCCTACTGTTGTGACATCACTGTTACCACTCCAGACAGAACTGTCTGCCCGAGTGTGGGAGCCAGGCATTCCCCAATGTGCAGAAGCACTCGGTGGAGCTCCTGAAACGTATTTAATAGATCAGAAGCCGCCCTGCTGTGGGATGCAATAAACTCTGTCTGAGGTATTTTCAGCAATATTGTGCTTCTTGGGGGAACCAGAGCTCTGTTATGCTCTAAAATAGCCTTTTACTCCTGTTCAGTTCCCCGTGGGGATCTTTACTGCCTATTGAAAAGTTGGCGTATTCTTTAGCATGGACTCTTTTTCCCTTCATTCATTCTTGTACCGTTATTCATGTCTCAGATAAGCTGGTGGTATTAACGGCTATACCTATGGCAACTCACAATGCCAAGAAGCTTCTCTGCACTATTTCATCAGTGTCTTTAAATTTATGTTTACTAAATATGATGTCTGTGATGGTCTCTGGATTAGGCATTTCCAGTCGCCAATTAGCGTTGCTTTTTAAGAAACACACTTTCCGGGGATCACTGCCTCACCGCTCTCCAGAAAACGTCTGTTTGTAGCGTTTCCCCCTCCACATCCTAAATTTCAGACGGTATGCTGATCTCAGAGGGCCCTTACTCCCCCTGTTCTCAGCCGCCTCCACAGATGTGGACGCTTTAGCAACAGCCCTCTTCCACTCCGCGTCTGGAGAAACCCCTCCTGGGCCCCTCGTGAGAAGACTGAGATGTGTTCCCTGCCCACATCCCATCACGTCTCCCCCACAGGGTCTGACCTCGCGAGGACTTGGGCTGCCCTGGGAGTAATGAATCACTGTCGTATTTTTTTAAGCCATATGCGAGTTAAATTGTTTGATATAAATCACACTCTTGCAGCGCCAATTTGAAACAGGAGAGCCATTTGCCCTCCGACTGCCGCCGCTCTGTGTCTCTACCCAGAGTGTCGCTTTTAGAAACGACTACATTTTTGTGACTAACCTTTCCAGACCCGTTTTCTTGAATGTGGACCAGTGTTTATTTTGGCGTCCTCCCCACTATACAGCCTTTGCTTCCCCTGCCAGCCCAAGACGAAACTTGTAATTTACAGAATTGACGAACAGTACAGATGGGGGCGTGACTTCGTCTGCTCGCCCTGTCCCCCCAGACCCACCGCTCCTTTCCTCTACTCCCTTTCCCTTTTCTCTCTCTCTCTCTCTTTTTTTTTTTTTTTTTCCACCTTCTTTGAAACCAAGGATGCAGTGTTTGTTTAAAAACGCACTGGCTGATGAAATTTTCCACCACTTGGCACGTTGGAGGAGGGGCTGTTGGGGAAGGGCAAGCAGACGTACTGAAGGCTTTGCCTTTCATGCTAACAGCTCACTTATTACCGATTCAAACCTATTCTTTTTGGCCAGGTTCCCACACCCCAAGTATTCTGAGGAGAAAGAAGGGGGAGATCTCTGTCATAATTTCTCCCGTTATAAATGTAGGATCGCATTTAGCAGAGCCAGAGCCTTTGAGTTGTCTGTAGGTCTGGGTGCCCTATATGTGTGCATGGGCCATCAGGGACAAAATTACTCATTTGTGATTTTGCTCTAGTGAGAAAAACCCTCATAATTAAAAAATAAAGTCATGTTTAACGTATTTCTTTTTTTTTTTTTTCTTCCTTGCGGCTACACGCACAGGGGAACAACAAAGTAAGTCCTTGGTTCTGTTGCCACTTTTCTGTCTCCCAAACCCCTCCTTTCCCGAATGTCTTCTCAAGAGTGTGCTTGTTGTGTGCGTTGAAGTGACTGCATCTGTTCCATGCACAAATGACTGGGGTGTGAAAATGTGGGGGAAACGTGTACTTGGACTACCACAATGGCTCTCCTGTTGTAACCTTTTGGGAGGGAAACATGCTGTGTTCAGGGCTGGGGCAGTTCCGAGAGGCTGATAGTGTGAGGGGAGAGATGGACACTGAAAGCGAAGATCATGAAGCTTTAATAATCTTCTGTGGAAAGACTACAACAACCTCATGCAGCTCTGTGCAGCTGAAGTTTCTGACCAAAATCAAAGCTCTCATGTTAATATGCAGTTGTGAAAATCCCACACTGGAGTCTTAAATAGAAGGATGGCTGGCTTTGTTGGCGAAACTGAAGTAGATCAGTGCTCTGACTTTGAAGGTGCCTCAAAATGGTGGAGGAGGGTGGGGTGAACTTTTGACTTGGCTTCTGTGCCCTTGATGTATTCCAGCTGGATTGAAGTAGGAACGTGTGGGGAACGGAGGGGGACAGAGATGTGTATGATAGATCTGTGAAACTAGGCAACGCACACAAGTAGTGCAAAGTATTTTAATGTCATTATAATAGATAAATAGCAGTTTAGTCTTTCTTGGGTTTGCTGGTTGGTTTAAATTTCAAGTTCAACTTTTCCAAAAGATAAGAACTACATATTACTTATATTAGTAGTGTAATAATAATGTAGTTGGGGAAAAATGCCTCAAGTTCGGCAGGAATTTTTGTGTTTGTTTTTTTTTTTCCCTTGAGTTTTCTTTGGAGAAATATTAGCACTTCATCCTACAAGGTGGCTCACTTAAAATGGGCCTTTTTCAATACAAGAGGAATTGAAAAGGATCTGTTATGTATGGGTAGGCCTACATACTTAAACCAGCTGGAATTCATCAAAATTGCTATTCATAAGCCATACATATAGAATGTAAAGCAAATGTGGGAAATCTTTTGCAGTTTAGTCTGATGGAATGTGGTATTAAGGAATAAGTTGACATCAGTGGTTGGTATTGAAAATGTGTTACTTCATAAATTTATATCTTGATTAACTGCTTATAACCCAAGTAATAATATTTAATAAAGTTAAAATAATACAAGAACTGCACAAGATAGGCATTTGTGAAGGATACAAAGGGCTGAACTCAGCCCATTCATAGTATATTTTTAAAAACAGTAGGTAACTTTAAAAATTGATTTAAGATTTCTTCTACAAAGCAAAGGGTATTTCTAACTAATACTGCTTCTCTTGGAAAAAACATTTGGACAGATAATAAAAGCCCATATTTTAGTTCTTGTACCATGTAATGTGTTTCAATTCTTAAATAGTAAGTCTGACTAATCCTGGTCTCTTCCATTGCATTGGGTCTCTGCCTGGAATGTCATGTGCTGCTTGCTCTTGTTTGCTTTTTAAGAGCTCTGTGCTTGGTGGTGTAGTGGTTAAGAGCTACTGCTGCTAATCAAAAGGTCAACAGTTTGAATCCACCAGGCGCTACTTGGAAAACCTGTGGGACAGTTCTACTCTGTCTTATAGGGTCACTATGAGTCGGAATGGACTCAATGGCAACAGGTTTGGTTTGGGTTTGTTTTTTGTTTGTTTTGGTGCTTAAGTAGAGAGTCTGTGCATGCTGGAGATCAGGCCACCTGCTGCTGACGTTTTAGGGAGGTGCAAACCTTAGACCTCTCAAGGAGCAGTTGTGATTTGTCTCTTTTCACTAGTGATTCACTGATGGCTTAAAAGCATTTATGAAACTCCCCAAAGAAAACACTTCTCCATAGTGGTAGTCATCCATTTGTTGTATCTTGCTTGGTAAAGTCCTTCTGGGTAATAAAATGTTCAGTTTTAATACAGTTTACTGATTTTCAAATCATTGTAATAGAACCTGCAATGAAACGAAAAAATCGTGAACTGTTACTCATTAAGGGCACATCTAGGATGATGCTGAAGGCCCTCTAGGACCTCAGAGTACCGGCATTCATCACCTGCACCGTGAGCACTGGTACACTGGTGACCTTCGGGGCCAGTAGGGTTGGTGTGTTAGGTGAAGGGTGCCAGAGAAGCAAGTGCCGGCTGTTTTGTTTTTTCATCAGAGAGTGAATGCTTCGTAGGTGTTGGTATTTATTATGCTTATGCCTTATTTTAACTGTTTACATTTTCGATAAGTGAGAGTTTGGGCAAAATGTAATGCTAATACAGTACTTAAGAAATATGAAAAAATATGGTCAGTATACTCACAATGGACTCTGGCACAAAAGAGCCTCCTGAAATCACAAACAGTACATCTGCATGCTATTTGCCTTTAGCTTAGAATTTCAGTGAAAATGGAAAGCATTGGAATACAAGCTGTGCTGTCTCCAGAGTATGGATCTGGAGCCTTCAGAAGGAGAATAGGAGATTCTTTTCTCCCTCTCATGCTGGAATGCTTGTTCTGAGTTGTCCCCAAGGCAACATACCTGACTTGTTGCCTGCCACATGCGTAAACCAGCTATAAAAGGTGACTCATTTTAGACTTGCAAAGGCTGTTTGTTTAGTACATGGCATTTTATTATTTATGTTATTAACCAGGTTCAAAGAAAATGAACCCTGCTCAATTAATGTGTCTTTAGATGATCCGGATGAAATTAATTCATCTTCCCACATATGTTAATTGTAATACACATATTATGTGCACACACACACACACATATTTTGTGGTGTCTGTATTGACCCTATTATTCATTTTTATCAGTGACAACTAAATTGATATACTTCATCTTTCTTTAGATTATGCTTCTGGTTTGGGAGCTAATTCTCTAAAAAAAAAAAAAATTCTCTAAGCTCCCGGAAAACAAGCTTCTACAATCAATGCAAATTTACATTATGAATGCGTGATGGAACATAGCACCAAAGTTCACATTTCTCTTGTACTTTGTCATTTCTCCTTAAGAAGCAAAGTTTCCTTTTGTGAGGGGATCACAGTTGCTCAGAAAAATTTTCCTTCCCGTCCCATTATTTATTTTTCCCTTTGAAAATGTTTTTCTGTCGGCATAGTGACATCCTCAGTTGCTTAGGGTGGAGTGTGTTTCCTCCCTAGACGGGTCTCGCTGGACCACGGAGTCCAGATCAGGTTCTCATTAGGAAGACAGGACTCCAGGACTGCCAAGTCAGTTTGTGGATATAAATGGACATATACAGCAGGAGAAAGGGTGGTTGCTTTTGTTTGGTTGGTTGGTTTTGATTTTGTCTTTTGAACACAAATGTGAATCAGAATGTCATTTTCAGACCTGAGGCCTGCAGGTAAAAAAGTAACCTCCATGTTTTGCCCTAGAAAGAAGCCATTTTATTTCCTTCTTTAATTTGATGCCCTCTGTTGGTACGTTCTTGCTTGGAGATTCCTAGAAATTTAATAAACTATTAATTTTATTTCTCTATTTGAGACTTTGAATTTTGGTTAAACATCTTAGATGATAAATTAAGAAAATTAATGGTAGAGAAAAACTTGAAATATAGTGAATTAAATACTATAACAAGAGCTCTCAAATTTTTTAGTGATGGTGCAGAAACAGAAATACAAACTAGAAAGAATACTAGGTTCAGAAATGAGTGCTATAAAAAATTTTCAGTTATGGGGAAAAGCTACATTTAACCTCTTCCTTCATGAATCCCTTATTACTTTTGAAAAAGAGATCTACTATCACTTTACTTAACTTCGATCTTTTTAAACTCAAAGATTCTTTTATTCTAAAAGGTTGACTACACTGATTGAAGAGAAGGAACATTTGAAAAGAAGAAATAGGACAGAAATATACCAAGATAAATTTTTAAAATAACTAATTCTTTATCAAGTTCTAGTTAGGTTAAATGAAATAATTTTATACATATTAGAGGGCCTTGATATTTACACAGAGAAGGAAAAAAAAACCAATTTAAATAAATACCTATTTTCACAAACTTTTAAAAGATACCTTGTTTAAGGTCATGGAAGCTCCGTAGACACATCCAGACTCCCTGAGGGACCAAGTTACTGGGGCTGAGTCCTGGGGACCGTGGTCTCGGGGGACATCAAGCTCAACTGGTATAACATAGTATATAAAGAAAATGTTCGACATCCTACTTTGGCGAGTAGCATCTGGGGTCTTAAAAGCTTGTGAGCAGCCATCTAAGATACCCCACTGGTCTCACCCCATCTGGAGCAAGGGAGAATGAAGAAAACTGAAAACACAAGGGAAAGATTAGTCTAAAGGACTAATGGACCACAACTACCACAGCTTCCACCAGACTAAGTCTAGCACAACTAGATGGTGCCCAGCTACCACGACCAACTGCTCTGACAGGGATCACAATAGAGGATCCCGGGGAGATGTGGAGAACATGTAGAACAAAATTCTAACTCACAAAAAAAGACCAGATGTACTGGTCTGTCAGAGACTGGAGAAACCCTGAGAGTATGGCCTCCAAACACCCATTTAGCTCAGTACTGAAGTCACTCCTGAAATTCACCCTTCAGCCAAAGATTAGACATGCCCATAAACCAAAATGAGACTAAATGCACACAACATCCCAGGGGCAGGGACGAGAAGGCAGGAGGAGACAGGAAAGCTGGTAATGGGAAACCCAAGGTAGAGAAGGAGAGAGTGTTGACGTGTCATGGGGTTGGCAGCCAATGTCACAAAACAATGTGTATATTAATTGTTTAATGAGAAGCTAGTTTGCTTTGTAAACCTTCATCTAAAGTACAATAAAAAAAAGTAAAAAGAAAAAAAAATACCTTGTTAAAGAGATTTCCAGACACATTCAGCAAGGGTAGTGGACGTTGTCACCCTCCGTTAGTGGGAAAAGTAGTTTAATACCTGGAGTACTCATTTTGGTGATCTATCAAATTCATTTTCAGTCATTTGCAAAAATAGTTTGCCAAATCAAGTGACATCAAAATATATGTATGGAGCCCAGGTCTACTCTGACGCACATGAGGTCACCATGAGCCAGAATCAACTCAATGCAACTGATTTGGTTTTGGTATCGCTAGAGACATGACAGCTAAGTGCAGTGCCTGGTTCTGGATTGGATCTTGGGTCAGGACAAAACTAGCTATAAAAGACATAATTGGGACAATGAGCAAAAGTTGAGTATAGAATGTGGATTAGAAAATAATATTGTATAAGTATTAAATTTCCTAATTTTGATACTTAAACTGCAGTTATGTTCTTAGGAAATACACACTGAAATATTTAGAGGTAAAGGAGCATAATGACTGCAACTGACTCAAATGATTCAGAAGAAATAATATGCATATACTTACATATAGGTGTAAGTACATATTATACATAAAAAAATTATGATACATAGTACATATACGTAATGAGAGAGCAAATGATAAAGCGAATGAGGCAAAATGTTAACAATTGATGAATTAAGTAAAAGATACACAGAAGTGTATATACTTACGGCACTGAAGAACACGGATATTAAATCTTTAATAATTTGTTATGCCTTCTTAAGCCAGACCTTCACCTTCTGATTTACTGTTTTGTTCACATATTGTAGACTATGGAAAGGCGCTGAAAGCCCATCCTCAGAACCTGAAAATGTCTTACTGATAATGTGTATTATAATCTTGGTAGATGAAGAAGCAGAGAGTACGTTTCCTCTCTAATACTGTGTTTAAGATGCAGGACTGAAAGTCAGAAAGTTCTAAGCAGTTTAGGTACAGTCAGCTCAGTTACGGTTATTTTCTTTGAATAATCTATATACTCTCCTTGATTTTTTAGAAAGGCTTTAGCAAATATATTTCCCTGGGATTTAAGGAGAGCCCATCTGGTTCACTAAGTGTGTGTATAACCCAATAAGGATATCATTAAAGTTAAAAGAAAGGATGAAAACTCATTGGCCTCCAAGCGTTGTTTTAGTTCCATGTGCATATAAAAATGCATTGTCTGTGTCAGTCGGCACAATACCAATAAACCTTTGGTTCTTTTTTTTTGCAAACCAGCCTTAAAAGAGCATTGTCAGTACCTGCTTTTTGAACCCTGACTCTAATCTTAACCAGGTGGAGGAAGGGACAATTCATTTGGGGATAGACGACTTGAGAAGGGAGCTAGAATCTGCAATATGTTCCTAAATTCACTGGTCCTACTCTACGGGGAAGCAAGGACTGATCTGCACTCAGAAAGCCCATAGTGTGTGATAGTGCAGCACTTCTGAAGGGTACTTGGGGTACTTATTTATATGTTTTATTTCTTCTGTTCTGTCCAAAAAGACTTCTCACTAATGGGAAATATTTAAGACATCATAGCTGTTTTGACATGCTTTCTCTCACAGTGTTATAGGTATGTCCTTTTCATATGCTCTGTGATATCTTTAATGGAATTGGTTTAACACCACCAAAAAAAATTCTCTGTTTTGAAAACATTTTCATCAAGTGTGATTTTAGATGTTATACTGTGATAAGCTTTGTTTTAAAATTTAAGCCCTTATAGAAAGCATTTTTTTCTAAAAGTAGTTATTTTGTTAATTTACCTTGATATGTTTATAACTACTCTACAGGAAATCATACAAAATCACTACAGTTATGAGAGTTTAAAATCCTTCTCCTTTAGACAAAAAATCAAGGTTAAAAAGGATGTGACTAATATAAGAAACAACATTGATTTAAAATATTTTATACTTATATACACATAAATATATTTAAAAGATATATAAAATTGAATATGTAGTAAGGTACAGAAAACTAGACATATATATAGGAACCTTTAAATATAAAAACCCATCTACTTATGAATGACATCATATACTCCAAAATACTATTGGATCCAAACGAAAACCAATACCTAATTTACAGACTGTTTGGAATGTAATAACAGGCCAAACGCTATACAGGAAACATTGTAAGATATAGTCAATGCTATACATAGAGAAAAAATTAATAGCTTTAAACAGGATTAATTTTTTTAATGGAAGTGAATAAATTTTAAAGGTTGAAATGAGATCAACAAAAAAACCTAAGGAAAGAAAAAAAAATTAAAGATTAAAATAAAAGTGGGTGAATTAGAAAATAGAAAAGGAAAAATATAAGAGCTTAAAAAAAAAAAAAACGAGCTTAGACCACGGAAATTTAAAGTTTTTGCAAAGGAGCAAAAAACCAGTTGCCATCAAGTTGGCTTCGACTCGTGGTGACCCCCACGTGTGTGTCAGAGTAGAGCTGTACTCCGTAGAGTTAGTAATGGCTGATTTTTCAGAAGTAGCCTTCCAAGGAGTCTCTGGGTGCTAGAACATCCAACCTGTTGGTTAGCAGCCAAGCACATTAACCATTTGCACGACCCACGGACTCCTTTGTTTGGGACAAAAGACAGTAAAGAGTTAAAAGGCAATTGACAAATTGGTAAAATATGTGCAGCATATATGACATAAAAAAATTAAATATCCTCAAAATAGTTTCTATTTCAGGTCATTAAAAAGAAAGAAAAACCTATCATATTGGGGGGAAAAAAATCAAAGATATCAATAGAACATTTATTTATGAAAAAAAAAAAAGACTAACATGAAAAAAGTTTCAATTTCGCTAGCAACCAAGAATTGTAAATTATAACTGCCAGACATCATTTCTGACTCTCTAGAATAGGAAAATAGGAATGGAGCCCTGGTGGCAAAGTGGTTAAGAGCTCAGGCTGCTAACAAAAGTTCAGCAGTTCCAATCTACAAGTCACTCCTTGGAAACCCTGTGGGGCTGTTCTACTCAGTCCTCTAGGGTCACTATGAGTCGGAATCCACTCAACAACGACAATAAGAATAGAAGTGAGTCCCTAAAAAAAAAAAAGATGAGTTGGAATCCACTCAACAACGACAATAAGAATAGAAGTGAGTCCCTGGGCGATGCAAATGGCTAACACACTGCTAACCCAAAGAACGGCGGTGCTAGTCCACCCAGAGGCACCTCAAAAGAAAGGCCTGACAATCTATTTCCGAAAAGTGAGCCACCGAAAGCACTATGGGACACAGTTATACTCTTCTACTCTGACATACCTGGGGTCACCAGGAGTTGGAGTTGAGTCAACAGCAACTCTTGTTGTTTTTAATTGTTGTTGTTATTGTTAGTTTCCGTCAAGTTGGCTTGTGTGCAGAGTAGAGCTGCTCCATGGGGTTTATAAGGCAGATCGCTAGGCCTGACTTCCAGGGCGCCTCTGGGTGGGTTCAAACTGACAACCTTTCAACTAGTATTGAAGCACTTAACCCTTTGTGTCACCCAGGGACATGTATATACATATAAATGTTTTAGGAGTAATGAGAAATATGTGTACACACATACATGCACTTCAGGAGTAGTGAGAAAGAATGGACTTGACAAGTGGCAATGAGGAAGCCATCCTTGTGTATCACATGGGGGAGAGTGTATGCACAGGCTTTCCAGAGACCAGTCTGGTGATGTGTATCAAATGCCTTGGTTAGGTACAAGCCTTTTGGCTCAGCAATTCCACTCATAAAGGTTTATCTTTATTAAATAATTTAATAATTGTGCAAATGTATGTGTTCAAAGATAATTCTGAAATATTGTTCATAATTATTAATGTTTAAAGATGGCATTAATACTATCATAGATGAATGGTTCAACAGAATGCCACATAGCAAATTTCAAAAAAATAAAAATTGAAATTCTCATGCTAAATTAAATGGAAAAAAAAAACCTGTATATCATGTGTAGCATAATTCCATTTTTATTTAAAAATTTTATATAGGATGATACGCATAGAAATTCTGGAATTATGTACACCAAAGTGTTAATGGTATGGTCAATTTTTATTTTTGTTTCCATGTCATTTTCCCACTTTTTATGACTGTTTTTTTTTGGTGAAATTTTCTAAAAGGTTTTAAAACACACACAAAAGTAAATAAAAGAGAAAGAGGAAAGTATTTAAATGGAAGATGGTTAGAAAGAAAAAGAAGTGTGAAACGATGAAAACTGAATACAGGAAAATATATAACAAAAGAAATGGATGAAACTTAATGAAAAAGAATATAAAGAAAGAGTAGAAATTAAGTATCTGAGAAAGTAAACTTGGAAAAATTATATATTCTCTTTATTACAATTATTTATGTAACAATTATGTAGATTTTGTTAACTTCCTTCCCTTTGCCCTACCTGGGCAAATATGCTCTTTTCACTCACTGAATCACCTTTTCTTTTTTTTGTGGGGGGGGGGCATCTTATTGTGCTTTAGGTGAAGGTTTACAGATTTACAGAGAAAATTAGCTTCCTGTTCAATAATTTATACACAAATTGTTTCGTGATGTTGCTTGCAGTTCCCACAATGTGTCAGTACTTTGCCCATTCCCACCTGGTTCCACGTTTCCATTGGTCCAGTTTTCCTGCCCCTTCCTGCCTCCTCATCTTTGCTTTGGGGCAGGTGTTGCCGTTTTGGTTTCATGCAGATGAATGTTCTAAGGAGCACTTCCCTCATAGGTGTTATTGCTTATTTTAAAGGTCTGTCTATTATTTGGGTGAAAGGTGATCTCCAGGAGGGGCTTCAGTTTCAAGCTAGAGAAAGAGAAGAATGAGAGTGAGAGAGCACATAGGGAAAAGTGTAGGAAATGAGTCTGAAGACAAGTTAGGGGATATTGTTAACTGATCCTCTACTACTCTTGAATGTCTTTAGACATCCGTGTATTAATTTGCTTGTTACTGCACTCATGCATTATTTTTAAAAATTTATGAATCCAATAGGATAAGAAAAAATTTTACACAAAAAGTGTAGGAGGAAGCAGTCCATTGAAGTGGACTGAAAAGTGAGTACGCGGCACATTGTAGGCGAGCATGAGAAGGCCTGCAGAGCTTAGGTCTGGACACAGTTGGTGGTAACAGTTACTGCATAGACGCCATATGCCTGCTTATTAAAATTGAGCAGCCTAATTGGATATAATAAACAGGCAGGTATCCCAGAACAAAACCTAAAGTAAGTCATTTGTTTAGGACCCAGACGTGGTACAGTTAACGCACTCAGCTGCTAAACAAAAGGTTGGCGGTTTGAGTCAACCCAGCAGTGCTTCATAAGAAAGACCCAGTGATTTACTTCAGAAAAAAACCTCGTGGAGTGCAGTTCTACTCTGACATACTTGGGGTCACCATAAGTTGGAATCAACTCAACAGCAATTGGAAAAAAAAAAATTTTTTTTTCCTTAAAGAAACTATAAGCAAAGAGGACTAGCATATTTTAACTTAAAACAATATTCCTTTTCTAAAGCATTTTCATTTTGTTTGCCTCACTTGAGGTATACTATCTTAGTCTGGAGTTAGGAATGGATTTGTCTTAATTATTGGGGTAAGCAGACTCTTGTAAACAAAGTTCTAAAAAGAAAATAGTTTGGTTAATTGTATAACAAGGAGCCCTGGTTGCACAGTGGTTAAAGTGCTTGGCTGCTAACTAAAAAGTTGGCGAAGAAAGATGTGGCAGCCTGCTCTCGTAAAGATTACAGCCTCGAAAGCCCTATGGGGCAGTTCCACTCTGTCCTCTAGGGTCACTATGAGTTGGAATTGACTCAATGACAAGGGGTTTTTTGGGGGAGTTTGAATTATATAACAAAACAGGATAGTAAAGACCAACATTGCGTAATGAGGAGACATATTCTTCAGGATAAAATATTATTATTGACCAAGTTTTAACTGAAGAAAATTTCTAATGGAAACATTTTTATTTTTCTTTTTGTGGTAATTCACCATTAGTCTCACAAATTTTTTCATTTATGTAACAGTGGCTTTCAAAAAGGAGTATTGGAGATGCTTCAAGGGATTGGGGCAAAAGAGGCCATTTTGATGCAAAGAGCAAAACAGAACTTTAAAAAAAGGATCAGCTTGTTAAAATCTTTCTATCGCTACAGCTATCCCCTCCAGTAAGAAGCTGAAAATTAAGTATTGTTTCTACTTAGATCAGTGGTTCTCAGCCAAGGGCGATTTTGCTCCCCAGGGGATGTTTGGCAATGTCTGGAGATATTTTAAATCGTCAGACTAGGGAGTTACTCTTGGCATCTAATGGGTAGAAGACAAGCATGCCGCTCAACATCCTACATTTTACCAGGCAGCCCCCACAACAAAGAATTACCCAGCCCAGTATGTTAGCAGTTCTGTGCTTGATGAAATAGACGTGCAAGATCCCCCGACACCAAAGCCTAAGAAGCCCTGAACCTATGCCCTTCATTAACTGAGCCCAGCTCACTGAGGATTGGTTGAAGAACCGGAAACTGGTCACGCTGCAAACTCTTAACTGTATACAGCCACACTTCCCATCATGTTTCAGCAGTATCTATTTCATATGAAAAATATTCTCTGGCCTTTGATTTGCTGCTTTGCCTTAGGAGACATGAAAATAACAAAAAAGGTTTTCATGCTTGGAATTGCATACTTGGGCAGGGGGTTCAGGGTCAAGGGCTGGTACTGTTTACAAAGAATTGCCTTTACCAATACTTTTATGTGAACACATGTCTTTCATTAAATAAGAAAAAAAAAATTTTATAAATATGGGTAACTTTTATGTGCTTCTACTAACGGCTTATTTCAAAATTGGAATTCCATGAAAACAATAAAAGTTAAAATATTTCTCTATTTGAGCCTTAGAACAAGATATCAAAATAGACTGAGTCAGAAATCTGAGTCTTTATCAGGAAAACTTTTTGTAATGTTTTAACCTAAACATCATCATTCTTGATTTTCACATGACGCAACAACTCAACTCGTGAATTGTCATACAAAAAGCTTTCTTGACTAAGGTATGGAATGTTTTGTCTGCCCCAAACCAAAACCAAACCAGTTGCCATCGAGTCGATTCCGACTCATAGTATTGTCTGCCAATCAAGATTAAAAAGCCAGGTGGCTAAGACAGGGGAAACTAAAGCCCAAAGGTAAAGCCACCATCATCAATTTGCTCAACTCATTTAAAGGTAGAATTTTTCAAGCACAGCAGCATAAGCTTTGATACTATGATTTTCTTCAAATGTGATGAAGTTAAGTTAGTTGTAGAAACCAAACTTTATGAAAGCTATCCATGATTTTGCATTTCCAATTCACACAAAGTGCTGAGAGGGTTATAATCATGATGAATTATGGAAGTAAAAAGTTTATGTATCATAGGTTTACAGAATAAAAATATCACATCAGAGAGTGGTTGACATCTGAGTTTCAGCTTAAAAAAAAAACAAACCCAGTGCCGTCGAGTTGATTCCGACTCATAGCGACCCTATAGGACAGAGTAGAACTGCCCCATAGAGTTTCCAAGGAGCGCCTGGCAGATTCAAACTGCCGGCCCTTTGGTTAGCAGCCGTAGCAATTAACCACTACGCCACCAGGGTTTCCTAGTTTCAGCTTAGATCCTATAAAATTACAGGGCGGTTTTGGTCTAGGCATAGGTCTTTAAAGAAGCTGGTTGTTACAACTGCTTAACAAACAGGCTGTTAGCGGCTGTCGAATCAGCCCCCAGCTAACAGTGATCCCATGCACAACAGAGTGCAGTGCTGCCTGGTCCTGCAGAATCCCCATGATCCATTGGGAATTGGACTCTTGTGATCCACGGGTTTTTGTTGACAGATTTTTCTTTAGTAGGTCACCAGGCCTTTCCTCCTAGTCTGTCTTAGTCTGGAAACTCCACTGAAACCTGTTCACCGTCATAGCGACACACAGGCCTCCAATTACAGACTGGAGGTGGCTGCACATGAGGTACATTGGTAGGCTTCCCAAATAGTGAAAAACTAGTATTTAAATTTTTCGTACCAGCCAGGGAATACGAACAGATTTAGCAGAAAACAAGATTTTATGTTAGAAATATTTTTATATTCTGCCGTTGGTTTATTTTTTGTTGTCATCTGTCTTCTTAACTGTACTTGAAACTCTATGAAGACAAGAACTTCCTGTGCTTTTGTTAACTTATTTTATCTCTACAACTTGGCACATAATAGATAGTACATAAATATTGGTGGAAAGATTTAATAAATCAATATAAATGATAGAAGAAAATAAATCAGAAATTGTGAATTTAAGCATAGATTTCAAGGGGAAAAGTAGGTGAGACTGCTAAGGAGCCCCGCTGGCACAGTGGTTATGAGCTATGACTGCTAACCAAAAAGTCAGCAGTTCTATTTTTGGTTTTGTTGATTCTCTCTGTTGTTCTGTTCTCTATTTCATTGATCTCTCCTTTACTCTTAATTATTTCTTTCTGGTTGCTTTGGGCATCATTGGTCTTTTTTAATTTTCCAAGATATAAAGTAGGTAATTTATTTGGTCTCTTTCTTCTCTTCTACTGTAGGTGTTCATAGCTATAAATTTTCCTCTGAGTACTGCCTTTGCTGCATCCCTAGGTTTTAGCATGTTGTGCTTTCGTTTTCATTTGTCTCTATTTTCTAATTTCTCTTATGATTTCTTCTTTGACCCTGTCTTAGGTTGGGTTCTCTAGAGAAGCAAAACTAGTGAAGCATGTGTATGTGTAGAGAGAGAGAGAGAGAGATTTATATCAAGGAAATGACCCACGCTGTTTAGAGGCTGTAAAGCCCTAACTCCATGGGTCAGGTGTGAGGCTGGAGGTTTCTCCTGCCTCACATAGCCACAGGGGCTGACAAACCCAAGATCAGCAGGTAGAATGGCAGGCTGCTGGCTCAAGTCCCAGGAACCAAAGTTCAGATGATGACAAGCCAAATGAAAGAACCAGAGCACAGGAAAAAGCCAGCAAGCTTTGCCAGAAAGTCCATATATGTGGATGCAGGCCGTACTCCCAAGGAAATGCCCTTTCAACTGATTGGCTGCTCATAGCAGATCTCATGATGGAGGAGATTACATTATATAAGATCATGGAGGTGATTACATCATTACATAACTGCCAAACTACATCATTACATATCTTCCAAACCTCTGAGGATCATGGCCCATTCAAGTTGACATGCAACCTTAATGATCACAGATCCATTGGTTTTTTGATAGTATCTTGCTTAATTTGCACATATTTTTGTGGGATTTACAGTATTCCGTTATTGCTTTCTACATTTATTCCACTATGGTTGGAGAAAATATTTTGTATGATTTCAATATTTTCAAATTTATTGAAACTTATTCTATAACTTAACATATGGTCTGTCCTGGAGAATGATCCATGTGGATTGGAGAAGAAGGTATATCCTGCTGTATCGTTGGACAAAGCATTTTATGAGTGTCTGTTAGGTTTAGTTTATAGTATCACTCACATACTCTATTTCCTTTTGAATCTTCTGTCTGGATGTTCTATTGAAAGTGGTGTGTTGAAGTCTCCCAACTATTATTGTAGAACTCTGTATTTCTCCCTTCAGTTCTGTCAGTTTCTATTTCACATGCTTTATGGCTCTGATATTAGGTGTTTATATTTTTACAATCATTATCTCTTCTTGATGAATTGATCCTTTTATCATTATATAATGTCCTTCTTTGTCTCTTAACAGCTTTTGATTTAAAGTTTATTTTGTCTGATCTTAATATAGTCGCCACAGCTCTCCTCTGGTTTCTCATGCATGGAATATTTTTTTCCCAACATTTCACTGTCAACTTATTTGTATCTTTTGATTTAAAATAAGTCTCTCAAAATAAATACAAGGAGTCTCTTGTAGAAAACATGTGATTGGGTCTTTTTTATTTAATCCATCCTGCCAATCTGTGACTTTTGACTGGAGAGTTCAATCTATTCATATTTAATGTAATTACCAAAAGAAGGACTTACTTCTGCCATTTTGCTGTTTGTTTTCTATGTGTCTTATACCTTTTTTGTCCCTTGTTTCCTTGAATTCTTTCCTTTTTTGTGTGTTTGGTTTGGGTTTGTTTATTTGTTGTTTGCTTGTTGAGGTGAATCGTTTGATTCCCTTCTCATTTCCTTTTATGCACATTTTAGGAGAAATTTTCTTAACGGTTAAATGGAGATTACCTTTGCTTTTCTAAATTTATAACAAACTAGTTTACATCAATACCAACCAAAACTCTGTACCTATACTGCTCCCTCCTTTATGTTATTGATTGTCACAAATTACATCTTTATACATTATATACCCATACCGCATATTTATAATATTTAGTATTTATACTTTTATCTAAATAAACCTACGAAGAAGACCAGTTAATACAGTTATATTATTCAAATTTGTGCACCAACCACAACTGCCAAAAATGAAGAAATTGAAGATTTTTACAACTTCATCAGTCTGAAACATGCAATCAAGATGTGTTGATAATTACTGGTGATTGCAGTGTGAAAGTTGGAAACAAAGAAGAAGTATAAGCAGTTGGAAATTATGACCTTAGTGGTAGAAAAGGTGACAGAGATCACATGATAGAGTTTTGCAAGACCAATGAACTGTTCATTGAAAATACCTTTTTTCAACAACATAAATAGCAACTATACATGTGGACCTTGCCAGGTAAAATATGCAGGAATCAAATCGACTACATCTGTGGAAAGAAACTATGGAGAAGCTCAATATGGTCTTTTTTTGTGAATTTGAATTTGTTCTACATTTTTTTCCTGCTCTGTCTGGAATCCTTTATTGTCATCCCTGTCAGAACGGTCAGTGGCGGTAGCCAGGCACCATCTATTTCTTCTGGGCTCAGGCTGTGGGAAGCATGATTCATGTGGTCCGTTACTCCTTAGGACTGATATTTTCCTTGTATCTTTGGCTTTCTTCAATCTCCTTAGCTCCAAACATGGGACCAATAGATGTATTTTAGATGGCTGCTTCCAAGCGTTTAAGACCCCAGATGATACTCACCAAAATAGGATGTAGAATATTTTCTTTATGAACTATGTGATGCCAATTGACCTAGATGTCCCCTGAGACCGTGGTCCCCAGCCCCCAGCCCCAGTAACTCAGCCCCTCAAGGTATTTGGATATGTCCAGGACATGTCCATGACTTTGCTTTGGTCAAGCTGTGCTGACTTTTCCTATATTGTGTGTTGTCTTCCCTTTCACCAAAGTTAACACTTGTCTACTTTCTGGCTATTGATTTCCCCTCCCCTCCCTCATAACCATCGAAGAGTGTTTTTTCTGTGTGTAAACCTTTTCTTGACTTTTTATAATAATGGTCTCATACAATATTTGTCCTTTTATGACTAATTTTGCTCAGCATGATTCCCTCCAGATTCATCCATGTTGTGAGATGTTTCATGGATTCATAATTGTTCTTTATTGCTCCATAGTATTCCTTTTTGTGCATGTACCATAATTTGCTTATCCATTCTTCTGTTGATGGATATTTAGGTTATTTCCATCTTTATGCTGTTGTGAATAGTGCTGCAATGAACATGGGTGTGCATATGTCTATTCGTGTGTCAGCTCTTATTTCTCTAGGATATAGTCTTAGGAGTGGAATTGCTGGTTTCTATGATATTTCTATTTCTAGCTTTTTAAGGAGGTGCCATATTGTTTTCCATAGTGATTGTACCATTTTACACTCCCACCAGCAGTGCATAAGGGTTCCAGTCTCCCCACAACCTCTCCAACATTTTTTTTTTCTAGTTGTGCCAGTAATGTCAGGGTGAGATGGTATCTCCTTGTAGTTTTGATTCATATTTCTTTAATGGCTAATGATTGTGAGCATTTCCTCGTGTGTCTGTTAGCCACCTGAATGTCTTCTTTGATGAAGTGCCTGTTCATGTCCTTTACCCATTTTAAAATTGAACTTTTTGTCTTTTTGTTGCTGAGGTATTGAAGTATTCTATAGATTTTAGAGATTAGACCCTTGTCGGATATGTCATAGCCATAAATTTCTTACAAGTCTGTAAGTTCTCTTTTTACTCTTTTGGTAATGAGCATAAGTGTTTAATTTTCAGAAGCTCCCAGTTACCTAGTTTATCTTCTGATATTTGTGCATTGTTAGTTATGTTTTGTGTTCTCTTTATGCCATGTATTAGTGTTGTCTGTATTTTTTTCTTCTGTAGTCTTTATCATTCTAGGTTTTATATTTAGGTCTTCAATCCTTTTTAAGTTTCATTTTGTGTATGCTGTGAGGTATGGATGGGTCCTGTTTCACTTTTTACAGATGGACATCCAGTTTTGTCAGCATCATTTGTTTAAAAAGACTGTCTTTTCCCCATTTAATGGACGTTGGTCATTTGTCAAAGATCAACTGACCATAGGTGGATGCATTTACATATGGTTTCCCAATTCTGTCCCATTGGTCTATTTGTCAGTTGTTGTACCAGTACCAGACTGTTTTGACTACCATGGCTGTATAGTAGGTTCTTAGATCAGATAATGTGAGGCCTCCTACTTTGTTCTTTTTCTTCTGTAATGCTTTGCTTATCTGAGGCCTCTTTCCTTTCTGTATAAGGTTGGTGATTAGTTTTTCCATCTCGATAAAGAATGCTGTTGGTATTTGAATAGGGATTGCATTATATCTCTAGATCACTTTGGGTAGGATTGACAATGTTGAGTCTTCTTATCCATGAACATGGTATGTTTTTCGATTTATGTAGGTCTCTTTTGGTTTCTTGTAGTAGAGTTTTGTAGTTTTCTTTGTGTAGGTCTTTTACATCCGTGGTTAGAATTATTCCTAAGTATTTTATCTTTTCAGGGGCTATTGTAAATGGTATTGCTTTCCTCATTTCCTTTTCTAAGTTCTCTTCGTTGATGTATAGGAATTCAACGGAATTTGTATGTCGATCTTATATCCTGCTACTCTGCTGAATCTTTCTATTAGTTCCAGTAGTTTTCTTGTGGAATCTTTGGGGTTCTCTATGTGTAGGATCATATCATCTACTAATAGGGGTAGTTTTAATGTCTTCCTGGAGCCCTGGTGGCATAGTGGTTCAGTGCTATGGCTGCTAACCAAAAGGTCAGCAGTTAGAATCCAACAGCTTCTCCTTGGAAACCCTATGTGGCAGTTCTACTCTGTCCTATAGGGCTGCTATGAGCTGGAATCGACTCAATGACAACGAGTTTGGTTTGGTTTGGGTTTTACTTCTTCCTTTCCAATTTGGATGCCCTTTATTTCTTTTTCTTGCATTATTGTCCTAGCTAGACCTTCCAGCACAGTGTTAAATAGGAGTGGTAATAAAGGGCATCCTTGTCTTGCTCCTGTTCTCAGGGGGAATACTTTCAGTCTTTCTCTTTTCACAATTACGTTGGCTGTTGGTTTTGTATAGATGCCCTTTGTTATGCTGAGGAATTTCCCTTCAGTTTCTATCCTATTAAGAGTTTTTAATCAGGAATGGGCATTGCAATTTATCAGATGCCTTTTCTACATTGATTGAGATGATCACGTGATTCTTTTGTTCTATTTATGTGGTGGTTTACGTTTATCGATTTTCTAATGTTGAACCATCCTTGCATACCTGGTATGAATCTGACTTGGTCATGGTGTATTATTATTATTATATAATGCTGAATTCTATTGGCTAGAATTTTGTTGAGCATTTTTGCATCTATTTTCATGGGAGATACTGATCTGTAATTTTCTTTTTTGTGGCCTCTCTGCTTGTCTTTGGTAGAATAAATTTGGGAGCTTCCTTCCTTTTTTATGCCCTGAAATAGTTTGAGTAGTAGTGGTGTAAGCTCTTCTCTGAATATTTGGTAGAATTCTCCAGTGAAGCCATCCAGGCCAGGGCTCTTTGTTGGGAGTTTTTTTCATTACCTCTTCAATTTCTTCTCTTGTTATGGGTCTGTTCAGATTTTCTATCTCAGTTTGTCTTAGTTTTGGTAGGTAGTGTGTTCCTAGATATTTGTCTATTTCCTCTAGGTTTTTAATTTGTTGGAGTACAGTTTTTCATAGTATTCTATTGTGATCCTTTTTATATCAGTTGCGTCTGTTGTGATGTCCTGCATCTCATATTTTATTTGAGTTATTTGCATCTTCTCCTGTTTCTCTTTTGTCAGTTTGGCCTATGATTTGTGGACTTTGTTATCTTTTGAAAGAACCAACTTTGGTCTTATTGATTCTTTCTTCTTTCTTTCTTTTTTTTTTTTTCTGTTCTCTCTTTTATTTCTGCACTAATCTTTATTATTTCCTTTCTTCTGGTGGCTGTGGGCTTCTTTTGCTGTTCTCTATTTGTTTGAGTTGTAGGGTAAACATTTTGATTTTGGCCCATTCTTTTTTATGTGTACATTTATTACTATAAACTGACCTCTGAGCATTGCCTTTGCTGTGTCCCGAAGGTTTAGGCATGATGTATTTTCATTCTCATTTGATCCTAGGAATTTTTTGATTCATTCTTTGATATCTTCTATTACCCAGTTGTTTTTAAGCAAGGTGTTATTCAGTTTCCATGTGTTTAATTTTTTTTTTTTTTTCTGCTTGGTGTTCATGTATTCATTTCCACTTTCATGGTGTTGTGATCAAAGATGCTTCCTATTATTTCATTGTTTTGGACTTTATTGAGGGTTGCTTTGTGGCATAAAATGTAGTCTGCTCTGGAGAATGTCCCATGTATGTTGAGAAAGAATGTATACTTTGCTTCTATTGGGTGGAGTGTTCTGTATACATCTATGAGGTCAAGTTGTTTGATTTTGGCCTTTAGAGCTTCTGTATCTTTGTAGTGTTCCTTTCTAAATGTTCTGTCCATTACTGAGAATGGTGTGTTGAAGTTTCCTCTGTCTCCTTTCAGTGGAACTATTTCTCTTTTCATTGCTGTTAGAATTTGTTTTATGTATTTTGGAGCCCTGTTGTTGGGTGTGTAGATATTTATTAAGGTTGTGTTTTCTTGGTGGATTGTCCCATTAATCATTATACAATGCCCTTTCTTGTCTTTTATATTTGATTTTGCCTTGATGCCTATTTTATTTGAGATTGGTATTGCCACTTCTGCCTTTTTTTGGTTACTGCTTGCTTGGTTTTTTTTTTCCATCCTTTGATTTTTAATATATTTATGTCAGTGTCTAAGGTGTGTCTCTTGTAGACAGTATATGGATGGGTCATTTTTTTTATCTGTTCTTCCACTTTCTGTCTCTTTACAGGTGTATTTAAGCTATTTATATTCAGTGTGATTATCGATATGTGTGAGTTTATTGCTTTCATATTGTTGTGCTTTATTTTTTTTTGTTCCTCTTACTCTCCTGCTGAATTCCTTTTGTTTGTGAATTTTCTTTTCTTAGCTTTTGTTTTTATAGATTTCGTGTTTACTGAGACTTTGTTTTTCCTCTTTTCTATTCTGATAAGTGGGTTTGTTAGCTTCTTTGTGGTTACCTTGAAATTTACCCCTATCTTCCTAAGCTTGAACCAGTCTTTTATTACTTGGTATCTCCTTGACTTCATCTCCATTTGAAAGTTCTGTACCTACACCATTTATTCCCCCTTTTTAGTTTTGACATTTTGTCATTTATGGATTGTCATCTCTGTTTCCTTGTTTTTAGTCTTTTAGCTTTGTTTTATTGTTGAGAGTTCTTCACCTTGGCTGGTATCTGGCTGATGCTGTCCTGTGTCCTAGATTCATGTTGTTGTCTGATATTGCTGGTTCTCTAACTGAAGGACTGCCTTTAATATTTCATGTAACCTTGGTTTGGTTTTTACAAATTCCCTTAATTTCTGTTAATCTGGAAATGTCCTAATTTCACCACTGTATTTGAGAGAGAGTTTTGCAGGATTTAGTATCCTTGGTTGGCAGTTTTTTTCCTTTTTTTTCTTTCAAGGTTTTGTGTATGTCATCCCATTGCTTTCTTGTCTGCATGGCTTCTGCCAAGTTATCAGAGCTTAGTCTTATTGTTTCCCCTTTGTAAGTCACTTTTTGTTTTTCTTGAGCTGCTGTTAGAATTCTATCTCTGTCTTTTGTTTTGACAAGTGTGATTATGATATGGCGCCCTGGTGGCGTAGTGCTTGAGAGCTCAGCTGTTAATGAAAAGGTCAGCAGTGTGAATCTACCAGCCACTCCTTGGAAACCCTATGGGGCAGTATATGTCTTGGTGACTTTCTTTTGGGGTCTGCCCTACACAGGGTTCATTGAGCTTCTTGGATGGTCAGCTTTTTGTCTTCCATGATATCTTGGAAGTTTTTTGCCAGCTAATCTTTAACAATCTCAGTGTTTTCCATTTTTTTCCCCTTTGTACTAGAACTCCGAACACACGTAAATTTTTGCTCTTGATTGTATCTCACATAACTCTTAGGTTTTCTTCATTTTTCGTCTTTCTTTTCTCTGATTTTTCCTCAAAGATTCTGTTTTCCATTGTTTCAAATTTGCTCTTAAAACCATCTATTACAGTGACGAATCTGTGAAACATTTCATAACATGGAGGAACCTGGAAGGCATTATGCTGAGCGAAATTAGTCAGAGGCAAAAGGACAAATATTGTATAAGACCACTATTATAAGACCTTGAGAAATAGTATAAACTGAGAAGAACACATACTTTTGTGGTTACGAGGTGGGGAGGGAGGGAGGGTGGGAGAGGGTTTTTTACTGATTAATTAGTAGATAAGAACTGCTTTAGGTGAAGGGAAGGACAATACTCAATACATGGAAGGTCAGCTCAACTGGACTGGACTGGACCAAAAGCAAAGAAGTTTCCAGGATAAACTGAATACTTCAAAGGTCAGTGGAGCAAGGGCAGGGGTTTGGAGACTATGGCTTAAGGGGACTTCTAAGTCAATTGGCAAAATAATTCTATTATGAAAACATTGTGCATCCCACTTTGAAATGTGGCGTCTGGGGTCTTAAATGCTAACAAGCGGCCATCTAAGATGCATCAATTGGTCTCAACCCACCTGGAGCAAAGGAGAATGAAGAACACCAAGGTCACACGATAACTAAGAGCCCAAGAGACAGAAAGGGCCACATGAACTAGAGACTTACGTCATCCTGAGACCAGAAGAACTAGATGGTGCCCAGCTACAACCGATGACTGCCCTGGCAGGGAGCACATCAGAGAACTCCTGAGGGAGGAGGAGATCAGTGGGATGCAGACCCCAAATTCTCACAAAAAGACCATACTTAATGGTCTGACTGAGACTAGAGGAATCCCAGTGGTCATGGTCCCCAAACCTTCTGTTGGCCCAGGACAGGAACCATTCCCGAAGACAACTCAGCAGTCATGAAAGGGACTGGACAGTGGGTAGGAGAGAGATGCTGATGAAGAGTGAGCTAATGATATCAGGTGGACACTTGAGACTGTGTTGGCATCTCCTGTCTGGAGGGGGGATGGGAGGATAGAGAGAGTTGGATGCTGGCAAAATTGTCACGAAAGGAGAAACTGGAAGGGTTGACTCATTAGGGGGAGAGCAAGTGGGAGAACGGAGTAAGGTGTATATAAACTTATATGTGACAGTCTGACTTGATTTGTAAACGTTCACTTGAAGCTCAATAAAAGTTAATTAAAAAAAAAATCTATTGAGTTATCTATTTCTGAAATTTTGTTTATCTTTTGGATTTCTAGTTGTTTTTGTATGATTTCTGATTATTTATCCATTTTGACATTTTGTTCTTGTATTATTTTTCTGAATTCTTCTATTCCCTTGTTTATGTTTTCCTTTATTTTGGCTATATTCTTGCTGGTTTTGTCTATATTTTCCATGATTTTGTCTATTTTTTTCCTTGGTTTTGTCTCCTTTTCCTTGATGTCTTTTCCAGTCTGTTGCAGAGCCCTAAATGTGTCTTTTGAGTTCCATACCAGGTAGTTCCACTGTCTTTTCTTCTACCAAAAGGTCATCTGATTCTTTATTTTGATCACTTGCTGGAGCCATCTAGTCCTGCTTTTTTATATATTTTGATATTGTCTGCTGTCTCTGAGACCTTAAGGTACTATTTTTCTGTATTTATTGATTGTGTGTTCATTGTGTTTTGTCCTTCTTTGTTTTGTTTTGATATTTCAGGGCAGGTTGCCCAGGCATGGTTTGCTACTTGCTCGTCTGTGGGCATGATAGCTCTCACCACTTTGTTCAGGTGGGCAGGGCAACAGCAGGCAGGGTTAGCCCACTTTGCTGTACACTGGTTTGGTGAAGTGACTGAGTGCAGACTGGGCAGGTACTATATGTCTCCTGGTGTTGGCCTGGTGATGTGGGAGCATTCACAGCCCTTCACCAGTGAGACAGTGTGTTATATGGGGAGTGGTATGGGCTCACTTCCCCTCATTCAGGACTGGTCTAATGGTGGAATGGGAGAAGCAGTGCAAGTCTGGTGCAGTGGCAGGCCAGAGCCAAGGATGTTCTACATGTGGCAGCCCTGCAAAAGCCAGCAAGAGGGTGGGGTGACGTATGGGGCTAGGTAATAGGAATAAAGAAAAGAGAGACAAAGAAAGAAAAGGGGTAGCTGGCAGGTGCGGGCGGGGCAGACCTGAGGGCTGATGAAGAGGGGATGAGGTGTCATATGGAGTTATGTTGGAGGAAGAAAGAAAAGTAATTAAGGGAAAGAAAAAAAAATGGTGCTGCAGAATCCAATGGTTGGGGGCAAGTGGACCCAGGGTGGTAGCAGGCCAGTGGCTCTCTAGCCGCAGCGTGGTCCAGTGGGAAAAGGTAAAGGTGGCATGTGGGGCTAGGTGGAAGGGAGAAAGCAAAGTCAGAAAGTGAAAAAATATGGCACAGTGGAGGTGCCAAATAGGGCATGACATCCCAGGGTGACCGCAGGCCAGTAGCTTTCTACCCATGTTGGTGCAGTAAGACCTGGTGGGAACAGGTGGTAGAGGTGGCATAGAGGGCTAGGTGGGAGGAAGAAAGAGAAGGAAGAATGGGAAAAAGAGAAAGAAAGGGAGAAAAAAAAGGTCACGGCAGGATCCATGGGTGGTTGTGGTGTGGGCCCAGGGTGGCAGCCAGCTGGTACCTCCCTAGCCAAGGCAACACATGGTGGCCCATCACAAAGAGGTAAAGATGGGATATGGGGCCAGGTGAGAGGGAGAAGGAAAAGAAAAGAAAATCTCAAGGCAGGAGCTGATGGGTGGGGGCGGGGGAGACCCAGGCTGGCAGCTGCCCAGTAGGTCTCTCACCTGCAGCAGTGCAGCATGGCCTGGCAGGAACTCTGTTAATATTCTCATTTTGTTCATACATTGTTTTCGTGATTCCCTTTATACCTTCTCCTCACTTATCAACTGTCTCATTATCCAACATTTCACATTTACAATAGTAAAAAATCTACTATCTGACTGTTTTGCACGTTAATGACATACATCTGGCAGTAACAAATGCCAAGGTGTGAGGCAAGAGTAATACTGGTTTTGATGTTTAAGATGATGTGTCAACTTGGCTGGGCCATGATTCTCAATAGTTTGGCAGTTGTGTAATGATGTAGTTGTCCTCCACGTTGTGATCTAATGTGGTCATCCTCCATTTTTGTGTAACACCTATTTCACATAGTGACCTGGTCTTTGGAACCTAACCATGTCAATAAGTGAGGAGAGGGTGTAATTCTTTGTCCATATTTTCCTTTAGTTCTTTGGGCATATTTAAAACAGTTGTTTTAAAATCTGTATCTATAGGAAGCCATCTAGTCTTCCTCAAAGATGGTCCTGTTGTCCAATTTTTTTCCTTTGAATGGGCCATCTTTATCAGTTTCTCTATATGTATTGTGATTTTTTATTGAAAATCAGACATTTCAATAATATTATATCGTAGTTTTAGAACTCAGGTTCTCTGTCTCCCTCAGGGTTTGCTAGATTTTTTCTTTCTTTCTTTCTCTTCTATCTTTTTGTTGTTGTTGTTGAAGGATTTTAGCTTAGTGACTCTTTCAAACTATTTTTGCAGAAACAAATAGAGGAAAAACTATGGGGTGTGGAAGGGGGAGTCTTGCAGTCTTTGCAGACTGTCTCTGTACTGGGACAATCCTGAAGTAAGCTTACACTGAGCTGGGAGATACACCTGAGGAGAGAGTTTAAGATTACCTCAGGTTTTTCTGGGCACACATCTTGCCCTGGACGTGCACTTGGCTCTCTAAATTAAATGTACCTGGATGTCTTTAAATTTCCCAATTTCCCAAAGAAATTCTTCCTCTGGGGTTTTTATGCTGGCATCTCAATAACCCTTCATTTTTCCAAGCTACCATGGATTCCTTTGTTCACCTTACAGTGCCCCAGGCTGTGCCCAGTGCTGTTCCCCAATAACTTCCAAAGTGGATGAAACAGAGAGACACACTTTGCTTTTGTACTTTGAATGGTCATTCAACTGACTTGGGCAGACAAACAGCATACCCGTTAATAAAGAACTCTGTGTTCACTCCAGAGCCAGAGGCCAGTCTCCTAAGCTGAAATGCAGCTGCCTCTGGCCAGCTACTGGGCATCAAGGAAAAAATGTGTTCAAGTCTTCCTAATGTCTGCAAGTCTTCATCCCACTGTCTTGATCTCCTGGCTGCTCACCAACATTTTAACAAGGAGAGCCCTGTTGTTTTCTGCTTGTTTTCCTTTCTCCATGGGAGGAGGGAAGTATGGAGCTTCCTACTCTGCTGTCTTAGTTATCTAGTGCTGCTGTAACAGAAATATCACAAGTGGGTGGCTTTAACAAACAAATTTATTTTCTCATAGTTTAGTAGCCTGAAAGTCTGAATTCAGGGTGCCAGTTCTAAGGAAAGGCTTTCTCTCTCTGTTGGCTTTGGAGGAAGGTCTTTGTCTCTTCTGAGCTTCTACTCCTGGGCAATCTACATGTGGTTTGGCAAGTGTCTTCCCCCATCTCTGCTTGCTTGTTTAATCTCTTTTATATCTCAAGATATTGACACAAAATATACCCTACACTAATCCTGCATAATTAACATAACAAAGGCAACCCATTCCCAAATGGGATTATAACATAGGCATAGAGGTCAGGATTTATAACACATATTTTGGGGGACATAACTCAATCCATGACATCTGCTGTCTTGATTATTATTTCAGTATCTCTCTCCCTGGCCACTGCTGCTCTGTAGTTTCCTTTAACTGCAAACCTACCGACACTTCCAATTGTGAAGACAAAGAGGTGCAGTTTAAAAGTGCCAGTCTGAGCCCAAACCCCAGCTCTGCTACTTAATAACTGGATGACTTTGTGCAAGTTGCTGGAGCCTCTCTTCATTTGTTAAATGGGCCTTGATGATAATTCTCCCCTCACAACGACTAAATGAGTTAATACTCTGCGTGTGAAGTATGTAGAACCGTGCTGGAAACAAAGTAACTTCTCGAAAGGTGCTGGCTATATTCAGTATTATTATTCTTTATATTTTCATGGTCTTTTAAGCTTTACCAAATTGCCCTGATTCTGGACCCACTAGCTGCTCTGACTCCCAAGAACTTAGTGTTTGGTAATGCCCTAATAGGACATCAATTGGGCTATCTGTAGCTGAGCTACTGCCTGGTTTTTACATTCATAATATGTTCATGGCACCCCTCTTTGCTCCAGCCTTCCCTGAGCACTGCTAATATTCTGATATACCTGCCTACTAAACCGTTTCCACCTGGGAGTTACAGATTACCATCCTCAAGAGTCCTCTGTATTTATATTTTTTTATATAAAAGTTCTATAGCAGCCAAATATGCTCAGCCTATTTAAAGAAGAAGGTGAAG
Source organism: Loxodonta africana (assembly GCF_030014295.1). Taxonomy (NCBI): domain Eukaryota; kingdom Metazoa; phylum Chordata; class Mammalia; order Proboscidea; family Elephantidae; genus Loxodonta; species Loxodonta africana. The sequence goes on along the minus strand of NC_087344.1, from coordinate 207,201,052 downwards.
TAGACTTGATCCAGGTAGTTGGTTGCATTGTGTTTTGATGAGACACAGAGTACCTTAAAATTTTAAAGATTTTTTAAGAGAATTGAAATAAAGAAAATACAATTTTTGCTTAATACTGCAGTTGCTGAACTTAATTGATCAAATGCCCCTCCCCAATACAGAACACGCTCACAAAATAGGCAAGAGGACCATGAGCAGCTGCTAGCCCAGGCATTCTCAACGTAGCCCATCTGACCTGCATTAGACTTCTCAAGGTGCTAGTTAAAAATGCAAACCCCTGAACTACTCTGAGTTTTCTGCATTAGAATATCTGGGGATGAAGTCAAGGAGTATACATTTTATTTTTGTGATTTTCCTATCTGGGTTGATATCTGGTTGCTCTGTCCTGTTTTCTAGCCTTGGGTTGTTATCTGATGTTATTGATTTTCTAGCTGAACTCCCTTTACTATTTCTTGTAATTTTGGTTTCATTTTTGCAAATTCTCTAAACTTCTGTTTATCTGGAAATCTCCTAATTTTGCCATCATATTTGAGAGACAGTGTTGCTGGATATATAATTCTTGGCTGGCAATTTTTTTCCTTCAAGGCTTTATATATATGTCATCCTATCACCTTCTTGCCTGCATGATTTCTGCTGAGTAGCCTGTACTTAGTCTTACTGACGCTCCTTTGTAGATGACTTTTCATTTATCCCTGACTGCTCTTAAAACCCTCTCTTTATCTTTGGTTTTGACGAGTTTGATTATAATATGTCTTGGTGACTTTCTTTTGGGATCTACCCTTGTGTGGGGTTCAACGAGCATCTTGGATAGATATCTTCTAATCTTTCACGATATCAGGGAAGTTTTCTGCCAACAAACCTTCAAAAGTTCTCTCTGTGTTTTCTGCTAACCGCCTCCCCACCACCCATTCTGGTACTCCAGTCACTCATAGGTTATTCCTCTGGATAGAATCCCAGTAATTCTTAAGGTTTCTTCATTTTTTTTAATTCTTTTATCTGATTTTTCCTCAAATATGTTGGTGTCAAGTGCTTTATCTTACAATCTCACTAATTCTTACTTCCATTGCCTCAGTTCTACTCCTTTGACTTGCTATTGAGTTGTCTAATTGTACGACTTTATTGTTAATCTGGATTTCTGTTTGCTGACTCTCTATGGATTCTTGCAGCCAGTTAAATTTGTTGTTATGTTTTTCTCTAATCTTTAGTTCCTTTATTGTTGTGTCTGTGTGCTGCTTGGCTTGTTCTGTGTTTTGCCTGATCTCCTTCCTGATCTCTCGAAGACTTCTGTATATTAATCTTTTGTATTCTACCCCTGGTAATGCCACGAAGTTATCTTCAACCGGAAGATTTCTTGAATCTTTGTTTTGGGAGTTTGGTGAAGCCATCATGGTCTGCCTCTGTATGTGATTTGATATTGACTGTTGTCTCCGAGCCATCAAGAAGTTATTGTACTTATTTATGTTTGCTTACTGTGTCTTAGCTTCTTGTTTTGTTTTGTTCTAATATGCCCAAATAGTCTGCTCATGTGAGGTAGCTTGATTATTGGCACCTTTGAAGCTCTAACGTCCTGTCACCAGGTGGTTAGAGCTGTTACTAGGTATGTGAGCCCAGGAGTCAGTTTATTTTTCTTGTATGGATTCAGCTCAGGTAGCCAGGTAGTCAGTCATCAAGTTTGTGCTGCAAGCTCTCACCCACAGTCCTAGAAGGGCAAGGGTGATTGGTGTAGGCACAGGTATCTGGCTGCAGTAGGAGGGCACATGCTGAACAAGACAGGGGGCTGACAGCTGCCCCTGAGTGGCTGTGAGGAAAGCAAGTCCCTGTTCCCTAGAGCACATATGTGGGTGGGTTTTGCAGCCAGACTATAGGCAGTCAATGCTGTTGGCTATAAGGACTAGGAGACACCACATATTCTTGGACCCCATCACCGGTGGTGTGGGTGGTGCCACCAGTTCTCAGTCCCCCGATGTGGCTAGATGAGGACCCTGCTTAATAGGCAGAGCAGTGTCAAATGTCAAGAACCTGCCTCTCCACCATATAGCTGAAACAATTAAAATTAGGCTTCAGGTATATAGCCTGTTGTACTGTGTTAATGAGGGGTAAAAGGCATTCGAAGTCCATGGACCACTTATGCCTGTGCCTAGGCAAAGGAGCTGTTTCTGCCTGAGTTCCTGGCTTCGGGGAGCTGGCAGATTATTTTTTTCCTGTTTGTTAATTTGTTCCCTTTCCAAGGCTGGGAGAATGGCTCAAGGCATGTGATGGGTCCTACTACACTGATTCTGGAGGTATGAGTGGGCTCTCCACCACTCGGTCTGTCCTGATGTGGAAAACACATCCCAAGCTCCACTGCTTGCCTCACTGTGCACAGCCAATCTGACCTGCGGGGTGCCAGCCATAGTGTAAGTTACACAAATTGTTAGTACTTCCCTTCTGCCAGCACCAAGGAAGATTTTAAACCCACAGCCTTTGATTTTACTGAGGCAGATTGGTGTAACAGTAAGAATCATGCCTAAGTCTGGGTTTTCTGAAAGCAGAAATTCAGCTTTCTGATCACACCTTCCCAATTCCCTGCCAGCTGTGAGCAATAGCAAGTCATTTTACCTGTAGGGAGGGAGCTTGTAGACAGATTCTGTTCAGAGCTCTGACGCTCATTGTGGGGAGTCATTCAGTTCTTCCTTGAAAAGGACTGTTGGCAGTAACAGGGCTAGAGGGATGGTTTAGAGAGGTCTAAGATATTTCTTAATGGCAAGTGACCAGAACAGCCACCGGCCACTGGGTATGCCCTGAGGGTGCATAGCTGCTTATTCTTTTCTGTATGTTTGTTTGCTCGGGGAAGTCATTACCATCCTCTTTGTACCTGTGTGGTAAAGAGCTCTGAAAACCTTCAGGGACTTTTCTAGATGAGCCTAAGTGTATAATCAGTACTTCATTTTCGTTCTAATTCCAGAATAAAAATGAAAATGAATCTAAACTTGACACATGCGAGTAGTAGAAAGTATATCTGTACAGGTATAAAGTTTTGGTTTTTTTTTTTAATCTTTTTGCTTTTTTACAAATATTCTTTTAACTTGTAAAAACTATATTCACATTTCCTCTCATTGGAGATTTCCATACTTTGTCCTCTGCCAGGTTTCACCATGATGTTCATTGACCTTTGGTTTTCCAAATGGAAAATAAAGTTTGATTACTTTTGAAGGGGAGTTGGGGGCAACCTCTTGTGAAATATTTGGTCATATTTTGGTATGTTAAGTTTTTCCTTTTCAATGAGTAAAAGGCTTTTCCATCTTAGCGTTCTTTTAAAGTCTGTCTCTAACTAAATTTCTTTCCTGACTTCTCACAGTATTGGATACTTGTATTTGCTGCTTTTAGGAAAAAGTGATAGGATGGAGATGCTTTTCTTAAAAATGTGTACCCACACTGTTTTATCTATTTCTGTCTATTTTCCTACTAATCTGTTTCTAGAACACTTACATGAGCTCATATTGCCGTAAGAACCTCGTCTCTGTCAATCGCCCTTGTCCCGTTGTAAGAAATAGGCAGTCTCCTGGTCAGGATCAGTGGTGTCCAAGCTTTGCAGACTATTTAGTCCATCAAAATCTTGTTGTTTGCAATGGATTGTTGCCATGCTGTACTTAGGGGTCAAAGCACCAGAAGTGAAACAAACACTTGGTGTTCAGCCACATTTGTAGGCAACAGCTTCTTGAAACTTCTGCCACTTTAGGAAGCCAGTATACCTGCCTGGCTTTTCCCAGATAATCGCTCAGTCTCTGATAGATGAAGGAAGCCTAGAGCCAGCTTTCTTTCATCATTCCTGCTTGTCCTATATGTTAGAGCTTTATATCACTTATTATTTCTCTCACTTCACATCAAGATCAGTTCAACAAGCCCGTATTAAACACTTGCTAGGATCGATATGAGTCAGAATCGACTTGACAGCAGTGGGTGGGTAGGAGCCCTAGTGGCACAGCGGTTAAGAGCTTGGCTGCTAATCAAAAGGTCAGCAGTCAAATCCACCAGCTGCTCCTTGGAAACCCTATCGGAGCAGTTCTATTCTGTCCTATGGGGTCACTATGAATCGACAGCAACGGGTTTGGGTTTTTTTTGTTGTTGTTTATGTGCTAAGACTACAAACAAAACTAAGTCATGATTTCTGTCCTTATCAAGATCATACCTAACAGAAAATTACAATAGAGGATGACCAAAGGTGTGCTCATGGTTCCACAGCTCTTAAAGGAGGGGCATCTGGCAGCCTGAGGGATGGGTGGGGAAGGGATCCCATACAGCAACAGCTGACGCATTGAGGTCAGCAGTGGGGGAGCATGTGCCCAGAGACCAGGCAGGGGATCAAATCACCCAGTATATTGTACTTCATCCTGCTTGCTGTTGAGAAGCTATAAAAGCTCAGATTGTTTAGTCTAGCAGCAGTGTGATGATGAATTTAATGTGAGCCAGAAGACCAGTCAGGACGTTCTTTTTTTAAAAAAAAAAAAAATTGTACTCTAGATGAAGGTTTACAGAGCAAATTAGTTTCTCATTAAACAATTAATGCACATATTATTTTGTGACATTGGTTGCCAGCCACACAGTGTGTCAACACTCTTCCCCTTCTCAACCTTGAGTTCCCCATTTCCAGCTTTCCTGTCCCCTCCTGCCTTCTCATCCTTGCCCCTGGGCTGGTGTGCTCATTTAGTCTCATTTAGTTTTATAGGCCTGTCTAATCTTTGGCTGAAGGGTGAACCTCAGGAGTGACTTCAGTACTGAGTTAAAAGGATGTCCGGGGTCCATACTCTCAGGGTTTCTCCAGCCTCTGTCAGTCCAGTAAGTCTGGTCTTTTGTGTGTGTGTGAATTAGAATTTTGTGCTCTATTTTTCTTCAGCTCTGGCTGGGACCTTCTGTTGTGATCCCTGTCAGAGCAGTTGGTAGGGGTAGCCTGGCACCATCTGGTTGTGCTGGACGCAGTCTGGCAGAGGCTGTGGTAGTTGTGGTCCATTAGTCCTTTGGACTAATCTTTCCTTGTATCTTTGGTTTTCCTCCTTCTCCCTTACTCCCTTACTCCCGATGGGGCACTCACAAGCTTTTCAGACCCCAGATGGTACTCATCAAAGTAGGAGGTAGAACATTTTATTTATAAAGTCTGTTATGCCAATTGAGCAAGATGTCCCCTGAGACTATGGTCCCCAGCCCTCAGCCCAGTAATTCTGTCTCTCAGGGAGTTTGGATGTGTCTATGAAGCTTCCATGGCCTTGCCGTGGTCAAGTTGTGCTGACTTCCCCAATATTGTGTACTGTCTTTATCATTGCGTAGTATTCCATTGTGTGTATATACCATAGTTTGTTTATCCATTCAACTGTTGATGGGCACTTAGGTTGTTTCCATCTTTTTGCTATTGTGAATAATGCTGCAATGAACATGGGTGTGCATATGTCTATTCATATGATGGCTCTTATTTTTCTAGGATATATTCCTAGGAGTGAGATAGCTAGGTCGTGTGACACTCAGTCAGGAGATTCTTGTAAGCCAAGGAGAAAGGTGGTGAGTTCCTGAACCAAGGCGTAGACGACGAGGCAAATGAAAAGTATTCCCTTCCCAAATCTCTGGGTTAAATTCATCCTGAGAATTTAATATGTGATCAGAATCAGATATAGGTGAACACATTCCCTTGTATTATAAGTTGAGGATTGACACCCAACAGCTGCAAGGCACACATTCTTTTCCAACACTCATGGAACATTCTCCAGAATAGACCACATCTTTAGGGAACAGAGCAACCCTGAACAAAATCCAAAACATTGAGATAATACAAAGTATCTTCTCTGACCACAGCACCATTAAGGTAGAAATTAACAACAGGAAGAACAAGGGGGAAAAAAATCGATTACATGGAAACTGAATAACACCCTGCTTAAAAACCACTGGGTAATAGAAGAAATCAGAGATGGAATCAAAAAATTCTAGAATCAAACAAAAATGAAAACACATCATACCAAAACCTTTGGGACACAGGAAAGGCAGTCCTCAGAGGTCAATTGATAGCAATCGATGCACACATCAAAAAAGAAGAAAGGGACAAAATCAAAACATTAGCTACACATGTTTAGCAAATAGAAAGAGAACAGCAAAAAAATCCCACAGCCACCAGAAGAAAGGGAATAATAAAGACCAAAGCAGAAGTAAATGAAATAGAGAATAGAAAAACGATAGAAAAAAAATCAGCAAAACCAAAAGTTGGTTCTTTGAAAGGATCAACAAAATCAACAAACCACTGGCCAAACTGACAAAAGAAAAACAGGAGAAGATGCAAATAACCCAAATAAGAAATGAAATGGAGGACATTACAACAGACACAACAAATAAAAAGGATAATAACAGAGTGTTATGAAAAACCATAACAAATTTGAAAACCTAGAGGGAATGGACAAATTTCTAAGAAACACATTACCTACCCAAACTAACACAAAATGATGTTGAAAATCTGAACAGACTCATAATGAGAGAAGAGATAGAAAAAGTAATTAAAATAAACTTCCAACGAAAAAAACACCCTGGTCCAGATGGCTTCACTGGAGAATTCTACCAAACATTCAGAGAAGAGCTTACACCAGTATTACTCAAACTATTTCATTCTATGAAGCCAGCATAACCTTGATACCAAAACCAGGCAAAGACATCACAAAAAAAGAAAATTACAGACCAATATTTCTCATGAATATAGATGCAAAAATTCACAATGAAATTCTAGCCAGTAGAATTCAGCATCATATAAAAAAAAATACACCATGACAAAGTGGGATTCATACCAGGTATGTAAGGATGGTTCAACATTAGAAAGTCAATCAATGTAGTCCGCCACTTTAATAAAAGGAAAGAAAGGAATCACATGATCATCTCAATCAATGCAGAAAAGGCATTTAACAAAGTCCGATACCCATTCCTAATAAAAACTCTCAATAAAATAGGTATAGAAGGGAAATTTCTCAACATAATATGCAAAACCAATGGCCAACATCATTCTTAATGGAGAGAGGCTGAAAACATTCCCCTTGTGAACAGGGATAAGACAAGGATGCTTATCACCACTCCTATTTAACGTCATGTTGGAAGTCATAACTAGAGCAATAAGGCGAGGAAAAGAAATGGGGCATCCAAATTGGTAATGAAAAAGTTAAACTGTTGCTATTTGTGGATGATATGATCCTGTACATAGAAAACCCAAAAGACGCCATGAGAAAACTACTGGAACTAATAGAAAGATGCAGCAGAGTAGCAGGATACAAGGTAAACATCAAAAATCAGTTGGATTCCTATACGCCAATAAAGGGAATGATGAAAAGGAAATCAGGAAAACAATACCATTTATAATAGCCCCTAAAAAGATAAAATACTTGGGAATAAATCTAACCAGGGATCGTAAAAAACCTGTACAAAGAAAATTACAAAACACTAATGTAAGAAACCAAAAGAGATTAACACAAATGGAAAAACATACCATGTTCATGGATAGGTAGATACAACATTGTGAAAATGACAATTCCACCCAAAGCAAATTAAAAATACAGTGCAATACCAATGCAAATGTCAGCAACATTCTTTAAAGAGATGGAAAAACTAATCATTAACCTTATACCGAAAGGGAAGAAGCCCCGGAGGAGTAAAGCACTATTGAAAAAGAAGAATAAAATGGGAGGACTCACACTACCCGATCTCAGAAGCTACTATACAGCTACAGTAGTCAAAACAGCCTGGTACTGGTATAACGACAGATACATTGACTGATGGAAACAGAATTGAGAACCCAGATGTAAATCCATCCACCTACGGTCATGTGATCTTCAACAAGGGCCCAAAGTCCATCAAATGGGGAAAAAACAGTCTTTTTAACAAGTGGTGGTGGCAAAACTGGATGTCCATCTGAAAAAAAAAATGAAACAGGACCCATACCTCACACCGTGTATAAAAGCTAATTCAAAATGGATTAAAGACTTAAATATAAAGTCAAAAACTATAAAGCTTATAGAAGAAAAAATAGGATCAACACTAGAGGCCCTAATACATGGCATTAGCAGGATACAAACCATAACCAACAGTACAGAAACTCCAGAAGATAAGCTAGGTAACTGGGATTTTCTAAAAAGTAAACACTTTTGCTCATCAGAAGACTTCACAAAAAAAGAGTAGAAAGAGAACCTACAGGCAGGGGGAAAAATTGGCTGTTACAAATCAGAAAAAGGTCTGATCTTTAAAATCTACAAGAAAATCCAACAGCTCTACAATATAGTGACAAATAATCCAATTAAAAAATAGGCAAAGGAAATGAATAGACACTTCACCAAAGAAGACATTCAAATGGCTAACAGATACATGAGGAAATGCTTACGATCTCTAGCCATTAGAGAAGTGCAAATCAAAACCACAGTGAGACACCATCTCTCCCCAGCATTACTGACACAAATCAAAAAAACAGGAAATAAGAAATGCTGGCGAGGCTGCAGGGAGATCAGAACTCTTTTGCACTGCTGGTGGGAATGCAAAGCGATACAACCATTTTAGAAAACAATATGGTACTTCCTTAGAAGGCTAGAAATAGAAATACCATATGATCCTATAATCTCACTCTTAGGAATATATCCTAGAGTAATAAGAATTGTCACACGAATAGACATGTGCACACCCATGTTCATTGCAGCATTGTTCACAATAGCGAAAAGATGGACACGACCTAGATGCCCATCAACAGATGAATGGATAAACAAACTGTGGTACATACACACAATGGAATACTATGCAACCATAAAGAACAATGATGACTCTGTGAAACATCTCACAACATGGATGAATTTGGAGGCCATTATGCCGAATGAAATAAGTCAATCACAAAAGGACAAATATTGTATGAGACCACTACTGTAAAAGCTCATGGAAGGGTTTACACACAAAAAGATAATTTTTGATGGTTACGAGGGAGGGGACAGTTGGGGATGGAAAAACACTAAATAGACAATAGATAAGTGGCAACATTGGTGAAGGGTAAGACAGTATATAATACTGGGGAAGCCAGAACAACATGTCCAAGGCAAGGTCATGGAGGCTGCATAGACAATCCAAACTCCCTGAGAGACCGAATTGCTGGGCTGAGGGCTGTGGGGATTATGGTCTTGGGGAACATCTAGTTCAACTGGCATAACATAGTTTATAAAGAAAATGTTCTATATTCTACTTTGGTGAGTAGCGTCTGGGGCCTTAAAAGCCTGTGAGCAGCCATCTAGGATGCTCCACTGGTCTCAGCCCTTCAGGAGCAAGGAAGAATGAAGAAAACTAAAGATACAAGGGAAAAGATTAGTCCAAAGGACTAATGGACCACATCCTCCTCCAGACTGAGTCTAGTACAACGGGATGGTGCCCAGCTACCACCACTGACTGCTCTGACAGGGATCACAATAAAGGGTGCAGAACAGAGCTAGAAAAAAATGTAGAACAAAATTTTAACTCAGTAAAAAAGACCAGACTTACTGGCCTGACAGAGACAGGAGAAATCCCAAGAGTATGGCCCCCGGACACCCTTTTAGCTCAGTAATGAAGTCACTCCTGAGGTTCACCCTTCAGCCAAAGACTGGATGGGCCCATAAAACTAAATGAGACTAAAGGAGCACACCAGCCCACGGGCAAGGACTAGAAGGCAGGAGCGGACAGGAAAGCGGGTAATAGGGAGCCCAAGGTTGAGAAGGGAGAGTGTCTACATGTCGTGGGGTAGTTACCCAATGTCATAAAACAATATGTGTCCTAACTGTTTAACAAGCTAGTTTGTTCTGTAAACCTTCATCTAAAGTACTATATATATATATATATAATAAAAATAAAAAATAAGTTGTGGATTGATAGCCTCTCTTCCATGGGAGAAGCACTACTCTGTCCCCATTGCTGGTCCCAACATTTTTTGCTCACATCTTGAAAATCCGTCTCCTTCCCAGCTCCCACCCACGGCTACTCTGCAGCCATTACCAGCAAGGTTTATGCTGACCACTGGGATTTTTTCCTAATTACTGTAATTGACAAACACTGAGCACTCATTGTGAGGTTTATAATCTGGGCAACACAAAGTAGAGAAAAAATTGTATTAACCACTTTTTACTGATTTTTTTTTTCTGTAGGGTTTGCTCTCAGTAAATCAATGCATGGAAACATTTCTGTAGTTAAAAAAAAGAAAACAGCAGAAATGTTGTCCATGTCATGATCTGTCGTAGTCTGCTTCTGTCTTACCCATTGCCTGTCTATAATCTGTAATGCCAGTTTTTCTGATAGAAGCTGGTTCCTTCGTTCTTTTTACAATTTTCCTTTTTTTTTTTTTTTTTAACCTTTCCGGGGGGCCCTGAAAGAGTGTTTTAAAATGAGAATTTTTTTTTTTTAAATCTGCAAAATGTATTTTGCCCATTGAGTTAAAAAAAAAAAAAACTTCGTAGCAATAAACTTGGTTTAATGTGGTCAGTTTTATCACAGTTCAGGCCTGCCAGAGGCCAGGGGGCTTAGCCAGTAATTTGGGAAGCCTTTGAAGCCACAAGCACATGTATACATTAGCCTCTGAAACTAACCATAGTTTTAATTAACATAAAATAATCTAAAGACATACTGATTAGACACCGTGGGGCTTAAACAAAGCATTCTGGGCAGGGGGTTGGGGAATAGTGAATCTTTGACCATTCCTATCCCCAACAAACAGGGCTTTCTTTAATCATTTAGAGCCCATTTTATTTTGCTCAACCTTTTTTCCTTGCACAATGTCTTTAGAGACCAAAAACAACAAAATTCCAAAAGCTTTTGCTAATTAAAAAGAGAGGAACTGAAACTGCTGTAGATTATGTCAGTTAAACCCACATTAAAAACAGAAAAAAAAAGTGCCACTGCAGGTCGCTTTTAAAGTATATGATTTACATCACATTCCAGTCAATTGATGTAGGCCGAGAGCTTTCATTCACTTCTCTTGTATGTCATGTGGGGCACACACAGAGTGGTTCCTTCTTGGGACAGCGCAGGAAGAATTAACTTGGGCCAGCGCTGCTTTTTATGATATGTGGTTTTGTGTTTCAGAAAAGAGGACTGCTGTGTGAATCATGGAAGCAACCAAGTGAAAAATCCTCAACCTTATAACAAAAAGCAGATTTTTTTTCCCACATTTCTTCCAAGTTTTTATTTCACATGCAAGTCTCAGAAACAAAATATTCTGTAAAATTGTAAGGAAGCCACAGTAGCCCTTTCTGTTTTGGGGTTTCCCAGAGAGAATCGTATTCAGAACGTTCTTTTTTTTTTTTTGCCAAATGGTTTATTATGTGGACTGGATGGTCTAACAAAACAGACAACACCATCTCCATTTTATTATACATGTTATTTACTGGGGTTTCCCTGAAGAAAGCTTAAGAATTCTTTCCCCATGAGTCACTGACCAAGTGATTGTTTTTTTTAAATATAAACTTTCCTTCAGCTGGTCAACTTGGAACACAGTCTTCTCATCTTCTCTTCACTTTGGGGCTGCTTCGCCTTCATCTGTAAATGATCACATCTATGGCCAAATCTAGCGGCTTGAACCTAGCCAATTTCTTTCCATTTAACACTCAACTTTAAGAAATCAACAGCCCGGCCAGTGATTCAGAGAACTCTCCTCTGAATGTGACCTTCATAATTGTATTTTCATTGCTTTGGCAAAAGACCTCCCCTTGGTTTAATTTCTACTAGAGTTAATGGGGTAGAGAATTGTGCCCTTTTTTGCTAAGAATTGTTGGTGGTCGCTATGCCCAGATCAGGCCCGCCTTTTACCTTTGTTAGTTGGTTAGAAGGTATTGTATTGTCTTCTATTCTTATCTTCTAACTGAGTAAGAAGATATAATGATTGTCCTTGCTAGTGGCTGGACTCTGTAATTAAATATTGACACCTTAAAAAAAAAATTCATCAATGTGCATGTTAATAAAAATTAACTTTCTCTCCATGAAAATAGCTCTATAATTACAAGCATCCGTTCTAAAGGAGAAATGTTGTTTCAGAGAATAACTCTGAACCCCTTCCCACCCACTTTCCCAGTGGCTATAAGAAGTCTGTTGTTGCCAGCTGGGCGGTTGAGAGTCCCTGCTAATCACCTCCTTCCACAGCTTTTGACTTGGAGCCCAACTGATGGCGCCATAGGCTGAACCACAGTCAGATCTACAGGCCCCTTGTTGGCCAGATGGAATCTCTGCAGCTTGTTTCCCTTTCTCACAGAGTTTTCAAGATGAGACTAAGCTCAGGCTGGAAATAGACAAGGAATTGCTTCAAAATATTAATGGGTGATGGTTTAAATTTTGAGGAGAAAAAACCGTCATCAGAATTCTGTATTCTGTGGCCCACGTATGTGTATGTGTGTGTGTACGCACATGCCCACAAAAGGATACATACGAACATACCACAAAATTTGTTTTTCTAAAGAAGTTGCCATTCTATCAGTTGTATCCCACTGTGTAAGTTCACGTGGGATTAATACATTTATACCAAAAGCTTTCCGAACATTTTGTAATAGTATTTTCATATTTTATGGCCAGTAAAGACTTTATTCCATTGTTTGTTCATAACTAATGTGTAGGGTCTCATGTCCAAATCTGATGTGCCAAGAACTTTTGCTAAACTGGCATTCTTCTAAAATATAGCTTAGAAAAGAAAACATAATTGTATTCATAAAGGGAATAAGAATTCCCTCTCCAGACTATTCCAAGGCGTTACCCTGAGACCATACAGTTAGTTATCTCTCCATTTTATAGAAAGGAATCAAACAGACAGCTTTGGTTTCATCACATTTAAAAATGTTTCTCAAAAACTATTTTTTCAACTGTATCTTGATTTCTTATTTGAGCTTCTTTCAGAGAGGGAAATTGATTATGCTAGAGAAAATAATATTAGAAGACAAAACAGTTCTCAGACCACTGTGAATTAAGGGCTTCCTACCACACAATTTTTTTTTTTTTTTTTTTACCACATATGAACTAACTACTATCCCTTTTCTCCTTATTAATTTGGCTCCAAAGGCATTTGAGGTGGTATGGTAGTAAGATCAGCATTTCAAAATCTATAGGGCAGAGCGAATGGAAAGTTAACTCTCAGTTTTCTTCATTGATGAAAGACATGAAATTATGCATGATTATAAAGCACAGATAATCTAAAACACACACACCTGTATGCACACATACACTGTTATAACCGTTAGAGTAAGTCTTCCTCTCCAAGTTTACCAAACTTTTAAGTGTAATTGTGCCCATTTGATTCTCTTATTCATTTCACAGACATTTAGTTAGCACCTTCCATGTACCAGGCACTGCGTTCACTGCTGGATATACGGCATGGAATAGCCCCTGTTCTCAAAGACCCCTAGTCTAATAGAAAGACTGAGAAGAAAATCAGTTTTTATCACCTGCTGTGATAAAGGAGATCCCTGGGTCGCACAAATAGTTCGCACTTGACTATTAACCTAAGGGTTGAAGGTTTGAACCCACCCAGCAGCACCACAGAAGAAAGACCTGGAAATCTACTTCTGTAAAGCTTACAGCTAAGAAAACCCCATGGAGCAGTTCTGCTGTGTAACACATGGGGTCGCCATGAGTCAGAATCGACTCAACGGCAACCGGTTTAGGTTTGGTTTTTGTGTGATAACTGCTATCGTAGTTACATCAGGAAGTAGAGATGAGAAGGGCCTAATGATGCTTTCCTGACAAGCAAGGATGTAGGTCAGAAAATGCTTTGAAGAGGCAGTAACTTCAAGGCTATTAGTAAGAAACTGGGAGAAGGCCAGAAGAAGGCCGGTGGATGCAGGCAGCAGAACAGTATATGTAAAGATTGAGAAAAATGAGAATGTACTGGGGGACAGTGAAGGCAGATGGCTGTAGCTATGGCACGTGTATGAAGATTTATAGAGGAAGCGCAGGCAGGGTGGGGATGGGGTAGTGGAGAGATGACAAATCTTTCTGGGCCTGGTATGCCATGGACGGGAGTTTATATTTTATCCTAAGAGTATTATGGAGTCACTGAAGAATTTTAGACATGGGATTATCTTTACATTTTTGTAAGGGTGTTTATACTGGGAGTGAGCAAATATACCAAGATGTGGGGCTGGAAGCAAGGAAGCTATTGCAATGGGAAAGAAGTGCTGAAATGGGGACAGACAGACTTCCATTTTCAGCAGAATGACAGACAAGATTCCCCAATTGACCCTCCCAATTACAGTTAAAATGTTGAAGAAAATATATGGAATATATTTTTAAATGCATTGCCAAATAGAGTGAAAGGAAAGAATCCACAGGGGCCAGAAAATGAAGTGAGAGCAGAAGACCTGGGAGGACAGTGAGTGCAAGAGCTGGCTTTCGTCTTACTGGTTTCATACAAACTCTAGATCTTGAGCCTCTATCACGGTGGCTGAAGCAGGCCTGGGAAGAAACTGATAAAGCTTAGGACACTCCCAGTGCTAAGACTGGTACTGCAAAATTTTGTACTCTTAGTCTAAAGTTATAGTAGAAATAAATCCAGTGTTTAGAAGGATACAGAACGAAATTATCTTGTATTGACCTTAGCACTAGATGGAAGGGGATGGAGTGTCTGTCTTTAGAATACACAACTACAAGCCTGACTTCATATGACTGTGAAGTCTGACTTTGTACTATATGTGTATAATAAAAAACCTTAAGTACAGGATTTTATTCTCCTAGATTAGTAGCACCCCAGAGAAAATTAGCAGAAGCAAACATAAATCCTTTCTGGAAAAATGCAAGTTCAACCAGGCCTTAAGTAATTCTCTCAGAGTTCCAAGAAAAATGAACAGCTCACAAGGAGCACAAGGAAACAAGCCACTACTGAGAGCCAGGAGAAAGAGCAGATAGCAAAATCAGACCTCTAAAGATAAAATATTGGAACTGTCAGGCACAGAAATAAGATTAAAATGTTTAATATATTAAAGAAATAAAGAGAAACTTGTAAAATTGAGCACGAGAGATCAAGCTTATGTGAGGGGGAGTAACTTCTAAAAAATGAAATACAATCATAGCAATAAATTCAATGGAGCAGATCAGATGTAGATGAATAAAGAATTAATGAATTGGAGAATCTATAGTAAAATTAATAAATGACCAGAATAAAGCCCAGAAAAAACAACAAAGATTGTATCTCGAGAAGGTCTAACATATATATAAAAAGAGTTCTAGAAGGAGAGAATAGAAAGAATGAGCAAAAGGCAGTATTCAAAGAAGTCATAGTAGAGCATTCATAGTAGCACTGTTTGGAACAGTGAAGACCTAGAATCAACCAAAATGGTCGTCAGTGGGATGGTAAATGAATAAATTGTATATTCACAAATGGGAGGATTATTTCAGCATCTAAGCAAGGGAACTACTGTGGCATGAATTAGCAATAGAAGTGAGAAAAGTTTATAGATAATAAACTCTTTTTATAAAAAAACTGATAAAAATAACTAAGACTATATGTAGATGCCGTAAAACAATATAAGTAATGATAGTTGTTATTATTTCTGGTTACCTTGGGTGGGGGCAAGCAGGGGGATGGCTTAGTGGAAGGTACCATATGAGTAGATACACGTTCTTGAAAGAGTCCTAGCTTTTGTTTTTGGCAATGAATTCATAGGTGCTTATTTTTGGGTTTTTTTTTTTCTTATTAAGTTATAGAAGCAGCTAGTTAAAAATACAAATGCATAAAGAAAATTGATCCATACGTGACGAGAGTATGCTGCGAATCAAGGATTATGATTAATCCAATTCTGTGTACTAGAAGTACATTGAGGAGGCATGGAAGGAGAAGGAGGAGAGAGACAGACAGACAGACTAGCTGAGAACTTTGTAAAATCGTTGAAGTACACAAATCCTCAGAATCAGGAAACCCAACAAATTCCAAGTAATATTTAAAACTAATAATAGTAAACAGATATACACCTAGGCATGTCATTGTCAAACTACAGAACACCAAAGAAAAAAGAGATCTTAAAAGAATCTAGAAGGATAGGTCTACCTACAAAGGAAATGGAATCTTTGCAAACAGTTAACCTGTGCGTTATTGTTCAGTGGACAAGTGGTAGAGCCAGAGCTCAGGTACATGTCTTCTGCCCCCTCTGCCCTGTTCTTTCTAATATTCCATCAAAGTTTATCACATATCCGTATATAGAGTGTTTTGTGCACTGTCACGAATGCAAACAAGAAAAGTAACAAAATCAAGGAACCCAATAATTGGAAAAGCTGGGAGAAAACTTAGTGATAACTTTTTTAACATATGAAAATTTTAGTAAAACTTATTTAGGTACAGAAGGGAGGAAGGAACTAGCATTTGTTTAATGCCTAAGTATGTGTCAGGCTTTGTGCTGGTACTTTAAAAATGCCATTCAGTTCTCAAAACAAATCTGTGTGGGTTGGCTCTCTTATTTTCATTTTATGGTATAAGAGACTAAGGTGTGAACAGATTAAATAACTTACCTAATTTCACATAGCTAGTAAATGGTAAATTCAAATTCTAGAGTGGTGCCACCACCCCTTTCCAGCACCATTTCCCCAGTAACATTGTCAGTAACAAAACAATCTAATTTATAATTCTTAAGGAACACCAAACAAGACTTTCAGAGTAGCCTTTCGATGCCACCACTCCCCATGTCAGGGGTTCCTGCCCCAGAGAGATACTCAGGAATGTCAAATCTTCCCTTACTTATACTTCTCTAGGATTCTTTGACCCTTGGATACACTACCAGTTTCTCCATCCCATGTCTGATCATTCACTTAAAGTATATTGAACATTTTGAGATGGTGGAAGGGTTTTTGAAGCCTGGCTCTTCCACTGACTAGACAGATTACTGAAACTAGTTCAGCCTCAGTTTCCTCATCTGAAAACTGGGGACAATAATACATACCCTTCAAAGATTACTTTAATGATCAGGTGAAAAAATAAATTCAGTAAAGCACTTACTTCAGTCTCTGGCTCTTAGAAGTTCTCAATAAGTGATTGCTGCTGCTGGTGTTAGTATACAAATCCAGCCTTTCACTGACACAGAGGTAGCTTTTATAGTCAGTGGTATTCCTTCTCCCTTCCCAGTTTGCCTAAGTGGCCCATTTTTATCTCATCTCTTCTGTTATGGTATGATGTAGTCTTGGACCTAGTTAGTATTAATTTTAGCTCATTTTAACATGAAATTCATGATAAAATATTCTATTCTGAATTGCATATCGAGGTCATGTGACATTGCCAAATATCAATTTTTCAAATTAAGCTAAAAGAAATGTCCAGACTTTCATCCATTGAGTTGAATTCACCAGAACGGAAATGAAGACAGTATTCACCAAGCCTCTAAAGAACTCACATGTTACATGGACCATTTTGGCCAAAGAGTATTCTTGCCTTTGGGATTTATTACTCTCAATTAGGTGCTTATTTAAAACTCATTTAAATGATACAGTCATATGTGAAGAAGACTGCTGTAGTGCCAGGGTAGCAACTTTATGTTGCGCCAAATCCACATGTAAAAGTAGAACTCATGCTGAAGCCAGGGATGAGGGAGGAGAGGCAGAGGAGACATCATCATGGATCAGTCAGTATGTACACTGTGTGAGACATGTCACGTGTTGTTAGATGCCATGGAGTCAGTCCCAACTCATAGTGACCCCATGTACAATAAAGTGAAGCACTGCCCAGTCCTGCATCATCTTCACAATAGTTATGCTTGAGCCCATTGTGGCAGCCACTGTGTCAGTCCATCTCGTTGAGGGACTTCTTTTTTTGTTGACCCTCCACTTTACCAAGAATGATGTCCTTCTTCAAGGACTGGTCCCTCCCGATAACATGTCCAAAACATGTGAGACGAAGTCTCGCCATCCTCATCACTAAGTAGCACTCTGGCTGTACCTCTTCTAACACGAGTTTGTTCATTCTTCTGGCAGGCCATGGTATATCCAATATTCTTCACCAACACCATCATTCAAAGGCATCAGTTCTCTGGTCTTCCTTTTTCACTGTCCAGCTTTCACATGCATATGAACAATTGCAAATACAATTGTTGTTGTTAGGTGCCGAGTTGGTTCTGACTCATAGTGACCCCATGTGCAACAAAATGAAACACTGCCTGGTCCTGCACCATCCTCACAATCCTCGTTATGTTTGAGCTCATTGTTGCAGCCACTGTGTCAATCTATCTTGTCAAGGGTCTTCCTCTTTTTTGCTGACCTCTACTTTACCAAGCATGATGTCCTTCTCCAGGGACATCATTGTCCAGCTTTTGCATGCATATGAGATGATTGAGAATATCGTGGCTTGGGTAAGGTGCATCTTAGTCTTCAAAGCTTTGGTTTTTAGCACTTTATAGAGGTCTTTTTTAGCAGATTTTCCCAATGCAATTCGTTGTTTGATTTCTTGACTGCTGCTTCCATGGATGTTGATTGTGGATCCAAGTAAAATGAAATCTTTGACAACATCAGTCTTTTCTCCATTCATCATGATGGATATTGGTCCAGCCATGAGGATTTTTGTTTTCTTTATGTTGAGGTGTAATGCATACCGAAGGCTGTAGTCTTGGATCTTTATCAGTAAGTGCTTCATGTTCGCTTTACTTCAGCAACCAGGGTTGTGTCATCTGCATAATGCAGGTTGTTAATGAGTCTTCCACCAATCCTGATACTACATTCTTCTTTATATAGTCCAGCTTCTCGGATTATTTGCTCAGCATACAGATTGAATAAGTATGATGAAAGGATACAACCCTGATGCACACCCTTCTTGATTTTAAACCATGCAGTATCACCTTGTTCTGTTTTGAACAATTGTCTCTTAGTCTATGTTCACATTTCGCATGAGCACAATTAAGTGTTCTGGAATTCTCATTCTACACAAGGTTATTCTTAGTTAGTTATGATCCACACAGTCGAGTGCCTTTGCATAGTCAACAAAACACAGTTAAACATCTTTCTGGTACTCTCTACTTTCAGTCAAGATCAATCTGACATCAGCAATGATGTCACTCGTTCCATGTCCTCTTCTGAATCTGGCTTGAATTTCTGGCACTTCCTTGTTGATGTACTGTTACAACCATCTTCTAATTATCTTCAGCAAAATTTTACTTGCATGTGATATTATGATATTGTTTGATAATTTCCACATTCTGTTGAATTACCCTTCTTTGGAATAGACGTGTATATTGATATCTTCCATTTGGTTGGCCAGGATGGCCAGGTAGCTGACTTCCAAATTTCTTGGCATAGATGAGTGAGCACTTCCCGTGTTGCGTCCGTTTGTAGAATTCATCTTAGACGTCTTCCATCAGTACCATCTGTTCTTGATCACATGCTGCCTCCTGAAATGGTTGAATGTTGACCACTTCTTTTTGATACAGTGACTGTGTATTACTTCCATCTTCTTTTGATGCTTCCTATTTCCTGCGTCATTCAATATTTTGCCCATAGAATCCTTCAGTACTGCAACTCAAGACGTGAATCTTTTCTTTAGTTCTTTCAGTTTGAAAAATGCCAGTCGTGTTCTTCCATTTTATTTTCCTACCTCCAGATCTTTGCACATTTCAGTATAATACTTTGTCTTCTCAAGCCACTCTTTGAAATCTTCTGTTCATGTCTTCTACTTCATCATATTCTCCATTAGCTTTAGTTACTCTATGTTCAAGGGCAAGTTTCAGAGTCTCTTCTGACATCCACTTTGGTCTTTTTTTCTTTTTTGTCTTTTTAGTGACCTTTCGCTTTCTTCATGTATGATGTCCTTGATGTCATCCCACAATTCATCTGGCCTTTGGTCATTAGGGTTTAATGCATCAAATCTATTCTTGAGATTGTCTCTAAATTCAGGTGGGATATATTCAAGATCATGCTTTGGCTCTCATGGACGTTTTAATTTTCTTCAGCTTCAACTTGAACTTGCATATGAGCAACTGATGGTCTTTCCCACAATCAGCACCTGGCCTTGCTCTGACTCGTGCTATTGAGCTTCTCCATCATCTCTTTCCACAGATATAGTCAATTTGATTCCTGTGTATTCCATCCAGCAAGTTCCACACGTATACTGTATTTTTACATAAAGTTCACCTTCTACATTTGTTTGCCAGCCATGTCCTTCCCCTGCAAGGTATTTTTTATGCACACTCTGCTGATTTTTTTTTTTTTTTTTTTTTACTGCAACATATTAAAAAAAAAATTGGCATAGCAGTGCTTATGAAAATACATTGCAGGGGGAGGGCACAGCTGGCAAACAAATGTAAAAGTTGCTCATTATGTGCATAGAAATATGGTAGTCGCTGTTTATGCTGTTGAAAGAAGAGTATTTCCAATGAATAAGTTGTTGGTCCTGCAGAATTCTGTCAGGCAGTCTCCCGGGTCATTTCTGTCACCAAGGACATATTTCCCAACTACCAATCCGTCTTCTTTGTTACCAGCTTTCACATTCCAATGACCAATAATTATCAATGCATCTTGATTGCATGTTCGATCAACCTCAGACTGGATAAGTTGGTAAAAATCTTCAATTTCTTCATCTTTGGCATCATTGGTTGATGCGTAAATTTGAATAATAGTTGTGTTAACTGGTCTTCCTTGTAGGCGTATAGGTATTGTCCTATCACTGACAGCATCTTATTTCAGGATGGATCTTGAAATGTTCTTTTCGATGATGACCGTGAAACCATTCCTCTTCAATTTGTCATTCCCACCATAATAGATCATATGACCGTCCAGTTCAAAATCCATTCCCCCCTCACTAATGCCTAGGATATCGATCTTTAAGCATTCCATTCCATTTTTGACAATTTCCAATTTTCCTTGATTCATACATCATACATTCCACATTTTGATTATCAATGGATGTTTGCAGCTGTTTCTTCTCACTTTGAGTCGTGCCACATCAGCAAGCAAAGGTCCCAAAAGCTTGACTCCATCCACATCATTAAAGTTGACTCTACTTTGAGGAGGCAGCTCTTTCCCAGTCGTATTCTGAGTGCCTTCCAACCTGAAGGGCTGATCTTCTGGCACTATATCAGACAGTGTTCCACTGCTATCCATAAAGTTTTCCCTGGCCAGTTTTTTCAGAAGTAGATCACCAGGTCTTTCTTCCCAGTCTGTCTTAGTCTGGAAGCTATCCCGAAGCCTGTCCACCATGGGTGACCCTGCTGGTATTTGCAATACCAGTGGTATAGTTTCCGGTATCACAGCAACATTCAAGCCCCCATGGTACACTAAAACAACAGATGGGTGGTGGACATAGTACATATAAAATGCTAACTGACATAAATAGCTTTCTAAAAATAAAAATGATTATTCTTTTTTCAAATCATGCAAACTTGACAAACCTAGTAGGCAGAAACTTTTATGTTTTCCCTTTCAACTTAGCACTCTGTCTTTGTTTTTTTCCAAGAAGAAGATAAAAGCTGTATAGAACATCTTCTTTCTTCTAGGTGATTAGTGGCAGTTGACTTGAAATTTCAGTTCTTCAGAGTTTTTTTTTTTGGTACACTAATACCATTGTGATTTCTCTCACAATTTTCATACCCTTCCATTTTTCCTTGTTTACATATATGTTTCTGCAGATGAAATATCCCTCCTGTTAATGACTAATATACTGATGAATTAGAGTCCTGGATTTTTTCTTCCCCGTTTCAAGCCAACATTCTTTGCCACTTGACTATTCATGGAGCATTCAGATTAGATTGTTAGGAGATTTGTTTAACTACCACAGTATAACTAGAGAGGAAGAAAGGAAGTGCTTAATTTTGGAGAAAAATTCGTGTTAAAAACAGTTCTCCAAGCACAGCAATAGAATGAAGTACCTCTGTTGCTCTTTCAGAGTATCAGAGCCTGGAGTATGCTAGAGGACTGAGAAAAGGAGAAAAAGGCATGGATTCTTACTCTCGCTATACTTGCTTTGTAAAGGGTTTTGCTCTCTTTTTCACAAGACACAATTCATACTCTTTTTTATATCAGCAGGGAACTTTTCTCTCTGCATATCACACAGAACCTGATGGCCATTAACAACATAGCATAACACTGCTGAACAGTTCAGGACATGGGGAGGAGATAGACCATCTATCATTCCCAACTAAAACAACATCAGAAAACGAAGGCAGGCTAAAGAAAATTATTCAAAATGGAGGCTGTCTGAAATTCCAAGTCTTACAGCAACAAAAGTACTATTCACTTTTTCTTCCTTCTTACGGCTGAAATTCATTTGCATCCACTGACATCCTTTAAATTATTACTCTTCAGGGAAAGCCTGCAGCCCCGAAGAACACTTATAAACATTCAGTTGTTTCTGCTCAGACTTGTGTTGTTTGTAATGCCCCTGACTCACATTTTAGTATCCCAGCAAAGAAAAATCATGGCCAGAAACATCAAATGTTTGCCATATAGATTCTCTAGGTTCCGGGGACTTCCTGCAGCTATTTTTAAAATTTAGACATCTGCCTTTTGCTTTAAAGATCATAATTCCAGAAGTGTGGCTCTTATCTGAGCCTTTAGTAAGATAAATCTAAAAGAATTTGTTGTGTCCCAGAGAAAATGCAAAATGGTAACTAGCAGGTTCCAGAAATTCAGCTACAAAGTCATTGACGGCTTTCTCCAAACCTTTGTTAAAAACTTATTATAACAAAAGCTAGGTTTTGTTTTGTTTTGTTTTGTTTTTAGGTAAAATTGTTTAGCAAAAAGAACTTAGCAGTTTCCGAGCAGCCACATGGTCCGTTGCCCAGGACTCCCTTAAACATTGCTTTGCTGAGGCTGTTCTACATCTGTCAGCATTTTCAGCATAAACCATCAGCTCAAAACAATTCTTCAGGCTGAAACTTGATACATCAGGTCTCAGCTGAGGAGTTTTTACATGTTTTCAGGAAAACAAGTTCAGCTGTTTTTAAGTTAGTGCTACGGAGAATAAAAAAAAAAAAATCTAACCTACCATTGCAAAACACCACTTTACTTTATACATAGGTAAAGAGAAAACAGACTTTTAGCCAGCTAAAAAGAACAGGAACCACCTAAAGCGTTTGACAGTGCAAAGTTTTCTTCACGCTGTATTGTTGAGACAGAATGTCTTCATTGGAGCTACAATTACCACATTCTTAGTGGGATGGTCCATGGAACTCTGCCCAGCTTTAATGCCGGAGGTCAGGACGTGCCCACCTCTTGGCAGCTGAGGACAAATGGCTTAAGGGACAAATTCCAATCCCTCAGCTTCCCAGATCATCGTACGGATCATCGTACAGCCCAAGGAGACTAATAGAATAAACAGCAGTTTGCCAAAAGGCATTGCGATCCACTGGTGAATTGTGGTTTTGCACAGCTCCGCCATACGTTATCCTACCATCTAAAATTACTTCTCAGAGTACAGCTGTGTGGGTTATACCGGACTTCATTCCGCTGGATGATCCCACGTAGGCCACTTACAACAGGAATGCACTTTTGACCCTAAAGCTGTCACTACAAATCTCACTACCAGAGTAAGAATTCACCAAGAATTCCAGTTTATTGGTTTGCAAGGATTTGCCTGTGATGCTGGAGAGGGTGAATCTTAAAATTGTTGTTGCATTCAAGATAGAAAAATCATTTCAATGAAGTCCTGATATTTTTTAGTTGACTATTTTTAATGTGAACATTTTTCTTTTTATATGAGTGTTAATTGAAAATAGAAAGGCAAGGGGTGACAGGCCTTCAACACACCAGTCCTTCTGCCAGTGGTCCATGTTGCAGAACTTATTGGAGCTAAAGATTCCTCAAGTCACCACAACATAGCACTGTACGAAAGTCTAGCCACAGAGTACCCTAGCGTACCTGCTAAGCCCTCTGCCTTTAGCTAACGTAATTTTTTTTTTTTTTAATATCTTAACCAATAAGGGTGTGTCTTTTAAAGCTATCTGGGATATACCTCTGGTTGTAGAAATACCACATGACTCAGCTTCGGAACTTGTAGTGCTAAGGAAAGAATCACTGCCTGCTTCCCTCAGGCATTCTGGTGTGCCCTTAGAAGACACAGCTCTGGACAATTAACATCCTGAGCCTCTGGCTTCTAATATTTTTGCTCTCACATCACTCTGGAAAGCCCATATGCACCTTCTGTGCTCTGAACTTTGGGTTAACCCAGGTCCTTTGGAGGGCGTTAAATGAATAAAAAGTAAGTGCGGACCAAATAGTCTCAAAAATCCTCTTCAACAGATTAAATACACACACACGAGAGATCTGATTATTTCACTTCCCTAAAATCTCTGAAGTGTGTTCATTCATTCGTCCCTGTCTCAGGCCATTTCTCCTCTGCCTTCTTCCTGCCCGGCGCCCCCAGCTGCACACACCCGCGATGCTGCATCCACCGGACAGCCACACTCTCTGTTCCACGGGTGCACCATGAGCTTCCCTCCTTCTGCACCCTTGTGCATGTAGCCCCTTCTGCCTGAAAGACCCTCCCCTTCATTCCATACCTGAGGAGCCCCTTGCTGCTCATCAAAACCCAGTTCTCATATTTATACACATTTCCTTTCTGCATTCCTCAGAATATGTAGGTTTGATTATTATCAGTTTTTCATCAAAATTTGTTCTTATTTTTCACAACAGTTCTAAGGTTTATGTCAGCAGTGTCCTTATCTTACTGATAATGAAATTAAGACTTACAGACAGAAAATGTTAGGGAAGTGTTAGAAGCAGTCAGGAAACCGGGAGTTTTCTTCAGAGCTCTTAATCATTTTTGTATCCAATGTTGAAAAAAATGTTTAAAATATATGCAAAGGAGCCGATAGCTGAAATGTGTCCATAGGTCCCCCATCTCAATCACAGTCTTCTGTTCCAATAGACCTTCTTCCCCATAAACCAAAAAACCAAACCCAATGCCATTGAGTTGATTCTGACTCATAGCAACCCTATAGGACAGAATAGAAGTGCCCCTTAGGGTTCCCAAGGAGCACCTGGTGGATTCGAACCTTTTGATTAGCAGCTGAGCTCTTAATCACTGTGCCACCAGGGCCCCATCTTCCCCATAGAGATAGGAAAATGTCCTATTTTTTCTGATTGATTTGTACTTATTGATCACTGAACTTGGAGCTTGGAGACCAGAATTACAATTCTAGCTCTTCAACTTACACTTTGTGTCCTTAGAAAAATTATCCAGCTTTTCTGACTCTTAGTTTCTGAAAAAGGAAATAGTAAGTCTCCCTACGCCACAAAGTTGATCTAATGCTGAAAACAAATTATGTAAATAAAAGAAATTTGAAAACTGTAGAGTGCTACATTTATATTAAGTAGTACGCAGTATTGTTTTTGGCACCAAAGGAAACTAGAAATCTACAGTATGTGAAACAGAAATAAAATTGGGCCAATAATGGCAGTTAAGATGTAAATTTTTTTCAGCATCAAACTCTTACTCTATTTGATCATGTTTTTTTAAATGTTTTATATGGATCAGCAGCTATTCTGAAATAGCTAATAGTGCCTAACATATCACAGGTACCCAGACAAAAATGTGTTGATATGTGTGGGTGGGGGAGTGGCATATAAAACATTTTTGCTATAGAATTCTTTGAAGAAAAAGAAATGGCTAAGTACCAATCAGCCTTGAAATTGTTACTGTTCTAAACCATCATAATTTTAGGAAAGGACCTTTTTAAAAACATGTGGACTTTGATTTCTGGCAGGTATTTTAGATTTCAAAACACCTTCAAATATTGAGGACAATGTTACAAACGGTCTTTTAAATTTCTGACTGAGATCACACGGGAGTAAGAGAAATCCTTGGAGCACCAAAGTAAACAGGGAGCTGGAAAGCCAGTGATGAAACCACAGATGTCCTTGAGGCATTTGTCATCCCTGTACACAAGAGCTTTGGTTTACATAGTCTTAGACAGACAAGAGAAAAGGCATTGGCCAGAATAAGTTGGGAAATTGGAACCAAGATCCCTGCAGTAAGCCAGGACACTCAAAAGAACTATACCGTCAGTGAAATGGTAAAGCAAGAAAAATCTACTTGCCAAAAAAGAGAGAAACCAAGGAAGTTTTTTTTTTTTTTTTTGTCTCAGCCTGTGTAATGGGTAGAAGAAAATAAAATAAAAGTCTTCTTTTTAAGAATCCATTTTTATAGGTCTTCTGTCACGTGGTTTGGGGTTCAAATTTGCATCATTTGCATGGTCAAGCAGAAACAAAGCTGAGAAATTAACTTAAAGCAGACTCAGATTGGAAGCATTTCTGGGAGCCTGTAGAAATACATACACTCTCTGGAGAGACACACCCTCAACTCACGCTTAATAAGAGTCATACACATAAAGCCCAGCTGAACATGCATATACAATCCAGAATTTAAAAGGACATAATGAAGCCGTAATGAGTAAGTCAAGAGAAATAGCAAATAGCAGAAAAGATTTTGGACCATGTTTAAAATATTTAAAGACAGGAAAAATCACAAATGAGAGAAAGGACTGCTATATATTTTTTAAAGACAAGGTATATTTTTTGAATGAACCAAATAGAATGTCTAGAAATAAAAAGTGCCATCATTTAAATTAAAACCATACAAATAGATTAGACAGCTGACTAGAGACTAATAAAATGGGCTACTTACAGTGGTGTGCTGATAGATATTTATCAACCAGCTCTTCAGGGAAAAAGCCCTACTCTGTAGCATTTGCCAGTTTCAGCGGTATAAACACTGCCACCTTGGATGATTTCAGGCTACCAAGGTGCTGTCACTGAACACAGAATTGCAAAGGGATGTGCACAATCAGTTCTTGTGAGCCAGTTCAATCCAGTACGCTATATAGATAACCGAATAAATTACCCAGAATACAGCCTAAAGAGGCAGAGAAATGGGGAGAGTATCTGAGACGTGAAAAAGAGGATAAGAAGGCCTAACATATGTTTAATCATCATGCTAGAAGAGAATAGCTAAATTTTTTTCCAGAATTAATGAAAGTCATGAAATCTCAGGTCTAGGAGTACTACAGATAACCCCCAGATACACATTTTAATGAAACTGCAGAACACCAAAGACAAGGAGACAATGTTAAAAGCATCCAGAGGAAAAAAGACAGATCAACTGCAAAGGAACAACATCCAAGACTTTTCCTTAACAGCAACAGTGGAAATCAGAAATAATGGGGGTAGCCTTCAAAGTACAGAGGGAAACACTATCAACCTAGAATTGTAGACCTAATTAAAGTATTATTTAAAAGTAAGGTCATTTTCAGAAAACAAAAACAGAGAGTTTACAGCCAGTAGATGTTCACAAAAAGACTTCTTTTAAAAATGTTCTTTAGGAATAAAGAAGGAAAATGATCCAGAAAACATGGACAAAGAAATATGTAAACATTCAGGTAAATCTAAGCCAACAGTAGCTAAAACAACAAAAACAACAATAATGATAATGTCTAATTGGGAATTAAAAGCCATGTGAACAGTGAATTTTATTTTCCCACAAGTATAATACTAAACAGGTTATTATTCATTTAATTAGATCACCACTTAAGATATTTTAATCATCTTTTGTTTACTTTTGACTTATAAAAAAATCAGAGAAAAAATAAATATTGTGGTATAAGATTTACTCATTTGAAGTCAAGCTACTCTTTGCAAACCACAGTAAAATTTTAGTTCAGTTTTTATTGATAATGATAGATCTGTTGATATCTCAGATTTTAGGTTAATTTCTTAATGATCTGGAACAATCAATACTGTGACTTTAAGGTCACTGTCTAGGAAGGATTTCCAGTTTAAGGGGTACTGGGAAAGACATTATATTGTATTGAAGTTTATGGTTGTGGAAAAGTTTACCTGGAAAAACACTGGGAATCCAGGGCCTTTGTTTCTTCCTAACCATGTGCTGGGACCTTTTATTACTAGGAGAGTTATTTATTCACTCTGATTCACAAAAAAAGATAGATTTATTTTATACCTTTTCTCCAGTTAAAGGAACCGGTGGGTCTTTGGAGAAATGCCTTATTCCAGGACTGGAGCAAAGAAAGTGCAGGTGAGCCTGGCATATTTCATGGTGTGGGAAAGCAAGTACTCAACAACTGATGGGGTTGTGTCAGAAGGGCACAGGGGCCAGCTTGAAGAAGGCGTCCCATAACTAAACTTGGGACAATGTGAGTAACAAAGTAAGTAATGAGGGTAATGGGTTCTAACCCATAGATAAAATAATAATCCATACTTACATAGATAAATAACTGAACAAATAGTTAAATGAGGGAAAACTCTCCCTTAAAATAGATGTCCAGTTAATAAATTTAGAAGCAAAGGTGGAAATAAAAAAGTCTTTTGCAAACACCACAGTAATAATTGTTTCTGGAGAGAATCCTCAGTGATGCTAAAATTAGTAGAGGAAAGTCTGATGAGAAACGGGATACTCACATAGCTGCAAAGTATCATCCCACAAGATACTATTAATTTCAAAGAGGAAAAACTAGAAACTCCACATGTCTCCTGATATGATGCACTGAGAAGGACAAAGTATTTATGTGATTTTCTTGCAAAAAAAAAAAAAAATGCATGACCTGAATTTAAAAATAAGGAAACACCAGACAAACACAAATCGAGGGATACTACAAAGTAACTGGTCAGTGCTCTTCAAACGTGTCAAGGTCATGAAAGACTAAGGAAGACTGAGGAACCCTTCCAAACTAAAGGAGACTAAAGTGACATAAGGAGCCCTGGTGGTGCAATGATTAAGCACTCAGCCACTAACCAAAAGGTCGGCAGGTCAAACTCACCACCTGGCAATCTGCTCCCATAAAGATTACAGCCAAGGAAACAGTATGGGGCAGTTCTGTTCTGTCCTACAGGGTTACTATGAGTGGAATTGATTTGATGGCAGGCAACAACAAAGAGACATAATGGCTAGGTGCAAAGTGTGGTCCAGGATTGGACCCTGGACCGTAGTATTGTAAGTGATAATTTCCTGATTTAGGTCATGGTAAGATATGTAACCCCAACATGTCTGTCAATTTGTCATACTGTGGGGGCTTGCATATTGCTGTGATGCTGGAAGCTATGTCACCAGTATTCAGATGCCAGCAGAGTCACCCATGGAGGACAGGTTTCAGCTGAGCTTCCAGACTAAGACAGACTAGGAAGAAGGACCCAGCAGTCTACTTCTGAAAAGCATTAGCCAGTGAAAACCTTATGAATAGCAGCGGAACATTGTCTGATATAGTGCTGGAAGATGAGCCCCACCGGTTGGAAGGCACTCAAAAGTTGACTGGGGAAGAGCTGCCTCCTCAAAGTAGAGTCGACCTTAATGGCGTGGATGGAGTAAAGCTTTCGGGACCTTCATTTGCTGATGTGGCACGACTCAAAATGAGAAGAAACAGCTGCAAACATCCATTAATAATCGGAACCTAGAATGTATGAATTATGAATCTAGGAAAACTGGAAATCATCAAAAATGAAATGGAACGCATGAACATCGATATCCTAGGCATTAAACACCAAAACCAAACCCAGTGCCGTCGAGTCAATTCTGACTCATAGCGACCCTATAGGACAGAGTAGAACTGCCCCATAGAGTTTCCAAGGAGCACCTGGCAGATTTGAACTGCCGACCTTTTTTTTGGTTAGCAGCCATAGCACTTAACCACTGCGCCACCAGGGTTTCCATCCTAGGCATTAGTGAGCTGAAATGGACTGGTATTGTCCATTTTGAATCGGACAATCATGTAGTCTACTATGCTGGGAATGACAACTCGAAGAGGAATGGTGTCGCATTCATCGTCAAAAAGAATGTTTCAAGATCTATCCTGAAGTACAATGCTGTCAGTGATAGGAAAATATCCATACGCCTACAAGGAAGGCCAGTTAATACGACTGGTTATTCAAATTTACACACCAACCACTAGGGCCCAAGATGAAGAAATACAAGATTTTTATCAGCTGCTGCACTCTGAAATTGATCGAACGTGCAATCAAGATGCATTGATAATTACTGGCGATAGGAATGCAAAAGTTGGAAACAAGAAGGACCACTAGTTGGAAAATATGGCCGTGGTGCTAGAAACAATGCCGGAGATCAAATGATAGAATTTTGCAGGACCAACGACTTCTTCATTGCAGATGCCTTCTTTCACCAACATAAACGGCAACTATACACATGGACCTTGCCAGATGCAACACACAGAAATCAAATTGACTGCATTTGTGGAAAGAGACGATGGAACAGCTCAATATCATCAGTCAGAACAAGGCCAGGGGACGACCATGGAATGGACCATGAATTACTCATATGCAAGTTCAAGCTGAAACTGAAGGAAATCAGAGCAAGTCCACAAGAGCCAAAATATGACCTTGAGTATATCCCACCTGAATCTAGAGACCATCTGAAGAATAGATTTGACGCATTGAACGGTAATGACTGAAGACCAGATGAGTTGTGGAATGACATCATACCTGAAGAAATCAAGAGGTCATTGAAAACACAGGAAAGAAAGAAAAGACCAAGGTGGATGTCAAAGGAGACTCTGAAACTTGCTCTCAAACATCGAGCAACTAAAGCAAAAGGAAGAACTGATGAAGTAAAAGAACTGAACAGAAGATTTCAAAGGGCATCTCAAGAAGACAAAGTAAGGTATTATAATGACATGTGCAAAGAGCTGGAGATGGAAAACCAAAAGGGAAGAGCACGCTCGGCATTTCTCATGCTGAAAGAACTGAAGAAAAAATTCAAGCCTTGAGTTGCAATAGTGAAGGATTTCATGGGGAAAATATTGAACGACGCAGGAAGCATCAAAAGAATATGGAAGGAATACACAGTCATTATAACAAAAAGAATTAGTCAATGTTCAACCATTTCAAGAAGTGGCATATGATCAGGAACTGATGGTACTGAAGGAATAAGTCCAAGCTGCTCTGAAGGCATTGGGGAAAAACAAGGCTCCAGGAATTGATGGAATATCAATTGAGATGTTTCAACAAACAGATGCAGTCCTGGAGGTGCTCACTCGTCTATGCCAAGAAATATGGAAGACAGCTTCCTGGACAACTGACTGGAAGAGATTCATATTTATGCCTATTCCCAATAAAGGTGATCCAACCGAATGTGGAAATTATATGACAATGTCATTAATATCACACGCAAGCAAAATTTTGCTGAAGATCATTCAAAAACAGCTGCAGCAGTATATTGACAGGGAACTGCCAGAAATTCAGGCCGGTTTCGGAAGAGGACGTGGAAGCAGGGATATCATTGCTGATGTCAGATGGATCCTGGATGAAAACAGAGAATACCAGAAGGATGTTTACCTGTGTTTTATTGACTATGCAAAGGCGTTCAACTGTGTGGACCATAACAAACTGTGGATAACATTGCGAAGAATGGAAATTCCAGAACACTTAACTGTGTTCACGAGGAACTCTTACATAGATAAGGAGGAGGTTGTTCGGACAGAACAAGGGGATACTGATTGGTTTAAAGTTAGGAAAGGTGTGCATCAGGGTTGTATTCTTTCACCATATCTATTTAATCTGTATGCTGAGCAGATAATATGAGAAGATGGACTACATGAAGAAGAACGGGGCATCAGGATTGGAGGAAGACTCATTAACAACCTGCGTTATGCAGACGACACAACCTTGCTTCCTGAAAGTGACGAGGACTTGGAGCACTTACTAATGAAGATCAAAGACCACAGCCTTCATTATGGACTGCACCTTAACATAAAGAAAACAAAAATCCTCACAACTGGACCAATGAGCAACATCATGATAAAAGGAGAAAAGACTGAAGTTGTCAAGGATTTCATTTTACTTGGATCCGTAGTCAACACCCATGGAAGCATCAGTCAGGAAATCAAAAGACTCATTGCATTGGGCAAATCTGCTGCAAAGGACCTCTTCAAAGTGTTGAAGAGCAAAGATGTCACCCTGAAGACTAAGGTGTGCCTGACCCAAGCCATGGTTTTTTCAATCACATCATACGCATGTGAAAGCTGGACAATGAATAAGGAAGACCGAAGAAGAGTTCACGCCTTTGAATTGTGGTGTTGGCGAAGAATATCAAATATATCATGGACTGCCAAAAGAACAAACAAATCTGTCTTGGAAGAAGTACAACCAGAATGCTCCTTAGAGGCAAGGATGGCGAGACTGCATCTTACATACTTTGGACGTGTCGTCAGGAGGGATGAGTCCCTGGAGAAGGACATCATGCTTGGCAGAGTACAGGGTCAGCGGAAAAGAGGAAGACCCTCAATGAGGTGGATTGACATAGTGGCTGCAACAATGAGCTCGAGCATAACAACGATTGTAAGGATGGCTCAGGACCGGGCAGTGTTTTGTTCTGTTGTGCATGGGGTCGCTATGAGTTGGAACCGACTCGATGGCACCTAACAACAGCAACAACGAGATGCTTAACATTTGAGGAATCAGGTGAGGAGGGTACAAGAATTATTTGTATTTATTTTGCAACTTATTTATAAGATTGAAATTATATCAGGGTGCAAATTTTGTTTTTAATTTTTAAATTAAAGATAGGGTTGTTATCATTTCTCTAGGCCTATCCATCCTCCGTCACCGTAATTCAGAAAGGCCATTTATTAGTTATCACCTCTCCAAGTTCCATGGAGAGATGACACTGTCTGCTTCAGTAGAACGGGGCCAAGGCTTAGAAAGAAGGAAACAGTGAGTCTGAAGCACAAGGTGCCGACTGTGTTGCATCGGTGTGGTAGAGGCTGGTGAAATGCCGTCTTCCTCTCCCTCTGCCCTCTCTCTCCGGCTCCCTCCATACCCCACATCCCAGTCTGCCTTTAATCCTTGTGGGAGGGTGTGTGTACAGGGCAAAAGAAAGAAAAAATAATGAATGACTGTGTTCTTTGGCGCATGAATCACAGTTTCCCTTTTGGGGCTTCAAGAATAAAAAATGAGAGGCTTTAAATCATGCTAACTTGTGCAAGAATGTGCGTGTGTGTGTGTGTGTGAGTAGAAATGTAAACTACCACTGTAGAAAGAACAATGCTGGTTTTAAAATCTACTAAAGTAAAGAAATCATTATTCCTGAATAGGGCGTTTTAGAGGCCAGTGGGAAAGAGTAGTGATTTTTTTTTTGTTTAGAGCCGGATGAATTAGGAAATACCCTCTTTGTGGCTAACTCTGAAGAGACAAGCTGTTGGCCAAGATGTGTTTATCAAGTATCTAGGCTATCTCACAGGAAGTGCGATTTAGTTTAGCTTTGTAAAATTTTAGCTCTGTTTTTATTTTAGCCAAATCTCTAGAAGACTGTCAGCCAGCTCCCTCCTCCACTAGACTGGAACAGCCACAGCACCGACAACAGCAAAACCTTCCTGAAACAGTAAACGTTGGCGGGAAGCCCACTGCAATCCCGCCTTGCTTTTAGAAGGCATCTCTCAGTATGATTTATTGTTTCTCCCAAGCAAGCTCCAGACTGCTTTTCATAAGATAAAATTAGTTGTAGAAGTGAAAATAGAATATTGCCATCAGTAGCTCTTTTTACATGAAAAAAATAAGTAGTGGGCCAAATTTCCACACTCATATTTACTCCCTCCCGGGTCCCTCATCCTGATTCCAGCAGACTGTGGAAATGGTGCAAGGAAAAGCCACAGATAGTCATGTGTGAATTCAGACCACATGACACGCTACTTGTTCTTCTTTCTGGAGCAGTCTTGTTTTCTTCGAGCTTGCCTCATTCCGATTAGTCACTTGGCACAGTGAGATTCCACCAGGCTGCCCCTGGTAACTCAGACAGGGCTTGGGGTATCACTGGATTTACATATAAAGTCAGATGGGTGTCTGGACACCCCCACAGTTAATCAGCATCCAGAGGTCCAGTTCCCTCTAGAAGTGATGGGCGCTGCTGACCGTTGGTGTTGTTTTTGGCTTGAGGCTTTAGATATCAGCCAGCCGTTGTGTAAGCACGGTCTGTCTGAATTGCTTTGGGGCTAACTGCCTTCAGAGAAGTCCTCTTGATGGTCATTATCTTGCTGGCAAGCCACTAGTAGTATTCATTTAAAACTCTTCAGTCTATACTTTTTGTAGAGAAGCTTAGCCCTATACATTTTCAAGATGTCTTTCACTTTCCATTTCTGTAATTTGAGATTAAGATTTTAAACCAGTGTAAAACTAACTTGTAAATTTGCTGTTTTATCCAGAATTGGGGCAGAGGTGTGGGGGTTAGGGAGAGTAGATAACTAAACAGTTTTTCTCTGCTGTTTGAAACTGTTCTGGTGTGTGTGTGCCTTTTTATTTTATTTTTTTTGTTGTTGTTGTTGTTCATCATAGAGTCTATTCAGAAAAATTAAAAAAAAAAAAAAGACATTAAGTAGCTTTTGGCAGAAGGTCAAAACCAGCATTGCAGGGAAGGTATTTAAATATCTTTTAAGTGTGGGCTATTTGTATAAGCAATAGCTGCACCTTTCTTATAACTGCGGAAGACTATTTTCACAGTCTTTCATGGAAATATTTCTAGACGATTTCTGTGGCTCTTTTCCCTGAGCTCATTTATTTGCTTTTGCTTCAAAACAGAGCACTTTAATGAGCAGTTTTATGAGCCTAACCTAGGTTCTGCAGGCTCCACAGGACTGGGTTCCTGTTGTACATAACCTTTGCCCTATTTTCCACTAAAACACGAGACTTTGCTGTAATCAACTTCATACTATGACCTTGGAAGAAAAAAATGCAACGGATACTTTACTATTTAGCCTACTAAGTTTAGTAGGTTTTTGAAATATTTGTTTCCTTATACCTTTTAAAATTACACATATTAACATTTTAATCATAAATCTCTTTTTCTCTAAGATGTGTATATCCATACTCATCCAATCCATTCTTACCTGACCCCTGTGAGTAAACAACTCATTCTGCCACCTTCCTAATCCGTTGAGGCAGGTACAAAGGCAAGATGAACCTCAAATCATTTTGGAAATGTGAACTTGAAAAAAAAAAACAATGCGTCGTTTTCTGCTGCCACTTCATCTCATATGTAGTTGTCAGTGTCAGGAAGTTCATTCTTAGAACTAATGGAAGGATTTTGACGTTTAAATTCAAATGTAGAACAACTATGTCCCATTTTATACATAGCATCGAAGATATTTTTCTATAGAATGGCTTTCTTCTAGCTTGAAAAATCCTAATTCATTTCATTTTAGTTCTGAATTCCACTCTCAGTGTTTTAATGGGTTTTATTGATATCTGCTAACCATTCCGAGTTCTCCCTTTCATTTAGGCACGGGGCCCCAAACAGCATGCAGAGCTCCTGGAAGGGGCTAGGGAATAGGAGAACAATGGAGCCATTGTCTGGTGGCTGCTCAGCTCCACTCACATGCCCGCATTCCAGCCACGTTCGCCTTTTAAAACTATACTACCGATTTAAGGTCGTCTGCGGTTCCTTCTAACACCTAGCTCTTTTTCTCCCTGCCTACTTCAGCCAATCTGTCCTCATTTTATAATCCTGTTTACTTTTTCTTTAGCGGACAAGGAGGGCACTCTTTAACACAGAGTGAAGCAAGTTTAGGGCAAATGAAAAGAAATCTGCTTCACATAGCAGGTTATAAACTTAAGGAACTCATTAGTCCCAAAAGGTGATACTGGCGGGAAATGTATGTGGATTCAAAAACCTTTTAGCCAAATTTATGAATGAGAGCCACAGAAGGCGACTGAGCAAAGGACCGCTGGGTCTGGCTTTTACAGTTGAAGTCAGAGCGCTGCTCCACGGCCTCCCACGCAGTCCCAGGCCATGGGTTGACCTTCTGTGGGACCCAGTGTGGGGTTTCCTGTGTATCCTGCGTCACCTCCACGCTTGTCTCTCCCAAATCTCAGTGGGTCTCAGAGGGACCCTCTAAGTCTGTTCCGGGATGGGCCACTTTCTTTCTGAAATCAAGACTAGAAAGCGGTTTTGTAACTTTTCCCTCACCCCTCAACTATCTGCCTGCCACGGTGCCAATTATGACTGTCGGTTAGGGAATAGTGACGTCTGTCCAGTGGAAACTGTTGAGATCACATTTGGATCTTAAAACATAGATACTTTCTTTTATGTAAAGTCAGACCCTTCTCTTCCTGGGGAATTTTCAGGCCTGAGACCATAAATAGCATTTTTATTTCATCCTGTGCTCTGTGTTCAGTAGAAGGTTCCATTGCTCAGCCCCTTCTGCTTTCCCAGACCTGTCTCTCCTTACTGTGTAGTTCTCAACCTGGAGCACTTAGCCAAAATGCAGAGGCCCAGGCCTCACCCCAGACCAACTAAATCAGAGTCTCAGGGGTGGGAGCTAGGTGCCAGCATTCTTTAAAATTGACCCGGCACTTCTCCCCACAGCCAAGTGGAGAGCCTTGGTCTTACAGGCTGCGATGGGTTGTCTCCTCAGCCTGAACTTCCCAATTGGCATCTCAGCAGTGTCTACACCAGCATCCTGCAACACTGCCCACTCCCTTGTTAAATGTTAGGGATTGTGGGAAGCTCACTGATCCAGCCAACAATGTTGGGTCTCCACGCTGTTTGCTTTTTCTGTCCTTGCAACTGTGAACTCCTGGCAAAAGAAACTTGCTACGAAAACCTGGCCATTGCAAATTCACGATGCCCAATGCTTACATAGGGCTTCATATATATCATACATCATATATCATACAGGATGTCCCACCAGCCACTCCTTGGGAGCCTTTTTGGTGCCCTGGTGGTGTAGTGATTAAGAGCTATGGCTGCTAACCAAAAGGTCAGCAGTTCCAGTCCACCAGGTGCTCCTTGAAACCCAGTGGGGCAGTGCAACTGTGTCCTACAGCGTCCCTATGAGTTGGAATCAGCTCGACAGCACCTAACAACAACAATGCTTATGGGACCTGCACCTTCTTTTGCTCACCTTTATGATGACTAGCCTGGCACCTGCGCCAAATCTGATCTTCCCTCACATCAGTTCCGCACTCCCCGTCTCAGCAGGTATCTCACCTCTTTCTTCAGGAGAGCATTGAGGACAACCAGAAGAAGTTGCCCAATGTCCCTGACTTAGCCTCAGCCAAGCATTCTTCCCCTATTCTGTTTTTATCTTTCCCTTAAATCTTAGCAGAAAATTTTCACCTTTGCTCAAAACGTTATTGAGTTCCAGCTGTGTACAATGGACCAAAATACAGTGGAAAAGACCAGTTGTGATGCAGCTAACAATACATTCCCAAAGAATATAAATTCTAAATATTAAGAAACACTTAATCGTCTATTGGTATGTAAGAAAGAGAGATCAATGCTGATCAGTCTGGCTGGAGACAGTTATCACAGAGGCGGTGACAGTGTTTGAGCTAGTCCCTGAATAATGGAAAGGTTTTAACAGCTGAAGGTCATTTAAATTCAAGGGAGCAGCAAGTCCAAAGGTGCTAGGTTTGTGATGTAAATGGTTTGGTCTGGGGATAGTGAACAGTCTGATACAGCTGGAATATGGCACAGGAGGTGAATCTTTCTAAATATCTCTCTGTTGTAAATCCAGTACTGAGTCTCATTCCTCTTATGTCATCTGAAATGTCATGCCCACACCTCCTTCTCTGGTGTCTATGGTCTTTTGTCTCCTAGCTCCTTTGTTAACGTCATGTATACGCACGTCTTCACTACCCTAAAGAAACATTGTTGACCCTGTTATCATGGTAGATACTAAAAAAAAAAAAAATCATGGTAGATACTAAAAAAAATAGTTACCATTATTTCTCTGCCAGACTCTCAGAGTGTAACTTATACTTTCTTTTCAGTCCCCTTTCCACATTCCCTACCTCACCTTCCTAATCCAGCTTCTGGGCTTCCCCCATCCTTCCCCCGCAACTGAAAGCCACTGTTAAGGATCCCCAAGTCATTCAGACAAAACCACTAACCAGTCCTCACTCCTTTGGCTTCCTAGCAATATCTGGCACTGTTAACGATTGCATTTTTCTTTGAAGTTTTTTTTTTTTTTTAATTTAAAGTGGTTTATGATGTTGCATAATCTTTGGACCTTTCCCACTTCTTGATCTCCTTTGCTGGCGCTTCTTCTACCTCCTTTACTGTGCATATTCCAAAAACGCTTTCCTCCCTCCCTTGCTCATTTCATTCCATTGTTCATTCTTCCACTCTGAAAACTTTTATCGAGCACATGCAGTATGTTGGGACTTCGCCAAGCACAGAGATGAATTTGGTCTTCTCTGTACACTCGTTTTAAGCATGCTTTTTATTCTTATAGCTTCTCCCTCTGTAGAGAATATTTCTAAATCTACATATTCTGCATGATTTCTCACTCAGACTCTCGGTTCTATGTATCCAGTCACCAACAGATCCATCCTTTGCATCCCCTCAAACCCAATTTGCTCAAAATTGATTTCCCTCCATGAAAATCAGTTTCCCTGCTTGCTTTTCTTTTTCTTTCTTTTTTGTTTTGTTTGGTTTTTGCTTCAATGAGTGAAGCCACCATATCTCAGTCTTCTAGGCTGGAAATCTGAGCTTCATATTTTACTCTTACCTCCCATTCAGTTTTGTATGTAATCGGTCAATGCATTCTAATTATCCTTTCTTTAAGATGCCTCTAAGATCCAGTCCAACCTCTCCATTTTTACAACTACCCACGTGATCCAGACTTCCATAACCTCCTACATGATTTACTACCACAGATACATGATTGGGCTCTATGCTTCCAGTCTCACCCTCCCTAAATAAATTCAGCCTGTAAACAGCTGCCAAACTAATCTTCCCTAAAACAGCATTTGATCACATGCCTTCTGGTGGCCTTGCCTGCCTCCCACATCATATCTCACCTCTTTAGCCTAACTTGGTGTCTTAGTCATCTAGTGCTGCTATAACAGAAATACCACAAGTGGATGGCTTTAACAAAGAGAAGTTTATTTCCTCACAATAACGTAGGCTAAAAGTCCAAATTCAGGGTGTCAGCTCCAGGGGAAGGCTTTCTCTCTCTGTTGGCCTTCTCATCAATCTTCCCCTGGACTAGGAGCTTCTCCACACAGGGACCCTGGGTCCAAAGGATGTGCTCTGCTCCCGGCACTGCTTTCTTGGTGGTATGAGCAAGAAACTCTCTGCTTGCTTCCCTTTCCTTTTATCTCTCCTAAGAAAAAAAAAAAAAAAAAAAAAATTTTTTTTTTTAAGATAAAAGGTGTTGCAGGCCACATGCAGGCCACACCCCAGGGAAGCTCCGTTTACATTGGATCAGGGATGTAACCTGAGCAAGAGTGTGACATCCTGCCCTAATCCTCTTTAACCACAGGCAGAGATTATGATTTATAATACATAGGGAAATCACAAAATGGAGGACAGCCACACAGGGCCTAACCAAGTTGACACGTATTTTCGGCAGACCCAATTCAATCCATTACATTTGGGTTCTGCACAGTCTGACCACTCACTTCACGATCCATCCTTATGTCCTCCCACTCAACACATTCGTCACCCTGCCCTCATCAGTATTTCTGTAAACACATCAAGCTAATTTCTTGATGTGTTTACAGAAATACTACCTACATGCCCTTCCTTGCTTGTGTGCTCCCTTCACCTAGATGTTCTTTGATGTCTTCATCCCCCAGTACATCTAGTCAGATCCCACCCATTTTCTCACAATGCCCTTGCCTGGCTCCTGCAGCCTCCAGAAATCTCTCCCTTCTTGGAAAGCTAATTACACTTACAATCTTCACCATACCACTTAGCACTTACTACATGCTACCATTATGGCACGTTGTTTCCAGCCTTTTACTCCTCTCTTCCCCAAATAGATAATTAACTTCTTAGTATCACAACTGTGCTGTGTTCCTCCCTTGAACCCCCGGAGGACCTAGTACACTTCTGGTCATATGTTAAATGTTTAATATGTAGCATTGGTTAATTGTAGTAATAATCTATTCTTTGTTAAACTAGTTTAGACCAAGAAAAAGACTCTACAAGTGCTATAAACAATGGTATTTACAC
This sequence comes from Loxodonta africana, assembly GCF_030014295.1. NCBI lineage: Eukaryota > Metazoa > Chordata > Mammalia > Proboscidea > Elephantidae > Loxodonta > Loxodonta africana. The sequence continues at coordinate 207,161,202 of NC_087344.1, read as the reverse complement.
CGTAAGGGAGTTTTTTCCTCCTCTACAGCATAATATCTAGGGTGCATGTCTGTTAAGATGTTGCTGTTAGTTGCCACCATTTAGCTCCTACTAGTGAGGACCTGTGTATAACAGAGTGAAATGTTGCCCATTTTTGAGCCAGCTTCATAATCATTAGTATATTTGAGTCCATTGTAGCAGCTCTTATGTCAATCCATCTCATTAAGGGTTTCCCTTGTTTTTGTTGGTACTCTGCTTTACAAACCATGATGTCTGTCTTAGTTATCTAGTGCTGTTATAATAGAAATACCACAAGTGGATGCCTTTAACCAACATAAATTTATTTTCTCACAGTTTAGGAGGCTGGAAGTCCATTTCAGGGTGTCAGTCCTAGGGGAAGGCTTTCTCTTTCCGTCGGCTCTGGAGAAAGATCATTGCCTCCTCAGCTTCTGTTTCCCAGTTCCTTGGAGATCTCAGAGTGGCTTGGCATTTACCTTCCTTTTATATCTTATAAGGGATTGACTCAAGATACACCCTATACTAATCCTGCCTCATTAACATGACAGAGACAACGCATTGCCGGATGTGGTTATTACCACAGGCAGAGAGGTTAGGATTTAAAACACATGCTTTGGGGAGACACAATTCAATCCATAAAAATGTCCTTTTCTAGCATTTGGTCTTTCCTGATGACACATCCAAAGTAAGCGATTCAAAGTCTTGCCATCCTTGTTTCTAAGGAACATTCTGGTTGTATTTTTTCTAAGTCTGATTGGTTTGTTCTTCTGGCAGTCCATGGTATATTCAGTATTCTTTGCCAGCACCATAGTTGAAACACATCAATTCTCCTTCTGTCTTCCTTTTTCATTATTCAACTTTTACATACATATGTTGTTGTTGTTGTTGTTAGGTGCCGTCTAGTCGGTTCCGACTCATAGCGACCCTATGCACAACAGAACGAAACACTGCCCGGTCCTGCGCCATCCTTACAATCGTTGCTGTTCTTGAGCTCATTGTTGCAGCCACTGTGTCAATCCACATCGTTCAGGGTCTTCCTCTTTTCTGCTGACCCTGTACTCTGCCAAGCACAATGTCCTTCTCCAGGGACTCATCCCTCCTGACGACACATCCAAAGTATGTAAGACGCACTCTCGCCATACTTGCCTCTAAGGAGCATTCTGGCCGCGCTTCTTCCAGCACAGATTTGTTCATTCTTTTGGCAGGCCATGGTATATTCAATATTCTTCGCCAACACCACAATTCAAAAGCATGAACTCTTCTTCGGTCTTCCTTATTCATTGTCCAGCTTTCACATGCATGTGATGTGATTGAAAATGCCATGGCTTGGGTCAGGCACACCTTAGTCTTCAGGGTGACATCTTTGCTCTTCAACACTTCAAAGCAGTCCTTTGCAGCAGATTTATGCAATGCAATGTGTCTTGATTTCTTGACTGCTGCTTCCATGGTTGTTGATTGTGGATCCAAGTAAAATGAAATCCTTGACAACTTCAATCTTTTCTCCGTTTAGCATGATGTTGCTCATTGGTCCAGTTGTGAGGATTTTTGTTTCCTTTATGTTGAGGTGTAATACATACTGAAGGCTGTGGTCTTTGATCTTCATTAGTAAGTGCTTCAAGTCCTCTTCACTTTCAGCAAACAAGGTTGTGTCATCTGCATAACGCAGGTTGTTAATGAGTCTTCCTCCAATCCTGATGCCCCATTCTTCTTCATATAGTCCAGCTTCTTGTATTATTTGTTCAGCATACAGATTGAATAGGTATGGTGAAAGAATACAACCCTGACGCATACCTTTCCTGACTTTCCTTACATACATATGAGGCAATTGAAAAGATCACGGCTTGGGCCAGGCGCACGTTAGTCATCAAAGGAACACCTCACTTTTTAAAACTTTAAAAAGGTCTTTTGCAGCAGATTTGCCCACTGCAATATGTCATTTATTTTATTCTCTCCCTGTATTTCTGTCTTATAAGACTATTTTCAGGGTCAACTAAGGTGGCATATTAAAGGCATTTAAAAAAAATATTGACTGTTAATTGTTTACTTTCTTAGTAATAGTACAAATAAAATTTCTTTTTCTCTTTTGACTGGCAAGTCTATACATCTTCCTTAACTGTGTAATTTTGGCACTAAAAGAAGTGAATATATCTGCTTTTGACACACTGTTGACTCACAAAATCTTTGGAAGAATTCTCAGAAGTCATCATTTCTAGCCCACCCCCTCACTCATTGCAGCCCTGTTCTTTTTTCAGCAAGCCTGATAGACTTTGCTTGAATTCTTATAGCAAATGCACACTCACTTCTCACATACCATTTCTGAGTATCTCTGACTTCTTATATTAAATTTAAATATGGCTTCCTTTTTTTTATGATGATAGATTGTTAGAGCTGAATGGGTCTCTGGAGATTAAGTCGATGGTTTCCAAACTCACGTACGTACATTTGATATAAAAAACCCACAAATACTTGTTGGTAAGATTGTGGCCCAGATTTCTTCTGTTTTAGAAAATACTCCCAAGAACAGAGACTGCAAGGGACACTTTTTTTTTTTTTTTAACCCCAGCTCATATTTTCTAGATTCAAATGTCAGTGTAACAACATTTATCTTCAGTAATAGAAATAAATAATTAATTTTAGTTAAATAATAATTATATTGGTACAATAAAATTATTTGTACCAATAAATAATAAAAAATAATTAACTTTTATTGAGCAGTTACTATGTGTTAGGTTTATGCATTAACTCATTTAAGTCTATACTTGCACCACCCTATGAAATGTATGTTGTTGTTCTGTGCTGTCAAGTCTATTTTCAAATCACAGCAACTTCATGTGACAGAGTAGAACTGCCTCATAAGGTTTTCTAGGCTGTAATCTTTAGGGAAGCATATCACCAGGACTTCTCCCATGGAGCCACTGGGTGGGCTCAAACAGCCAACTTTCAGTTAACAGTTGACCACTTAACCATACCACCACCAGGGCTCCAATAAAATGTGTATATATATTAAAAAAAAAAAAAAAAAAAAGGAGGCGGGGCCAAGATGGCAGAATAGGCAGATGCTTCCTACACTCCCTCTTAAAAAAAAAAGACCCCAAAAAACAAGTGAAACGACTATATCAACAAGCTAGGGGCCCTGAACAGCAAAGGCAAAGTCCGAAAATGGACGAAGTGGCAGGGGGACAGAGATACGATTCAGAAGCAGAGAGGAATGGCTGGAAAATTGAATCGCTGGGATCCCTCAGGCGCCATTCCTGGGAGTGGCTGCAGCAGGCTGGTAGTAGCATTCAGCCGCAGTTCCTCAGGCAGAAGCAGCCAACCGCACAGCCTACTCACGCCTCCAGAACCAGAGAAGAATGACGCTCTCTGCAAAAGCTAAGTACTTGTGTATATTTTACCCCGCCCCCCACTCCCAAGCCAGCTTCAAAGGCTGTTGATTCCCCTGGGCCTGAGATAGGTCCTGTTGAGCACCCAGAGCCATCCTCCCAGACTTGGAGTAGGAATAAATTCATGATTGGGGGAAAAGATAATTTGCTAGCTCCACTAACCTCAGGAGCTCAGGACAGAAGCAACCCCTGTCCGGGCATAAATGCTCCCTGGACTTTGAATACCTTTCCTCCCTGCATAGACCTGTATGGGCCTGTTTCAGGAGAATAGGCCTTGTTGGCAGACTCCAACCATTTCGGCTGCGCGGTGAAGAAGTGAGTGTTTGATATTTGACACGGCTTTGCTATTAAACAGGGTCCTCACCTACCCACGTCAGGGGCCTAAGGACTGGTGGCTTAACTCAGGTCAACCAGCCACCCGTGACAGGGGTCCAAGGATAACTGGTACCTCCCAGTCCTTAAAACCAAAACCATTGGGTGCCCATGGCCCATCTGCAGGACACACCCACCTGTACGCTCTAAAGAACAGAGACATGCTTTCCTTACAGACACTTGGGGGACAGTTCTCAGCCCCCTGCCTTGTCCAGAGCGTGACTCCCTGCTACAACCAGATACAGGTACCTACACCAATCACCCCGCCCCTCTAAGGCTGTAGGACAGAGCCTGTACCACACACTTGATGACCAGCTACCTGGACACTTGAGCTGAATTCATTCAAGAAAAGTGAATGGACAACTAGACTAATATACATGATAACAGCTCTAGCCATCTGGTGACAAGATGTCAGAGCTTCAAAGGGGAAAATAATCAAGCTAACTCAAGCAACCCATTTTGGCATATCAAAACAAACCAATAAGCTAGGATACAGTAAGCAAACAGAAATAAACTAATACAATAACTTATAGATGACTCGGAGACAATAGTCAATATCAAGTCACATATAGAAACAGACCATGATTGCCTCAGCAAGCTCTCATAACAAAGAATCAAGGGATCTTCTGGATGAAGGTGTCTTCCTGGAATTACCGGATGCAGAAATCAAAAGATTAATATGCAGAACTCTTCAAGACATCAGGAACGAGATTAGGAAAGAGATCAGATAATATGCATAACAAGTCAAGGAACACAAAGAAAAAGTACTTGAAGAAATTAAAAAGGTTATTCAAGAACATAATGAAAAATTTAATAAGCTGCAAGAATCCATAGACGGCAATCAGAAATTCAGAAGATTAACAATAAAATTAGAGAATTAGACAACTCAGTAGAAAGTCAGAGGAGTAGAATTGACCAAGTGGAAGGCAGAACTAGTGAACTTGAAGATAACGCACTTGGCACCAATATATTTGACAAAAAATCAGATAAAAAAATTTTTTTTAAATGAAGAAACCTTAAGAATCATGTGGGAGTCTATCAAGAGAAATAACTTACGAGTGATTGGAGTACCAGAACACGGAGGGACAACAGAAAATACAGAGAGAATTGTTAAAGATTTGTTGGTAGAAAACTTCCCTGGTATCATGAAAGATTAGAAGATATCTATCCAAGATGCTCATCAAACTCCATATAAGGTAGATTTTAAAAAAATCACCAAGCCATATTATAATCAAACTTACCAAAACCAAAGATAAAGAGAGAATTTTAAGAGCAGCTAGGGATAAACGAAAAGTCACCTAAAAAGGAGAGTCAATAAAAATAAGCTTGGACTACTTAGCAGAAACCATGCAGGCAAGGAGGCAATGGGATGACTTATATAAAGAACTGAAGGAAAACAAATTGCCAGCCAAGAATCATATATCCAGCAAAACTGTCTCTCAAACATGAAGGTGAAATTGGGACATTTGTGGATAAACAGAATTTTAGAGGGATTCATAAAAACCAAACCAAAACTACAAGAAATACAAAAGGGAGTTATCTGGTTAGAAGATCAATAACATCAGATATCAACCCATGACTAGAACACTGGACAAAGCAATCGGAGGTCAACCCAGACAGGGAAATCACAAAAATAAGATTTAAAAAAAAATGCTCAAAACAAGGAAACAGCAATGTTATTATGTAAAAGAAGACAACATTAAAATAATAAAGAGAGACTAAGAAATGTAGTCATAGATCTTTCATATGGAGAGAATGACAAGGTGATATAAAGAAAGAAAAGTTAGATGTAAACTTAGAAAAATAGGGGTAAATATTAAAGTAACCACAAAGGGGAATAACAATCCTACGCATCAAAATAAAATAAAAATTAGCGACTCAGCAGATACAAAATCAACAACAACAAATAAAAGACAATATATAAAGATAAACTACTCAGCACAAAAAAATTAAGTGGGAAAAAGAAACTGTCAACAATACACAAAAAAAAGACATCAAAATGATAGCACTAAACTCATACCTATCTGTAATTACACTGAATATAAATGGACTAAGTGCACCAATAAAGAGACAGAGAGTGGCAGAATGGATTAAAAAAAACACTATCTGTCTATATGCTGCCTACAAGAGACACACCTTAGAGACACAAACAAACTAAAACCCAAAGGATGGAAAAAAATATATCAAGCGAACAACAATCAAAAAAGAACAGGAGTGACAATATTAATTTCCAGCAAAATAGACAGTTAAAGTTAAATATGCCACATAGGACAAGGAGGGACACTATATAATGATTAAAGGGACAATATACCAAGAAGATATAACCATATTAAATATTTATGCACCCAATGACAGGGCTGCAAGAGACATAAAACAAACTCTAATAGTATTGAAAAGCAAGATAGAGAGCACCAAAATAATAGTAGGAGACTTCAACACACCATTTTCTGCAAAGGATAGAACATCCAGAAAGAAGCTCAAAAAGACACGGAAGATCTAAATGGCACAAATCAACCAACTTGGTCTCATAGACATGTACAGAACACTCCACCCAACAGCAGCCAAGTATACTTTCTTTTCTAGTGTACATGGAACATTCTCTAGAGTAGACCACATATTAGATCATAAAGCAAGCCTTAGCAGAATCCAAAACATCAAAATATTACAAAGCATCTTCTCTGACCATAAGACCATAAAAGTAGAAATCAACAATAGAAAAACCAGGGAAAAGAAATCAAACACTTGGAAACTGAACAACACCCTGCTCAAAAAGGACTGGGCTATAGAAGACATTAGGATGGAATAAAGAAATTCATAGAATCTAATGAGAATGAAAACACTTCCTATCAGAACCTTTGGAATACAGCAAAAGTGGTACTCGGAGGTCAATTTATATCAATAAAAAAGTATAAAAAAAAAAAAAGTATAGGCCAAAGTCAGTTAAATGGGGAAAAGACAGTCTGTTTAACAAATGGTGCTGGCATAACTGGATATCTACCTGCAAAAAATGAAACAAGACCCATACCTCACATCATGCACAAAAACAAACTCAAAATGGATCAAAGACCTAAATATAAAATCTAAAATGATAAAGATCATAGAAAAAAAATAGGGACAATGCTAGGAGCCCTAGTACGTGGCATAAGCAGCATACAAAACATTACTAACAATGCAGAGGAAAAACTAGATAAGTGGGAGCTCCTAAAAATCAAACACCTATGCTCACCCAAAGACTTCACCAAAAGAATTAAAAAGATTACCTACGGACTGGGAAAAAGTTTTTACCTATAACATTTCCGATCAGCGTTTGATCTCTAAAATCTACATGATACTGCAAAAACTCAACTACAAAAAGACAAATAGCCCAATTAAAAAACGGGCTAAGGATATGAACAGTCACTTCACTAAACAGATTCATGAGGAAATGCTCACGATCATTAGCCATTAGAGAAATACAAATCAAAACTACGATGAGATTCCATCTTACTCCAACAAGGCTGGCATTAATCCAAAAAACACAAAATAATAAATATTGGAGAGGTTGTGGAGAGACTGGAACACTTATACACTGCTGGTGGGAATGTAAAATGGTACAACCACTTTGGAAATCGATTTGGCACTGCCTAAAATACTAGAAATAGAATTACCATACAATCCAGCAATCCCACTCCTTGGAACATATCCTAGAGAATTAAGAGCCTTTACATGAACAGATATATATACACCCATGTTCACTGCAGCACTGTTTACAATATCAAAAAGATAGAAGCAACCAAGGTGCCCATCGACGGATGAATGGATAAATAAATTATGGTATATTCACACAATGGAATACTATGCATCGATAAAGAACAGTGATGAATCTGTGAAACATTTCATAACATGGAGGAATCTGGAAGGCATTATGCTGAGTGAAATTAGTCAGTTGCAAAAGAACAAATATTGTATAAGACCACTAATATAATAACTGGAGAAATGGTTTAAACATAGAAGAAAATATTCTTTGATGATTACAAGAGGAGGGAGTTAGGGAGGGAGAGGGGTTTTCACTGGTTAGATAGTGGATAGGAATTATTTTGGGTGAAGGGAAGGACAATGCATAATACAGGCGAGGTCAGAACAGCTGGGCTAAACTAAAAGCAAAGAAGTTTCCTGAATAAACTGAATGCTTTGCAGGCCAGCATAGGAGGGTCAGGGGTTTGGGAACCATGGTTTCAGGGGACATCTAAGTCAATTGGCATAATAAAATCTATTAAGAAAACATTCTGCATCCCATTTTGGAGAGTGGCTTCTGGGGTCTTAAATGCTAGCAAGTGGCCATCTAAGATGCATCAGTGGGTCTCAAGCCACCTGGAGCAAAGGAGAATGAAGAACACCAAAGACACAAGGTAATTATGAGCCCAAGAGACAGAAAGGACCACATAAACCAGAGACTGCATTGGCCCAAGACCAGAAGATCTAGATGGTGTATGGCTACAACCAGTGACTCCCCTGACAGGGAGCACAACAGAGAGCCCCTGAGGGAATGGTAGAGCAGTGGGATGCAGACCCCAAATTCTCGTAAAGAGACCAGACTTAATGGTCTGACTGAGATTAGAAGGACCCTGGAGGTTATGGTCCCCAAACCTTCTGTTAGCCCAAGACAGGAGCCATTCCCAAAGCCAACTCTTCAGACAGGGATTGGACTGGACTATGGGATAGAAAATGATACTGGTGAAGAGTGAGACTGTGTTGGCATCCCCTGTCTGGAGGGGAGATGAGAGAGCAGAGGGGGTCAGAAGCTGGCTGAATGGACATGAAAATAGAGTCGAGGGAAGGAGTGTGCTGTCTCATAAGGGGGAGAGCAATTAGGAGTATATAGCGAGGTGTGTATAAATTTTTGTGTGAGAGACTGACTTGATCTGTAAACTTTCACTTAAAGCACAATAAAAATTTTAAAAAAGAAAAAAATATCGTTACCATCAAGCCAATTCCGACTCATAGCAACCCTATAGGACAGACTGCGTATCTTTCCCCCAGGGTTAAAACTGCCAACTTTTCAGTTAGCAGATGAGTGCTAAACCACTGTGCCACCAAGGCTCCTTATAAAATGCATAAGTTGCTATTACTATCCTGTCTTACAGTCTTAGAATCTAAGGCCTAGAGGGGCTAAGTGACTTCTGAACGTTAACTTCAGTAAAGTCACAAAGTGACAGCCAAGATATAAATATGGGTCGTCTGATCTCATAGTTCATACTTGTCTTAGTTATCTAGTGCTGCTATATCAGTAATACCACAAGTAGGTGGCTTTAACGCACTTTATTTTCTCACAGTTTAAGAAGCTAGAAGTCTGAATTCAGAGTGCCAGCTCTAGGAGAAGGCTTTCCCTCTCTGTCGGCTCTGGAGGAAGGTCCTTGTCTCTTGTGAGCTTCTGCTCCTGGGCGATTTTCTTGTGGCTTGGCATCTCTCTTCCCCCATCTCTGCTTTCCCTTGCTTGTTTAGTCTCTTTTATATCTCAAAGAAGATTGACTCAAAACACATCCTACACTAATCCTGCCTCATTAACATAAAAAAGACAGCACATTCCTAACTGGGCTTATACCCCCAGGCATGGAAGTTAGGACTGACAATACATATTTTTGGGAGACACAGTGCAAGTCCATAACATTACTCCTGAATGTTATTCTAAATTGTTGCTCAAAGTAAATGACTTGAGCATTTGGGGTAATCCACCGAAGTCAGGTAGATTTTTTTTTAACTTATTTTTAAAGAATGCTACAAATGTAGGTTTGATCCAGCTGTTTTCAGTAACTGATTTGGCAATTCTCCTACAGACTTTGTGTACTATATTGTTTGTAGTAATATGAAAAATATAATTAAATTTGAAAAGAGTTAAATTGGGATGGTAAGAATTACCATCTAGGATTATTTCATTTATTTTAATTCTTTTTGGATTTTAATCAAGTGTACAACCTTGAAGTAGTGTGAGGCTACCTAAAATCATGTGTGTTCTGTAATCACCAAACCGAAACCCATTGCCGTTGAGTCATTTCCAACCCACAGTGACCCTATAGGTCAGGTTAGAGCTGTCCCATAGGGTTTCTAAGAAGCACCTGTTGGATTTGAACCGCCGACCTTCTGGTTAGCAGCTGAACTCTTAACCACTATGCCACCAGGATTTCCATTCTATAATTAAAAACCCCAGTGCCCTCGAGTCGAATCCGACTCATAGAATTAGCCCTCTAAAAATCAGTATCATGACCTTTCTATTTTATACATATTTCCGGATGTAGGTGATTGAGGAATGTTGCTAGAAAGTGTACTGAATTAGACAGATAATGTTGTCACAGTCACATTTTGATTCATTTGGCTGCCTTTATAGTGTGAAGAGAGATTTCAAAGGCAAGTGATTCTATCACATTTTTCATTTAACTAAACTTCTTTAATTCAGAAATCATTACATCTGTTTTAATTTGAAAGCATTAATATGGATTGCATAGACATAACCAATTGGCAGAAGGAAAATCCTGGTGTTCACTAACAATAACATTTTTAGGAATTTTGAAGCCATTTTGTAGAAATTATGAATGCATGCACTGATAGGTTTTCTTAGCAACATTTACATCTTTAATCTAAAGTTACCTTAGTACTCTCTCAAGGGACATCTTCATCCACTAATAAATCATTATTGGAGTAAAGTTTGTTAGGAGATATAGTCTGATTTCTGCTCCTAAACTTCGTTTTAAAAAACATTCTAGGTGAAGAAAGTTTTTAAAGATACCACATTAACTTTTTCTCTTATACACCAAGTGATACGAATTATCTCATAAACCATGAATTTTAAAATACAAATTTTTTAAAACAATAATTGCATCTTCCTATTAAATATACCTTAGAATAATTTTAACTTTTATTATAAATGTAGGTATAAATTGCTGACTTGTAAGTCATCTTTTTTCTCGGTTTTTGCAATTTTATGAGAAGTAGACAAAATTTGGTAGCCAAAACGAACCAGTTTTACGGTGAAGCAAAGGAAGTTTTGTTTTCTGTACTTTATGTCCTCCACATTGTCATGTAAGCAGAATACACACACATACACATACACACATGCTCACACCTACACACACACTCAATTTCGGAAGAGGAATGAAGAGAAGTAACAAGAAGAGAGTATATCCCACACTCAATGGTTGTTACTCTTGGCATATAGATCTTTGTCCAGTTAATGTTATTCTCAATATCCTCAGATTCAGCTTCTTCCATCCATCTTACTTTCATCACCTTCGTGAATTTCTAACTTCTGAAAACTGAAAATTTGCCTAAATTGATACCAGTATTTGCCAAGGCAGAACTAGCTCTGTTTTTGGCAAATTTGGAAGTAGTTTTCCAAACCTGAGTCACGGAGTTCAGTGCTATTGCCAGGTAGGTTATATTTTTGAATGTTGGAAATAAGATTCACAGCAGCCTGACCAGGCAACTTTCTTCTGATTTTACTTTCATCTCTCCTATTGACAGATTTTTTTTTTTTAATCTGTATGGTAAGGCCATTGGGCAATGGAATGTTTGACAAAGATGTACTCACTAACTCATGTGAAGGGATGGCTGAAAAAGTTATCTTGAGGTCTTTGGGGAGTGCTGCCATCAAATCCAGATGATGGCTTTATCAACTACGGTGTTCACTAGACCTCAGGGAAATCTAAAACCCTTGACTATGACTGTTTCTTTAAAAGTTTTTTTTTTTCCTAAGCTCTTGAGAGAAATAATGCTTCTCCCCACAGAGTTTCATGATTGTGTGTTTTTTTTAATTCATTGCATTCATTTGTTTGGGGTTTTACTAAGACAGCTACAACTAGAGAAGTTTTTGCACACAAAGCAAGTGAAATTTAAAAGAAAAATTATAAAGAAACCATGTAAATTGTTCGTGTAGAGCATTTATTGTTTGGATGAAAGGTTATCTCATGGTAAGCAAGCTCAGTATATAAAGATAGAGATTTTCCAAATATAAATACTCATCAGTTTAGGAAGAATTCTCAGTAAGATTGTTTAAATAGCAATATTCAGTAATGCGTTTAAAATACTTAGTATATGAATATTTCATATTCAGGACTTACGTAAGGAAGAATGAATCAAGGCTGCTGAGCACTTATCCTGTTGTTTACCATGTAGCTTATCGGCTAGGACCTTCTATGCTGCTGGCATACCTGAACTTGTTGCCTGCTTTCTCTAGCGCTTTGTTAATTTGACCATGATGCATCTATACTCCTCCATTTAAATGTTTTTGAAGAAGAAAACTGGCTGACATTTTGGTTCACAATATTTATGATTTTTTCTTTCATATCTTTGTCCATTTTTATATTTTTATAACATGACCCAGTTCTTCATTGCATAGGTTTTAAAACCCCTTCATACACTAACCCTGAAAGGAACGAGCTTTAAGAAAGTCTACTGAACAAATCATATGATGGATGTAATAATTTAAAATTTCTTTGTAGCTATTCATTTTTAGGTAATGAAATTGGCATTCCCAGAACACAGATTACTTACTGTCTTGCAAGCTTGGTCATTTTTTTCCCTAATCTTCAGGTGTTTTCTTACAAATGAAACCACTGGGATTTTTCTTGTGACTGTAATCTCTGATGGAAACCCAGGTGGCACAGTGGTTAAGAGTTTGGCTGCTAACCAAAACGTCAGCAGTTTGAATTCACCAGGCACTCCTTGGAAACCCTATGGGGCAGGTCTACTCTGTCCTGTAGGGTAGCTATGAGTCAGAATCGACTCAAGGGCAGTGGGTTTTGTTTGGTTTTGTAATATCTGATTACTTGAGTTTATAAAAATTTGTGATGATGGCGATGTTACAAAATTAGCAGCAAAAGAATTACTTCCGAATCAAAGAAGAGTCTCCATCGTGATCAACACCATGAATTATTTTGTGTCTATAAGGCACGTGTCATCTGAGCATATTTGTCATCCTAGCTGCATTTGGAAACACAGGTTTCATCTCAGGGTCTTTGCACATCACTCTTCCTGGTAGGCTGTGCATCAAGCCCACCCAAACGAGAATGGAGGAGAGGCAATATTATGCAGTAGTTGAGAGAGTACATTTTGGAATCAAAATGCCTGAATTGAATCTCTGCTCTACCAGCTATTAACTAAGTGACTTTAGGCAAGTGAGTTAACTCCTCTGTTACTCAGGCTCCTCACCTGCAAAGTAGGAATCACAATAATCATACCTACTTCATACTGTTGTAGGATTAAGTGGGTCTTAGTATATGTAAATCCTTTTGAAAACTCTCTGACATTTAACTGTCATTTTTTTTCTCACAATAACTTCCAATGCAGAGATGTCTTCATGTGGTAGAAGTTGCTCTCCCAATTTTCTTGAAGGAAAAAAGAAAAATATAGCCCACTGACCAGATTATGTATTAATATGCTAAGAACGTATCATTGTAGTAATGGTATCCCCTGAGAATCAACTAAGCATCTTTTTTAATCCTATAGCTTTCACCTTATTGTTATATCAAGTATAGATTTGCCACCAACCATTATGGTCCCTGCCTTCAAGACACTTTCATTTTGGGGAGGGAAATTCTATTCACATACCTAGCTATGTTGCAAGGCGAAGGGTGAGAAGTCTAAGCAAAGTGCACACAGGCAAAGAGAAGAGAATGTTACGTTTTAGCTGTGGCAATCCAAGGTACGTTACATTTGCATTAAGCCATGAAAGATGAATAATATTTAAGTGTTTTATTCACTTGGATTCTTCAGGATATAGGTAAAAGAAATTAAATTCCAACTTACTCCACTTAAAAAAAAAAAAAAAAAGAAAGACATTTGCTGCCGCATTTAACTGCACAACCCAGAAGTAGATCTGTCTCAACCGGATACAGGCACTCAAACAACTGCTTCAAAAATCTGTCTCTATTTATGTCTCAGCTATGCTCTTCTCTGCATTGGCTCCTTCCTCAGGCAGGTTCAGGCTCCTTTCCATTCTTAGGCAGGCTCGCCTATCAGGCTTACTTAACAAGTTTTCATTCCTAGCTGAAAGAGATGTCTCTTTCCTGATAGTTCTGACAAAAGTGCTTTGATTGGTTTTGCTTGGTCGCATGCCATCCCGTCACCATGGAGGCCGGGAGGACTGGAGTGTAGAGTAGACTGGCCAGACCAACTAAACTAACCTGTCGCCAGGGAGTTGAGCAGCCCCACTGTAAGCACCAGGACCCAGAGTAGGAAGGGCCCAAGCCCACTGCCATCAAGTGGATCCCGGCTCATAGACACCCTGTGGGACAGAGCATAATGGTCCCGTAGGGTTTCCAAGGTTGTAAATCTTCACAGAAGCGGACTGCCCCATATTTCTCCTGAGGAGAGGCTGGTGGGTTCAAACCATGACCTTTCGTTTAGCAGCTGGGCACTTAATCACTGCACCACCAGGGCTCCCCAAATTTATATTTGATCTAGAAGAGGGGTAGCAAGACCTCGTGGCTGAATAGAGGGGATGAAGGTGGATTAATTTTTTATTCCTCCATCCGTCTGTCTTAAAGAATGCTGTGACATGAAGGGTACATGGTTAGAGTGAGCCATGTAAACCCCATCATAGCCCTCACTGATCCTGCTTCTCTCATTGCCCACAGCACCTGCAGACCCCACTGGGCAACGTAGCGTCAATTAGAAGTTATCGTCTTATACTCTGTCATAGGACGACGGCTTGTATGTTCACCCTCATTTTACCTCTTACCATTTTCTAGAGATTTCCTGTTTGAAAATACTCAGCTCCTGTTTTGCGGTTCCAAAGAGATGTTTTATTCACTAAAAAAGAAATTTAAGGAAATGTTTATCAATGGATTCTAATTTTAGTTCTTTTTGGGAAAAGGATTTTCTGTGTGACAAAGGTGAATTTTAAACAAACACAGACATATCTTCCGATAATCAACAGTTTAAAATAATTTTGTTCCTTTGAAAATTACTAATATTATCTAAAAAACCAAAAATAATGGTGAGGTGAGTGGTTCTTTTTAAAGAACCCATTTAAATTGCTCCTGTGGAGACCATTTATTATCTGGAGAAAAAGTTTGTTTCATTGTAAGCAAACTCAGTATATATATTTTCCTCTGTGTAAGATTATTTGAATAACAATATTTGATCATGTGTTTAAAATATTTAATATATGAATTTTCATGTTTCAATTCATCTGTTATATAAAGCAAGACAGATCTTTAGATAGATTATAAACCATATTAGAATTATTATGACTTCTATTAAGAGAAACTAAGAACAGGGTTTATAAGTTTTCATATTTGTCTAAGAATCCTCATATCCATATATTTTTATAGTCGCAGATAAAAGCAATTGTTTCAATGCATCTTAAATGCAAATGTAATGACTGTCAGTCATGTGAGGCAGTCCCTCCTTATTCCTTTAAATTCCAGTCATTCATTGCTATCGTCATCCAAGTTATTTATTAGGGACTCAGACACAAGTATTAGCAGCACACAGAAATAAACACTCCACCAGGCAGCTATTGGGCTGAACCAGAGTTAAAAAAAAAAAAGGTACAGGGCTACATCAAAATTAAAATAGTTTTTTTTTTTAAACAATAGCTTTAAAATCCTAAAGGATTTTATTGTATAGCTGTTTAATTTTGCATTAATTTTACATGGTTTCAAAATATTTATTATGATACTATAAAGAGGAAAAGAGAATAAAAGCAATAGGGAAAATAAAAAGACAATAATAGGTAAAGGAGGAGAGACAAGGGAGAATAAAAATGAAAATAACATGAGCAAACAAAGCTGGGTCCTGCCTGTTAACTTAGCGGCTATCCAGGCTGACCCAACCGAAGTAGGCTCAGTGTTTTCTCCTGCATTTTGGATGTTTCTTGCAGATTGGAGATTCAAATTGATATCCCCTTTGCCACCCAGCATTTTTGGCTATAATCACAGTTCAAATACGCAGACATCCTCAATCAGATTCATCAAACTCTTTATATCTTTCAGCATGCAACCTGGTTGTAGATAGTTATATATACTGCCCAGGCAGAGAAGCAACCCTTCTGAGACCTCAGTTCTAGGAGTCCAAGAGATGAATCGCATTTACTGTACAGTAACACCCTGGGTATCTGCAGCTCAGTCCCTCAGGTTCCCTCTGAAACAAAAACCCAATCTCAGGCGTAACTAAAAATGGTCTGGGTTGGGTTTTTTTCTTAATTCCACATGTTTATTAAGACCCTTGGGAACCCAAGTGGCGTACTGGTTAAGAGCTACGGCTGCTAATCAAAAGATTGGCAGTTGGAATCCACCAGGCACCCCTTGGAAACCCTATGGAGCAGTTCCACTCTGTCCAATAGGGTCACTATCAGTTGGAATCAACTTGATGGCAATGGGTTTGGTTTATGTGTCGGGTGGTTTCCTCTCAATTACTAACCGAAAGTCTAGCAGTTCAAATCCACCCAGCAGCACTGTGGAAGAAAAGCCTGTCAGGTTGTTAGGTGCCATGGAGCTGATTCCAGCTCATAGCAACCCTATGTACAACAGAACGAAACACTGCCCAGTCCTGCCCCATCCTCTCAGTCGTTGTTGTGCTTGAACCTATCATTGCAGCCACTCTGTCAGTCCATCTCATTGAGGGTCTTTTTCTTTTTCATTGACCCTCTACTTTACCAAGCATGATATCCTTCTCCAGCAACTGGTCCCTCCTGATAACATGTCCAAAGTTTGTGAGACAAAGTCTCGCCCTCCTCTCTTCTAAGAAGCCTTCTGGCTGTACTGCTTCCAAGACAGATTTGCTTGCTCTTCTGGCAGTCCGTGGTATAAGATTACAGCCATTCTTCTCCTGTCTGGAGGGGGGATGGCAGGGCAGAGGAGGCCAGAAGCTACCCAATGGACACGAGGAGAGAGAGTGGAGGGAAGAACTGTGCTGTCTCTTTGGAGGGGGAGCAGTTAGGAGTGTATGGCAAGGTGTATGTAAATTTTTGTATGAGAGACTGACCTGATTTTAAACTTTCACTTAAAGCAGGATAAGAATTAATTAAAAAAAAAAAAGAAAGAAAGAAAAAAGATTACAGCCATTGAAAACCCTATGGAGCACAGTTCTACTTTGAAACACATGGAGTCACCATGAGTCAGAATCAACTCAAGGGCAACGGGTTTATATGGAGGCCACTGGGCTGGCTACTGGGGATAAAACAATGTCATGTTCCCTCAGTTCCAGCCTTTGTCTTTGAAATCGCACCCAATTTTTAAGGTCTGTCCCAAATGTTACCCTTCCATAAAGATTACCCCTGGGGTCCACCGTGTCCTGAGCTCATTTAGCATATTCTTTGACCTGCTCAGTGGCTTTCCTCACACTTTTTATTTTCTTATTCTATGCCCTCCCTGCTTAAGTGTAAGCTCACAAGCAAAGCCTGTGTTTTTAGACTGCCTCTGTGTCTCTTACAGTCTGCCATAGATGCTAACTATGTATTCGTTGAATTAATTAGTGAAATACCTATCACAAAGAGCTAGACTACAGCCTGGTAGTTTATTACCTAACCCTTTTCTCAGCAGCGTCCTCAGGCATGTTTCTCACACAGTTTTTAACAAGTTTGGTTTCTACCTTCCTTGCCACTACACACTAGCTGGATTATTGGGAGTAGGGAAAGGTTTTCAGTGAAAACATTCTCGACAGTGTGGGGCTGAAAAGTTCAAAGCTGCGTTACCATAAAAAAAAAAAAATTCATAGTTAACAGTATTTTCATGACAATGACCTGATACATTATGGAGAAGTTAAATAATATTTGTCACTCTTGTTTAAGGCAGTGGAGAGCTGTGTAACAATAATAGAAAAAAAAATGCGCAAACCAAACCAAACCCGTTGCTGTCAATTCTGACTCATAGTAGAACCGCCCCATAGGGTTTCCAAGGCTGTAAATGTTTATGGAAGCAGGCTACCACAACTTTCCCCTGTGGAGCGGCTGGTGGGTTTGAACCAAAGACCTTTTTGGTTAGTGGCGAGCGCTTAATTTTAACCACTGCACCACCAGGGGTAGGCATCAGCTGTCTAGAAAAATCACTTGTGTAGATCTATAGATTATTTTCCAGTGCTTCCCATTGGTAAATATAGATGCAGCGAACACTCCATTCACTCTGTATTATTTTATGTACATCATACTGTCAGGATACTTTGAATTTCAGTATTCTACTTTTAAGGAGTTAAAGTCACCAACCTTATTTAGAAAGTTTCAATGGTCCTCAAATAAGCCTAAGACATAATTAGATAAGAGATTTAAGGAAAGGAAGACACAAAACAAAGCACACGAAAAACAGACATCCCAGTCAAGCCCAGAACATCCGTAATGCTGTTTCAAAGTATGGCGGGAATTATTTCTCATGCAGCTGTTTCATTCTCTTACCTGTTAAAGGTTTGAGGAGAAAGTCTTTAAATTTTGGAAAACAGCTCATTTCTTAAATATTGTGCAAAGAGTTTCATAAGAAAGAAAGTTATGATATTAATTTTTGGAAACAACCTCACCTTTATAAAGCTGGGTTGTTTATTTTTTATTGTTTAAATTTCATTAAAGTTATCAAAAGCTTGTTAGAAAAAAAAATGGCACTAGGAAAGTCTGTCCATTGTGTTTTCAGAAGAAAGCTGGTTTCTACAACATCATTCACATTTGTAAATAGCATCAATGAACCTGCACATAAAAGGTTAAATGTTTGCAGACCATTCTCTTTTGCCTCAAAGATCAGAGACAAATTACTATTTTTATTTTACATTCCCTTGATGAGGATAATGATAAACAGCTGTCACTTCAGAGCTTCGACTGCAAAGAATCTTATTGCAATCCTGTAATTTAAACAAAGAAAAAATACATAGTCATCCGTGTTATACATACAGAAAAGAGCACTATAGGGAATCCGGTTAGAGCTGGAGGTGGGGAAAAGCCAGCATTTGCTCTCTGCAATTACTCAGTTAAAAGAAGAATTCCATCTACGTGCCTTTTTCCCCATTCATCTTAGACATTTCAGAAGGGTAAATTATTGCTTGTTTCTTTCTAAAGCCATCAAATTTGTATTCTGAATTCTGTGACTTCCCACCATGTCCATGGTGTCAGAGTAGTTACAACTTGTATGTGACCACATGTCTACTGTTGTCTTTGTGCCCTCCAGTCGATTCGGACTCGTAGCAGCCCTATAGGACAGAGGAGAACTCCCCCATGGGGTTTCCAAGCAGTGGCTGGTGGATTCAAGCTGCCAACCTTTTGGTTAGCAGCCTGGGCTCTTAGCCACTTCGACACTACTAGTATTTCTAAAACCCAAAGAGAATTTCAAATTGTTCCGTTGGTTGTTTTGGAAACGCCTCTTAGTTCTTCACAAATGTTGAGTGTTAGAACATTTGTTCTTCTTCACTCACTCTGACACTTTGCCTATTAGTTGTATCTGGTTTCAAACAGTGAAACTCAGTGTTTTTGCATATTTTGATATGCAAAACAGTAAAGCAAGGCTAAATGTTCAGAATAGTGTGAAATGGGGAAATTTGATGTTTCTGTGTGGAAATGAAGGAGCCCAGGTGGCGCAACAGTTAAGCACTCAGCTGCTAACTGGAAGGTTGGCAATGTGAACCCAACCAGCAGCTCTGCTCTGCGGGGGAAGACTTGTTGATCTTCACCTGTAAAGACTGCAACCTAGCAAGCCCTATGGAGCAGTTCTGCTCTGTCACATGGGGTCACTACCAGTCGAAAATCAGCTCGAAGGAACCTGTCAACAACAACATGAAAATGTAGAGTGTGATTTAATTTACCTGGTTTTTCATATTTCTGGAAATTTATTTAATAAATACTATTTGTTCTGCTCTGTTTTGACCCAAACATTTTTTTCGCAAATATCAGTGCTTCATTGACATCTTTTTCCAAAAAGCTCTTTTTACATATATTATCTATGAAACCTACTTGATATGAATTTTTCACTGTTTGATCATACTTCTTGTTTTTCACACCTAAGCAAAAGAAGAAATTGGTTTAAAATTGTACCCGTCTTGTGTTTATTGAACACATGGGTTGAAACCTTAGCTCCTGGAGCCTCAGAGTCCTCTTCTGTAGGTTGACAACAACAATGGTTCCCACTTCCTAACCTCATGGCAGGTATCTTCTGTGTAAAGTGCATAGCACAGTGCCTGGAACACAAGTAAGTGCTTGGTAAGTGTTCCCAGGAGAGGTAATAGGTTGGAGGTAGTAGGTTGGTGCTGAAATTCCATCACCCGCATAACGCCAAATACTATAGCAAAACCCAAGTATGTTTTAGATCAAAGAGACAGCTGAATCGTATTGTACTCATTATGGAGGTTTGTACTGCTTTATATAAAAGGTGTTTTCCTTAAAGGTGTGGGTCATCTTTTCTCCTTCATATATGTAATTTCATAATTATCTTATCATCCTTTTTATTATCAAGTAGGATCCTAGCCCATCAGCTTGGGGTTTCTCTACACTTTCATTGCTTCACCAAGTAGCCACTCCTAGGGACACTGAAATGCACTGGGCAGCTTCCTGGACTTGGGTTAGCTCTCCTGTAGTGTTCAGTCCAACTCCTCCCGTGCACCAAGCTCTGTGCTGGGTGCTGAGAAGGGACAGAGAAACAAGATCCCCAAGTCTAGCAGGGGACCCCAATATACTAATTGTTGCCATTGAGTTGATTCTGACTCCTAGCGACCCTATAGGACAGAGTAGAACTGCCCCATTGGGTTTCCAAAGACCAGCTGGTGGATTCAAACTGCTGACCTTTTGGTTAGCAGCCAAACGCTTAACCACTTCACCACCAGGACTCTGGATATGCCTAAGCTGGGTATTAAATAACAAAAGCGAGTGCAAGGCACAGGTGGAATATGGAGGGTCTGAGGGCTTCCAGGAGCTTTTCTAGAACAGGTGATAGGGACATAGGGCTTTGAAAGATGAAAGGTCTTCACAGGTAGGGAAAGGGTTGGTGGGAGGAGGGGATTCCAGGCAAGGCAAATAGCTTGCAGAAAACATGGAGTTGGAAAACAATCAAAAAAGCCTCATATATTGCTTGAATTGAAAATGTTTTGTGTTGCAATTTGTCATCTAAATCTTCATACTGTGTTGAGAGTCAAACACCCCTCTTAATCTTAGTCCATGAATATCCAGGCAGGAAGGAAAAGAAACTAACATTGACTGAGCACCCACAAGGCGCTCTGCTGGGTCATTCTGTATAGGTTATCTCATTTAGCTGCCACAGGTCTTCAGGCAGGTATTCCCATTTTAAAGCTGGGAAGCTGAGTCTCAGTCACATCAGGTAGCTGAAGCACGGCCACACAACCAGCACCTGAGAGAGCCTGAATTTGAACCTAAAGTTTTTACTTTCAAATACAGTGCCCATGAAATAGCACTGAAGTTACCGCTGATCCTTGGAATACAGGTGCAGTGTGGAGCACATGCACCCCAGAAAGAAGTTGAGAAGGGGATTGGTTTTTTCACTGCTGACCCTTCCTGTATCATTTTACCACTTCGTAGCCTTAGCTTTTTACCTATCTACCCCAGGTCCTCTTGTGCCTGTATCACAGACTATCAATAAAAATGAGAAGCTGTGTCAGACTTGACTTAGTTCTTTCTTTCATTGACTAAAAAGATTATTTTCAAAGAAATGGTATGGGGCAACAGCTTTCATTTTTGAGCCCCCCAGTCCTCTGCTGTAGGAGCAGTACGCGTCCTCAGAAATGCCCTCTGTCACTCTAAAGCATGGGCCATACTCCCAGGGATGGAAACTGACTATTGTTTTTTAGAGTGAGCTTGTATTGTTTTAATACATTTTTTAAAGTGTTAGATATTCCAGAGAGAGAGAGAGAAGGCTGTGTGAACGATGCTGTTGTTAATTTGGTGTTCTATAATCTGCCTTTCACGTGTGCATGTTAATTCAGTGGGAGGGCTCTGCATTTGTAGACCCAGCTAGGCTATTTAGCACAGTGCTGTGCCTAGAACTGATTGGAGGATTGCAAAGCTAGCAGATCAAAGTATGTACATTTCCTAAGAAAAGTACTCCATGTCCACATTGGAAGCAATAAATTATTTCCCTTTTTTTGCATTTGCAATTAAATCTTTCCAAACACTAGAAAGTAGCGAGACCACTAACAATATCCGTATCGTGTTCGGGGGCTTAGATGGTTCAGTCTGACTTGAAATAGAGACCTTTTGTTCTAAATTGATTTCAAAGCCAAGCCAATAGGTCAGCCCTTAATGATGAAGATACCATTCCAGCCCAGCCTCTGGTGGATAAAAAAAAATAAGCCAACATTAATTAACTCAGGTCCCATAGTATAGAAAACAGATGCTTTTCTCCTATTGCACAATTTTTTTTGTGTGTATTGATGTGTTCTGCTTTATACAAAGAATAACACGTTGGAAGTTAAAATTGTACATTTTTCACAATGGAGCCAGCCTTTAGTAGTGATGACAGCAGCATGAATTTACATAACAGATTCCAGCAAGTGCATGGGAGAATGAATTATGCTTGCTATCTCTTACACGGCTCCAGGCCAGCCCTGGGAGATTTAGTTTTGCATCGGGGCTGATCCGTTTCAGAGCAGACTCAGGATTTCCAGAACAACACCAAGGTTATTTCTAATCTGTGGAATCCCCAGGAGACTCCTCCCAGAGGTTTACATCTGCGTCATATATCTGGACTCAGTTCTTTGGCCAGCTTGGAAATGGCTTAAAATGAGATGATTCTCTAGAGGTATGGTGTTAGGTAGACTGTTTATCTGGTTATTCATCTCAACATTCATTCAGAATTGGAATACTTTCTTTTCCTAGAATGTGGCAGGCTAAAAGTAGTATAAGAGCTGCAGAGTTCTGATTTCTTTTTGGAATTAATGGACGTGCGATAAGATAAAGATGTTACCGTGTGGTAGTATAAACTCCAAACATGCTAAGCAGAAGTTGATTACCTGGTAGTGCCTGGTGTATTTTTTCTTTTGTACTAATGGGAGACAATTCATGTTTTGTTCCCAATCTACCAGACTGAGAGTGAGGAGAATGGACAAGCAGAAAACTTTTCCATGGACCCACAGCTGGAGAGACAAGTGGAGACCATTCGCAACCTCGTAGACTCCTACATGTCTATTATCAACAAATGTATCCGTGACCTAATTCCCAAAACCATCATGCACCTCATGATCAATAACGTAAGTGGTTCTGAGCTGTCTCGTTTTAACGTCCGGCCCATCCTGGCATGGTCATTGCTCACAGTCTCTTCCGTTCCTTTGTGATATTTTCTGGATGGCTGAAATACCTATTACCCAGATTCATCATTTTCCATTACAAGTGACAAGTGACTGACCAGTGAAAGGGAACTTAGGAAAGAAAATGTAAAACTAAAAAGTTCTCATTTTGCAGTGTTCCCCATTGGATGTCTCCTCTAGAAAGGTGTGGATTTGCTCAGAATAAAGTGCAGCAAAAATACCATAGCCAAGGTCATGGTATAAATTAGTTTCAAAGGCAGCAATAAAACCAGATGCCCTGGCTCCTAGACCTTGACATTAAACACAAAAATAAAGAAAGAGTGGGGGGAACGAAGGGAAGAAGGAAGGGAGAGAGGGAGGGAGAGAAGAAGGAAAAGCCACTTTTCTTTGAGTATTATTTTTACTACGTATGTAAAATCCCTTTTAACATATGCACTCATATTCTCTTGACATTTTCTTGTACAGAGTGTCTGGGCTCCTTTGTTCACTCCCAGAGCTCCCCGTTGAATACAAGGAAACTGAAGCATAGTGAACACCCAGCCCTGAGCCATGCATGTGTGTTGATTTTTTATTTGATTTAAAGTGAAGAGACCTTCAAGCGAGAGAATTAATGATGTAATCACAACTAGAAAACTAATACTTGGACTCCTAATTCTATAGTCCATTCCCTTAACCCTGCCGCTTCTATAAATGGCTTTGAGTGAAAAGCTAGTTGTCCCTCCAGAGCCTGTGAATTCCTAAAACAGGTCCCCGATTTCTGGTTTATCTAAAGCAGTGCTGTGGCCTTTCCTCTTTGAAACTGGAATGGCTACTCTGCCTTCTGAAAAAGGATATGTTTCAGCCAATTTTCATAAAGTTCAGAATTTGGTGGGCAGTTTCCTTTGAAAGTTTACATTAAGTGCTCTGCCACTCAAGCCTCCATATGGAATTGTTTAAGAAGTTTAAAGCCCAGCAGTAAATGCCTTGCCTCAGACATACTGTAAGCCTTTGTCTATTGAAATGCAGCAGCTGTTTCATTACTTAAACATACCAGGTAACAACGGCACAAAGAAATAGCAAGTTTATGGCAGGCGGTTCTTCTGGACAGGCTACAGGCAAAGCAGCAGAGTTTGGCTCCGGGACCCTAAAGCCAACACACACCTAACGCCCCCATGGCAGGCACATTTTGATGGCCTCTTCACCGCCGCTTACCCCACCAGAAGCTCTCCACCCGAAAAGCAAGGAAATGGATCCAGCTTTATTCTAAAATTGTGTGTGGCCCGTCGGCGCATAATCCTGTATATGAAACCCTCGGCATCAACACCTGATTCTGTGAGGTCCTCACATCAGCCTCCTGCTGAATAGCCATTCTTTTTCCCAGCTTGTAAATGAAGAAATTGAGGCTCCGAGAGGTTAGGAGACTTGTCCTGGAGCACACAGCTAAGGGCAGCAGAGTCAAGATTAAAATCTAGCTTTCTTCTTATAGTCTGGTGTTTTCTCATTTCAACATCAGATATTGGCCTATGGCAGGGTTAGGAAAACTGTAAGTGAGCCTTCTCAAAGTAGGGGTCTTCTCCTCCCCCTGAGGGTGTACATAGAGCATCTTCCTGGGGAGCTAATTTACTTGAAGATTTAATTGGGGGGTGGGAGGAGAGGAAGAAGATAGCTATTTTAACCAATAAGTAACTTAAAACACATTTCTCATATTAAAACAAGCCCAAATAATACAAAGTAGAATATAAAGTTTTTATGGAATTTTTAAAAGAACAAATATGAAACTTAAAGGCATCTCCCACCTATACCGTGAGCTTCTGGACCACTGAAGGTCCACTGGCACCTTGGTGGAAAATTAGTAACATGTGCCCTAGTTTCAAAACTTACTGTACTTTTAATGCACATGAAGAAAAATGTTATTTTAAATGTTCATTATTTGAGGAGAAAGACCGTCTTCAATGCCAGAGCACTGATTTCTTTCCAAGGGTCAAGAATTTACACTTGGATTTTCAGGTGAGAAAACTTCGTGAAGGGTGTTATTTTGAAAAAACAAAGCAATTTATAACGCCTTTTAAATACTATGAAATGGCATTGTACTTCTTGCATGTATGCGCAAAGATTTCCTTAAAGTCAGCCTATGGGTGAAAAAAGAATTATTGAAGCTTAACACTTGTGCAGAAAATGCACACCTCATAGTTGTCTAGCTATAACCAGCATCCTGCTCAAGAAACAGAGCTGGTCAGGACCCCAGAAACCCCACTCTTTGCCCCCTCAGCCCCCCGCGCAAAGGTGAGACTCGTGATTTCTCGCACCGTAGATTAGTTTTGCCTGTTTTTGAACTTTGGAATCATATAGTTTATGCTTTTTTGTGTCTAATTTCTTTTGCCCAGCTTTATGTTTCTGAGAGTCAAGGGCGCTGCTTTTTAAACAAGGAAATCTCCATTGGTCTTTATCGAAACTAAATCCCTGGAAAAAGGAAAGCAGGCTTAGGTAGATCTGAGATCTCCAAAAAAAGCACCAGATTCTTACCAAGCCGTCCTCTAAAACTACACTAAATTAAACATGGCAATTAAAATAACCTCCGTGGGCAGGTTTTGGTGCGTACTCTGGTCCTCCTATCCAGAAACGAAGCCGTTCCAAAGCAAGGGTCTCCTTGGTAACCGAGCTGCATGAAAACCCTAGAAATGTCTCTTCTATTTGTGAGGGCTTTGAACTGATCTTAGTAATAAAGACCAAGAAGGGTTAAGATCCAGACATATTTCAGGTTGCTACAGAAGAGAAGGTTTTTAACGGCCTCACATTCCTTTACGCTGAGCAGAACGACATGGCGCAGTAATTTCTGTTTATCTCGCCCGTAGAGGTTGCGCCGGCATGGAGCTTGGTGTGTGAGAATGTTTGAGAGCCATACAAATATAAGGTGCTATAATTAAAAGCATAAATATTATTTCAAATTTCACGTCCCAGCTTAATTAGTTTATGTTGTGTTCTGTGAGGCACTTTCTAAATGCTGTCCTCCAGGAGGGATCTACTTGGCCTCTAATGGTCCCGCAGAATTCTTAATTTACATATTTGTTCCCTAGACATACAGACTGCTCAGAAAGTCCCTGGGGTGTCTGGAAACTCCCCCGAAACCGCCCTCCTTTGTTCTAAACTCCAGTCATAGGCTTACAAGACTAGGCTAGCAGGAGGAAGGTAGAAGGGCCTTTCTAAAAATTTGCTTTGAATGCAAAAGAAAATGTTCATCTATGCTCTGTACTTAACTGTATGTCCTTGATGCCTGCACTACTACAACAGCTTTCTACTTGTTCTGCTACCTCGATGTACCCAATGCCAATTTAGCCTATGTACTGTAAAAAGAAAAAAAAGAAAAAGGAGCCCTGTTGGCACAGCGGTTAAGCACTCAGCTGCTAACCAAAAGGTTGGCAGTTCATACTCACTGGTGGCTCCATGGGAGAAAGACCTAGTGATTTGCTCCCATAAAGATTAAAAAATTACAGCCTAGAAAACCCTCTGGGCCGTTCTGCTCCATCACACGGGGTCACTATGAGTCGAAATAGACTCAGTGGCACCTAACAACAACAACAACTGTAAAAACAATAGCTTTTGTTTATTGAGCGCTAACCATATGCTGGGCATTGTGTTAGAGGATTTATACTCGTTATTTCACTTAATCTTCACAACAACTCATGAGGTAGCTACTGATATTCCCATTTTACAGATGAGGAGCCTGGGACCCAAAGAAGTTATTTGGCCCAGAGCAATAAGTGTTAGAGCCGTCATATTCCAAAGCCCGTGCTCTTAGCCCACTTAGCTGTATTGCCGTTTTCTCTCACACTACTACAGGCAGTACCCAGGTTACCAACACCTGACCAGTAGTTAAGAACCAACCCCCGCACAGCCTATTATATTAAAATTTGAGGTTCATACAATGGTTCCTAATAACAAAGGGGTGCTACTTTGTGATGTACATCACACATTATTATTATTATTACTGTATTATGTTAAAGAGGTTTTAGTGTATCTGGAAGTGTTTCTTTAATGTTTTTGATACACAGAAAGGTACACTATGTACAATATACTAAGACAAACATTTGACTAACTGACGTTAGATACAAACTGTACTTAACTGTTCTGACTTACAGATTCGACTTAAAGACAAACTCAAGGTGGGGGGGGTGTGGAATGGGACTGCCTGTAATACCCATTATTTGAAAACATTGCCAAAACATTTGGATGGCAGGAAAGCGTTAGTCGTGTGACATTTTTAGTGGAAGAGTTGAGTCAAGGCAGATCTTTGATCAGAATGGTGAAACAGGCCCTCACTATTTTATTTTGTGGTTTGTTTGACAGTTGCTTCTTAATTCAGATCTGCTTTAAATCTATTCTTGGAAGAAGCATCTTTTAAATTGTGTTTAGTAGATTCTAAGTGATACTCCAGTAAAATGTAAAGCTTCAAAAGAGCTTAACCCAATTGTTGGCCATTGCCAGGAAAATTGTCTGGTTTTGAGTTGCACCGTCTGTCCAGGCACACACACATACACCCAACAATGGAAGATTGGTGCACGTGTCTCTGACTCCTCGAGTACCTGCAAGTGTGTTTAGAAGTGAACGAATATTCAAGAAAGTAAAAGAAATATCCCTCAAGCCAAACTTACTGTCTTTTTTTGTAAACCTGATTTTCTTTCTTGCCTTTTGATCTTCTATGCTTTTACTCAAACGCAGACCTCAGCACTTGAGGTGTCTGTAA
This sequence comes from Loxodonta africana, assembly GCF_030014295.1. Lineage (NCBI taxonomy): Eukaryota > Metazoa > Chordata > Mammalia > Proboscidea > Elephantidae > Loxodonta > Loxodonta africana. The sequence continues at coordinate 207,133,533 of NC_087344.1, read as the reverse complement.
TTGTTTCTTCTACTTTGGCCTTCACGTCCAAATCACAAATCACACCACATTCGGTTGACTGTTCATTTACAATGGCATTATATTTACCCACACTTTCTATTCCACAGTAGCCTTTCCATAGCAAACCCTCGTCTTCTCATGAGTGATCTGCAAAGTCTTCTAACACATTTCTTTACCTCCACTACCACCCTTGAAAATTCTTTTTCAATCACAGCCAGATTAATTTTTCTAAAAACTCTCTTTTATTGTTTTACTGACTTGCTTAAAAGCCTTCCATGGCTCTCCATTGCCAAGTGGATGAAGTTCAAACGCTTTTCCTTGGCATTCAAGGTTTTCACATCTGGCCCCAGCCTCCCTGGCCAAATTTACCTTCCTCCACAACTATCACACATGGGCCCTCGACTCCACCAGACGGTTCCCTGAACACGTCTTGTATATTAGATTACATCCATGTTTGAATCACTCTTGGTTTAAGAAAAGGCTCAGGGAACAGTTTTCATTTCACCACAATGAAGCTGTGGTTGATTTGAATTTTTTAATTTATAGAATTATTTACATGTTTTGATACTTTTAAAAAATAATGAACAATTTGCAAGAAGGGCACTGATCAAAAATTCAGAAAACAGTAAATGCTGGCAAGGCTGCAGGGAGCTGGAAACTCTTCTGCACTGCTGGTGGGAGTGTAAAATGGTACAATCACTACGGAAAACGATACAGTGCTTCCTTAGAAAGCTGGAGGTAGAAATACCGTATAAGCCCGTAATCCCACTCCTAGAATCATATCCCGGAGCAATAAGAGTCGTCACATCCTATGCACATCCATGTTCACTGCAGCACTATTCACAACAATAAAAAGATGGAAACAACCTAAGTGCCCATCAACAGATGAATGCATAAACAAATTATGGTACATAACACACAAAGGAATATTATGCGCAAGGGTGAAGAACCGTTGTGAAACATCTCACAACATGGATGAATCTGGAGGACATTATGCTGAATGAAATAAGTCAATCACGAAAGGGCAAATATTGTATGAGACCGCTATTATAAAAAGTCAAGAAAAGGTTTCACACAGAAGAAAGCAACCTTTGAGGTTACAAGGGATTGGAGGGAATCAGTAACTAGATAGTAGACAAGTGTTAACTTTGGTGAAGGGAAGTACAATATACAATATAGGGGAAGTCAGCACAACTTGACCAAGGCAAAGGAAGACACTTTGAGGAACACAAGGAAAAAAAAAAGAGAGAACCACAGTAAATACTGTAGCATATACAATACTACAGCAACAGTAAAAACAAACAGTAACTTACAAGCAGATATGTATGCTGAACAGGGGTAGGAGGACGTACAGGAGTATACCCATGTGCTTATATAGGTTAGGCTGTAGATTTTTTACACACACATAGTTGTATGTACAGCATGTATACTCATGTATATACTAGAGCACAAAGGGAGCACAGTCCTAGAAGCTCCCTAGACACATCCAAACACCAGGAAGGACCAAGTTTCTGGAGCTGAGGGCTGGGGGACGATGCTCTTGAGGGACATCTAGGTCAATTGGGATAACATAGTTCATAAAGAAATAATCTCTATCCTATCTTGATGAGTTTGTCTGAGGTCTTAAAAGCTTGTGAGCAGCCATCTGAGATACGGCTATTGGTGCCATCCCAAAGGAGAATGAAGAAAACCAAAGACACAAGGAAAATATTAGTCCAAAGGACTAATGAATGACATGAACCACAGCCTCCACCAGCCTGAGCCCAGAAGAACTAGGTAGTGCCTGGCTACCACCACCAACCACTGTAACAGGGATCACAATAAAGGGTCTTGGACAGAGCAGGAGAAAAATGTAGAATAAAATTCAAATTCACAAAAACAAATCAGACTTACTGATCAGACAGAGACTGGGGGAACCCTGAGACTACGGCCCCCAGACGCACTCCTAACTCAGAACTGAAGCCACTCCTGAAGTTCACCTTTCAGCCAAAGATCAGACAGGGCTATAAAATAAATTAATACAGATGAGGAACGTGCTTCTTAGATCAATCCGCTATAAAAAACAAAATGGGCAATATCTGCCCAAAAGCAAAGACGAGAGGGCAGGAAGGGACAGGAAAACTTGACGAATGGAAACGGGGAACCTGGGGTAAAAGGGGGAGAGTGCTCCATTGCAGGGATTGCAACCAATGCCACTGAACAATTTGTGTATAAATTTTTGAATGAGAAAATAATTTGCTCTGTAAACTTTCACCTAAAAAAAAAAAAAGCACAATAAAATTTTTTTAATTCAAATATATTTTAAAAAATGACGGTGTATGTTTTAGATAGGAGCCCTGGTGGCGCAGTCATTAAAGTGCTCAGCTGCTAACCAAAAGGTTGGTAATTCAAACCCAACAGCCGCTCCACAGGAGAAATGTGTGGCAGTCGGCTTCCATAAAGATTGATAGCCCTGGAGACCCTCTGGGACAGTTCTGCTTTGTCCTGTAGGGTCGCTACAAGTTGGAATCGACTTGGCTGCAGTAGATTTGGTTTGGTTTTTGGATGTTTTAGACTCTGGTCATCTCTGAGTTACAAACTGAACTACAGCCCAGGAATTTTGAGCACCTGACAGATGTTCTGTTGTTTGTCTGAATGGTAGCAAATATATTTGCCTTCTAACCACAAGATTGACAGTTCAAACCAAGCCAGGGCACCTTAGAAGAAAGTCCCGGCAATCCGCTTCCGAAAGGTCACAGCCGTGAAAACCCTACGGAGCACAGTTCTACCCTGCACACGTGGGGTCGCCGTGAGGAGGGGTCGTCTTGATGGAAACTGGTTTGGTTTTGGGTTTGGGTTTAGCCTTTCTTACAGATACCCAGTGACCCTGGATAAGTGTTAATTTTCTCATTTAACAGAGAAAGTGAAAAATCAAAATTGGCTTGTTTTTGTAGGCTTACTCGCTACACCACTCTAAAATAATGGTGTTCACACAGGCAAGTCGTCTTTTTAAGCACTCAGTCACAGTGGGGTGGTGGAAGGAGCACTAGACCTCAAGTCGGAAGATTTGGGATCCAGCTGAATGCCCTGTCATTTTGGGGAAGCCACTCAAGCTCTCTGACCTTCAGTTTCTTCATCCATAAAATTGAAAAAAATTTGTTTTCTAGGTATATGGGGAGAATTAAATCACGTAACTTAAAATCCATGGTGTCTTAGATTGGAAGAGACACGGTGATTGGTGCTGACCTTCTCACAGCTATACAACAACGTAACCATCCTTTCTGTGCTTATTCTGCCACAAAAGTCCCTCTCCTGAGACTCACACGTATTGCTCACACTTTGTTTTTATGTGTCTGTTAACTGTGAAATCACTCTTGGTCCTAATTCCACTTTTGAGACAACACTGAAACCTGGGGTCTTAACAATAGGCCAGTGACTTTGGTAAAAGCTAGGTAAAGGGCTGGGAATGCAAGGCTTGGAAAATTTAAGTTATTACACAGATTTTTTTTTTCTGTCTTTATTTCCTGTTCAAAATGCTGTTGCTTGCCTCCCAGTACTTTCTCCTATAAGCCAAGCGGCCTCAGACAGCATCACTGGAACGCCTGCACAGCCAGCAAGCCCTGTCCTGGTGACGGCAGGGTTTGGCCCTTTCCTCAGCTAATCTCGGTTATTCTTTTCAACACCTGCAGACAAGAGGAAAACCTTTTACTGGCACCAGTACTAAGGATGGGGATGATAATGAAGCAAATAAGAATAACCAGATGCACAATGCTTCCTCTTGCCAGAGTGGACATTTGTGGACTTTGTCCACAGCCTCTGAAAATCTCAGCCACCTTTAGACCATTGAGTCACTCATTCATTCCCGCTTTTATTTTTCTGTGGTGATCTGACAGGTTAAAGATTTCATCAATTCAGAGCTCCTAGCACAGTTATATTCTTCAGAGGACCAAAACACCCTGATGGAAGAGTCTGCTGAGCAGGCCCAGCGCCGGGATGAGATGCTGCGAATGTACCAGGCGCTGAAAGAAGCGCTAGTGATCATTGGTGACGTCAGCACTGCCACCGTGTCCACCCCTGCGCCGCCTCCAGTGGACGACTCCTGGATACAGCACTCTCGCAGGTAGGAAGGTGCTCCCCACCTCGCCGGAATCCCACTGAACTTATCCAATATCCTTTTCTAAGAGAGATTTCTCAAACTAGTAGGAACCTAAAGAAAAGAAGGAAAGAGAGATGTTTAAATTTAGGAATGAGAGGGCCAGATTATCATAACTCTGTTTAAAAATAAGCACAGTATATCCTTGCAATGGAATATCATGCAGCCGTTAAAAAGAAAAAGGTGGTTCTGTAAATACTGAAATGAAAAGATAGTCGAGTTCATGTGAAGTTTTTTTTTTTTTAAAAAAGTAAGTTGTAGAGTAGTGTGTATAATATGCTGCCATTTATGTACCAAGAAAAAGGAATTTATATGTAGAGAGAAAATATACATCTGTACATAGTAGAGCACAGTTAAAAGGACACACAGAAACTGCCACGGTGGTCATCTTCGCAGAACGAAAGGTGGGTGAGGGAACTTACTTTCCACCCTTTACTCTTTCGTACCTGTTGACTTTGGCAGCCTGTATCTGAATTACTCAGTTAAAAAAAAAAAAATAGTAATTTTTACAATTAGGAAGTTATAAAATATTTTTTCAGATGAATTCAGACATGAAGCAGGAGTGGGCAAATTGCTGTCTGTCTTTTTCCTCAGGTCACCCCCTCCAAGCCCTACAACCCAAAGGAGGCCAACACTAAGTGCTCCCCCCACGAGGCCCACATCCAGCCGAGGACCAGCTCCTGCCATTCCCTCTCCAGGCCCACACGCTGGGGCCCCCCCAGTCCCATTCCGTCCAGGCCCATTACCTCCTTTTCCCAACAGCGCTGACTCATTTGGAGCCCCCCCGCAAGTCCCATCTCGGCCCACGAGGGCCCCTCCCAGTGTTCCAAGGTAAGGAGTGGAGCAAAACAATGGCAGGGAGGCTCTATGGTTCTCTTCTTGTAGTGGGACAGACAAAACGGATTTGAAAAAGAAAACTGCGAAAATGTTATTAGGTGTGTTTGCAATATTCGCCCTAGAGGGGGATCATGGGGAAGTTGCTAAGCCTGTTGTACCATTTAAAGACCAATATGTGGTCAGTAAAGCCTCTCATTTATCAACTGGCACATACAAGATGGAACAAAAGAAAACTGGGTCCAAATGAATGGCATTTATAGGACTTAACTGAGGGCTTTGAAACAAAGGAGCTGTGGCTGGGCTGTGGTGTGACATCTGCTCAGTGTCGTGGGCCTTCTGTCTTACCAAAGGAATAATAGAAAACCACTGACTTCAAGGAGTATTACCCATCTGCCCTCTGAACTATGGTTCTTAAGCCCAATATTGTCAAGTTTAATATAAAAAAAAAAAAAAAAACTGTTGCCGTCAAGTCGATTCCAGCTCACAGCAACCCTAAAGGACAGAGTAGAACTGCCCCATAGGGTTTTTAAGGAGTTCTGGTGGATTCGAACTGTCGACCTTTTAGTTAGCCCCTGTAGCTCTTAACCACTACGCCACCAGCGTTTCCTAAACCTTAATGTAGCTGGAGTAAAATCTGGCTGTTTAATCTGCAATTGTTCAAAAACAAACAAAAAAAACTATGCATGCAGAATTTAACATTAGACATAATGATTGCTGTGTGTGATGACCAGCTGTGTGTAGGAAACAGAACATCCTGCATTTCAGTGACACATTTGGACACAATTATAAGCAGCTCTTCAGGCCTAAATGTGAAACAAAACAGCTAATAAGTAAATGCAACTTACTAGATTCTCATCTTCATACATTTACAGTCAAAATATATACAATGTGTAAACCCTGTAGATTCTTAAGTTAGAAGGCATTAAATTTTTTTTTTCCAAATTTAAAAAGGAAAGAAAATGAGCACATACAAAAAGTTAATTATTTAAAAAATCAATTCAGAGAATAAAACTATTCTCATGCTCCACGAAGGAAACCCTGCTGTATCTGTACTGTGAAAACGGAAGTGACTGGGGCTTTGAATGTGCCCACCCACCCATGAAGGTGCTTATATTTTCATTCTGATCTTCAGGTTGTGGGGTGTCTGAAGAGCAGGAAGGGGATCCTAAACTAGTAAACAGAGGGTGGCGTATTGGGAATAGCAGGAGGTTGGGAATCAGGAGAGCTTGAGTGCCGAAGGCCTCGGGCATCTCTTTCAGCTCTGAGCTGGGCCTCGGGCATCTCTTTCAGCTCTGAGCTGGGAGTTCCACATCTCTGAAATGGGGAGAAGTCAACAACAAGGCTGCTGTCCAGATCACATGAGAAGGAGTCTAATAAGCTGTAAAGCACGTGATTGTTACTAAGTGTTATCGTTTTGGTCCTCATTAAAGAGGAGATATGCCCTCTCAATCCTACTTATACCTATTTTTTCCCCTAAACTTAATAGGTTTGGCCTATAACATATTTGGAACTGAGCTAAACATCTAGTACTAATAGTGACAATAGCCAGCACATATTGTGCTCTTGCTGTTGTGCTGGGCGATGTCCTCAGAGCGCTACACAGACATTGTTTATTTAATGCCCACAACAGCCCAACAAGATAGATCTATTTTACGGATGAGGTGCCGAGGCTAAGCAACTTGCCCCAGACTGCTCGGCCAGTCGATAGTGGAGGTGGGATGGAATCCCCAGCAGGCTGACTCCACAGCCCAGGCTCCTAACCACTACACCAGGATTTCTCAGCCTTGGCAATACTGACACTTGGGACCAGATAATTCTGTTGTGGGTGGCTGTTCTGTGCATTGTAGGAAGTTGAGCAGCATCCCTGGCCTCTACCCATTAGATGTCAGTAGGCGCAGTTGTGACAACGGAAAAACGACTCCAGGCTTTGACAAGTATCCCCAGGAGGGGCAAAATCACCCTCCTCCCCGAGAGCCACTGTACTGTACTATTCAAAAGCACTTTACTCACTTGGGAAAAACGCACGCGATTTCATCAGTGAGCCCCGCTATAAGCGAGCTCAAATGTATTGGTTTAGAAAACCTCAGATTGACTGGGAAGGTGTCTGCCATTGTGCCAGGAAGGCATGGAGGCGACGGGGAGGAGGGGTAGGGTTGGGAGTGGGGAGGCGGAGTCGGTCCAGGAGCCTTGAAGTGGGCTATTTTGTCTGTTTCGCTGTCAGAAGGAACCAGAGCAACCTGGTGGTGCCTGTCCTCGGGAATGAACGTGCATGTCTTGTCTGCTCGCTTGGCTGCTTTACCTCTTAGTTTCAGATAAGCCAGCTTGCCAGAAGCCCTTCAAAAAATATCATCTTTTGAATGCTAAACTGATTTGTTAAGCGTGCTGGAGTCGCTGTTGGTATTTCTGAGCTCGCAGGCAGAAGGAGCCAGGTGGGAAATGGTAGCCTGTGCTGGGCAGCTGACTGGGCCACTGGCAGCAGAGCTGGAAAGCGGAGCCACCGGTTAACCTGCCGGCACTGGGGAACTTACAGCACAATGGTCGCATTATTCAAAGATTCTAGAATATTCTTGTTAGAGTCGGAGTTAACTTGATCTAGCCCTGCAAAGAGTCCCAAATGTAAAATTGAAAAGGGAGTAAAAGAGGAAAGTTGGTGGTTTTGTGCTGAGCCTTCAGTTTAAGTGCCAGTTCAGCACGTGGGGAGGGGAACCCCTCCGGGGAGGGGAACCCCTCCAAGCAGGGTCACCTGCGAGAGCGAGAAAGACTGTCAGGGTCCTTATGCCCATTAAAGCCCAGCTTCAGATGGAGACTTCTCACCACACAAAGTCTGTTTTTAATAAAAGCCAGAGCAGGAATCCTACCAAATGCAAGCCAGAAATGGGGTTTAAGATTTCAAAAAGAGAGAGAGGAAACGAAGGAAAGTAAAAGAGAAAGAAAGAAGCTGAGGGAAGTTCTTGCTGAAACGTTACCTTGTTCTATTTATTTATATCGTCCCTTTTCCCCCCCGTGATTGGCCTCCGTTTTCTCCATTAAAAACCGAAACAGTTGAAATGCCATTATCCATCATCTCCAGGAAAACAACCCTTAGCTTTCCAAGAAGGAAGTTTGATTTTTTTCCCCCCAAGTTCTTTGCTTTCTTAAGGGCCCTTTCTCCTCTCTTATCTGAAACCAGGAACTCGTAACGTGACAAGACAGCACAAACAGTGTCCTGCCAGCTCCCTGTTGGGCTTTAATATTACAAAGGCAATAACTGAACTTCTAGCGGCAAAGAGGTCTGCCATTCAGCACGTGCCTGTGCATGGCTTTCTAGTGGATAACTCACGGCTCTGTTAGCAAGCTGTGGTCTTGACTTTTAAGAGCATACGTACTTTCATTTTAACTCTATTCAAAGGTAACCAAAGCACTTAGAGTTGTACAGAAACCACGAGTGTCGTTATTACTCTTTCCTTCCACTTCAGTGTAAAGGGAGAGGAAGAGGGAGGAGGAGGTGGAGTCACCTTGGGCCCAGCTTTTCTCAGCTGCTCAGGCTGTCCTGGTTTACCTGCACCGAGCCCTTCAGTGAGGGAGCTGGGAATATTGCAGCCTACGTGCCTGTTTTAATAGTTCCACCTGAACTAGGGGGGCCTCTCTATCCATTCCTTACCACTATGGATCCTTCTGTCATTAGAAAGTGTGCACAGATCTGTGATTTGTGGGACACTTTCTATTGCCAGAATGTTTGGTTTGCCCCCTTCCCACTCATCCCCACCCAACTTCTCTGGAGGGGCTAAAACTCTGTTGTTTGAAAATCCCAGCCAGCCGTGTACTAGCTTAGGAAGATAAGCCTAGACACCACTGCCTCCTTAGAGCCCCTGTTCTCTTAACTGAAGATCCAAATCTTCACCAGACACTAACTTGAGGGCTGAGGTAGTTATTTTTGGTTACAGCTTCTTAAAACTAGTTAAGTGGGGATCACATCCTTTGACATTAACAGAACAAATTAACTGATTCAGAGTGTGTTTTTCCTGGCCACAACTGACTCTGGCATTATTTCACTCATTTGTCTTCTCTTCTCCCCATTCCTCGGACTAAGCTGTTTTGCAACGGTCAAAAGGGGACAAGGGTGGGAGGAAGGGTCTCTGTCCAAGGAAACGCAGACTTCATTTACCTCATCACTCAACCTTCAATTCAACCCACATGACCAAAAAAAAATTGAAAAATGGAACAACTTTCTTTTAACCACCCTTGTCCACCAAGTCTGATGATGTCATTTTAAAAAATGGCAAAAAATCACCAAGGGGTTTGACCTCTACTCGAGCTCATCTAGATGGCAGAAACACAGGGTGGAAACTGAGAAGAGCTTCATCCCAAGTCTCTGGGGAGCCATGTGGTAAGCCTGATGCCCTGTTCTACCTGCACAGCCCCATCAGCGTCAGGACCATCCCAGGGCCTCCTACCTGGGCCCAGCCTGGCTCACGCGGTTTCCATGACGTTACACGAGCGTCTTACCCCAATCCCACATTCTCAGTCATTTCTTCTGAAATCAACCACCCCCAAACACATATAAGCCCCTCTATGTAAAGAGACAATTAACGCACCCTTTTTTTTTTCTCTCTCTCTCTCTTTTCAGAGATAAAACCACTTGGTTCTCCTTATAATTTACTTTAATCCTGTCTTAAGTGTTTGAGCTTGATGGCCTGCAATGTTTTATCTCTTTTACTTAAATTCTGTGTTGATGTCATTTACAATGAGTACAGAATTCCTTTCACTTAGGGATAAGGTCTCCTTGTTTTGTTTCTTTCCAGCCAGTCCCCCAAATTTTGAGTAAGGACAAACCCACGGTTGTTATGAGTGTGTCATTGCATCCCTAACATCAAGGTTTGGTGCCATGAAGGATGAAGCTGCAGAGCCTTGAAGCCGTGGGCTAAGGGTGTATGGACGATTAAGCAACTGCTGTGACCAGCCTGCGTCTGCCGCCCCTCGGCCACGCGCTGGACGCTCCCTGGCTCCCTCCCTCCCGCAGCTCTCTCAGATTGTGACTTCTTTTAGACACTGAGTGTCGCTTGGACCACTGATGAATTCTTCTTGTAATTTCTGCTCTCAGCCTTGAGCTTTCTATTCCACTAGCTATCCTCCCCCTTTCAAGAACAAATAAATTTGTAATTAGGTATTCTGATATTCAGGGAATTTTTTTTTTTTTTTTTTTAGCAACTGGATTTCAAAGTCAAGCAAAGATTTTTAAGAGTATAATTGCCAAGAATCAAAACAAATTGAGGATTTTCTTTCTGATTCTTGATATTTTCAGCGCTTCACCAGGCTAGTGTGTGACAGAATTTGTGACTGAGACCCCAGATGCAGTTAACAGTTTGTTGCAGGTTTAAAATGAGCTGTCATGACGCTTAATGTACTTCAAGGAAAACAGAAATTCAGTCACATGCTGTTTACTAAAGAAAGTGTCCAGTTGAACTTAAGCCCCTCAGTTAAATATCCCATCAAAAGCCTCATTAGAACTCCATTATGGTTCTGGTTGTAACGTAGTATTTCACTGAGGTGAATCCGTGGTTAACGTCAAAGTTTCTCATTCTTCGGGTCTTGGTTTCAATCTGGTTTAAGTGAAAGTAAAATTAGTTTGGTGGTTTCCTCCTTGGGTCTAGCAAGCTGGAGCCTACTTGACACAAACATCCCCACCCTCCCACAGTAGAGAATGACTGGCAGTTTGTTTAGGCGAGGCCTGGGAACAGAACTGCCAGCGTTCCTAAGGTCAGAATCAATCCGGGAGCTTTGCAGACGCATCAGGTAGACTTCAGATTGTCTTTCAGGTTTCTGTGTATCCCTGACTTTGCCAAACATCCAATGTCGGATGGAAAAGAAAAAAGGGAAGGGTGGGGGGGTCCAGGTCAGGCAAGATGGGAGCAACGTAAATGCAGACGGCCGGCCGGCAGCAGTAAACGTAACAGGCTCCGCTTTAGCCCCGTGGAAGCCGGCCTTCGGCTAACCAAGTACAACTGCATCCATGTCCCGTGACAAATAATATCAAATAGCTGGGTCGTTGTTCTCTTTGGGGCTCTGCATTTCTGCTGTCGAAGGGAAAGCCGCTTCAAGTTTCGGGGTACCCAGCCCTGCCCTGGGCTTCACCTGAGCAATAGAGAGCCGAGACGGGAGTCTGGCAGGGGGGCCGCTGGCCAGTGAAAAAGGCACAAACGGTTATTATTCTTCCTGTGGCCATCCAGCAGCAAATTGTCACCAGCTGGAATCTGCTGAACGTTCCTATATAAAAGTTGGTGTCAGCTCAAAGACAAGAAAAAAAATTCTCCCCATTGTAAGCAGACAGCTCTGTAGACACACACAGGCTAGCACTTGGATTTCATCACCGCCCCCTGTGGTCCCTCACTGTGAGCAAAGACTTCACGTGTAGACGGTTACCGTCAGGTGATGGGTCAGGGCACACCCTGAGTCAGGGCTCGGTCACCTCTAGATCTCGTCCAGGCACCAAATGCAAGAATGGGCTGCCGGAGTGTCCTCCTTTCCCTCTGACTTATCAGTTACAGGAAAGATGAGAAGCAAAAGTTAAGTCACGCTTAAGGCTTTAGCCTATGACAGCCAGGACCTTCACAAAGAAAATGTAAATATTGCATCTTTCACTCAGGGCGTGCCTTAAATGCTTATCTCGGGCAATGAGAGAAAGGAGTTAAGGATTTAGCTGAGGGTTTGGTGGCTTTTGTCTGCTTATCGTAACTGCATTGCTGCTCAGATGTAGAATTCTGAAACGCCCGACACTGAAGTCCTTTAGCTTATTCGTGCCAACATACTGTAAGCATTGTCAGGGGAGCCTCTGCCTCTAAACACATATTTACACCCTTCAGTTGCCAGATGAAATCCATCTGGCTTACCAAACATTGTTTCCAAAAGCATATGACACTTTAGGTTCTGGCCAAGGTTTTAGAAAGCGGGGTGGGGGCAGTGTTGGAAGGGAGAATGTGCAGGCGTGAGTCAGGATTGTAGCAAAATTCCTAATTACTCATAATCAGTGGCAAGGCCATTACTCAGAAACAGAGGGTTCTCAGGCTTCACGAAGTCAGCATTGTCCGCGTGAGGAGTCGTTTTAAACACTGAAAAATAGGACAAGGTGTCAATATTCTTGCTGATCTTGTGGGAACCCCGGGAATGTGCGAGATTAATATGAAATTGAGAAATAAACTGCATTTCTTCCCTTCTCTTCTGGTGAATCCACATGCATGTTGTGGCCACAGTATTAGTGTTTAGATGAAGTCCAGGTCACATGGCAACTCTCTACACAGGCCAGAGTCTAAACCCACAGTTAGCAAGTGCCCTAATTTCTTGAATGATTTTGGAACTATTCCCATCGGCACTAGCAAATGTCCACTCCTATTTTCCAGTCAAGCAGCCCTGGTGGCACAGTGGTTAAGTGCTCAGCTGCTAACCGAAAGATCTGTGGTTCGAACCCACCAGCCACTGAGAGAGAAAGATGTGGCAGTCTGCTTCCATAAAGATTGCAGCCTAGGAAACCCTGTGGGGCAGTTCTACTCTGTCCTGCAGGGTTGCTATGAGTCAGAATTGTGGTAAAATTCTTAATTACTCATAATCTGTGGCAAGGCAGTTACTCAGAGAATTCTAAATCTTCCTGAAGTCGAACATTTTTCCCCACTGGGAGTTCAATGCTGAAAAATAAGAGACAGTGTAAATACTCTTCTTGCTGATCTTAGGGGAACCCAGAATAATATGAAATTTAGAAATAAGCTCCGTGTCTTACCCTCTTTTTGGCGGAAGGGATAATGGCAAGTTACAAGGGCTGTGAACCAACTTAAAGGGAGATTAAGTTAAAGACCTGAATCACCACCACCGAGACAGACCATCACACCAGCATCCCCAAGCATCTCTGGCGGTTTTGAAAACTAAGCAGAGGTGAGGCAGTGCAAGGAGACCCTAGGTGGCTTTGCATAGGATCTGGGCTATTATCAATGGAAAAGACCTTATTTTATAATCCAGTAGCCCAGTTGCCTCACACCGTGTGAATACCACCTGTATTTGGTTTCAGATTTTCATGAGGCATCATCAACTAAATGTATTTTCAGCCTGTTTACTTAAATCAGTAACACTCATTTGAGGTATGTTGTTTATCTCAAAAGATAAGTACACATCCTCCTTCATGTACACTGAGACCTCTTAGGAAAGCAGGAGAAGAAAACGATTTTTGAAATCATGTTGAAACTCAGAGTCAGTACCATGTGTATTTTTTTAAGTTTATATTAGGATTATTCTCAAAGCCAATTTTAAGAGTGAATGAAATTTTTCCCTCAAGGAAATCTACTCTTAGGATTGTGCTCAAGGGCCTTCGCCAAGTAAGTCTGCACCGCAAGACCACCATTCATGGAGGAAAAGCTACAAAAACTCATGGCACCATCTGCTTATTTTTAAAACAACTAGAATTCCTTTTTGGTTGTCAGTAGTGTTGGAAAATATTTTAATAACTAAAAGAATAAAACTTCACATGAGGCAAATTCTACCTTAATTATTGCCTCTTGGGGTGGAAAATTAAGGAAATGTCAGTGTATGTACTAACTGGAAAACCCACTGCAGTAACCTCCCTCCACACACCTAGATCTAAAGTCAGAATAAAACCCATGTTCTGCATGTCATTTGAGTTAAAGCAAACTTGTAGTCTTAGCTCTAATAACAGTAGCATCCAGGTACTCAGGACTAAAATTAGTGGACCAGAAATATCCCCCTGATTCATCCATCAATAGGCTTTGATGAATTTACTTAAATGCACCACAGTTCCATTTATGAATCTGTAATGACGGCTGTTGATACGGTGGCCTGATTTGTTTTCATGTTCAAACACTCCACGTCACCTCATCGCCACCTCAATACTTGGAAACTATATGGTGTATCGAAAACTCATCTTAAAGCACATTAAAAAAAAAAATTACCTTTGAGTAAATATGTTGAAATATTGGTTCTCGTCTTTCCTTAAAAAGTTGATGTATGATTGATTACGTCTTATAGATTTCCTTCGTTTTTCTGTCCCCAACTCCTCCAACCCAGGCCCTTTCTCACCATGTGGCTGTTTAATATATATTGTTCACTCAGGCCCCTAGGTGACCGAACAATGCACAGGGCGGTCATGCCAATAACCATGGCTACAGTAGTGTTCCAAAGCCCCCTCCCTGAAGAGCAAGAACTTTCAGCAAAATATATTTGAGGGTCACACAGAATCTGTGCAATTTAGAAATACTTTCCTAGTCTCCGCAGATTGTTCATAGTTTTCAGTTAAAATGTTATTTTTTTATCATTAAAGTTTGCAATTCTAATTTTTTCTATGAGTTTCAGATCACTTATTAAATGCAAGTGCATTTTGCCATGTGAAAATGTGTAGGTGTAATAGCGAAGGCTCAGCAAGTAATGTTCCGTTAGAAAAGCAAACTTTTAGAAATCCCCCCCTCACGGCTTTCTCACCGCACCCCCGCTCCGTACCCCCGTCCCTGTGACTCCCCTTGTCTCTCAGCGGGGCCCTACACCTTTAATTACTTATGTCAGACACCTGCCTTCTCACGGTGCTTGGCAGGCCAGCAGGATGAAGTCATGATCAGAAGAAAATGTTCCGGTTCTTTAGCATCACCCATGGACATCGCTATTCCAAACAGTTCTTTGAGGATGAGAACTCAGCTGCCTTGGGATCCCTTGGCCTAGTGTTCTCTAGGAGTGTGGAGGGACAAAACTGTAAACTTTCTTGATCCCTTCTAGAATAATCAAAATATAGATGGTATCTGCCTCTGCCTGGTCTTTCAGTGTTGTTTGTTACTGGTTAGACGTAAGTGGGAATGGAGGCCGTTCATTTATGAACGTTTCGGGTGTACTTTCCCTGAATCCAGCCGTCTTTTAAGCACAGGCTCCTCTGGTCCTACGGCAGTGTTTTCCTGAGAGCATATTTTGTAGCCTATTTCTCCCGGATGATGGCAGTTTTTGTAAGACGGATGCCTAGAAGACATATGGTTTTCATAGATTTTTCCGTCTAGACTAGCTTTATTTAGTGACTTTTGGTCTGAATTGGTCTAGTTAAAGTTTCTGTAGGAGCTTGTATAAAAATTTTAAATGTGGGCATACCATTAAGGTGTAAAACAAAAAGTTTGACTTCTTACTGGCGAGAGATTAAAAGGAGTTGGTTGAAAATTTCCTTCAGGTTAAGTAATTTTGATCATCGTGGGTTCCACCCCCACAGCGCCGTCCAGGATGGAAGCCTTGCCCTAAAGCTCCGGTGACTGTTAAACTCATATAAGCCTCGGTGTTTTCCTGAGTGAATTCTTTGTGTCCCGGTTGGTGTGTGCATGTTAGAAAGCTCCAACTCTTTCTGCAGACTCTTTATATGGCCCAGGAGAGATGTGATTCCTTACCCTTTTAGCACCAATTTTTACAAACCCAGCATTTTCTCTCATTTTAAAAAAGAGTCCCCATTATGTTCTAAGAACTATCCATGTGGGATCAAAGTGACAACAGCAACTCGAAAGATGAGATAGGAACCTTAGGGGGCAGTGGTTTATGTTAATGAGGGAGGAGGGTGAGAATGGGTGCCCAACTTGAAAGCTGTAATCAATGTCACTACGTTGTACATGTAGAAACTGTTGAATTGGTGTACACTTTGTGTGTATATGCCCAACAGCAACGAAATAAACAAAATTCAGAGGAAAAATAAAAAGGTGTCGGGGGGGGGGGCGGTTTAGAGGTAACAGTGGAATTGAAAATAATGCTCCAGGCAGAGGGAGCAGTGCATGAAGTGTGGTGTTCATTCATATTATAGCGGAGTTTTTTCATTTGTCTGAATAAGGTACAAATAAGTAGATAGGCAGAAATCTGTAAAGAAAGATTGGGCCTAGAGGATATTAGAAGTAAGGCTGCCAGCTTGGAATTAAATCAGCAAGCCGTCAGAAATCGCAGGCTGTTTATGAGAGGGTGAGTGACGTGGTTATGGCTTCTCTTCAGAGCAGTCACCTGGTAGCTGTGATGGGCTGTAGAACTGGGGGGCTTCAGGGCCACTGCAGTCATCTGAGGCCTGAACAGACAAAGGGAGCAGGGATGGATGGGAGAATGATGGCGGAGGGAGAATGACTCTGTAACTTACTGGGAGAGACGAGGCAAAGACCGTAGAAGAACTGAGCCACAGGGAAGGAGTTGATTATGGGAAATTGGGACATCAAAGAAGGAACAAAATTAGTCAAGGAGAGGGATTTCATGGGTTCAGTTTTAGGTATCTGAACTTTGAGGTATTGTTGGGCCAATGTCAATGTGTGGTTCTGGTGAGACAATACCACTAAGAATGCACATTTGGGAGTTTTCTGCAGGAAGGTGATAATTGAAGCCCAGGGAGAAGATGCTTTTCTGAAGAAAGCAGAGAAAGAGGAAAGAGGACCCAGGCCAGGAGCCTACAGAATATTTCCTCTGGGGCTGGGGAGGGGGGATGAGTAGGAGAAGGGAGGGGAATCAGCAAAGGAAATGGCACAGTAGTCACCCAAGAAGTGAGAGGGGAACCAAGAGACCACGGGCAAGTTTAAGGGAAGGGGTGATATCATGACTTCACAGTGGTACAAATTTGTCCTTACCAGGATGAAATGCCTCATCAGCCACCCCCAAAATCACACAAGGCAGTCACAGAACAACGTGGCCCCATTCTTACAGTCCTTTGTTGAAACTCAGACATTTAGGGTTTTCCTTGACAATTTAAGAAGTAGGTGGACTCTGATATATTTTCACCCAATATAAGTTCTTATTCTTCATAGATGAAACTATGCCCTCCAAATCTATATTTTTATTCTCCAAATGAATTATTGGCCACTTAAAATCCTATGCTTAAGTATAAGAATGTAAAGGAGGGACATGGCCTTAAAGTAGGGTTTAAATGTGTGCTACACAGTCCTCTTTTTCAGAACCTGAGGAGTCCCGTTTCATTTGGAGTAACAAACTCTCTTTTATGTAATAATATTTGTTATTTGTGTCGATTCGAAAGTATAGCAATTGTTCATTATGAAAAATTTTAATAAAACAGAGAAAAGCATGAAGAAGAAATACAATCCACCCCAAATTCTACCACCCAGAAATAATTTCTGTTTATATTTGGTTTCTATTATTCCAGTCTTTTTTTTGTTGTTGTTGTCTATTCCCTTACATACTGTTTTGGAAAAATCTTTGTGCGTGTTTTTAGAAAACTGGCCTATTATTAAATCTTGTTTTGTAATCTAAATCTTTCCTTAACAATACATTTTGAATGGTACGTCAGAAAAATAGCATAGAAATATCTAATACATACAAAAATTTTTTTAAGAGTCCCGACAAGCCACGGAGTAAGGGAGAGTGAACCATAGGAATTCCCGAGTGCCTTCAGCCAACAGTGAAAATTCACTTTTAAAACGCAGTCAAAGATTCATTCGAAAACACTATCACACTTTAAGAGGGAAAGAATAACTTCTCGACTTGCCTATAAATCAGCCTTTTCCTCCCCTTTTTAAGAGCTGACACCACAAATCTGGGCCCAGTTTAATGCCTCCGAACCAGGAGATGGCAGGAGGGAGAAAACGTGGACCCTGCCCCCTCCACCAGTACCATCACTTGGCTTTGCACGAAGCGTTTAATTGGACTTGGTCAAACATCTGCTCACTGACAGGGCAGCTTGCAGAGCACACTGCCTCTCTTGTTTGTTTTTCTCTGTTTGTATTTCTCCGTTTGCTTTGAAACTTTGTTTTTGACATTTGAGCGCTAAGACATGTTAGAGCTCCCCCTGCTGAAATTTTTTTTAAATCACTGGGATCATAATTAGGAAACAGTAACTCTTTGTCTCCATTTTACCAGTTGGACTGATAGAAGTGACCAGAAAGATACCAGGTGGTGCTTTTTAAACTGGCCTCTTAATTCAGCAGGTATCATGAACAGGCAGAAATGAGGTGTGGGTACAACACAGGTCCTCTCTAAGTCAAACTCCTCATGATCACTTTTTGTTTTAAAAAGAAATGGACAGTAAACTTTTTTTTATCAGTGTTTCTAATTTCCTATTTCCCCTCTCTGAGGTAAATATATACCCACATCCTGGTCACTACCCATGCCTGAAAAGTTCTTGCTCTCTCAAAAAGGGGTATAAAAGCCTTTCCATCTTCCCAAAGCAGAAATGAATTTTACAGTTTTATACGCAGATTCGAAGTCTTGCCTTTTCCCTCCCTATCCTTGATTCTGTTTCTTCTTCTCCTTGACTTTATGATGACAAAGGAATGTACACCTTAGGGTATGAGTTTGCCTCTCACTCTGGTTGGCAGCTAGTTCTCAGCACCTCCTTCCCACCCTCTCTTTTTTCCATTTCCTCTCCTGCTTGGCCCAGCTGGCAGCAGTCTGCCTCCCCATCTCCCCTGTGCCTGGGGTGGGAGTGAGGGGAAACAGAGAAAGAAGAGGCCAGAAGCATAGAAGAGGGTCACAAATCGTTTTACTTCATCCACCATCAACAGATAGGTGAAGTTTCTACAGAATGTAAGCTCTTGGAGGTCACCTTGGGAATTTCCCAAACAGGAAGGGAGAGAGGGTCGGAGGGAGGGAGGAAGAAGGGAGGGTAGGAAGAAAGAAGGAGGGAAGGAGGAGGGGGAGGGAGAGAGGGAGGGAAGGATGGAAGGAGGGAGGGAGGGAAGGATGGAAGGAGGGAGGGAGGGAAGGATGGAAGGAGGGAGGAGGAAGGGAGGGAAGGATGGAAGGAGGAGGGAGCAGAGAGAGGGAAGGGAGGGAGAGAGGGACAAAGGAGGGAGGAAGAGAAAGAGGGAGGGAGGAGGGAGAAAGGAAGGAGGAGGGAAGGAGCAAGGAGGGGAGAGGAAAGGAGGGAGGGAGAGAGGGAAGAAGGAAGGAGGAAGAGACGGAGGGAGGAGGAAGGAAGGAGGGGAAAGAGGGAGGAAGGAGGGAAGGAAGGAGGAGGAGGAGGGAGGGAGGAATCATTAGAAAGGACTGCCTAGCTTTGTTCAGTAGCCATGTGCTTGTAAGTCTTTTTTAAAATATCACCTCCTTTCTCTGTGTGTAGTTTTGTCAACACTGTATTCCTCTTACCTTCTGCTTCTGTGTGTCTCTTTTAGTTGGTTCCTCTCCCCATCTTACCCGTTGTTAATGACAGAGTGCAGGGGCCAAAATATTACAAAATTAATCTGAAAAGTAATGCTTTTCAGACATCAAATTTAATACAGACAAAAATCCTCTAAGATATCCAGTTTATAAATTAAGGTTTGGGGCAAACAAGTAGTTTTGGTGCTTGTGATAAAGAACGACACTTGGTTTCTCAAACAGACAGTACCTTTTCTAGCTTTCTTTCCTTTGCACATACTATTTCCTGTTCCTGAAGTGCCAGTCCCCGCAACCTTTCTGGAAGTCCTTCTAATCCCCCAGCCTCCTTCCACCTCCAGGTCAGGTGTCCCCAAAAGCCCTTGAGCACAGTCCTGTCACAGCACTCCTCTTCTTCCTGTCTTTGTTTGCTTGCCTCTCTCCCCAGCTAGACTAGAAACTCCTTAGGAGCAGTGAGGGACTGTCTTCCTTTCTGCATCCTGACTCTTGATACAGTGCCTGGCACATAAGCCGGGCTTACTGAGGGGATGAAAGGATACAAAATGAGGTGCTTGCAATGCTTAATCAAAATTAGCTTATGAATTAGTCCAATGTTTAGTGTATTTTAAGAGCCACTTAAAACACAAACACCCCTTCTCTTGTTCTGTTCTATTGAAAACCTTGCCAGGGTGAATGCTGTCATAAACTTCTTGCAGACTGTAAACCGAGCAGAGTTCATCAGGGCAAATAAATCATCCTTTAAACTCCCTTTTTGCCGCAACCACGGAAGTGGGCACGTCTGTACCATCCCTTTGGGTAAAATCCAAGTTAGATATTTAAGACAACGTAAAGAAAGTGTGACAAAGTAGATTATATTACCATTTATCTCAGAGGCTAGTTTATACAGGATATTATATGTTTGTGTGTATCACAGATAAAAATTGGGGACTCTTTTTCTTCTTATGTTCGTATATCAGATTTCATGAATTGATTCATACTTTCCCAGTGACATAGATTATAAAATTATGGGTTCATTTTCACAGGGGAAAGAAATGTTGGCTCTAATATACAACAAGAATCACATTAGAGAATTCCTTAAACCTTTTAAATGACTCCAAGTCCTATGTTCTTTCCAACATTTACTGTAAACTGTTCTTGGACAATATTGGCTCACTTTTCCTAAAGCTGAAAAGGCCAAAATATGCTGGATAGCATCGTATAGTATTTTTGACGAGAAATTAGAAAATATCTTCCATGTGGACAAAGTCATGACTGTTAAAGGATTTTTCTCAAGTTAGCCTCATACCTTCTAGTTATCCAAAATCTGCTTATCGAATGGATACTCAAAATAAGAAGCAAGCCACAAACACAGTGTTGAAATGTATAATACCGTGTCCCACAATCTGTTCTCTCAGGGCAGACGTTCACAAGAGGAAGGAAAGGTCCTGGATCAGAAGGAGCTGCCTTTCCATTCCACCTAGAAGGGCACTCTGAGTCAATCCACTGATTCCTACTTACCGAAGTACTAGTTGGGACACTCCCCTCTCTTGGTGTTGGGACAGCAATACATTGTCTTAGTCACCTAGTGTTGCTATAACAGAAATACCACAAGTGGATGGCTTTAACAAACAGAAATGTATTTTCTCACAGTTTAGGAGACTAGAAGTCCAAATTCAGGGTACTAGCTTTAGCAGAAGGCTTTCTGTCTCTGTGGGCTCTGGAGGAAGGTCCTTAGCTTTTGCTCCTGGGTGCTCTTCGTGTGGCTTGGCATCTCTCTTCTCCTATCTCTGCTCTGCTCTCTTGTTTAATCTCTTTTATATCTCAAAAGAGATTGACTCAAGAGAAACCCTACATTAATCCTTCCTCATTAACATAACAAAGACAACCCATCTCCAAATAGGATTATAACTATAGGCATAGAGATTAAGATTTAGAACACATATTTTTAGGGGACATAATTCAATCTATAACAGAAGTACAAGGAGTAATCTCTGTTCACAGGAAGTTCATAATGTAGTTCAGATGATAAGATATGCATGCCTCAGACCTTGAAAAATGATGCAAGGATTAAAGAAGGTCATGGAGAAGCAAGGCATTTGAGTTCCTAGGGTGGAGATGCAGTATGGTACACCCTACCCAAGCTGATGCCTCCAGAACCATGTTTGCCTGGAGCAGCTCCAGAGACAAGTGGTTCTGCAGAGTCCCTTTTGGGAAGTATTCTTTGCAATTCCAGAAAACTCAGCAGTTTTCATTTTCTTTTGTTTTCTAAGAAATTTGTCAGATATAGCCAAAAGAAAGGAGGTACCAGCAGATGAAACCCTTCATTTTTTTGGACCTAGTTCATCAATAAAGTAAAAAAGTTGGGCAAGTTGATATCAGATTCTAGTCACCCTTAGAAACCTGGGGTCTATAACTCTCCACGTTCCTAGATGGAGTTATGTATAAATTGAATTTTTGAGAGTTATACAGTGAAACCTGTGAGAGCCAGAACTCAACAGGACTGCCTTGCTTTTCCAGGTCTCACAAGTTTTCCGCCTTTGGCAGGGTGCAGACACCACTTTTCTCTTGCTCTCTATTTAGTGGAAAATATTTGAATTTTTCTTCTCTGATAGGTTTCCACCTTACCCAGGTTCTGGCTTCTGCAGGTTTTACTGTGTTTGAGCTGTGGTACGAAAGGAAACCCTGGTGGTATAGTGGTTAAGTGCTACGGCTGCTAACCAAAAGGTCAGCAGTTTGAATCCGACAGGCGCTCCATGGATACTCTGTCCTATAGGGTCGCTATGAGTCGGAATCCACTCCAGGGCAGTGGGTTTGGTTTTTTTGGTGGTATGAAAGGAGACTCTTCTATGTCATTTTTATGCAAATAACTTCCCCCCAGGGCAGTTACCTCTGCTAGAAATGCCAATCTTTGTATATAGCTTTTAAGCATTTTCCTTTTTATTTGGTTAACTTTTAGGTTGGACTTCAGTCCTACTCTTTCTAAATATGAGAATTTGGGATGGAGGTTTAAAGATACTCATTTTCTATACTTCCTTCCATTTTCATAAGCAAACAAAAGCATCCTCGAGCAAGTGCTTGTCAGTAATAACTAATATAAGAAGACCGCTCTAGTATCAGGCCTCGCTCTCTACAACAAGCCCAAACTGATTCGACCAGTGTGTAAGTCTAACTCCCAAAGACATCAAACTATTTTGACAACCATTTCTTCTTCCTTCCTAGGACTTTTCTCAGCACTTTTTCTCTTTTTGCTCTTACTTTATCTGTCAAATGAACTGACGTGCTAATAAAGTCAGGTCAAAAATCATTTATTATGCTTCAGAGCAGTGGTTCTCAAAGCCCAATCCCAGGACCAGCAACATCATCATCGCCTAAGAACTTTTTAGAAACGTACCAACCCATTCGAAATGCTGTGTGTGGGGCTCTGCAATCCGTGTTTAACAAGCCCTCCAGAGGATTCCAGTGCTCCCTCCAGTGTGAGAATCACCGCCTCAGGACATGCCAACGGGACCGCCTAACTGAAAGGGCCCAGAGCTGGGGGTCACCGGATCTTGGTGTAAGCACAGGGAAGGAAGGAGACTGAGCTCATAGCCCAGGCTGGCTCACACTTTTGCAGTCAGATAATCCCCACTTCCCATCCTGAGGGGGAACGAAGGCAGGGGCTGAAAGACCAGGCCATTTCAGTCATTGGTGTTCCACTAACCAGAAGCAAGAAGCTAGAGGAGAGGCAGTTCCCACCTCACCGCATACACCGCCCGCCGATGCCCCAAAGCAGTTTGCCCCATTCGGGTCTTCCCTGGCCCCTGTTAAGAACAGCCTCCCAGGGTGAACACTCAGAGCCAGCTGATCCAAAGAAGAGCAGATAAAATTTTAATTCTTCCATTTTTAGAAGAGAATAAGATGAGGCAACAAATAATGCATTTTTCTCTCTTATCAGTGAAACCAGCTTCTCCCCCACAATGCCACCCACCCTGCATGAGCATTTGCCTGTCTTACAAAACTTGTCATTGTCTAAAATACTGTAAACGGGCCATCCCTGAAGCTACAAATACAACTTCGAGTCTTACATTGTTCCCTTTGATTTGGAAGCAGAAGCATGGCTCTTCTGTCTTAGCCATAAACCGCCCACACACCACACAGGGTTTCAATAAACACTGAAGTAAAGCAAGATGGTCCATTTCAGTATAGCGGGTTACTTAATGAAGCCCATCACTAAACAACATAGCTGAGGGAAATCTGGTACAAAACAAACAACTTTGCCTTGCTCAAAACACTCTCATGAAATCAATGTCTTTGGAAACCCTTTGAATGGTTGGGAACTGGACCAATGAAACGAACCTCACCGGTAAACCTTAAATGCTTTTCTGGTGTTGAAGTTGGTACATGCCTTAGCATTGCTTATTAAGAAAATTCACCCTGAACAACTTAGTGTTCCTCTTGAATCGCTTTCTGATAGCATTGTATATATAGATTGCTGGGATTTTTATTGTTTTAGAAAGAAAATAATACTCATTTCTTGTAGGAGGGTGGGAGGTTCTTATGGCCTGAACTATTTTAGGATTTTTAATTATGAAGCAACTACATATATCGTTTACTTTAACCTGAAACTGGAAATATTTTAAATATGTCATAATTATTTTGAGAGAAGATGATGGAAATGCTGTCTTTTATTCTTAGGTCATTAATTCACCAAACAGGTACACAGTGCCTATTCAATGCAAGGCCCTAGGGACACCCTTAAAGACAAAATGAATAGTTTCTCCAAACTTATTTATCTGATAAATAAAAAAGCACTCTGATCCAGAGATCATGCTAAGTTCTGGGCTACTCTGGTGAGCAAGACAAACAAAAGCCTGGTGTATAGCAGGAACTTAGTTCTGGTCTTCTGCCTTTGCCTTCTTTCTGCAGTTGCCTATTCTTGCCCCCTTGTCCCATCAGCAGGGACCAAGGTTTGGGGAGGAGATTTATGAAACTTCCTGCACCCATCAGAGTATTTAAATCTTCCTGTTCTCTGTCCTCACCATTGGCCTCTTCCCTTCAGATCTCATCACTTACTTTTCAGAGTCTGTCACCTCTTGTTATATCCTGCATCCTCTAATGACTTCCAGGTTTTATACGCAGCAGTTAAAATCATATTTTCTCCTGTTTTGGTTTTGACCACATTACTACGTTCTCAAACTTCTCAGAATATATTTGCAGAGTCCGAGTTATGGAATTTAAGTTTTCCACTTAAAACAGGGTGCTTTATGGAAATTTTTTGGCTTTATGGTATGTAATAGTTTACATCTTTGTCCTCTTGCACTCCTCCTCCACTCTGAATTGAATCCAGTTCTCTGCAATCATGCAGCATGCTGCAGTCCACGCAGTAGATGCTGGATAAGTAATGCATGAGGCACGTAACCAGAAGGCACCACACAGGTCATCTCGCCTGAGTTCCCTGTAGCAGAGATGAGGAAACTGAAGCTTGGAGGAATTGAGTGGATTAATGATTGTTGGAGCTAGAATCCACATCTTTTGACTTCTGGTCCAGGACTCTCTCTATATAAGCATGCTGCTGCCATCAAATATAAGCCTCTGACAGATGCCTCAAAAGTGTTGTATTTCTGGCCTCATTAGACCTGCTTGCCCTGACCTGGGCTAGACTCTAACCTGGTTAAACACCTTTGTTTAGGCACTTTTCAAGCATTCATTTGTTTGATCATTACTCAATAAGTATTTATTTACTGCCTTCTAATCACATTACACTAAATGCTGGATACATGTGATAAATCGAAAGCACGTGGTCTCTGCTCTCCAGGAATTCACAGTCTGTTGTGGGGAGGGGACGGAGACAATAACCTAGTAAGTAAATAACTCCAAATAGGAGTATGTGCTGTGAAATATACAAATAGCAAGAAGTGGTCATGGACGGGGAGGTGGAAAATTATGGGATGGTTAGGACAGACTGAGGAGTGACATTTAAACCAAGACCAGAAGGATCAGAAGGGTACCCGGTTTACATTCCTTTCTCTCTTGGCTGCAGCCCTCAGTCCAAGCTGTCACCTGGGCATAAAACACTTCCCAAGGCACCACGCCTTGCTGTACCCTGCCTGTCACTAAATCTGTAGCTTAAGGTTTACTTTTTTCAAATAAAATCCCCTAATTAAGTCTCATTATTGAACTTCCTGGTAGAGTTTCTCTCCTTCAAGTTCAGATTCTGGTCACCCTCCCTCCCTCCCATAATTGTTTAATTGCTAAGAATACATGATTATTTGGCAAACTCCCTGTGGGCAGAGAATCTATAATTTAGTATATGATCACCATCATCATCATAATAATAATCCAAACACCTACTAAAAAGTGAAGCAGTCAAATACTTTATAGGTGGAGTTTCCAAGGGTCTGAATCCTACAGGCCTTGTTGCCACGGCAGTGATTTATTGACAAATGCCCTTGTATCATGGAAAGATGGATAGATATCACAAGCATTCATAAATGATTTCTTACTTCCAAGGAGTAAAGTAACTTTTACTAATTCATTTATTTTTCGAACATTCAATGATGAATGACAAGCACTGAGCTAGACTCCGTTGGAATTAAAGGTGAGTTTAAGATGAAAGGCCGTTTCTGATCAATGAAGAGAAACACAAAAACCTAATTAGAATTCAGTGTGATAATTACTAATAGAAATACAACGAGATGCTATGGAAGCAACTGTATCAGAAGACGGAGGTGGGTTCTGAGAAGGCATCACAAAGGTGAGTCTTAAAGGATGAACAATAGATCCAGCAGGTGAACAAAAGGACACTGAGAAGGTAATTGCACATAGCAACATACTAAACACTGGATGGAAGGAGTTAAATTGACATGACCTTTGGCCTCTAGAAACTTTACATCAAAGGAGAAAATGATGTAGATTCAAGATTCAGGACATGAGTTAAATAAATATGGTCATTTTAAAAGAAAATGAACAATACGCCAGTGAAAGGGCAGGAGGCTTTGTGCAGTAGTAAGAAGGAAATCAGAGAGTGTTTTCCCCATTGTGAAATTGCCGGAACACTTCAGTTGGTCAGGTTCCTTTCTGTAGGAAGAGGACTTATTTGTCTACTCAAATTAATCACTAGTAGTGATTGGTCCAATCACTAAAAAAGTGATTGGTCTAATTCTGCTGTCATGCCTATATCTCTAATTACACTTTTAAAAATCGAGTACCTGCTTCTTTAATGAAGCCATACATAGACCAAGAGGCAGTCGCTCAAACAGAACAAGGGGATACTGCGTAGTTTAAAATCAGGAAAGGTGTGTGTCAGGGTTATATCCTTTCACCATATTTATTCAATCTGTATGCTGAGCAAATAATCTGAGAAGTTGGATTATATGAAGAAGAGCAAGGCATCAATCAGGATTGGAGGAAGACTCATTTATAACCTGTGATATGCAGATGACATAATCTTGCTTGCTGAAAGTGAAGAGGACTTGAAGCACTTACTGATGAAGATCAAAGACTACAGACTTCAGTACGCATTACACCTCAACATAAAGAAAATAAAAATCCTCACAACTGGACCAATATGCAACATCATGATAAATGGAGAAAATATTGACATTGTCAAGGATTTCATATTACTTAGATCTACAATCAACACCCATGGAAGAACAGTCAAGAAATCAAAGTATTGCATTTGGGCAAATCTGCTGCAAAAGACCTCTTTAAAGTGTTGAAGAGCAAAGATGTTACTTTGAGGACTAAGGTGCTCCTGACCCAAACCATGGTATTTTCAGTCACCTTATATGCATGCAAAATCTGGACAATGAATACGGAAGACCTAAGAAGAATCGATGCCTTTGAATTATGGTATTGGCAATGAATAATGAAGATACCATGGACTGCCAGAAGAACGAACAAGTCTATCTTGGAAGAAGTAACCCCAGAGTGTTCCTTGGAAGCGAGGAAGGTAAAAACATTCTACTTTGGACTTGTTATCAGGAGGGGCCAGTCTCTGGAGGAGAACTTCATGCTTGACAAAAGTAGAGGGTCAACGAAAAAGAAGATGACCTTTAACTAGATGGACTGACACAGTGGCTGCAATGATGTGCTCAAGCATAGCAATGATTGTGAGAACGGCGCAGGACTGGGCAGTGTTTCACTCATTTGTACATAGGGTCGCTATGAGTTGGAACCAACTTGATGGCACCTAACAACAACAAATAAAACCAAACCAAACCAAACCCAGTGCCCTCGAGTGGATTCCGACTCATAGTGACCCTATAGGACAGAGTAGAACTGCCCCATAGAGTTTCCAAGGAGCGCCTGGCAGATTCGAACTGCCGACCCTTTGGTTAGCAGCTATAGCACTTAACCACTACGCCACCAGGGTTTGTACAGAGCATTAAATTGAAATGCACCTTCCCAAGCAAACTTTCCCTTTAAAGTCTCTGAGGCATTTTTCAGGTGCAGGAAGCAAAAGAAACTACTAAGACCTGAGTTTGCGCTTAAGTATTTTTAGCACTAAAAACCAACACCCACTGCCGTGGAGTCAATTCTGACTCATAGCGACCCTACAGGACATAGTAGAACTGCCCCATAGAGTTTCCAAGGAGCTTTAGTTTTTTAGCACTAGTCAACAATATCTCATTTGCTTTGATTTTTCCTTCGCCATCTAATTTCATTTAATATCTCTGTGATTTTTAACAATATTTCATAATTTTTTTATCTTCAACTTTTCTAACTTTACTTCTTCACAACTGAGAAATGTCATTTGATTTGATGAATCTGATGTTTCCAGTGCAGAAGATAGCCAGAACATTTTTTTTGTGCACACTTTCTTTAAAATAATTTTTATTGTGCTTTAAATGAAAGTTTACAAATCAAGTCAGTCTCTCACACAAAAACCCATATACGCCTTGCTACACACTCCCAATTACTCTCCCCCTAATGAGACAGCCCGCTCTCTCCCTCCACTCTCTCCTGTCCTGTCCATTTCGCCAGCTTCTAGCCCCCTCCACCCTCTCATCTCCCCTCCAGGCAGGAGATGCCAACATAGTCTCAAGTGTCCACCTGATCCAAGAAGCTCACTCCTCACCAGCATCCCTCTCCAACCCATTGTCCACTCCAATCCATGTCTGAAGAGTTGATAGCCAGAACATTTTAACTACAGAGGAGTCTTTCTTTAAAAATCATGTGGAGGGCCTTATCAAAAAAAGAAAGGTTTTGATTTGTAGAACTTTTTGAATTTTGTTGGTGATAAAAATTATTCCCCTAGATACTACCGGTGAGGTCCAGTACACACACAGAAAACATCTTACTAATGAATTTAGGAGTTAGAGAAGGGGATCGGGGAATAAGTGATATTTTTTGTTAATGTTAAGATTCTCAACTATAGTACTATTATCTAGAGTTTTCTTATTCAGCAACCTCAGGCTATCAGAAACATTTTTACCAACCAGAAAGTGAGCAATACTATTACCACTCCTTCTATAAAACCTTTAAGGCTCAAAGCAGAAACTAGAGCTCATGCAGTTAGCAGGCACTCACCGTGAACCTATTTACACTTGTAGACAATTCTAGAAGCCTTTTTTTTCATTTTCTCAGCTCCCGCAAATTAGCAAAGTATGAAACAAACTGGAGACAGCTACTGCTAAAATAATGAGAAGTGTTAACCAATACCCTAACAGTCAGAAAAAGAGGCAGTATACAAAGCAGAGATAAAACTTGAAAACCATCATTCTCTGGGGCCCGATGTACCTCGTAGCTTTATCTTCCGGCAGTTCACTCTATGCAATCAGTAGACTTTTTTTTTTTTTTAAGGCTGAGAAATGCGCAGTATATTTAAATGGCGTTCAAATGATTTAATATTTTTTGTTACTATTCTGTCTTGAGAAAGGTGTGTATATGAAAACATACCTAATGCTAGATGAGTGAAAGGTGAGCGCGTAGAAAGTCCCACAGCTCGCAGCGCCTCCTGCTGGCCTATGTGTGCATGAGCATGTGCGTGAGGGCTCCTCAGGGCCCCGGGAACAGCTTCCTGCCAGCTACCCTATTTGTTTCTTTACCTCTCTCTTTCTCTCTTCTAGCCGGAGACCACCCCCATCACCAACTCGTCCCACTATAATCCGTTCACTAGAATCCTCCCTGTTAGACTAAACGAAGTGTCTGACGTGGCGATTAATTACTAACGAATTACGCGAAAGCAACCCATTTGATAACCGTTGCAGTAACTCATGAGTAGCCTCGTGTATGGACATCAGTAGGCAAGTAACCGGTCTCACTAACGCCCTCATCGCTCGTTCTTCTTTGCTCCTAATGTCAGACCTTTGAGGTTTGACTCCTGCAATCTGCTGACCCCGGAGGCTATCGATGTGCTATTGACCACGGTGGGTTTGTGGAGCAGCCCTGGACTTCGGGGGCCAGTTGCCGAGCCCTGCATATATTTGAAATTGCTTTGGTCAGGTAACTCATTCAGCATCATCCTTCAGTGACATGCGACGGTGGGCTTAGACTAAGCCGTACATATTTCTTTTCTCAACATTCTGTTTAGGTCAACAGAAGTTCTGTTGTCTGTTACTGATGCTGCTGCTGTCTCCATGGTTGCATATTTCCATCCTCTTGCCTTCCTCCTTATTTCACAGGACTGCTAGGAAATGATTTTTTTTTAAATTACAATTCTGTAAGAATAAAACTTTTCCAGAAGCAGAAGGTAGCTTGCAAAGGAAAAGCAACGCATTGCTTGCTGGCAAGGGCCTCTCCTCATACCAGTGTGTTTTGCTTCATGCTAGAAGCTCATCCAGGAGTGAATCAGCGCTTGTTTTTCAGTAGTCAGTCAACAGACTGGGCAAGTTAATTTCAGAGTTCCAGGAAGAAGCAAAGTATCACATTTCTAGAAGTGTCTGGGGAAATGTAATTTCTTTACTCACTTATAGATTCACCTCCTCACAGGTCGCAGTGACCGCCAACATGAAAAATATTTAAATATTTCATATTGATATAATTTGCTGGCATGGTTACCTATACTTGGACACCAACTCCTTTATTTAATTATTTGTTAGTTTTGGTTGGAACAAAAATAAGACTCTTTTTCCTTGCTAATTTGTAATTCCTTCATGTAAGAATTTATCCTAGGCTTAATGTAACTATCCACAATCGGCTTTCTTAATAAATCTTGAGCCTTACTATGGGATGACCATGTTTTAAAGAATGGAACCAGGAATGGAAAGGAAAGTGAGTCAGTAATACATGCCGTGCTTTTTCAGTTGAACAACTTCAGGTTCTCTATCCAGGTCACTCCGGAAGAAGGTATTGAGGCACTGAGATCTAAAGTAAATCAGCAATTTCTGAAATTTACAAGGGCAAGTTAGCCTAGGGGTTAATAGTTCTGCCTCGAGGCTGAGTTTTTGGGCTACCAAGACCAGACGACTAGCCTGTGGGAAACAGCCAGAAGCCAACTGGAATTTTGTCTGCTAACTGTTCCCAGACAGCAGACCAAGCATTCACTGGGCAGTGGCGTCCCAGGACACTACTTCATATTCTACAGGAGTAAATTACGTTTCGCCAACTGAAATGTCTCCCTTTGAAAGCAGCAAGCATGATTTGTATGTTAACGTAACTTTAATTTCCTGTGTAGATTATACCCAAAGCAGACACCCGTAAAGTATGAAGTAAAAAACAAAAAAAACCTCTTAACCATTATTAAAAAGAGAACTTGCCAAGTGTGTGGCATTGTATTGAAAGGGTTACAACTAGCCCATTTATAACAAGCAAAAAATTGGAAAATACATGCTATAGAAAAAGGGCATTTCACCTTTTTAAGTCACAAGCGATCATATAAAGCACATCACCACTACGAGTCCTCTCATGCCTTCTTTTTTCTCACTGGAAAAAAAATTAAATCTGTGAATGGAACAGACATGTAAATACATACTCTATTTTTAAAATAGTGTCTCAGCTAAATGGAAAAATCTTAAGTAAACCTCCACAGTAAAAAAGAATAATCTGCAGTGAGATCTTTTCATAAAATTCCTTCTTTTTAGGATTCCCTTTGCTTCTTCCTTTGAGTTCTCTAAAACAAACAGCTAACAGATTATAAACTTCAGGATTTGGCCTTCTGCTAAATGCGGTTTTGCATTTTGCTGTATTTCAAAAATTTCCTTCTGTTAAAGGAAAATACTGTGGATAACCACTGGTGTGTTGTAAGATCAGCATAAACCATGTCAAAGAAAGTTGGGCATTTTTTTCCACGTTTCTTTTCACTGATCTTACGCAGTCGTAAACAATCGCGTTTGTCATCTTTGGCTTTTATGCTTAAATTATAGTCCAGCCATTGCCCTGTTGCAACTGTCGCCCTTTGGGGTTCATTGTTGCTCTTTTCTGCTTCTAAATTATTTCTCATAGAACCCAGTCTCCTTGGAATCTCAGCAGGCGTGTTGGAGACCATTTCCAGCTTGCTGCAGCACTACATTGCTCTATCAGTATGAATCCCATTTCTCAGAGTTTGTATTCTGCTGAAGGGAGATGCCAGGGCGCCCGAAGCTCTCAGCTCTGTAGTCTGAGGTACAGCCCGCACCTCAGAGGGCACGTACCTGTGGAGCTTCCTCAGTGTTCCCCACACCACTTCTCTTCTTCTGTGACTTCTCCCAACTGACTGCTCTGATATTGTCTGCATAGTAGACGTAGCTCCATCGTGTCTAGTCTAATAAAATAAAACATTGTGTTTTAGGACTTGGAAAAAATAAACTGTGTATGTTTGTTTGATAGGTAACTCTAGCTTTATTGTCACATGTTAAACCTTGCATGCATATTGACTAACTGGAATAACCACTTACTCAATTGTGGACAGATGATTGAAATAGTATTGATTTAGAACAGGTATATTGCATTTCCAAAAATCATCTACCAAGACTACTCTTCTGAATATTGCATTTAGCTGTGTTTTGTATCATAGAAGAGCAGTAGGATCTGTTTATTAGCAAATCTCCTACTTGTTCAGATGCAAACTCATTCTATTCCCAATTATAACAAAACCAGTTCCTGTGATACAACTATAAGCCTGCTGAACTTAAAGGAGTCATATAGGCTAATTTTATGACGTTTTAGTATAGACTGTAGCCATAATTCTCAAATATGAAAAGGGACCTAATACCAGTATGTGATAAATGTTCATTTTTTTCTGTGTACGAACATATTTCCTATGCATGTGTCTCTGTGTATACACTATATACATAGTAAACTTTGTTTCTGTAAGTACATGTATTTTGTGCACCTTTGAGTGAAAAAAAAAAATGAGTAGGTAGGTTTAAAAGCTCTTGTTAAAATGTCACAAGCATGAGTGTGATTGTGTGTGCATTTTGTATAATGTACATGTATGGGGGTGTAAATATCTATGTATACATGTCCTTAGTCCATGTGTGTATGAATATATTTTCTAAACTGTGCTAATACAAGAGGTAGCTTTGGGAGATATGCCGTAATACGTGATAACGGCGATTCACTTCTCATGGCATACAGGAGGTACACAGTTTTCCAGCTCCAGATTGTATGCGTTCTGAGAGGTACAAACCTCAGAACCACCAAGATGACATGGTGAGTAACATCCGCAGGCACGTGCATGGAATTCACAGCACTGTTATCTAAGAAGGAATTACCTTTGCCAATGCAGTTTGATAAAAGAAAGTGTGAAATCTGGAAACCTACATTTTAAGATCTGTAATTAGAATTCTAAATGAGGGGGGGTTGTTGGTCTACATAGTCATTGTCTTTCTGTGGCAAACATCAAAAGAGAAAGTAGATGGATACAACAGTGTAATAAAATGAGTGGATTTTTCTAAACAAATTTCTAAAATTCCAGGGCGAAGGTACTTAATACCTTGGAGGTAGGTCATCCACTTTTTCCAATGAATATTTTTCATTTGGCAAATGGTATGTTTTGAAATTGATGGGAATCTCCTTAGCACTGAGAATAAAGACTAAATAGTAGATGTCTCAGCTGTGGAACTCGATGGAAGAAGACAGCGTATGAGACTCAAGCCATGGCTTGGTATCATTGCACCTGGTGGACTTGCTAGCTGTGAGCTCAGAATGTAACAATGCGAATGACACTAGATGATTTTAGAGAAACAACTATTAATTAGTTCACCAGATCACTCAACCCTTTCCAAAAGGCTCAAATGTGTCTTCTAGGTAATCTTAATTATCCTGTCTATTTGGTATGTTTAAAATTATGCGGTGCTCTGTATTGTAAAACTTTAAGATGACTTTGATGCCTTGTAATATATGCCTGGCTATTTGTGTGTGTGTAAATATACGTAAGAGTGTGTGTATATCAGAGCGTGTGCGTGTGTGAGAGCAAGAGAGAGGAAACTCAAGAAAGAGTCTCCTGTTTGTCTTAAGACCTGTTCATACTGGTATACTGGTGAGACTCCTCTCTGGTCTGGAGTTTCACACATGGCTCAGCTCAAGGCGTTAGTTTCTTTGTTAATTTTTACCCTTTAACTCCTTAAACTGTGCTAATTATTTAATGTTCTAAAAATTATGGTAAAAAAATTACTCTGTCTAACCTCTTGGATTGTCTGCTGCCAACCTGATAGAAATTATCCCCAACCAGAAATGCCACACTATTACCTGATTTGTGTTTTATTTCATGTGTATAGCCTGTTTTGCTTGCCTGTCTGTGTTTCTCGCTCTCTTTTGTGAATCAAATTTTGAAGTTTTCTTTTTTATGAGGAAGGAGTATACAGAGCAAAATGGTGTCTTCTCTGTTGATTCTGTAATTAATATGAGCCAGAATACTTTCTACTGTCTTCTTGGCACTTTTGGGATTTCTTAATGCTGGTATATGGACTCTGTGAATGGAATTTTTGAAATAAGTTCCTAAAGCCTGAATTATTCCGGGAGGTCACATGCACCTATTGTGAAAATGTGAAGCTGTATCTCTGAACCTGAAATAAATTATACCATTTGAAGGACTCCCCCCTTCTTCATTCTTGTATATATTTGAGTCATACCTGTGCATTTCAGTAATACCTGAAATTTCTAAATATTTATACCTGTTTTGGAGAATTAGCCCAAAGTTACCAAAGTGGAGAATGATAGCATTTGCATTGTTGTCATTCATTTGGGGAAGGATGATATTTTTGAAGGGAGCAAATTGGATAAATCAAAGGCAAGAGAGTGGGAGACGTTTTACTTTTGACCTGAGTCATCGTTGGGTAAAGCTGAAGGACACAAATCCTAGATAGCTGGAGGGGCGATGTGAGACCTACCAAGAGGCACCTTGAAATTTTGCCATTGAAAATGTCAGGGCTCATGAGAAACACTGGAAGTAGAAGGAGGAAAGATGCTTTTTGCCTGGGTGTTAGACCCACAGAAGGCATCTCTTACAGGAAATAACTGAGCTCTGGGCATAGAAGGAACAGTATAGTCCTCAGTTCCCCAGAATTCAAAGAATGGAAGAAAGTTCAGCCATTACATACATCCTTGTCCTGAGTCTCCAGAGAACAAAAGACTGTTACAAAAATTTGGTGAGAGATTAGTATCTATTGATTGGTATTATCAATAGTCTCAGGTTGAGCCATGAAAAAGCAGAAGACAAGGAGAGGAGAGAGATGATGGTTTACTTTCCCTCTGTGATCAGGAGATGGTCATTGTGAGAAGATGAACTGGACAGATTGCTGTGTTAAACCACCCTTTTTTGTTGTAATTTCTTGTATCAATACATCTTCCATGAGAGGCACCATCAAAGGAAGCTAGCTTCTTACTAGAAGAGACTGGAGGAGGATCGTGTTGTACACTTGTTTCTTTACTGCTTGATTCTAAAATATGTTAATAATATATTCTAGAATTGTCAACTGAAAGTTACCAAAATCAAAGGACCTTTTTGTGACTATTTGGCAGATTGTCCATTTGTACTTTCAAAACAATTCTGCTGTCAATGTAAACATCAACTCAATTTCTGTTCTCAAGGTTCTTGTTTTTCTGCTGGAACACCTAGGTTCTATACTGAGAAACCTATCTGGTATTTGGGTCACGTGCCTGGCACTGCCACTTTGAAAACCACTTGCTGGTATTCATAGTAATTGGAATACATGTAGAAGACGTTGGCTGAAAAAACAGCCTTAATTCAGAGTTTCCCAAAGAGTTTTCCATGAGATTTTAACAAATTTTACATACACATAAAGCAAGGGTTTCTTGATCAAATGTATTTTGGAAATGACAACTTAAAATGAAATGTTTCTTTCCTGGAAGACTTGACAGACACTTTAAAATCAGATTGTGTTGTAAATCTCAAGAGCACATTAGTGTCTACATGTTTCCCAGACTTATTTGAATGTACCAGCTTTATTTACAGAGCATCTCACAGGACTAATGTTCTGAGGTACGTGCCCTAGAAAATACTGCCCTGGTGGCTTTAGGCCAGAGGGAAAGGTATTGAGTGTGATTGTCCCAGTACAGCCTGTCAGTAACAAACAGTCGGGTGATAAAATCGAATGTAAGAACAACAAGGTCTCCCAGCTTAGGACAATCCTCCTGGAGCTCCGGTGCTTTGTTACAGCACTGTCTGAATCTCAAGGAGGAAGGTCAGATAGAAACAGGAAGCAAATTAGCGACATCTACTCTTTTCTGGGTACTCTGCAAGAAAAGCACACTTCTAAATTAATTACATTCCTCCCATGAGATTATTGTAAAGGAAGAGATCCAAGTTGATTTAAAATTCTTAAAGATCATCACAGAAGACTTTAGAAGAATGCTATTCTTTCTTGCCTCACTTTCCCAAGCCTTCAGGCTTGTCTATAGCTCTGGGATATTAAGTTACCTAAACAATGGGCAAAGAAAACAAGCAAAGAAAGTGTTGTGAGATTGTGAAAGAAAAGACAGACCTTCCTGGGCGTCTTGCCAGAAGAATGTCACCCTCAGACCGGAGGTAGATCCAGGAGAATGTGGGTAATTCATTGTTCTTACCAATGATTGAGTCTCTTACATATGAATTGTGTCCGTGTTCCATGCAGTCTTTCCTGCCTCTTTACCTTCCCATTTTGGCCAAGCACCACTTCTAGGAAATTATTTTTTTTTAGAATACTTAAAAGGAAATAACCCGAAATTATAATCTTGATTAGGTAAGTCTGTTTCTGTGGTGAATACTAGTGTGTTGAGCTGTAAAATGAGTTAGCCACTGAGTAGTCAGTAAACTTTCATACTGGAGGCAGTGACAGTATCGAGTGCCTTGTAGCTCTTCGTGTTATTTTCAGCACTTGCCTTCAGCACTTCGGCCCTGTGACTGTCACATAGGAAATTCTGGGGAAGAAATAGCAAAAACCCAAATTTCTGAGATCCATGATATAACTAACTCTGAGACTGAAATAGTGTCATCATCAACAGTGTTTTCTGGCAATCAGGGGAAGTGAGATACAGGATAAGTGAAGATGGAAAAAGCTGTGAGGGGGTAAACGGCACCCTGATTTTTGAAGGAAACATTCTGTCTGTGAAATACATTCTGAGATGTAAAGTTTCTGATCCTGTTTCTGGATTAGAACACCAGACTAGCTCAAACAGGAAAGTGCTTTGGCATATGCTGACAGAATGTCCCTTCAGCACTGTGGACTTGCTGTTCAGTTTTAATGGCTCACCTCCCCGCCCTGCTGAGGTAATTAAAGTGTCCTTTAAAGCCCCTTCAGAACTCAAAAATAGTTTCTGTTTGCTGGGCAGGAGGTAAATCTTACTGAGCCTGACAGGAATTTAATTACACTTTTTCATGAAAACACCAGGGATAACCATTACCTGGATCTATCTAAAGCTAAAAGCTTGCAGACCCCCCGCAATTCAAAGGTTATGTACCAGTAATAAGTTCTTCATCATTTAAATGGGTGGGAGGCCTCCTTAGCCAGCTTAAATTAGACTGAAGAAAAATTGGTCTCGGACTTTGGGGATGGTAAACTCTTTTTCTTTTTACCACTGCTCAGAAATAGCCCTGTCAGCTTGGCTCCATTAACACCTCATAGAAGATGAAAATGCAGTTTGGTTTGTTTTGTTTTTGTGTTTTGTAGACCTCATTGCTCCACTCACTGAAGGGTTACCAGAGTGAGGTGGAAGTGAGTGCGGTGTTGAACATGCGGACGCGTAGCCAAAAAGAAGCCGCACCAAGAATAGGGCACTGCAATAGCCGCACAGTGCTGTGGCTCGTGGTAATGTTGAGTTCATTACCAAGCTGGTTAGAAAGAGGAAGTCAAAGTGTAGACTTCTGCTGGAAACCAATGGAAAAGCTTCATTTGGCCGTTTTCCTACTTCCAGAGCTGTTTGTTACGATGTAGAGTTTCCTGTATCCTCTCTAGCAGCAGATCATCATCCTGGCAGACGAACATCAGAGAGGCTGATGTCAAAATGACGCACAGCCCTGGACCCTGATTTCATCACTGTGGGCCTGATGAGGTGCGCACCAGGCTAGGGATGTGCAAAAGGATCCAGCAAGCCAGGTCTCACTTACCAGACCCGGTTCAGAACAAATCAGAACTTCAGTTGTACCTCACTCTGAGATACCAAGGACCAGACCTAGCTGCCGAGTTTCCCTCAGCTTGGTTCCAGCTATCACACGTATCACACGCAGGACTTTTCACCCGGAGCAAATTCTAATTTAGAAATCCTTCTCTCCTAGATGGACCCCGGACATTTCTGTGTTGTGATTCTATCGCTCATCTGATCTTTTGACACCTAATTTCCTTCACCGTAAAAAAAGTGTCCCCTGCCATATTTCCGTATTGGTCCCCTCTCCCCCCATGGATGTTTCAGGACATTGGTTGAAATCTTTGGAAATAGCTGAGTGTCACAAAATCAGGGCTAAGGATCAAACACTCAAGTTAAAAAGGTATTTGGCTCTGGTGTGGTTCCCATTTCACCTGAAAATGATTGCACAGATTTCAGTTTATCATTCCGTGGTGCAAAATAATGAGATTTTTGAGCAGGCTCAGATGGCTCGTACCTAGCACCCTGCTGGTCACCAGGACAAGTCCTGGGAGCTGCTAACCTTGCCGCATGCCATTCTTTCATTTCCCTGCATGTCTGCATGTTTTTGTCTGAGCTGAATTTGACTTTTGTGGGGTATTTTTGCATGGTATTATTTGGACTTGTTTTATGATTTAGACATCGTTTTCTTCCCCTGCATCTGTGTTTTTCTCTTTGTTATTTTGTTTTCACTAGGCGCCCCCCTCCTGCAGTTCCAGGACGACCATCCTAACCCCCATCATTCATCTCCTTTTGTTCCCAACAACGTGTCTGTCTGTGGTATTGCACCATGTGTCATGTGCACATAAAAAATTTTATTTTTGATCTCTATCTATAATAAAAACAAAATTTATTCTGTATAAAAACATGGAATGTGTTCAGTTTCTGTTTCTAATGAAGACCCAAGTAAAAACAAAAGTCTGTTTCCACTAAAAGCAGGTAGGGTAACAAATACATAATTTGATCTTTTAAGGAGCTGAAATAGAAAAAGATTGTTTTTACATTCTTAAAGCATGTGATTTAAGGTGTTATTTGGTGGAGAACAGTAATCGATCTTCGACTGAGGCTGCCGTCCAATAGAAGTATGAACATACAGAGTAAAAATTTTAGGTGTCTAAAAAAGTCACGGCAGACTGAATAGCTTCACCCTGCCTCCAGGAATCCCGTTAATAACTATTGTTTCACCAAGATATTATTTTCCTCTTTCTGTTGCTTTTCTAAACACTCTTGTAGGAAATAAAATATATGTAAGATCAATAAAGAAACAGTAGGTCTGAAACAAACTTCACAAATTCTATTTGGCAAATTCAGGGAAAAATGTATCATCCAGAATGAAAGTACAACAAGGCAAGGAAACGTTGCTACCTTGAGAAGAAAGATTCTTAATGGTGTCTTCATGAAGAATGGAATCTAGATGAGTTTGGGGAATAAAAGAGCTTTGTGCCTTAATCTTTCATTCCAACGTTGAAATTTTAAGCTCTCGTGTTTTTAAAAAGTGTCCAAAGATTTATCCAAATGAATGGTTATTACTAAGGTAATATAGTGTATAGTATATATACTCAATAGCACTGTTACTGTTATATGTACTATATTAGTATATAGTATATCCTGCAAAGTATGGGATTTGAAGCCTGCCCAAAGTTTTGAGGTTTAATTCCAAATGTTCTTGTTTGAAGACTGACGTGACTAAATTAGAATTTAAAAGTATGCCCTCCCAGATGAGCTCACTTCCCAGTGTGCCTCACTTCAACATATGAAGATAGAAAACCACACAGCGGAAGAGTCAGAATGTTTGTCACTTTTCACTCCACGCCTGACCTAGGTGAGCCCTGGCAAGAGAGCCATGTGGAAGACGTGGTAGGAACCCCCAGCATGAAGGCGGACTGTAAAATCTTTTTTGAGAACTGATCCCTTCACTCAGAAGCGCAAAACCAGTTTGCTTCTGAGGTTAAAATCCATATGGCGTGTTACCTCCTTTTTACTTGTATCTCACATCCAGTGACTACCGGGTAGAATCACCGGGAACTAAGAAAAGTTCAAAGCCTCCAAAGCAGGGGATCAGTAGCAGCCGATCCATCCCTGGAGGTGATCAAGGTGATACAGAAGAATGTACAGCTTCAGCCTTTGCCCTTCCCTTCACCTCCAGGCCAGGCATTTGATTTTTTAATCAATACCCTTATCGGAGAGATTCCCATCAGATAGCATGCCCATCCCAACAGACCCAATGCTTTTAGATTATTTCATTCCACCTCCCCCGCAAAAAAAACAGTTGTCCATGGGAAGGTTTCTCCAGTTCATCCTTTTAAAGTATTTGGTACTTTTCCACTGTGTTGTAAACATGGACTTATTTTTATACATTGTTACACGATTTAGATGCTTAAAACTTATACTGATCTGACAATGAGAATGGAAAACTCAAGGAACGAGCAGAATCAAATGATTCTCTGGTAACCTTACTCCGTCTCCTCAGTGAAGAATTAGGCCCCTTGTCTCACATTCTATCAGCACAAAAAAAGGAGGGCTGGGGAATCGGGGAGAAAGGAAGCAGCCCGGAGCAGAGGGAGACTACGCTGAGGCTTGTGAACATCTACTTACTGTTAACGGTGTTTCTGTGTCTCATGATATACCTTTGTCTACTTCACTCTACCCTCACTCTCACCCTCAGTATTTGATCGAGTTGGAAAGGTACAGCATTCTTCAGAATTAATGACAAGGCAGGATGGTCAGGAGGCATAAAACTATCATACCCTGGTTTATCCTTAGTAAGGAGGGGCTGATGGATCTGAACTGCTGAAAAAAAGGTCAGCAGAACTCTTAACCACTGTGCCACCAGGACTCCTTAATAAACATAATATTCCTTAAATACATTCATTCCTTCATCGATGTAGCAAGCATTTCCTGCACTCATGTAATTACATCAGAGAAGTGACAGGATAAAAGAAACTTACAAAATAGCTAAACAGGCAGTTAGGCTACAGTGTTATAATACAGGGAAAGTGTGTACTGACTTCCGGGCAGAAGCAGCTGTTTGAGGTCTAGAATCAGGTTAACTACTTGACTCTCACATGTTAACGTTCCAGAATGTGGTGATTTTGACCTCAGACAAAGAAAGGAATAGAACTCATTTTTAGCCAATCAGAAACCAAACTTTTCATTTCTAATGGAATGATGCAAGACTATAAATTACTCAGGTGTTGGCTGAGAAAAAGACACATTGGTTTTGAAACTGTGGGCTGTTAACTTGCGCTGGCTTCTAACAAAAGGCTTTGGACCGAGAAGGCACGCTGCCACGGGCAGCAGTGAACTGACCTGGACATCTAAGAGATGGAGAGGAGAGAACTAAAGGTAAGAAACAAATTTAAAAAGCTCCAGTCTTCTCCTTAGGAGGTTCCACTGGTAGGTAAATGTCTATAAGCCTTGGGAACCATGTATAGATTGAGGGGTGTTTCAAAAGACATCCTAGAAGTTGAAAATCAAATGGAGAAAAGGAGGTAAACTCTGCTTGCTGTTCACCTCCAGTCGTGGATACTTTTAATGGCTTTGAAACATGATGCACTTCAATCCTAACTATTCTATAGTATGAAAAAAAACTGTACTTGTGTCTATAACTCAGCATTACATATGATTTTTTTTTAAAAATCCTCAGAAAATTGTTATTGAATTCTTTAGCCCAGTTCCCTGAGACTCTGAAGTGAACCTTTCCAACTGTGAACTCATTTTAAAAGCATGACCCTCAGTCATAGCAGATTAAGATTGCTGAAAAAGAAAAGAAACCTCTGCAGCCCTTTAAAATAGAACGTGTGTTGAATAAATCACATTGAGCTTATGATACTACACCACCTGGGTACCATTTAAAGGGGCACGCCAGCTGTCTCTACTACCACAATGCATACCTTTTTCTTTTATAACACCAGTGTTGAGTAACAACCCACCGGCACCTGAACCCAAGGTCAGCCACATCTCCAAGAGACCAAAGAAAGACTCGTGAACCAGTGATCATGACATATGGTTTATTTGGGAAGCTTACTTACAGGACCGTGGCTCAGGGCGGCAGCTGGACCAGTTTAGTGCTCCGCAACCACCTAGCAAGGGACACAAGCTTATATACCATTCCAGCTGGGACCAAGGCTCATTGTTTTCTCCCACATCCTTGGGCAGTCAGTGTTCCCAGGGACTTCACCTCCAGGCCCAGATGTTTTCCTTCTTGTTGCTAAGGCATTCTTTGGCCTTGGCCGCTGG
This sequence comes from Loxodonta africana, assembly GCF_030014295.1. Classification (NCBI taxonomy): domain Eukaryota; kingdom Metazoa; phylum Chordata; class Mammalia; order Proboscidea; family Elephantidae; genus Loxodonta; species Loxodonta africana. Next base: position 207,091,817 of record NC_087344.1, on the reverse strand, counting down.
CCCAGTCATGCCACCCCTGGCCTCGTACCTTATCCTGAGTCCATCCCAAATTCATGCCCAGCGTACTTCAGGGAAGAGCAAAGCTGATTCCATTAGGAGGGGCTGCATATAGCTGGGTAGCATTACCCTACAACCAGTTACTATTGAATTGCAGTGTGGTCAGCATTAAAATCAGATTAGGTGACAGGCTACTGGACAAGTCAAGACAATGAACTGCTACTTCTATACTCGCTGTTCAATCAAATCAAATTTTATAGGACTTTATATCAGGTCTTGATTTTGAGCCCGAGGCCATATCTTCAAGGAACCTCATGCACAGGCGCCATCGCCAGTGCAGGCACGGAGCAGAGAAAGCCTCGGCAATCCCCAGGAGGTGGAAGAGTCTTAAGGGTCCCGAGGACAGTGACCGAGAAGTCACTGAAGTTGGCCCTGCAGGAGTACCCACCTCTTGAAACAGCTGGTGGCAAAGTATGTTTTTGAAGCTCTATATAACACTTCAAGAAAGCCTAGTTGCTCAGGCTCTTTCAAGGCTATTTGTTCTTCTCCTGCTGCTCAACAGAGAGCAAGTTAGAGCTGAGGAAACGATTCCTTCTGCCAGCCTTCTTTTTCAAAGACAAAAATCCTCTCGGCTGCATACACAAAAGCTGCCAGGGGCCTAAAGATGTGTTTATTTTGCGGTTTACAAAGAGCAGGAGGCCCACAGTGTTCCACTATCCACAGTCCAAATGTTACTTGGGTGGCACAAGGCCATGGGCCATCCTGGGGTGAGCAGCAAGCCAGTCACGCTTGGGAAGTGGAGCGGCTCCTCTGACCCAGCTTTACAGGTGCCCATGGAACAGTAGCTTCCCTCGACCTCAGCCTGGATGAAACCGGTTTGTTCCATTGTCCCAACAGCACTATAGTCAGGAGTGCAGAAACAGTCTGTTTCGGACAGAAGAAGACAGGAGACCTTGGGCTGGTCCTTGGTGCCATTTGTACCTACCTTAGGGCCCCTGTGTTACCTGATGGGCACAAGGAGGCTCCAGCAGGACAGGGCGGCTAGGCTCATGGTGGTGAGCAAACATCGGGCAGTTGGGAAACACATGCTTCCTAACTACCCGCTCTGCGGAATCCTCTCATCAGTCACAGTAAAGTACCTGGGAGGAACATGGTGTTTTGGTTTGGTGCGCAATTGGTGTTGTCTTCCAAGATAAACCAATACTGATGGGAAAAGAATACGGAAGCCAAGAGTGTTGGCATGGTCTAAGCTAGCTCATTCCACCAGGTCTTCTGCCGTTTCTACTCCACCTCTCCCATGCAGCTCAGCACACCTGGGTGCCCCCAAGTGGCCAGGGCATGTGCCTTCTCAGGCCTGACCTTCCACAGGGCCTTGGTTCTGACTTTATGTTAAGTTCAACTCTGGCTCTCACCTAAGCTGTAGTCACTTTGCCCAGAATCAAACTTTGTAGAACATTGCAGATGACACCACACCACTGATGGAAGTTTGCACAGTTCTCAGAAGTTTGTGTCATTATCCACTGAAGGCCCCTGTCAAAATGCACATTACCCAGGGAATTAGTGCATTAATCCCACTAGCAAACAGTAATAGCATGTTCATGATGATGTGAGGCCTGTGCACAAAGACCACATCTCCTTCAAGGTGAAGAGAACCCTCCAGAAATGCACCACTCCTCCCCACCAACATGCACACTCTTACCCACTGCTATCTGCTGTGAACCCAACCAAAAAACCAAATCCACTGCCTTCAAGTCGATTCCAACTCATAGCAACCCTATGTGACAAAGTAGAACGCCGCATAGGGTTTTCTTGATTGTAATCTTCACGGAAGCAGATCACCAGGCCTGTCTTCCACAGTGTCACCGGGTGGGTTCAAGCCATCAAACTTTAGCAGCCAATCACAAACCACTTGTATCACAGAGGGGCCTCCCTTGAACCCCCTGGGACTTACATCTTTAACTCTTTTATCACAGTTTATATCAGTCATCACGAGAACCCCTAGATGGCTAGGTTGCCCTCCTCTTTGACCTCTAATCCCCATACAGTTTCGTACATCCCTATCCTGTCCCCTCTTCCCAGCTCTCCCCTCCTGAAGCCCTTCCACTGTGTCCTCTGCAATTCACAGCCTGTGATCAGCATATTTCCTGTATCTTCAGTCCCCTGGCTCTGACAAAGCCAGATTCTTCACCTTCCTGCTCTGACAAAGCCAGATTCTCCCCTGAGGGCACTGCTTCCTTTGCAGCCTTCTTGAAAGGTGGCTGCTTGTGTCCACAACCTTCAGACTGCTGCACCTGAAGTGGGGTGGGACTGCTGTTCCCCACATTTGCTCTCAGACCATTTGCCCTCCTCCCTAGAACCCACGGCTCTGAGCCCCATGGCACCAGATCATAGCACACACAACCCCTCATCCTTGTTTCATGTAACCCCAGTTCATTCCCCCTTACTTCACAATTTTAGCTCCTATTTTATCATCACTGTCTCCAGTACTACACCTGTCTTAACTCTTGGGGATGGCCACATCCCTGCAGGTAATCCTCACCCTCCCACCTTGCCTCTCATTTTCTAGGACATCACTCCTCCAGTGATCTTGCCCTCCACCCTACTCAGCTACTTACTTCCAAATGTACACCCTTGTCTTTATCCACTCTCAGACCTCCACTTCCTATCTTTCTAGTCTATTCCCTCCGTTCTCATAACCCCCAAGACCTCTAACACATTTTTATTGTCCCCATTCCCTTGAGGTTCACTGTCCTTCTTACCCCACTTAAACTCCATGGCCAATCATTATAATCATGCCTGTGTGTGTGTGTACATACATACCTTTCTCCCTTAACCTTCTCTCAGTTTACCCTGGGTAAATCCACCTCTCCACCTACTCTGGTGTGCCCCATGTCACTGTTCATGGTCTAGAAAACACACAAACACAACCAAGCTCTCTGGTTTCACTTTAAATTAATGACTACATACTCACCAAAACCAAACCCGTTGCCATCAAGTCTATTCAGACTCGTAGCGACCCTATAGGACAGAGTAGAACTGCCCCCACAGAGTTTCCAAGGAGCACCTGGTTAACAGCCATAGACCTTAACCACTATGCAACCAGGGTTTCCAATCAGAAAAGAACTTCCAAAGATTTCTATCACTTCATCTGCCCACTTTCCAGCATCTGAATCCCTATACTCTGCCTTCCCACTTGTTACCACAAATCAGCTCTTCCTGGCCTTGTCTAAAGCCAATCTCTCCACTGGTGTTCTAGATCCCACCTCCTCTTGCCTACTCAGGAATACTGCTCCAGCAATGCTCCCCTCTCTCTCTCATCAGTTTTTACTCTGAACTGTTTCATTTCCACCAGCACACAAACATGCTATCATTTCTCCCATCTTAAGAAAAAAAAAAGTCCTTGTCCTCACTTTCCCTTTCAGTTTCTGTCCTGTTTCTTGGCTGCCCTTTGGATCAAAAATTCCAGAAAATTGTCTGTACTTGCTGCCTCCAGTTCTTCTCCTGTTCTCTCTTAAACCCTCCAAAGAGTTTTTTACTCCTACCAAAAAAACCCATTGCCATCAAGTCAGTTCCAACTCATAGTGACCCAATAGGACAGAGTAGAACTGCCCCATAGGGTTTCCAAGGAGCACCTGGTGGATTCAAACTGCCAAACTTTTGGTTAGCAGACACAGCTTTTAACCACTATACCACCAGGGTTTCCTCCCACTACTCCCCCCAAACAAAAATTTTTTTCAAGGATTCCAATGATCTTCTCCTTGCTAAGTCCAATGGTCAGTTCTGTCCTTGTCTTACTCAATTTATCAGAATTTGACAGTTGTTCACCCTTCCATCTTGAGACACATTCTGCACTTGACTTCCAGGACACTAAGTTCTCTTGGTTTCCTCTTGCCTCAGTGGTTGTGCTGTCCCAGACTCTTTGCTTGTTCTTCTTCTCCCCAAGATTTTAATTCAGTCTGTGGGCCTCTTCTCTGTCTATCCCCATGTCTAGTCTCATGACTTTACATACAATTTACATACCAATAATTTCCAAATTTTTATCTCTATTCCATACATCTCTCCCAAACTCCGGAATCATATCTCCAATTCCTTACTCAACATTTCTGCCTGCATGTCTAAAAGACATTTCAAAACCAATATGCCCACAAACAAACCCTGATGGCGTAGTGGTTAAGAACTACAGCTGCTAACCAAAAGGTCGGTAGTTTGAATCCACCAGTTGCCCCTTGGAAACCGTATGGGGTAGTTCTACTGCTATAGGGTCACTATGAGTCAGAATCAATTCGGCAGCAATGGGTTTGGTTTGGATTGGTTATGCCCCAAACTGAATTCCTGATCTACCTCCCAAAAACTCCACCCACGCTCCACCCCTCACTCCCTTCTCAGTTGATGGAGTTGGCATCTTCCCAGTTGCTGAGGCCAAAAACCTCAGGATCATTCATGAGTTGTCTTTCACACCCAACATTTGTCAGAAAGCCCTGTTGGTTCTACCTTCAAACTGTATCCAGCATGTGACTATTTTTCACCACTTCCTCTGCTATCACCCTGATCTGAGCCACCAACATCTCTTGCTTGGATTACTGCAGCAGCCTCCCAAATGCTTCCCCCTGCACCTACTCTTGCCCTACAGTGAACAGAATAAGCCTTTAAAAGCATGTGTCAGATCATGTCCCTCCTTTGCCAAAGCCCTGCCAACAGCTCCCATCTAAATCGGAATAAAAGCCAAGGTCCTTTTAATAGCCTAGAATGTATCTTATGATGTAGCCCCCCTAAACACACACACAGACACACACACAGCCTCTCTGACCTCACCTTCTATTCTCCTTGTTCACTCCATTTCAGCCTCTGCCTGCTCTTCTCCCAAGATGCCAAGCATTCTTCTGCCTTAGGGCCTTTCCAGCAGCTGTTCCCTGTATCTGGAATGGTCTTCCCCAGGAAATCTGGATTATTCCCCTCACTTCCTTCAAGTCTTTGGTTAAATGTTAACCTTTTCCATGAGACCTGTCTGAACCCCAGTTTGACACCATGCCACTTCTCCTGGTTTTCATAGCATTTCTTACCTTCTATCAGTAATGCAATGTACTTATTATATGTTTATTGCTCCACTATGTCAAGGATCTTTGTTTTAATCATAGATATATCCCAAGCACATAGACCAGTGACTGTCACATATAAGTGCTCAATAAATATTTGTTGAGTGAATAAATTCCTGAGGCCAAATATCATAAAAGTATGTACAGGTAGGCCGAGGTAGATACTAAATGTTTGGATGTTGAGGGAAGAGAGTAAGAGAGGGGATGAAGATGGATTTGACAAGGCATTAAATGTAACTGTCTACCAATTTGCCTTTATGCCTAGACACAATTCAGTTGTCAAGAAGGCATGTACAGCCCAAACTGTCAATGTAGTCCCCTCTGATTCTCAGTCTTCTCAGCTGTAAAGTGGAAAAATAGCTGTCTTAAAGGGTTGTTATAAGACATAAATAAGGTAATGTATATAAAGTGACTATCAGTTTGTTGTACTGTGGGGGCTTGCATGTTGTGTGATGCTGGAAGCTATGTGACCGGTATTCAGATACCAGCGGGGTCACCCATAGAGGACAGGTTTCAGCTGAGCTTCCAGACTAAGACAGACTGGGAAGACATACTCGGCAGTCTACTTCTGAAAAGAGTTAGCTAGCAAAAACCTTATGAATAGCAGCAGAACACTGTCTGATATAGTGCCAGATGAGCCCCCCAGGTTGGAAGGCATTCAAAAGACGACTGGGGAAGAGCTGCCTCCTCAAAGTAGAGTCGACCTTAATGACGTGGATGGAGTAAACCTTTTGGGACCTTCATTTGCTGATGTGGCACGACTCAAAATGAGAAGAAACAGCTGCAAACATCCATTAATAATCAGGACCTGGAATGTGTGAAGTATGAACCTAGGAAAATTGGAAATCATCAAAAATGAAATGGAATGCATAAACATCGATATCCTAGGCATTAGTGAGCTGAAATGGACTGGCACAGGCCATTTTGAATTGGACAATCCTATAGTCTACTATGCTGGGAATGACAACTTGAGGAGGAGTGGTGTTGCATTCATCGTCAAAAAGAAGATTTCAAGATCTATCCTGAAGTACAATGTTGTCAGTGATAGGATAATATCCATACACCTACAAGGAAGACCAATAAATACAACTATTACTCAAATTTACACACTAACCACTAAGGCCAAAGATGAAGATATTGAAGATATTTATCAGCTCCTCCAGCCTGAAATTGATCAAACATGCAATCAGGATGCGTGGATAATTGCTGGTGATTGGAATGCAAAAGTTGGAAACAAGAAGAATCAGTAGTTGGATAATATGTCCTTGATGACAGAAACAATGCCGGAGATCGAATGATAGAATTTTGCAAGACCAACGACTTCTTCATTGCAAATACCTTTTTTCACCAACATCAACAGCGACTGTACACGTGAACCTCGCCAGACAGAATACACAGGAATCAAATCGACTACACCTGTGGAAAGAGATGATGGAAAAGCTCAATATCATCAGTCTGAACAAGGCCAGGGGCCGACTGTGGAAAAGACCATGAATTGCTCATATGCAAGTTCAAGCTGAAACTGAAGAAAATCAGAGCAAGACCACGAGAGCCAAAATACGACCTTGAGTATATCCCACCTGAATTTAGAGACCATCTCAAGAATAGGTTAGATGCACTGAACGCTAATGACCAAAGGCCAGATGAGTTGTAGAATTACATCAAGGACATTATACATGAAGAAAGCAAGAGGTCACTGAAAAGACAGGAAAGAAAGAAAAGACCAAGATGGATGTCAGAGGAGACTCTGAAACTTGCTCTTGAATTTGAGCAGCTAAAGCAAAAGGAAGAAATGATGAAGTAAAAGAACTGAACAGAAGATTTCAAACGGTGGCTTGAGAAGACAAAGAAAAGTATTATAATGGCATGTGCAAAGAGGTGGAGACAGAAAACCAAAAGGGAAAAACACGCTCGGCATTTCTCATGCCGAAAGAACTGAAGAAAAAATTCAAGCCTAGAGTTGCAATAGTGAAGGATTCTATGGGGAAAATATTAAACGACACAGGAAGCATTAAAAGAAGATGGAAGGAATACACAGTCATTATACCAAAAAGAATTAGTCAACGTTCAGCCATTTCAAGAGATAGCATATGATCAGGAACCCATGGTACTGAGGGAAGAAGTCCAAGCTGCTCTGAAGGCACTGGCGAAAAACAAGGCTCCAGGAATTAACGGGATATCAACTGAGATGTTTCAACAAACGGATGCAGCACTGGAAGTGCTCACTTGTCTACGCCAAGAAATATGGAAGACAGCTTCCTGGCCAACTAACTGGAAGAGATCCATATTTATGCCTATTCCCAAGGAAAGTGATCCAACTGAATGTGGAAATTATAGGACAATATCATTAATATCACAAGCAAGCAAAATTTTGCTGAAGATCCTTCAGAAGCGTCTGCAGCGGTGTATCAACAGAGAACTGCCAGAAATTCAGGGTGGTTTCAGAAGAGGACGTGGAAGCAGGGATATCATTGCTGGTATCAGATGGATCCTAGCTGAAAGCAGAGATTACCAGAAGGATGTTTACCTGTGTGTTATTGACTATGCAAATGCATTCAACTGTGTGGATCATAACAAATTATGGATAATATTGCGAAGAATGGGAATTCCAGAACACTTAATTGTGCTCATGAGGAACCTGTACATAGATCAAGAGGCAGTTTGGACAGAACAAGGAGATACTGATTGGTTTAAAGTCAGGAAAGGTGTGCATCAGGGTTGTATCCTTTCACCATACTTATTTAATCTGTATGCTGAGCAAATAATCCAAGAAACTGGACTATACGAAGAAGAACGGGGCATCAGGATTGGAGGAAGACTCATTAACAACCTGCGTTATGCAGATGACACACCCTTGCTTGCTGAAACTGAAGAGGACTTGAAGCACTTATTAATGAAGGTCAAACACCACAGCCTTCAGTATGGATTACACCTCAACATAAAGAAAACAAAAATCCTCACAACTGGACCAATGAGCAACATCGTGATAAACGGAGAAAAGATTGAAGTTGTCAAGTATTTCATTTTACTTGGATCCACAATCAACAGCCATGGAAGCAGCAGTCAAGAAATCAAACAACGCATTACACTGGGCAAATCTGCTGCAAACGGCCTCTTCAAAGTGTTGAAGAGCAAAGATGTCACCCTGAAGACTAAGGTGCACCTGACCCAAGCCATGGTATTTGCAATCGCATCATATGCATGTGAAAGCTGGACAATGAATAAGGAAGACCGAAGAAGAGTTGACGCCTTTGAATTGTGGTGTTGGCGAAGAATATTGAATATACCATGGACTGCCAAAAGAACGAACAAATCTGTCTTGAAAGAAGTACGACCAGAATGCTCCTTAGAAGCAAAGATGGTGAGACTGCGTCTCACATACTTTGGACGTGTTATCAGGAGGGATCAGTCCCTGGAGAAGGACATCATGCTTGGTAAAGTACACGGTCAGCAGAAAAGAGGAAGATCTTCAACAAGATGGATTAACACAGTGGCTGCAACAATGGGCTCAAGCATAACGATTGTAAGGATGGCGCAGGACCGGGCAGTGTTTCGTTCTGTTGTGCATAGGGTTGCTATGAGACAGAACCAGCTCCACGGCACCTAACAACAACAACATATAAAGTGCCTAAAAAACCAAACCTGCTGCCGTCGAGTCCATTCCGACTCATAGCGACCCTATAGGACAGAGTAGAACTGCCCCGTAGAGTTTCGAAGGAGCGCCTGGCAGATTCGAACTGCTGCCCTTTGGTTAGCAGCCATAGCACTTAACCACTATGCCAGGAGGGTTTCCTATAAAGTGTCTAAAGTAGCTACTATTTTTCATTAAATCCCAGTGTGCCGTTTTCTTCCTGAACTTATAGGAACCTCAGACAGTATAGTTATTTCCAAAACCACAATTCAGCAAGACCTTCAAGACGCTTACTGAATTTCATTATAAAAATGAATATGAATAACTTCCACAAGATGCCACTATGTCCCAGCCCTATTTCCCCAAATTCAAGGGATTTGAAATATTGTATAACTGTATGGCTGATGCCCTCTGCTGGCTTATTTTTGTTTTCTTTGTCCTTGAGCCTTTGGCTTTGAAGATGGCTCCATTCGCACCCTCTCATATGCTCGGTATGAATTCTTAAATCCATAGTTTAAGGCTGCCCAAAGGCTTTCTCAAAAGTTTACAATAGTGACACAGCTTACAGGAATAACACTGACATCACTGTGGTCACCACACAGGATCACTGCTGTGTGTGCGTGCGTGCGTGTGCGGGTGTCTGATTACTGCTGCACTCACATCCCTGTGCAGCTTCTAGCTACATGCCCATCGTTTATCAGCCACATCATGGCACAAGATAAGCACAGCTGCAACCTTTCCTCTACCCCTCCCATCCCAACTACAATCCCTAGCACCATTTTGGAGGGATGGGCAAAGCTGCCTCCCCATTCCTCCCTCCTGGCTCTCACTTGCCCGCTGCCACCAGCCTCCCATCTTATACAGAGTGACAAGAAGCAGAGCTGAGGGGAGGAGATCTAATGCAAACAAGATGCAACAGATCCGGATTTAACCCTTCCCTTCCCTTGGCTCACATTCACCATAACATTCCCAGTAAGTGGAAACCACTGGTATTTTGTTGGCACCCTTTAAGTGTGGTTTCAATTTCAGAGACTGGCTGGATGACTGAAACTAAGTGATAAGTACCTTTCCCAGCAACTCTCACACTAGGTCAAGCCAGTCGCTACCTCAGCCTGAATCCCACGCCATTGGCAACGCTTAAGGGTGGGGAGTTCTTAATATTTTCTTACAAGTGGTTTAGCTCTTCTTCATTTGCAGTTTTTCCCAAACTGTTTTGGAATCCATTTGTATTCCAGGCATTTGCCGACTTCTTGGAGTTAAATGCAAAAAGTGTATAAATTTATATTTTCATTTGTCTTGCCCAAATTTCAAAGGGTGTCTTCTCCTCCTAACAAGTCATATTTTGGTGGACAAATCAACATTGGTTTTCGCTCCTCCCAATAAGTCACAACTTGGTGGATAAATCAACATTCCTTTTCACCCTTGGCAATTTTATAGGCAGTTTATATATCCTTCCAGCCTTCCTCCCAGAGTGTGGTGGTCTAGTCTCTAACCCACATTCATGGGGCAGCCCCTTTCCCTCTATTCCTATCATTTTGATTATCCTGGTTATCCTTCTGTGATGCATTTCCAATTCCACTATAGCCTGGTTGTGGGGCAAACACTCAATATAAAGAATTCCCAGTAAGAAGCACTGGGTTCTCTTTAGATTTCAATACCCTTCTAAATTATGCCCAGAAGTTTGAGCCCTTGTCCACTGGATACTGTGTATGGGACACTTCAGCCTGGATGCATCACCTCAGGCACTTCGCAGTTAACACATCCCATTCTGACCTCACGATGGGCATCACCTCTAAAACCCACTCCCAATTCTGTTTGTTCATGGCAGTCAATGGAAACACAAAATCACTCAGGCTGGAAGCCCCATCATCATCCTCTGATGTTCTTCCTCCCTCCCAACGTGAAGTTGCCAAATCCTCTGAAAATCTCTCTAATCAGGCCACTCGTCTTCGTGCCCACTGCCACCCCCCTCAGTCCAGACCACTGGCCCCATAATTTCTTTGCTCTCCATGCTCAACCTCTAATTTCACCCCAAAAACTGCTGCCAGAACTAACAGATAGGAAGAAAGAAAGGTATGTTTGGTGGGACAAAATATATATTTGTTGATAGATGCCGTCAACTCTGACCCATGGCAACCCACATGTCCCAGAGGAGAACTGCTCCATAGGATTTTCAGTGGCTTTCAGAACAGACCTGTCAGAATAGATCACCAGGCCTTTCTTCCAAGGCTCCTCTGGGTAGATTCAAACCACTAACCTTTTTGTTAGTAGCCAAGTGCTTAACCATTTGCACTACCCAGGGACTCTCTCTACCAGGGCTTCAAACCACTTCTAATCTGTTCAGTCACGGCTGATGGGAACAAGGCAGGGCTTTGAACCAGTTTGAAGCGGTTCAGTCATGGCCAACAGAAACAAGGGCAGTTTACACATCGCATAGCAACCAAAATCTCTTGTGCATGGGCTTTTGACCCGAGCAGGGAACAGGCAGCCACTCAAAGATGGCAGCCAACTGCGCTGCTTGGAATGTGTGTTGTTCTCCACAGTCCTGCCAATAATCTAATCTTCCACACCAGGCTCCTCAAAGTTTCCTCATGCGGGAGGCTGGATTATTGGCTCCTGAAAAGTTTCCTGATACAGAGGGTGGATTATTGGCAAGACTGTGGAGAGCACCACACATTCAAAGCAGCACAGTCAGCCACTATCTCAGAGCCAGGCACCGCTGTTTCCTACTCAAAAGCCCATGTGCAAGATTTGGTTGCTATGCAACATGTTTGCTGCCCTTGTTTCTGTCACCGTGACTGAACTGTTTAGAACCAGTTCAAAATTCTGCTCTCTACATATATGTATGCATATACTAATACATAATCTTACCACATTCCATTTTAAAATCTCCTTAATTTCCTATTGACTACAGGATTCAATAATTCAAAGTATTCAGTATTCTCAGGCCTCATCCCCTCTCACTATAGCCCATCTACCCTAGGCTTCTCATCATTGCCAGAATGCAATGTTCATTCTAGTTGTAATATCCTTCTCCCACAACCACCATTCTTCTATCCACAGAGTCTCCTGCCCCACCCTTCACCCCACATCCAATCCACAACTTCCCATCCTGTGCCACCTCCATACTGAACTTCTACAACCACCAAAGTGAATCAGACCTTGGGTGACTCTAAACCCTATACAGTGTGATAAGAAAGAGCTGTAAATGACACAGGCACATAATTCATCCCACGAAGGAGCCATTCTTCAAAGTGGTCCAAATTTTGGGAACCTTGTTCATATCCATGGATAGGTTGCCATATAAGTTCCCTAAAATTGGTGATTGGAAACTCATTCAAACATGGCAAATGTATTAAAACATAAAAAACAAATGACACAATTTGATACAATTCTTTACCGCCTTCAACCAGCAATGCCTGGCCCTGTTCTTGATGTAGACTATATAATAAACGTGAGCCAAATCTGGCCACTCTAGAGGTGTAAGAAGGCCAAACACAATGCAGGTCAGTAAATGGATGCTCCAGGCTCCACAGGTCTGTCTCTGAGACCCTTCTCTACCATTGGCCAGTGTCCTTGGGTCCATAAAACTAGTCCAATTGACTTTAGTCAAGAAAACCACCCATTTTTGATCATGAAACATAATAGTCATCTGTCCCAATTCTAATCAGAAAAAAACGATGTGAGATGACAGGGCTGAAGGCACTAGTTCAAAATCCTGTTCAAGGTTTAATAAATCTAAGTTTAGAGAAATAAGAACATTACTTCTTAGGAATACCATGCCCTGATGAGATTTCTGAATATCTAGGAAGAAGGGGGCAGTAGAGCAACTTACCCCAAATGAATTACCCCCTGAAGACCATCTGTTCTGAAAGGCACCTGTTACCTTTTACACCTTGTCTCTGCTCTCAAGTCTTCCTATCAATGTACGAACAGTAATAAAACATTAAATAGTGCGACTTATCAGCCATTCTCATTCTTCTAAAGCAGTCTGTATATATGGTCTCATTTAATCATCACAATCCTAGAGATAGATATTATTCCCACTTTCACAGATGAAAATACTGAGACATAGTGCAGTTAAGTAACTAGTCCAGTATCTGGTAACTTACTCCCTCCTTAAACAAGCTGGGTTCTCCGCCCCCCCATTTACCTGCAATTTAGAGCCCAAATTCTTGAGTATCCACAGGCCCCAAATTGTTACTCAAACCTCCCACCCTCCAACACCCACCCTGCAAGTCTCCATAACCTTAGACTCCCATTAAACATACTCTCCCTTCTGTGCCAAGAACACACATGGCACAGTAGTAACAGTCACATTTTACCTGCAAATGTTTTGTGGCCTGCCTAGGAGTTCCTTTTATTTAAACTTGAGACAAAATTTACAAGTCAGATTTCATACTAAAAATCAGGTGTGCTGCTAGTGAAATTTCCTTTGAATTCCAAAGATCTGAATCTAGGCCCAAGTTCTGAATAGAAACAATCAGACTGAGCAGAGTAGTTGGCCTCACTGGACAGGGTTTGCTTTCTCCAGTTTTCCACAGTTGCCATTAGTCAAAGTAGACCAGCTTCACTTGCTCACATTACTGACCTGGCCCTTGAAGGCCTTTGCCATCTTGCTCTAAACAACCATCTTTTACCCATTTAAATCCTCCAAGACTAACCTAAAATGCCAACCCCTTCATTATTTCCTAATCATTCCAGCTGAACTTATCCCCAGTCTCTCTGAGCTCCCATAGCATCCCATAGTACCCTTATAGTTGTGTACTTGCTTCACTGTCTCCATTAGACTGTAAGCAACTAAGTGCACTGCCTCTACATTGTTCATCTTTGTGTCCCCACAAAAGCACCTTAGCCCAATGACAGATAAAGTTGCCCATAAATGTTTGCTAAAATATATTTATGGATATATACAGAACTAAACAGAAACTCTGAGTTTAACCGACCAACTTTGTGATCCTGGGCAACTAAACTGGACAGTGACTCTATATCAACAGTAACTATATATACGGTGGCTCTATATACACGGTGACTCTATATATAAACAGTAAGTCTATATACATAGAATTTTATTCTCTCATTCTGCATGTCCCTTTGTCTATCCCCTACTTACAGAAAAATCATGAGACAAATCGACTGATGTGTTGTTGTTTTTTTAATAAATAGAAGCCACATCACTTCACTGGTTACAGCAAATAATAAATAAGAGGCAATAATTCGAGACGGCCCACAAAGCTTTGTCATCCACAGAATAATAGAAAGGATAAGGACCTTCACCACCTCAGCCTTTGGTTAACTTTTTCTTTTAATCTCTGCTCTCCCACCCACATCAGCATGCTACTCCCAGAACGGAATTCCGTCTTCAAATCTTGGTTAGCTAGGAGGCTAGTTTACAAGCTTGCCTTAGTAATGGAGTCTGGAGATTCCTAACTTAGCTGAGGAACCTAGACAAGTCTTCTTTGATTTCAGCTTCATCCCAAGGCCCATGAATGTTTTCTTTAAAGAGCTGCAGGCGAATGAGGTAGAAAGGGCAGAGACACGAGATGGAAACAAGCAGAAGGGCAAAGAGTATGGCTCCCACACCACTGATGGATAACAGGCCTCCCAAGGATGCAAACGCGAAAAGCAGTGTGACCCCTACGTAGCTGCGAGGGGTACATGCCTTCAGTTTCTTCTGCAACATGGGCCACAGGGCAAAAATCTGGATGGCAAATGTCACCATGATGAAGGCATGCAGGGACCGGGGCAGGCGTGAGGCCAGGCAGACAGAGGCAAAGATGGCCATGTTCAAGGACAGTGTGCTGGATACGATGGCTGCATTGGCACCATAGTCGAAGAAGATGAGGTGGCCTAACAGCATGAAGACTGACATGGCATAGATGGTGTCAGTGCTGACAGACTCTGTCAGGGTCTTCAGCACTGGTGAAAAACCATATGTAAAAGTAATGAAAACTAGTGCACTCTTCAGGTCTGCCCACCGAGTCCGCCCACTTTTCTTCCGCCCTTCACCTCCATCAATGAGATCAAACAAAACATAGCCAATCAATGAAGAAGCCAGGCCAGTCCCAAAAAGCCAGTGAGGGGCCAGAAGACCTTCGTCCATATACCACCAGATAACCACAAAAACACACACACTGCACAGCTGCTGTATCACCACACTGGACTCAAACACCACAGCCCAATATTGGTATTTCCGGGCATAGATGTTTTTCCGGAAATCTTCCAAGAACCGTGGATCCACGTAGTTATCGGGAAACGGCTGTCGCTCATACAAGACCTTCTGCCACCTGGCCTCCTTGGTGTTACTTACTGGCTGGTCACACATTATCCTTTCCCTCAAGCTCAGGCCAGGTCAGTCTCCCTCGCAGAAGTCCATGTAGTTCTGGTTCTTTATGAAGTTTTGAAATAAGAGTTCTCTGGAAATTCCATGCTGTGCTGTAGTTGATATTTTACAGACCTTCCCTTGCTTTCAAAGGCAGCAACCCAGGCTAGGCTTGAGCTTGTTCTCTGAGGCAGGACAATACAGCAACTTCCTAGAAAAAGAGAGACTATGAACCTACAAAAGCTGTGAAAGGTCAAGGATAGGACTGAGTTAAAAATCAAACCAACTCAACCCACTAAAAGTCTGAGCAGTAGTAGCCATTTCATAATTATGGACATTTAAACTGCATTTCACATTTTAAAATTATAATTCCTTGAACAATAATAGTTACTACTGTTAGCTAGCATTTATTGAGTACCTATATTTTTTTACTATGTGCTAGGTGGCTTACGTACCTTCTTTCATTTAATCTTCATAATCTTTCCAAGTTGTATTAGTTCCACTTTAACTAGGAAAACGACTGAGGTTCCAATTACTTAGGTAACTTCAGCCCAAGGTAACACAGTGGTAAACTGGGGAGCCAGTGTTCAAACCCTAGTCTGATCCCAAAGCCTGGGCCTCACCTCCTGTCTCCCTCTAAGCCAGCTCCTCACTGCTGGTTCCCATACCAGAGTCCGTGGATGGGCTTCAGAGGGGCCGCTCTAAAGTCAACAGTAAACCGCACAATACGGAAAGGTATGAGCTCTGCGGTTTATTTACCCAAAACCAAGGGCTCAAAGGAACTAAAGATTCTTCAACCATTAACCGAGCTGAACATCCTTTGAAGAGCTACGGTCCGACTTAAAACCGCGAAACTCCTGTGAGGACGGAAAAAAAAATCACTCCTTTTCCACAACGGGAAAAAGTCAGAAACACCAGGGCCAATCCAGCAAACCCGCGAAGAAAATTCTTACTGCCCAACCTTTATTTCTTCCAGGGAGACCACGACAGGCTTTGCTTCACAAGCCAGACACCCTGGGCGCCCCCGCACTGGAGCAGGGACCCCAGCCCGCAGCCACCCGCTGTGCGGCGCCGATGTGGGCAACGCCCGCCTTCAGGGTCGCGGCGGAGGCAGGGTGGCCCTGGGGGCGCCCTTCCCGCCCTCCCGGGCCTCCCCTGCCTGCCGCCGCCCCTCATCCAGCCTTGGGCCTACGGGGGATGGCAGAGGAGAAGGGGACCCGGAAACACTGACGTCCACTAGGAACCCACCTGCCCGCGGGCTCCCAGGGGTGCGCGGCCGGGAGAGGGCGGCCGCCCGCCTCCTTCCCCATCCGGGGCGCCGGGGTCGCGACGGCGAAGGAACACTTCCGGGTCCCCCACCTCCTCCGCGGCCAGAGCGTCCTTCTCCGCCCAGGGAGCGCCGCGAGGACGCTGCTGCCCCCTGCTGGTTGCTCGCCCTGCGCCTGGTCCCAAGCCGAATGCTGGGCACCTGGGAAAGCTAATCCCGACAGAAAGAGGTAGTGGGGTGTGGGGGGCCGGGCGAGGATAGGGGTGGGCGCTGGCTGGGAGACGAGAGAGAATAATAATAATAATTAATAATAATTAATAATAATTATTAATAATAATAATATAAAATAATAATAATTCTTTTACTGAGCTCCTGTTATTAAGTCCGGTCCTCAGCTTGGGAATTCCACGCATCCGTGCGTTCTTTGGGCAGGTATTCACCGAGTACGGACAAGCGTCAAGCACTGTTCCCAAGTGCTCCTGATAAAGCAGTCAGTGGAACAGACAAAAAATCCCTGTACTCGTGGGGCTTGCTTTCTTCCACTTTGACCTTCAAAGTAATGAAATCGTGCTCCTTTCGTAGAGGGCAAAACTGAGGCTCAGAGATACTGTCATTTGTCCAAGACCACGCAGGTGGAGAGTGGATGGGCCGAGATTAACACCCAGTTCTCTCTAGTTTCAAACCTTGGTGCTTTCCTCTTTGGCTCCCGGAATGAGTGAGAGTGGAGGACCCTGTGGCTGAAAACATAGCCAGAGGCTTGACACGGGAGGTTGCTAATAGTCCTCCGTGCTCATGGAATATTAGAGGATGAATAAACAGATGAAAGCACTAAGAAGCAAAAAGATACAGTAGAACACAAGATATACTGGACACAAAAGTCAGCAGACCTGAGGCCACTTACTAGCTCTGTGACTCAGGGGAAGTTTTGATTTCCTCATCTGTTAAATGAAGACAACAGTGTTTGCTCTTGGCTACTTCATGGGATGGTTATAAAGGTCAAATATAAAACATGAAAATGTTTTGTAAAGTATTGACTGTAAAGCATGGCTGCTCTCAGATTAGTTTGATCATTGTAATAATGGCAGTGGCCAAGTGTGACAAATTCTACAAAATAACCTCTTTGCATTTCTCTTCAGGTTTCTGTTCCAAAATTTGACAAGATTCCTTGGCTTAGTGAGGCCAGCTTCACAAACAAGCCATTAGTGCTCAGCCTTCCCAAAAGGTAACAGCTCAGCCTCTGAGGGCAGCGGTTTCAAGAAAGGTCTCACAGAGGATGATTTCTTAATAAGGGGTGGAGAGTAGTTATCAGAAGGGCAAGCCTGAGCAGTTGAGAAACCCAAGTCAAGTGCACAAAAACCTGAAATAGCCTGTATTCCCCAGACAGAAGTGAGCACTGAGTACAGGCATGGCCTGGGGAGATACTGTCCGAAATAACTTCCCTCTCTACTGCCACATCTTAACTCTACCAGAGAATTTTGCCCCTGGATGCTACCTTTCTAGACACGCCCTGGCCTCCTTCTCCCTCTTCACCCCACCTTTTTTACTTTGCCTTAGTTTGTTTTGAAATTTTCAAATTTCAATCATCAAGAGCCTAGAGCCATGCAATTCCAGTCTTTATAGAGTAGCCACTCCCTAAATTTGACTTTGAGGCAATCTCTCCCAATGCCACCAGTCCCTCCTCTTCCAAACAAACTGCTATAGAGCACATATTTCCGGGTTTTCTTTGTTTGTTTGAATTTTTGTGCAAAGAGCATTTCAGTGCTGCCACTTGAAATAACTGGGTTTCCTCATGCCCTTCCTCCCCTCTTTTTTGATGAGCTGCTCCCCTGGATATGCTCCTGCGAAGGGGAAATGGAAGGAAGGGGGATGAAATTGTGATAAGCGGGAATTGGATGGGAGAAGCCAGGGGAGGCTGGGGAAGGGCTGGCCAGGGAGGGGGTGGAAGTTCATAGGCATGTCACAGACACATCACACCCACAGGAGGGGTCAGCGCACCGGCATGTAGGGTAGCTTACAAGATAGGTTGTACTCGCTACCAAGAGTTTTTCCTCCTGTTGGTAACTGCCAGGTATCCTCCTGCCCCTAGAGAAGTGACTCTCCATGAGGGACATTCCTGTGGCTCCCGCCTCATCCCCATGTCAGTAACACATACTGTGGCTTTGTCTGCTGCACCTTTGAAAAAACAACATTCTCAATAAGCTGTCACACAGCTTCCGGTATTTTCAGAGCACCTGCAAGTGCTTGTTGTTCGCTTCTGTTGTTTTCACTTAACTTTGAATGTATGTAAACTCTACCTAGTGTCTTAGTGTAGAGCGGCCACTCAGAGGTTCAGTAAGCCCAAAACTTGCTTACAAAATAACACCAGGAGATACAGGTCTTATAAGAGTTGTTAGACCACCAGGGATCAACACCAGTAAAGACACTTTAGCATCTTTCATTGGTGGGGCAGGGGTACAAACTCAAGCACTCAGGAGCATCAGGTCAGGGGCACAGATGAGTAGAGCTGGCCAAATGGGGACTGCAGTGAATAGAGCACCCCTCCACTCCCCTCCACAAAGGGAGCAGCCCACACTCAACCCCAGCCAGTGTTGCCTGCGGGTACCTTAGTCCAGTTGCTGGAAATACTGGTTTTTCTAACAAGGCCAGAAATTTGGATTTTTATGTGAAATTGCTAGTGTTTGACCTCTAACAGGGTAATACCCCACTGTCCCATCCTACCCACACACCTAATGGACCTGTCCCTCCAGCCAGGAACAAAGCGTGCCTGGTGCCAGGCTGCCCCGCCCCCAGCCCCCTTGTTCCTTCATTATATAAGCTTTTCATGTTATTGTCGTAAGTTGCCATCCAGTTGATTCCAACCCACGGCAGCCCCACATGTGCAGAATAGAACCGCAGTCCATAGGGTTTTCAAGGCTGTGACCTTTTGGAAGCAGATCACCAAGGCTTTCTTCCCAGGCACCTCTGGGTGGGTTGGAACTGCCAACCTTTTGGCCAGTAGTCCAGCACTTAACCATTTGTACCACCCAGGGACTCATAAGCCTTTGAGAGGGGTGGGGAAGGGCGAGGAGGGCTTGAGAAAGGCAGGCCAAGAACACAAGTGGCATTCTCAGTGCCTGCCCCCAGTCCCAGCCAGGTGCCGAGTGTCAGAGTGTATATCCGTAGACAGCAGCTGGGAAAGGAAGGGGTGGTTTGTCCTCCTCCAGCCAAGCTTAAACGAGTCACAGGAGAAATTACCTCAGGTGGGCAGTGAAGCTCAACTCACTGCTATTCTGGGAGGATTCGGGCCACTATTCTCAACCCTCATTAAGAGAAATGGAGCTTACCTACCTCAAGAATTCTAAGAAAACAAGCTGACGGTGCCTGTGAGGTGCCCTAAGCTTTCAGGAGTGCAAGATAGGAATGCAAAGTATTTTGAAAGGATGGTTTGTTTTAGTGTCAATGTTCCTTAAGGAGTAGAAACTCCTCACCTGGCAAAGCCCTGCGTTCTGGCTATCTGGCTATTTATTTTTGGCAAAACCCTTTTCTAAGTTACTGACCTTGGCAAAATGGTCTAGACGTGCCTTAAGTATTAGCTAGCTTTGAGGAAGCAGTTCTAACAAAGAACAGCCTGAAAAAGTAAAAGGACATTTAGTGAAACGTGCCCAGAATGCCCCAGCTCAGAGCTCTGCAGACCCACCTGTGGGGCTGGGGAGGGGAGACATGTGCCTGGTGCAGACCCACACTGGCCTGTTATTCTCTCAGGTTAGCCTGACTATGCTGAAGCCTCGCTCATCATCCATCTCCAAAGCCCCTTCCGTTCACACAGAGGTCCTGTTTATTTAAGATTACGATTCGCTGAAGCAGTTCTAACCTGGCCTTCCGGTCTCTCCTGGTCAGCATTTGGGGCAGGTCCAAGACAAAGGCAGTGAAGGAGCTCCTTCCGACCCACTGCCCCGGTCCCGCAGGGCCCAGGGAAATGGTGAGGAGGATGAAACAACAAATGCCTCTTGAACACCAGACTCCTTTCACACATCTTGGTTATACATGAACAATGGACGATGGAATTCTTCCTCGTTAGAGAGAAGAGGTATTCCTGGCATAACTACCAGCATCCTGAGTCCCTGTGCATGGATGCCGGGGGCATGCACAGTGCTGCACACACACAGGTGACTTGTGCTCACCAGGCCCCACACACTGTGGCCCCTTCCGCTGGAATGACAGGAATCCCAGCAGCCAGGAGGCGGCCACAGGCAGGTCACCCTGGGAGGAGAACGGTGTGCGCTTGCAGCATGGCTGCATCACTGGCTGCCTGGAAGGGATGTTTCTGGAGGAAAAGAGTGGTTGGAGGGAGAAGATGATGCTCCATGGAAGGAAATGGCTGGATTGTGTCAGTGGGCAGGGAAGCAGGTCGGGAGTGAAAGGACAGGCACTCGTGAAGCATCAGTAACTTCATCCTTTCAGAAGGAGATTTGGGGTGCACTTTACTCATCTGCTTTGATGAACTCTCTCTTCCCTGCCTTATTTGTACACTGTCTCTAACCATCCAGAATTGGCGCCAGTTAGTTCAAAACAAAAGGGACAGAGAAGCCCAAGGAACTCAGGAGGGTGAAGCCATCTTTTGGGAGCTCCTTTATGGCCTGGGCCGTCCAGAATTGGGGTGGAGAAGGAGAGCTCCCAGGGGTGTTCTGTCTGAAGCAACTGAGGGTTTGGCTCTTCAGTCCATTGACTCTGGTTCTAACTTTCTCATGTTTTGATGTTTCAGGTCTCCTCAGTCCTCTACGACTTTCCTGATTTCATCCAAGAAGGATTTGAATTTGCCATTTTTGTTTCAAGTTCCAGATGCCTCATCTAAGGTACTCAATTGTTTAAATATTGAGATGAAACCAATAGCACTTCTGGGGTGGTATAGAATGTGAATACGAAGGCATTTCCTATCTCCTTAGCACAGCCCTGCGCTTGGCACATCATCAGTCTCCAATGAGTACTTGTTGCATGAAATAAATGAGCACCCCAACCACCCCATCTCAAAGTGCCTTCGGGCCCCAGTCCCCTAGAATTAAGAATAAAGCTTATCCTGTGGGGATTTTCATTTTGAAATAAGTAGAGAAATACTCAGATTTGTCGTACAGAAACTCGTTTAGTTTACTGCAAAGTAGTTGTGGCAAGGCACACAGGTAAGACCTCAAGACACTGATTTAGAGCTGGAGAATTAGAATTAACAGTTACATTGTTAGTTCAATGGTTAGAGTCAGTCTTTAGACTTCAGGCATTTAACGAGTGGCCTTGGGAGGGAGGCTTGATCACATCTCAAACTTGGAGGAGGTCCCCCATGGCTAGGGTCTCAGGTTGGCTGTGGCAGGCAGTATTTTAGAGGCTCTCCGTCTTTAGGGAGTCAGAGAGACGCTTTGCCATTGCCTTGTTTTTGGTGAATGTGCCAAAGTCCAGGGTTTCTATGTGATTTTTTTCACCTTGGCTTTGCATGGTACAGGCCAGGTGATGTCATCCTTAATCAAAAGTACTGTGTTACATTGTTTTCTTAAGGCCAGCCAGATGGTGTATGTTGCATCTTTCTTCAAGATGAGAGATTAAGGAGGTTGTTTATGACACATTTAAATCCCGAGGCCAATTTACACCAGTTTAGTTATATGTTGCATTTTCTTTGTAACAGTATGCAGGTGCAGGGCTATCTTAGAGAGGTTGTTTACTACAAACTTCACAAGCTTCAAGGTTTCAATTTCTAAATTCAGAAATTTTCTATTTCTAACATCACATTGTAAGTGATTTATGCCTACGTGGTTTGAGAGCAACGCAGAAAGCATGCATAAGAAAACTGTAAGGTTAGAATCATAAAAAGCAAAACCAATAAAGTAAACATTTCATGATCTAACCCATGAAGACTGTGAAATCTTAGTGACCTGAGCCAATCCTAATTTCTGGAGTCCCTGGCACTCCCCCAAAATGAATTATTCATGTCTCCCACCTACAACCCTTCGCCTATGGAATTTTAAATTAAAAACCGATCATCTCCCCTCCACCTCACAGAATGTATAGAAGGATCTGGCTCCTGGACAACCCGCGGTGACCCTGCATGCTGTATGGAGGATTCTCTGACCTTAGTGGTGCATTTCCCCAAAGAGGGAGATAGGCAGTCTCTTCACCTGAAAAACTGCACACCCCTCCTGGTGCTGATGCAGGCAGTGAATGCAGCGCCTGGCCCCTCGGGAGATCTCAGGACCATGTGAGCCACAAGTATTAGGAGCAGCCGACAGATGCTTACCCAGCCCTTGGTGTTTGCTTTAATGTAGTTCACAGACCAGTGAGTCACAGGTGGAGCCTACACAAATGAGTGGGTGGATGGGCCAGGTACACAACAACAGGAGTTCCATAGAGCAGTACGAAGTACTTTGAGGGGAAGGGGAGGGAAAGGTCACCTCCAGGTTGGGAGAGGGGTGAGCAGAGGTGCAGCAGGTGAATAATCCGAAAAGGAAGTGGCATGTGCCCTGGATCACACTTAGAGCAAAGAGCAGGGGAGGAGCTGGCACTGAAAGGACTCTCAGGTGAAGGGAAGAGCAAAGACACAGAGACTGAAAGTGCCGGAAACGCTCCTCAAGGAATCGGCAGACAGCAGCATGGGAGTGCAGGGAGGAGAGCCAGACTAGTGGAGCCAGGAGATGGGTGGGCACCCCACCAGAGCAGAGAGGGCCCAAAGGTCAAGAGCATGAGGAGACATTCCAGGTTTGAGCCGAGAAGTGTCAGGACCAGAGCTGTGCTTGACAGTCACCTCATTAACCCCCAACACCTGGGTGACACCTTGGCAAGCAGGTAAGAGTGGCCGCCAGGACACGGACTGAGGGGGGTGAGCGGAGGCACGACGGGCCGCAGTTGCTGCAGAATCAACAAGAAGGCCTTCAGCCACTGCGTCTTTCTGAACTTCCTACTTTGGCAGGACCTCGCTGCCGCCGGGCGCCCCCTCGTCCCAGGTCAGCTCTGGGTCTCGTGCGCCGTCGCATCCTAGGCGCTAAGACTAGGCCGGGCGGAGGAGCAGTGTGGTAGTAATGACCGGAAGTGAGAGGCCATCCTCCGGCCGGGCTTAGCGGTTCTCGCCTGCAATACTCACCGCTGGCCACTAGATGCCAGCCAAGAGCAACAGCTGGTCACCCAATAGGCCGCACTGGAGGCCAGTCTCGGGCCGACTCGTGAGGAGTCACAAATACGTGGCTCCTACAATAGGTCGTTATGAATCAGAATCTGCTGAACGGCAACGGATTTGCTAGAGGAGAACAAGGCACCTCGCCCTGGCCCTGCCGGGGGGTGACCAGGGCCCTTGTGTTTTCGACCGTCAGCTGGTGTGGGTATGAGAAAGAGAATCGTCCTTGCACGTTGGAAAGGCAAACAGGGAACCGAGGATCCCTGCTCTGTTGGTGACGCCTGCAGGTACCTCAAGCCTGCCTGGTACACAGACCTCCTCAAATGTGATTCCAGCCTCGAGAGTCAGCTGTGAGGATGAAGGCATACACGTGGACACCGTGAGCAAACAGGGCTCAGCTGGCAGCTGCTCCTTTGTGGAAAGAAACTGTGTTGTTTCTCAGGGGAGTGGAATGCAGTGTGGACGCAGTCTGTTCCTGCAACCTGCACTTCAGGGTCCTGCCAACAGGCTGCTGGCAGCCCGCAGCCAGCCAGAGGACCTGGCCCCCATGTGTAGGCACAAAGGTCCTGCCACCTGGCTCCCTCTCTCTTCACTGTCACCGGTCAAAGGGCAGAACTTTGAACTGCACATTCCTGCCCAGGAGCAGCCCCGCTTTCGGCAGATGCAGTGTACCTGTGTGGAGCAGTGCCTCCTAGTGAATAGAGAGGATGCGGAGGCAAGGAGTCAAGGAGGGGCAGAGACAGTGAGAGAAGAGAAGCTGAGAGACAAAGAAAGGGAGAGACGGAGAGAGAAAGGGAGAGACAGAGAGAGAGACAGAGAAGTAGACGGGCAAAAAACAGAAAAGGAGAGGCAGAGCTAAGAACAAAAACAAATAAAAGATAAAGAAATTAAGCCTCAACCTTTCCCCACTTTTAAGTATCTCTGGTGGAGAGCCGCCTTTGTTAGGCACAACTAGCACCTGCCATCTACAGGCATCAACTTCCTACCTTTCAAGATGCAGTGAAACAGGAAAGCGTATGGTAGTAGCTGAATAACTGAGGCCAAGAGGTGCCTTACTCAGCCATCCACAGCGTGGCAGGAGCAGGTGTGTGGGAGTGATCTGCAGCTCTGCAGCTGGACACCCGAAAACACTTTTGCCCACTGCTGGGGGTGGGGTGTAAATTTAGCTGGAGCTCCTAGGTTCGTAGCAGATTATAAAATGCCACCCTCACCCTCTTTAATCCCTGTCCCCACTTCTCTCTCTGCGCTCTTTGACGTGGGTTTCTTGTTCCAATCCGATGAGTTAGAGTAAAGATGGGAACACATTTATTTTGTCTTTAGCAGACCTGTGGCAGAAAGCCCTGGCTAAAAAGAGGCACAGCTGGGAAATGTATAGGGTGGAGACTTCCAATTTTCTCAAGAATTCTTTTTATTGTTTTTCACTCATTGACTATCAATTTTGAAAGCTCATGACCACCAAGTAGCCTACCTTAAAAACTCCTGTCCTTTTCCTGTTTACGTTGATCAAACACATACTACCACAGATACTTTATTTTTTAAAGGGAAGTAATAATGGACATCACTGACCTGATATACTGATGGAAATAAAACCATGAATGGTGGATTCATGACTGTCTATTATTTTGTGTTTGTTTGAAATTATTTCCTAATGAACAGTAAAGCATTTTTTAAAACTGTATTTGGCTTTCCCCCATGCATCTGTCAGCTTATCGTACCTGGGGGGCTTGTGCGTCGCTGTGGTGCTAGAATCCATGCCACCGGTATTCAAATACCAGCAGGGTCACCCATGGCGGCCAGGTTTCAGCTGAGCTCCCAGACTAAGAGGGTCTACTTCTGAAAAAAAAAAAAAACTTATCAGAAATCTGGGCAATGAATAAGGAAGACCAAAGAAGAATTGATGCCTTTGAATTATGGTGTTGGCAAAGAATGTTGAATATACCAGGGGCTGACAAAAGAATGAACAAATCTGTCTTGGAAGAAATACAGCCAGGATGTTTCTTAGGAGCAAGGATGGTGAGACTTTGTCTCAAATACTTTGGACATGTTATCAGGAGAGATCAATCCCTGGAGAAGGATATCATGCTTGGTTAAGTAGTATATATGTATACTACTTGGTAAAGTAGTATATATATATATATATATATATATTTTCTCGTAGTTAGGTGCTGTCAAGAAGAGTTCTGACTCCTAGCAACCCTGTAGGACAGCGTAAAACTGACCCATAGTGTTTCCAAGGAGCAGCTGGTGGATTTGAACTGCTGACATTTTGGTTAGCAGCCAGGCTTTTAACCACTATGCCACCAGGGCTCCATATATATGTATATCTGTTGCCATCGAGTAAAAAAAGAGGAAGCCCCTCAACGAGATGGATTGACAATGGTAGCCACAACAACAGGCTCTAGCGTAACAACAATTGTGAGGATGGTACAGGACCAGGCAGTGTTTCGTTCTGTTGTACATAGGGTTGCTGTGAGTCGGAACTGACTCAACGGCACCTAACAACAACAGAGTCTTTTGGGACATTAAAAATGGTTCTCTGGCCACTAATTTTTGGACAAAAAAAAAAAAAAAAAATTTTTTTTTTTTAAAGGGTATAAGCATCATATGGGTCCTAAGATCCCACTCTTCCTCTGAGGAAATATAGTTTTTCTTCAACTCTTTAATCCAAAGAACTTTCTGGCTGATTGCCACTAAATAAGTGTGCTATTGGGCAAACCTCCTAACCTTTCTGGCCCACAGTTTCCTCATTGCATTAATTGAGAGAGCTGAACTAGGTGACCTGTGAGATCTCTCCATTAAAAAGAAGAAAAGGGGTACCGGTGTCAGAGGCCAAGAAGGACAGAGGCAGGACTGTCACTGCTATTCAACGCATGCTCGCCACGTCTATTTTTAAAATCTCCATCTGTGCTTCCATTTTTTAGCTTTTGCTATGTGGACAGGTGTGTGTGTGTGTGTGTGTGTGTGTGTGTGTGGACACAAGAAGACCAAGACAGGCCATGAGCCAGGCCTTAGGAACCACAGCAGGTACTGACCTCGGACATTAGGATATTTTCAGTTGTGGGATGTGAAGAGCAGGCCTTGGCTTCTGGGGACTGGCTGAAATAAGCATCATACTTTGGCCAAGCTACAAACAGGTTGCTGTCACTCTCCTGTCACAGCTGCCATCTGCTGTCATGTGGACAGCTGCTCGAGGAATGAGCGCCCCATTAAGATTTCAGAGCGTCTTCTCTTGGTGGTTGTGACTCTAAAGATGATGTAACCAGGGGCTTGTGCTGTGAACCTTGGCCAGCTCATTCTGGATTCCTCCTGGTGCTGCTGAGCTGGCCTTAAGGAAAGTAAGAGTGAGAAAGGAGTGGGGAGTGCTGCAGAAGGAGAGGTCCTCAGCTTCGAGGCCAAGAGGGAAAGCAAGACTGGAGGGCTGATTTGAGGCCTACAGAACATGGAATCCCAAACTGTAGGGTCTTGCAGTATTCTCATGCAGAAACCTGAAGTCTGGAAAAGGTGAAGGCAGGTGAAGGAATCAACTGCAGGGAAGGCAAGTGCTGCTTGTAACTCTATTAAAAGCATGCCCACCTAAGCATTCTTCCACCCCCACCTCTACCTGTCCAGGCCCTCTTCCTCCTTTCAGAACAAGTGCAAATGCTACTTCCAGGAAGCCTTTCCCAATTCCTCCCATCAGTAGTAGTCTCACTTTTCTGAAGAACCACAGGTACCATTGCCTCCTCTCTGATAACCAATATATCCTAGCTTGAAGTGAGGTTTCAGAAAAGGATGTGAGTCTCAGACATCAGAGATGTGAGGGATGGGGGAAGAGCCTGAGCTGTAGGGGATACCACTCCCAGGCCTCAGGTAACACATGGTAGAAAGTTGAATTAGCCCAGAAGCAGAGGAGTCCACACATACAGACATTTCCTCTCTGGCCTCTCTTCTCGTTACCTCCCCACTCCCAGTCCAGCCATCCCAAAGGATTCCCTGAAGCTGATTTGCTACGTTATTGCCCCATATTGTTGTATACTGTTTCCTGGGCTCAGAGTGCCCTCCCCATCTCTGTTTCCCCACGAACACCTACCCAAGCTTGTATATTCTGTGAACTCTTCTCAGACTCTTCCCTCTCTGCCCCAGCCCTCAGCCCACCCACTGGAGCTCAGTAGCTCCATTTGGTTTTACTGTGGTCTCAGTATATTTCTGTCATTGCACCGTCAACACTGTCGTACTTCTTGGTACACTGCTTGGTGGATGGTGAGCAGCTTGAGGTGGGAAGCTGTGTTGTATTCATCTCAGTGTCCCCAGAACCAAGCTGAATGGGCAAAGGAAAGGATTTGTATCCCTCCCTTGTTTTCCTCGAGGCCAGGATCTCTGTCTTACTCAGCTTTGTGGCCCTATCACAGTGCCTCCACATGGTGGGGCCACAATAAATGTTTGTTGTTGAATGAATGAATCTAGTCATTCCCGCTCATGCTCCACATAGCAACCCACGACACTGCAATACTGAGTTGATTCTTTTAAAATGCCCTGTAAAAATGGAATGTATTTTAAATATTTGTCAAATATTCCAACTTCATCGAGAGTTTTCAGTACCCCAGCCCCAGCATTGCCCAGCCAAGTGTCATGTCTCTAAGAGGGGAAGCTACCTGGAGACCTCTGCTGCAAAGACCACCTCAGGAGCACCCCAAGTGCTCCCCAGGCAGCATGGCTCTATAAACCTACCGGAGCAGGAAGGCTTCAGGATAGCAGGAATGGAACACGGCATGGCCTGCACACACATGTAGTGACAGGTCAACGAGCCAATCAAATGAAGGAGCAGATTTCAGGTGACAGCTGTCTGCTGGCCCCATAGCCTTACCCTTCACCATATTCTACACTCACTATGAACGTGGCTCACAAATGCTGGTGTCAGTGACTGAGGAAGGCTGAGAGAAAACCCCCAAACAGATTCAGCCACAAGTTCCTTCTTGCTCCCTAACCAAACCATTTATCAGAGATGCTGATGAAAACCTTGTGTTCCAGGTGTCAATGCTCCTAAGTAAGCCCTTTCTTTCACCCTTCGGCAGAAGGGAAACAAGAAAGCTGTAAGCAGACTGGGCGCCCTCCCCCTCCCCGCACTGGGACTGTCTTTGCCCACCTAAGCAGCCTCTGCTTCCAGAGGAAGGAGGGTTACATGGACCACACACCAGCTCCAGTTCTGCTCCGGGCTTTCTTTGCAGCTCCCAGGAGCAAGGAAGGGCACAAGTGTTGCTGACCATCAGATGCTGGAGAACGGATGCGGGGCCAGAGTTAAAGCCCAAAAAAGAGGATAATGACAGGGAGGTGCTAAGGAGGTTTGCAGGAGAGAAGTTTTCTCCTTCATTCTTTCTTAGGCTGTTAGGGATCCTCAGCTGGTCCAGGTAATGCAGCCTTTGTGTGATAAAGGAAAAACACACCACCTATGAAAGGTGGCAGCTCATAGGTGCTCTGGTGGGCAGCAGAGCCCCCGTAAGACTGCAGCCTCCTCTGTGAGCTGTCTTTATACCTGCTTCACTGTACGCAGGGGCCCAAGGCCTCCGCCAAGGCCACAAGTGAGTCTATAGCTCATTCCCTCCTGCCTAGGCCCCTTCAGAATCTACCAGCTGCAGCCAACCTCAAATTCAACGTCCACCTTGAATGGGGCTGAGACCCAAGCCTCCATCTCTGTTTTAGGAAAGGAGGAACTGTTACCTCTCTCCCCACCCCACCCTTCCCCACCTGTTTGTTGCCCCAGGTGCTCTACCAGTTCCTCACTTCTCTCTGTCTGTCGCCCCTCAGGTGAGCGGGAGCCAGAGTAACCCCATGCTGCTCAGAAACAGGCGGCTGTGCTCCACATGTCGAGAAATGAAACTGGTAGGTGGCGTGGCAGGCAGGGGGGTGTCAGAGCTGGGCACAGGCACTCCCAGGGCAGAGCTCTGCCTCCCCAGCAAAGCCCCGTTGAGGAGACTATGCTGGGGCTCCTTGCAGGGGAGGCCTTGGAAAGGGCTGCAAGTGAGGAGCTGTTGGCCCTGGGAGCACCAGCAACTGACACAATATGATAAACCTTCCCTATTTTCAGCAAGCCGAGAGTGAACCCAGGTAGGTGGGCCAGAGGGGAAGAGATGAGTTGAGATGAGCTGCCTGATTTTAGACTCCTAGGGTGACTGCATCGTCATAGAGTTCAGGTGCAGGGGGACAAGGAGCTGCTTCTGCCCCCCTTAGCATCTCCCCAACACAGCACACATGTGCACACATACCCATATACACACACACAGTCCTCCACCATTAGCATCATGAAACAAGCACTTCATCTTGGGGTTCATCATTAATTCCATCAGTCCCTCAGGAAAAAACCTGCAGAGAGATTCTATAGTACTTTCTAGCTGGTGGAGATGTCACCTACACTGGGTATCTATTATCAGTGGTGGGACAGGATGGGAGGGGTACTAGGAAGAAAGAAGGATATCAAGGGGAATGTGGAAGAAACAAGGACACACCTCTGCCATCTGTTAGAGGTGCTGAAGGAGAGTTCTTCCAAGGTCGGAGTTAGGACTAGGGTCAATTAGGGTTAGCATTAGAATGGTTGTTAGGGTCAGAGTAACAATCAGACTTCGGTTGAGGTTAACTTAGCTAAATGATTAGGTTTAGGGTAGAGCTTAGGGAACGGTCTCTTCAACCCTGGGGCCCTATGAATCTCCTCTGACTAGAGGAGAGAGGTCAGGCTAGGTGTGCAATAAGAGGAAGAGCAACGGATGGCAGAAAAACAGGAGACACAGAGAGGCTCCTTCAATAAGTGCATGGCAGAGGTGCTACATGTTAGCAGGACATGGAAGAGGGCAGCAGCTTTGTGAAATTTTTGTGTGAGATTAGGAAACTCAACCAAAGCCATTGGCAAAGGCATACCTGGATATTACAATCAATGTTTATTTTGACCATAAATAGGAGCATAGCATTCAATATTAACATTGAGTAGAGTCTGGGAAACCAGGATTGGGATTTCTCCTGGTCTTATTCCTGGAATCACTTCACTTGTGACCACACTTAGAACACACTGACCCTGGGCCTAAGCTGGCCTCGGCCAGCTGGCTCGCTTGAGACTTCAACAGTTGTCCTTTTTCTCAAGACCTCCTCCCTGTCCTTTGCCCTTGTCCAGGAGCGGGACCACATGCTATGGTTTTACTGTTTGCAGCCTTTCCTTCCAGATTGCCCACTCCTCCACCTCAAGGAAGGGCCTCAAATACAAGGTGCCCAGGGAATCCTTCCCTACTGCTGTCAGAACTAGTGCACCCAGATCCAGGTAGGAAACATGTAAAAAGTTAGAAACAAGGATGCGATACCCTTAGCTCACTGTGTGCAGTAGCACGTCAGAGTCCTTCCGGGGGTTAGGCAGCAGCAATCCTTTCTCGGCAGCAAGTTGAATGGAGATGCCAGGGAATACAGAATAACACCCAGGAATGGAAGAGAATGTCCTCAGCCTGATCAACAGCATCTGCGAAAAATCCACAGCTAACGTTATACTTAATGGTGAAGGACTGGATGTTTTCCCGCTAAGATCAGGAACAAAGCAAAGGTGCCTGCTCCCGCCACTTCTATTCAACATTGTACTGGAGGTTCTAGCCAGGGCAATTAGGCAAGAAAAAGAAATAAAACTATCGAGATTGGAAAAGAAGAAGTAAAACTCTTTCTATTGACAGGTGACATACTCTTGGAATACAGAAAATCTTAACTCACAAAAAACTATTAGAACTAAATAAGTGAGTACAGTAGGGTTGCAGGATACAAGATCAATATACAAAAATCAGCTGTAGTTCTATACACTAGCAATGAAAACAATCCAGAAATGAAATTAACAAAATTCCATTTACAATGGCATCAAAAAGAATAAAATACTTAGGGATAAATTTGATCAAAGAAGTACAAGACTTGTACATCAAAAACTATAAACATTGTTGAAAGATATTCAAGAAGGCATGAATAAGTGAAAAGAATCCCACACTCATGGACTGGAAGACAATATTGTGGGGGTGGTTGTTGTTAGGTGCCATCGAGTCAGTTCCGACTCATAGCTACCCTATGTACAATAGAACAAAACGCTGCCCAGTCCTGCACCATCCTCACAATTGTTGCTATTCTTGAGCCCATTGTTGCAGCCACTGTGTCAATCCATCTCATGGAGCGTCCTTCTCTTTTTCACTGACCCTCTACTTTACCAACTATGATGGCCTTCTCCAGGGACTGATCCCTCCTAATAACACGTCCAAAGTATGTGAGATGTAGTCTTATCATTCTTGCTTCTAAGGCACATTCTGATTGTACTTCTTCCAGGACAGATTTGTTTGTTCTTTTGGCAGTCCATGGTATTTATTCAATATTCTTCACCAACAACACAATTCAAAGGCATCAATTCTTCCTCAGTCTTGCATATTCATCATCCAGCTTTCGCATGCATATGAGGTGATTGAAAACACCATGGCTTGAGTCAGGTGCACCTAAGTCTTCAAGGTGACAACTTTGCTTTTCAACACTTCAAAGAGGTCTTTTGCAGCAGATTTGCTCAATGCAATGTGTCATTTGATTTCTTGACTGCCGCTTCCATGGGTGTTGACTATGGATCCAAGTAAAATGAAATCCTTGACAACTTCAATCTTTTCTCTGTTTATCACAATGTTGGTTATTGGTTCAGTTGTGAGGATTTTTGTTTTCTTTATGTTTAGGTGTAATCCATACTGAAGGCTGTGGTCTTTGATCTTCATCAGTGAGTGCTTCAAGTCCTTTTCACTTTCAGCAAACAAGGTTGTCTCATCTGCATACCTGCATATCACAGGTTGTTAATGAGTCTTCCTTCAATTCTGATGCCATGTTCTTCTTCCTGTAGTCCAGCTTCTTGGATTATTTGCTCAAGCATAGAGATTGAATAAGTATGATCAAAGGATACAACACTGATGCACACCTTTCCTGACTTAAACCATGCAACATCCCCTTGTTCTGTTTGAACCACTGCCTCTTGATCAGTGTACAAGTTCCTCATGAGCACAATTAAGCATTCTGAAATTTCCATTCTTCGCAATGTTATCCATAATTTCTTATGATCCACACAGTCAAATGCCTTTGCATAGTCAATAAAACACAGGTAAACATCTTTGTGGTGTTCTCTGATTTCAGCCAGGATCCATCTGACATCAACAATGATATCCCTGGGTCCATGTCCTCTTCTGGATCCGGCTTGAATTTCTGGCAGTTCCTTTTCAGTATACTACTGCAGCCACTTTTGAATGATCTTCAGCAAAATTTACTTTGTCTTCTTAAGCTGCCCTTTGAAATCTTCTGTTCAGCTCTTTTCATTTATTTCTTTCATTTGCTCTAGCTACTTGACATTCAAGAGCAAGTTTCAGAGCCTCTTCTGACATCCGTTTTGGTCTTGTCTTTCTTTACTATCTTTTTTAATGACTTGTTGCTTTCTTTATGCATGATGTCCTTATCATTCCACAACTTGTCTGGCCTTCGGTCATTAGTGTTCAGTGTGTCAAATCTGTTCTTGAGATGGTCTCTAAATTCATGTGGGATATACTCAAGGTCCTATTTTGGCTTTTGTGGACTCATTCTAATTTTCTTCAGTTTTAACTTGAACTTTCATAAGAGCAGTCGATGGTCTGTTCTGCGGTCGGCCCCTGGCCTTGTTCTGACTGATGATATTGAGCTTTTCCATCGTCTCTTTCCACAGATGTAGTCAACTTGATGCCTGTGTATTCCATCTGGCAAGGTCCACATGTATAGTCACCATTTATGTTGTTGAAAAAAGGTATTTGCAATGAAGAAGTTGTTGGTCTTACAAAATTCTATCATGCAGTCTCCAGCATCGTTTCTATCACCAAGGCCATATGTTGTTAAATGGCAATAATCCCCAAATTGATCTATGGGTTAAATTAAATCCCTTTTAAATACCCAGATACCTTTTTTGCAGAAATTGACAAGCAGATCTTAAAATTCATATGGAAATGCAAGAGACCCAGAATAACCAAAATAATTTCAAAAAGGAACAAAGTTAGAGGACTTATGCTTTCTGATTTCAAAACTTACTAGAAGCCTGCAATAATCAAGAGTGTGTGGTACTGATTTAAGTATAGACATATAGACCAATGGAACAGAATCAAGAGTCCAGAAATAAACCCTTACATTTATGGACAATTTTTTTAAGAACTTTATTGAAATTTAATTTATATACCATATAATTCACCCATTTAAAGTGTGTAACTCATTACCTTTTAGTATGTTCACAGGGTTGTGCAACCATCACCCCTATCTAATCTTAGAAGATTTTCATCAACCCAAAAAGAAACCCGGTACCCATTAGCTATCATTCCTCATTCCTTCTCCCACTAACCCCTCCTCCCAGCCTCTGGCAATCACTAATCTACTTTTTGTCACTATAGATTTGCCTTTTCTGGACATTTCATACAAGTGGAATCATACGATATGTGATCGTTTTGTAACTGGCTTCTTGCACTTAGCATAATGTGTTCAATGGTTACCCCAAATTGTGGCATGTATCAATACTTCATTCCTTTTTCTTGCCAAACAGTATTCTATTGTATGGATATACCACATTGTGTTTATCCATTCATTAGCTGATGGACATTTGGCAGACAATTGATTTTTGACAGAAGTGCCAAGATAATTCCAGTGAGAAAAAAATAATCTTGTCAACAAGTGGTATTGGGACAACTGGATATCCACATGCAAAAGAATGAAGTTAGACCTCTGCCTCACACCACATACAAAAATTAACTCAAAATCAAAGACTTAAATGTAAGAACTAAAACCATAAAACTCTTATAAGAAAACATAGCCATAAATCTTCATGACCTTGAATTAGGCCGGTTTCTTAAATACGATGCTAAGAGCATAAATGACAAAAGATAAAATACATGAGTTGGATTTCATCAAGATTAAAAACTTCTGTCCATCACAGGACACTATGTATCAAGAAAGTGAAAAGACAACCCACAGAATGGGAGAAAATATTTGCAAATCATATATCTGATAAGGGGCAAGCACCCAGAATATATAAACAACTCTTACAACACAATAAAAAGACAACCCAATTTAAAAAAAGGACAAAATATTTGAATAGACCTTTGCTTAACATCGTTAGTCATTAGAGAAATATAAGTCAAAACTACAATGAGATACTATTTCACAAGTCAAAACCACAGTGAGATCCTATTTCACACTAGGGTCACTATAATAAAAAAGACAGACAATAACAAGTGTTGGCAAGGATAGGGAGAAATTGGAACTCTCATACCTTGCTGATGGGACTGTAAAACAGTGCAGATGCCTTGGCAAACAGTTTGAAAGTTCTTCAAAAACTAAAACAGAGTTACATACAACCCAGCATTTTCACTAGATACGTACCCCGAGAACTGAAAACATGTGTCCATACAAAAACTTATAGGTGAACATTCATAGCACCCATATTCATAATAGCTCAAAAGTGGAAACCACCCAAATATCCATCATCTGTTGGATACACAAAATGTGGTCTTTCAAGATAATAAGTATTATTTGACCACGAAAAGAAATGAAGTACTGATGCGTGTTACAACATGAATGTACCTTGGAAGTAGTATGCTAAGTGAAAGAAACCAGACAAAAAGGCCACATAGCATCTGATTGCGTTTATATAAAATGTCCAGAATCAGCAGACCCCTAGAGACAGAAAGATTAGTGGTGCCAGGGACTGGGGAAGGGGCAAACGGGGAGTGATTGCTGATGAGTACAGGGTTTCTTTTCGGGGAGATAAAAATGTTCTGGAATTAGATAGTGGCGTTGGTTGTACAACTTTGTGAATAAACTAAAATCACTGACTTGTTGTGTACTCTAAAATGGTTAATTTTATGGTACGTAAATTATGTCTCAATTTAAAAAAGATTAGCATTAGAAAAATATTTTTTAAAATAGAAACATAAAATGGATTCATCTTTTAAAAAAAAAAGAAAGAAAGAAAGAAGGAAAAGATTTCCTAAGTAGGACCTGGCTTCTGTAGCTACTCATAGTCCTTTGTAACTACTTGTATTCTCGTGTGATTATGGTTGTGAATTACCAAGTCATCGGCCTTGGTTTTCAGCAAGATTATTGTCTGTTTTTTTCACATCTCTACTGCAAACAGCTCATCTTCCCCTTAAAACACCTATTTTGTAGCCCTTCTGTTGTTTGCATTATTCTCTTGTTAACATATTTAGGTCTCTTAAAAGTAACTGTCAAGCTGAACATACTATAGGTAGGCATTCTCTAATATGTGTTAATTGGCTCCAGAAGTCCATGTATGTAATTAAGTTTATTTCAACAAATATTTATCAGTTGCCTGCCATGGGCCAGGTA
The DNA here is from genome assembly GCF_030014295.1 of Loxodonta africana. Classification (NCBI taxonomy): domain Eukaryota; kingdom Metazoa; phylum Chordata; class Mammalia; order Proboscidea; family Elephantidae; genus Loxodonta; species Loxodonta africana. The sequence goes on along the minus strand of NC_087344.1, from coordinate 207,056,018 downwards.
CTTAGGTAATGTGTCAGTCACACACACATACAAAAAAGACGATGGTAATGATGTAAGCCCTGCCTTTAAGGAGCCAAATAGATAAGCAAATAAATTACGACAAGGTATGATGAATGTAAATAAAAATAGACCTGGTGGGGAGTGAAAGGTTGCTCAGGGAAGCCTATCTGGAAGAAGATACTGCAGAGTTTTCAAGAATTAATAGGAATTTACCACACTTTTTCTCAGAGACAAAATGCTCTCTTTGACAGCTTTGTTCTGACATAGCCCCTACAGCCCACTTCACACATAAGGATGGGAAACAGTTGTACTAGCTGGGTTACAAGGCTTCAGATCAGGGGTCATGCTATGCAGGAGGAGGTAGAAAGTTCCTTTCATCTTTGCCTGGAACAGGGCCAGCTGTAGATGAAATTTTAAAGAAAGGCAAAGTCTGTCTCTGGTACATTCTTATCTCTTTTTATGTGTCTAGAAGACTCTTGTTAGCTTCTCTCTGAAGCCTCTGCCTCCTCCACTACTCTTGTTACCAGACAAGTACCAAAACCCGTTGCTGTCAAATTAATTCTGACTCACAGCAACCTACAGGACAGAGTAGAACTGCCCCATAGGGTTTCCAAGGGACAGCTGGTGGATTCAAACCGCTGACCTTTGGTTAGCAGCCAAGCTCTTCACCACGGCGTCACCAGATGCTACTTATTATCAGATCACCTTCTTCCTTCTTCACCCTCATCCTCCCCTGGGCTGATGAGTTAGAAGAACAAAATGATTAAATACAGTGGTGCTTGGCATTCTTGTAGACTTACTATTCAGTGTTTTTTGTTTTGTTTTGTTTTGCTATTTTCAAACACCTCTAAAGGTCCTTGACACAGAGTAATTTGGAGTTTTTCTGAGTCATAAATTTAAATTACAAGTCACTTAGTAACCCAGCTGTACACCTTCATCCACATCTTTGTGATTATCTTTTCATTGTCACGACTACAGTAATTTTTGAGAAATAATAAAAATAAATGCTTCTTAGTGAAAACATGGTCTCCAAAAGAACATCAACATCTAGTGCTAGTAATAAATGTAAAAAAAAGTTCAAGGAAGTGATGTCCCTTAACCAGGAATACTGTTAACTGTATAAATGATTTTAGCCCTGCATGAAGGACACATTTAAATTTTTCAAATGTGCTTCAAAGTGGGGTCATTCATTCACTAATTCTGTCAACAAATACTTCTTAAACAGGCACTGTATTAGGACCTGGAAATATAAAAGTAGAGACATTGTCTCTGTCCTACGAAGCTGTAAGTCTCTCAGGGAAGCCAATAAATACCATAAAAAGGCTGAGTCTTCTGAGAGAGGGAGCCCAGAGAACAATAGGAACAGAAGGCGTCAGAAGTCTCTGTGAGAAAGTGATACTTGACCTGAGACCAGAAGAATGCGTGGGGGAGTGATTTAGGCAAAGAGAATTTGAAGGTTTATTAGTCTTGAAAGGAGCCCTGGTGGCGCAGTGGCGAAAGTGCTTGGCTGCTAACCAAAAGGTTGGTGGTTAGAACCCACCAGCCGCTCTTCCTCAGGAGAAAGACGTGGAGGTCTGCTTCAGTAAAAATTTACAACCTTGGAAACCCTATGAGGCAGTTCTACTCTGCCCTATAGGGTCACTATGAGTCAGAATTGACTCAATGGCAACGGGTACTAATCCCAAGCTACCTAAGGGCAAAATCTGATAAGCAGGGAAGAAAAGACACCCTGTGGCGTGGAGGGCAGGATGGTGCCCTCTGGTTCATTCACGTCACAACAGGATGTACGACTGACTTTGGTATTAAACACAACTTGGGTTCGCTGAGGTGGTGCGTTGTTTATTTCAATCAGAATGCAGTTTTGGGCAATGTTCTAAATAAGGCTTTCTTCCTCAGGTGCAACCAAGAACTATGCTCATCCCAGACGACCTGAAACTTTCCTTTGAGAATTTTATGAGTCATAGGTAAGCCAAAGATTTAAATCAGAACATGAGTTTAATTCTGGTTATATTTGTTTGGGGACACAGGATAGTGGATTGAGAAACATAGTCAGTAGATTGTTAGAGAATACTTAGGGAATGGACTCCTTGACTGGTTTCATTCTCTGGTTAGCTATGGTGAAATCCAACATATTTTTCGTATTTTTGCTTGAACAGCTATTGAAACTACTGTAGCAGGTATTATCTTCCTTTCTGCCTTCATAAGAACAGTGTAAAGGGTAGCATAGGAGATTTCTTTGTTAACTCAGGCAGAACAAAACACGAATTGCCCGTATAGATGACATATCTAATTCAGAAGGCGTGGGAGGTTACACACACTCTGCCCTGAGTTCAGGACAGCCTCTGCTACTTTTTAATAACTAAATCCCTGTTATCAGTTTACTTTGTTGTCATTTACTGCTTTCTTATCAAGATCAAGTGCAACAGAAATAAATTCCAGTCAGAATTCTGGTTAGCTGGGTTATAAATAATCGGGTTTTTTTGGGTTTTTTTTTTTTTACTGTATTTAACTCTCAGATAGGGGAAAAGGGCTCAGTGTTTACTTTCTTCAAAAATTCAAAACATATACTCACCTTGTATAAGACACCAGTATAGGTAGACCTGCCTTATGACTGGAATGTAGAAATACAACCAAAGTTATATATGACCAACCAGAGAAGTGATATGTTATCTAATGGCAATCTTTAAATCTTTTTTCCTCATATAAAGAACAATAATGTGGGAAAATAAATAGGTCTTTTTTGTAACCTTACACTGCACAGTGGCAGATGTTCTGATTGCTTTTATGAACTCACGGCCATTTGTTCCACGCTGAGGTTTGGACTCAGGTGCGCGGAAACTATGTACCAGGTACCTGGCCCAGGTGGACAGGGTGGTAGAGGAAATGGGTATTTGGGTAGTACAGGCTCCAGCGCTAATGACATTTACCTATACTGATTCTGGAGCCATGGTGGCACGGTGATTAAGAGCTATATGGCTGCTAACCAAAAGGTCAGCAGTTCAGATCCACCAACTGCTCATTGGAAACCCTATGGGGCAGTTCTGCTCTATCCTGTAGGGTTGCTATGAGTCGGAATCAACTCCATGGTAACGGGTTTGTTTTTGTTTATATATATATATTGATTCTGGAGCCCTGGTGGCACAGTGGTTATGAGCTTGGCTGCTAACCAAAATTTTGGCAGTTTGAATCAATTAGCCGCTCCTTGGAAACCCTATGGGGCTGTTCTACTCTGTCCCATAGGGCCACTGTGAGTCAGAATTGACTCAATGGCAACTGGTTTTTTTTTTTTTTTTTTTAATACTGATTCTGTAATTCCAAAGAGCTCTTATATCAGGTCACAATAAAAATAATTCTAATAAATATTCTTTATGGACATTAAATGAATAACTGGACTATCTAAAATTAGGGATTTCTGAGCAGGTTTACTCTTCTGTGGAAGATTCTTTTGACAGCCTTGCCCCATTTTGTTCATCTTGCTAGTGCGGTACCTTAAATAAAGTCCCACATCCCAGAATCACTGGGCAGGTTACTGGTCTGGAAGAGTTGCTACTTTTTTTCCTGGAAATTGGAGGTTGCTTTTTCTAATACCCCTGTTGTCAGACCATGTATGTTTTGACAGTGGAATAAAGCATTTTTTTACAATGAAGGTTTTCTTGAAGACCATTAAAATGCTATAAGTGAAAACAGCTTGATAAGTAGTAGCCCCAGTCTCCTCACACCACTGCACAAGTGGCCTAGTCACCAGGTTGACAGGTGCTGGAGCCGAGAGACCACCTCTGTTTTAAAATGCATGAGTACACATCCCTTTCCACCAAGCCCTCACCAATTCACTGATTTGTGTTCTTGCTCCCTCCAACCAGGACGATGGGCCTTCACCCATCAAGAGCGAAGACTGTACCCAAACCTCCCCATGATGACATCCTGACAGGTTTGGTTTCTTTTGGAGTTCTTTTAGTGTGAGACAGACTACCCCAGGATGGGAGAATGAAAAGATTAATTCCTGAAATAATTCCTAAATTTTCTGAACAAATTCCCATTCCTTGTCCCTTTCTCTTTTGCATGGTGCCCTTTTGTCCTGCTTTGGCTGGTCTACAGCCCTCCACTCTCTCTAGCCCCACCTGTTCCCTCTTCAGGCTTTCCTTGCCCTTCTTATCCATGTTATGTTCCTTCCCAGGCCCCTTCCATACCACATGGCTCTGCCCCATTCCTTCTAAAGAGCCCTGTAATCTACTTACTGAGGAATTCCCATAGGTATGTGGTACAGACTATAGTCCCCCCACAAACAGTCTTGATGGTACCAATTAAGGTGGGAAGGGAGCTACATCCGCACACACCTGAAATTGCCTGACCACGGCCCTAAACCTGCCACCCCTGCGGGTCCCCTAAAACACCTGCCTTCTCTAAACAGCTGACCATTGCTATTTTTATCTTTACTATTGATAGAAAAAAGGATAGAGGCTCTGTCTCCAGCTTCAGCATTGACCTAAGTCTCACCCTTTAGAGAAGCCAAGTTGTGAAGGCGAGAGGGGCCTTTTTGAAGTGATACCATTTGAGGGTTTAATGCAGCACAAGCTGTCACCTTAGTAGGTCTGTCCATCTTCTCATTTGCTCCCACATCAGCTGAAGCCATCTGAGGTTTTTTTTTTAATTTGATACACATAATAAGGAAAATCAAGACCACTTTCTTCACTTTGTACAGATAGGGAAATCTAAGCTCCACCCTGGGAGTTGCAGGAGAGCTAGAGCCAGATCTGAGCTGAGAAGGCATCTAGAAAGGAAGTTTGAGGGATGTCTTGGAGGAGGGGATGCCGAAAGGAGGACCAGAGACCAAGGGAAGAGCTAAAGCTTGGAGATGTTACTCTAGTGAAGTGAGAGGCTGTTAGTCCCAGTGAGTCCCTTCTTATTTGCCCCAAAACATTGGCCTAGTTCATGGCTGTTATTTAGCCCAAGTGGACAGAAGAGCCTAGAGCTAAGAGCATCCGCCCAAAGAAAGCTCCCCACTCTACTGTTCTCTGGTCTGTGACCACCTCATTCTCTTGAAGCCAAAAGAGCACTGAGTGACAGGCATGTGCAATTTGTTTCAAGGTTCTCTGTACCAGCCACACATTCATTCAGAGTTTCCCTTGAACCTGGACTTTTTCAGGCTTGCCCTCACGGAGGGATGAACTAACTCCTCCCCACTCCCTACACACACACACACACACACACACACACTATTACATGCCCTTCCCTCAACAAGAATGTTTATTATCTGACCATGGAGGACAGTGTGACAAGATGCCTTTCACAGCTGATTAGCCCTGGCAGTGTACTTCAAATAGCAGAGAACGAGCTAGACTTGGTGTACACAAGATCAGTACATTATGTTCTTAGACAGACCTGGTTCTTGCCCACACAGTCCAACCTAGGACAGCAATATTGGAGGTGAGGTGTGCAGGAGGGGCTTGTGGAGCTGCTTAGGAGCTGAAGCTTAGTAGATCTACAGTCAACTCCAGTTGTGACCCTTCTAAGCTAAAGCCTTGGTCTGGTGTTTTTCTCTGAGATCAGGGAAAAAGGACTAGACTAGGAGCAAAGAAACCTGAATTCTGATCCAAGCCTTGCTCTATAGTCTTGGCCAAATTGTTTAAACTCTCTGGGACTTTGTTCCCACCTGTAAAACCAGAGAGCCGTTTGCCCCGCTGAGAGCAGACACTCAGCACAAGCAGCCTTCACCTTTGGTCACCCCGGAAAACTGCTGACACTGCCCCAGCCTCGCTGGTTTCTATAGCTTAGACATGTCCATGTTGCTGCACTTGCTGCGTATTGCTGGGCTCTGTTCCCTGTGGACATGTCACAAATACCACGTGGCCGACTCATCCCAGCAAACATTACTGCCAGTAGTTGCCTAACTCCTTCTGTTGGTCACAACAGTGATTTCTAACCTTTTTCTGGAATGAACTAAACCTTATGTATTACCCATAATTCTTAATGAGACTCAAGTGAATGAAAGGGCCTATCTCCACAAGTGATGGGGATTCCTTCTGGTTTCATTTATCTTTGCCTTGAGCCAAGCGTCCCATGACTCTTGGTCTTGATAAACATTGCTACAGATGCTAACCACCTGACTTGGGCTACCACCTGGCACAGTGGCGTGATACCGTTAGCGCTGGGTTAGGACTGAAGAGATCTGAGTTCTGGCCCTCAGCTCACCAGTGCCTGTGACTCTGGACCTCTGTTTCCTCTTCATTGTAGTGATGAGACTGAACTGGATCCTGGGTGTGTATGATTCCATAACATCTCTAAGGTCTCATTTAGCTGGACTGAGGAACTTGTTCCAAAGAATTCAGGGCTCCAATTCCATTCACTATTCAGAGACTCCCAGTGGAGTCTGTTGTTTCATACCTTGATTTACTCTGCTTCAAGTGACATGTCTTCCTGAAAAGTTAAATATTAACCAACTTTCGTAAATAAAATCATATTTGCAAAAAAGGTCAGGATGATAAGGATTTTAAAGACTCCTAGAATAAATTATTCCATAAGCCAAAGGTTCCTTTTGAGATGCAACCACTTTCTCTCTACTTTGTAAGATTATGTTTTGTTTTAAAAAGTTCAGAACCATATATACGGTCCCTGAAAAACCCCCTGAAAATTGAATCCTCTTTTCCTTTTGACTCACATTACAACTCCAGACACGTTTTATCTTCATTTCAATTCAGTTGGCAATGGCTCCTGATACTTGAGTTGTATGTTTCTGGGTACTCCTTTCTGACCTCTGATGAAATTTGTAAAAGCTTAACTATTGTGAGGGATAAGGTGGTTCTCCTCAAAGAATTCTACTGTGAATTTTGAATCTGTTTTATAAGGTTAAGAAAGTCTTTGGTGTCCTTTAGTTATTTTGAATTTCTTTAAGGGTAGAACGTAAGGAGCCCTTGTCCTTCCTTCTTCTTGCATTGCCCTCCAGAGAACATTCACTACCGACTGCCCGTCCTGGGCCCTAGGATAGCTGTCTTCCAAGACCTGTTCTCAGACGCCTACAAAACTCTGCAGGAGAGGCAGCCCTCTTCCTTGCCCAGAAAGGAGTCAGTCAGCAAGACAATGAGGCGGTGAGTGATCATCTGAGCTCATCTCACCCAGGCTTCCAGGGAGAAAACAACCTCAACAAGCCAGCTTCCGACACTGGGGCTCTCTCCTCATACTTTCCTCCTGTTTCCAATAACGTGACTAAATCTTGCCTTTCTTAAGAGTTGCTGGTATTGTAGCTCTTGTTACTATCTTCTCACCTACTTCTCCCAAAGACAAAATGGCTTAATTACATGATTATAAAAATTTATTGATTGAAACAGAGCCATGGAAGTGTATCTCCTTTTATTTGGTTAAATTTTCTTAGCCATGTTGTAATAGACAATACTCTTCTGTTTCTAAGACCTGAGTATTTTGTGAAGGTTATTTCAGCTCTTCCTTCAGGGCAGGGAGCTGGAGACGGCCCCAGGGGATACCGTATGAATTTAGTTTGTTAAGAAGGAAGGAGAGAAATGGAGGTCACCCTTCGGTGCTTATCTCTGTCAGTTTATGCTGGTAAATGACAGGATACTTTGATGCAAAACTGGAAAATGGCAAGTGATCAATTGTTGCAACCCTCAAGGACAGAAACTGTGCCTTGCCTTGCCCTCCCCAGTCACCTCCTTTCCTGCCTTGCATGTATCAGATATTCAGCTAATCTTTGCTCATTCAAATCCATGCCAAGTGCTTGTGTTTTCTAGCTCGGTTACCTTGGTGCGAGGATGTACGCCCCCACATCTGTCCTAGACCACGTGTCAGCAGTATGAGGGAGTCAAAGGAAAACTCGAGGCTTTCAAATATTTTATTTGTGGGCACATATGCTCTGTGCTCAGCTTCAGAAAGGCTCATATAAAAAAGACCCCTTCCATTCCTTAAGAGACAATGGCCTTGTGGAATCCCAGGATCGTGACCGAATGCACACTCACCAACAGGTGAGAACCGACCTGTGTGCTGAGTCTATCTGAAGAATGGGCTTCAGAAATCTAGATCAAATGGCCTGGTGCCTAAACAGACCTCCTATGATTCTTGGCTTCACTCCAGTTCAAGAACTCCAACAACAGTGTGCACTTCCTGTCAAGGTGAAGGCTGTGTGCATTGATCTGATCCCATTTCATATAATTGTCGAAAAATAAACATGTCACAGGTAAAAGTTTTCTTGTTTGGATTTTTGCAAATATAACATATCCAGTAACAAGATGTGGGGTACCTATACTCATGCCATTAAGGGGGATGCATGCCCAAAAAACAATTATTTGGAGCTTTTGAGATAATCTGAATATTGCGTGGCTAAGAAGCCCTGGTGACACAGTGGTTAAAACGCTTGGCTACTAACTGAAAAGTCCACGGGTCAAACCCAACAGCTTCTTCATGGGAGGAAGATGTGGCAATCTGCTCCCGTAAATATTTACAGCCTTAGAAATCCTATAGACAGTTCTACGCTGTCCTATAAAGTTCCTATGAGTTGGAATCCACTCAGTGGCAGTGGGTTTGGTTTTTGGGTTAATGAGATAAAAAGAAGCCCCGGTGGTGCAGTGGTTAAGTGACCAAAAGGTCAGCAGTTCCAAGCCACCAGCCACTCCCAGGGAGAAAGATGTGGCAGTCTGCTTCCGTAAAGTTTACAGCCTTGGAAACCCCATGGGGCAGTTCTGCTTTGTCCTGTAGGGTCACTATGAGTCAGAATTGACTCCACAGCAACAGTTTGGTTTTTTTTGGTAAAGAGATAGAGGGCCCCTGGGTGGCGCGAACAGTTAACTGAAAAGTTGGCAGTTTGAGTCTACCCAGAGGTGCCTTGGAAGAAAGACTTCATGATCTACTTCTGAAAAATCAGCCACAGGGAACGCTATGGAGCACAGCTCTACCCTGACACACATGGAGTCGCCATGAGTCAGAATCGGCTCAGCGGCAAATGGTTGGGGCTTTTTTGGCTTAGTGAGATAGAATGCTTCCTAAGTCTCTTTAAGAAGGCTTCACGTAGGATGCTTCCAAAATCCCATCAAAAAGAACACTCTAGTGTTGACTGATGTCCCAGCCTGCTGACGGTCTATTTTAGTAATTTTTGAACTTTTTAGTTGTAGGAACCTTTTATACACTTAAATATTGAGAAATGTAAAGAACTTTTTAAAAATGTGGCTTATAGCTATTGATAGTTATCATATTAGAAATCAAAATGGAGAAATTCTCAGTACACAAGCACACCTTCTGTTAGCTGCCAGAGTGACGGCATTATCACGTCATGTAGCTTCTGGAAAACTCCACTGTACCCTTGTGAGAGAGAGAGAATAAAAAGGCAAATAACACCTTAGCATTATTGTGAAAATGATTTTGACCTCACAGGTACTTTGGAAGGGTTTCATAGACTCCCAAGACCACACGTGGAGAACTTCTGGTCTATGTGATATATCCTTTTGTCTCCATCACTTCAGGAAAAGGGATGCCAAGACGCTTTCACGCACCCACCCGAGTAACCTGCTTCGCTTGACACAGGATTTAGAGCAACAGGAGCAGCAGGTTTTCAGAGTTAGTACGGCATTCCAGCATCATTGTCTACCCAGCAACCTTGTAAACTTAATTTGGTTTCTCAAATAGTGTGCCAGCAAGATTAGAGTGGACTGACCAGCTATTCACAAGAATTTCAATTCCTTTTAAACTGTCATTTCTCTAGATGGATGGTCTGTTAAGTATTAATTTATTTGCTTTTGGTTAGTGTGAACTCAGTTCCCAGAATCTGAGGTCCACTAGTGATGCCCCTTCAGAGATGCCCCCTCAGCAGCCCTGTTGAATGGCTAGCCAGCTGGTTAATTTCCTCTTTCCCTTTGCTCCTACAACCGAATCCTGGAGAGTAATGGCACCAAGGGGTGAATTTCCTAAATTGAGAAATCCTGCTCTGACAGACTTCACCACATGACCAACCCAGTGACACCATTTTAATTTAAACTTGAAAAGAGATCTACGTATACTTGTGCTACCTGATTTTCTTTACCAGTAGTAAATGTTTAAAGGAAGTAATTTTACCACGGAAACCGTTGCTGCCACTTCCAGTGTGGGGTCAGATGGTTCCCCTGTCATCCTTTTTGGCACAACCTTTCGTATAGTGAGTTGGCTCCTTAGAGGTAATAATGTGGGCATGGCAGTTATTATTTTATGTACAGTATGTTCCTATGGTTTATCCCAAAATCTCTCACCAGTAGGCCAGGGCAATTTCTTCATTATGGAAATCTAGTCATAATGTTATTTATGGTTCAAAGTCATGTACAATTCAGATTAATTTTACCAAATGGATAATCTTGGCTTGCTTTCTGTTTCAAGGCTAACATATGATTTCGCTATTCTTAAAAAAAAAAAAAAGTCATAGTAAAAATCAACAGTCATGAACCAGACTCACTCGTACTTTTCATCTTTCTTCACCCCAAGAGGGAACTCAAAAACCAATCAATCAACACAATTCCTTCATTCCCGGGAATGCAGAGAAATGTTATATTCAAGGAAGAGTCATGCTGTAGCTCTAAAAATATAACTCTTTGGGTATTTAACTCAAAATCATTGTTGCATTCAGTTGCCAGCTTAACCTCGGGAAACCCTTTGGGCCTCCATGGCCTTGTGCTCGGCTCAGGGTCAATCATCATTTTCCTTGTCTCTGTCCAAGCTTGGGGGAGGCCTGTCAGGGGACCTGTTGTCTCCTGGGACTTGTGGTATCACATTGGAGGTTCCCATTGTACTGAGTATCAGAAGTGTAACAAGTTTAGCAGAACTGCCTTGTCTTTTCCTAAGGAAAGCTCTATCGAGAATGCTCCTATCTGGGTGCAGTTACTCAAGTCAGGGGGCATCTTTGGGATGAGGAGCATAGAAGATTTCTAAGATGAGGAGGAAGCTCGGGCCTTTTTTCTATTAATCAACCTCAAATGTTTTATTCTCTGTGAACTAAATCCTTAAGAATCAAGGTTAAATTAGAACATTTTAGAAATGGACAGAATGTAACTTCCTGCTAGGGGAAGTGGGGTTGATCAATTGTGTTCAACCATGTCCCCTCCAGCCCATCCTAATGTAGCACTTCATTAAATACAGTCCCTGTGTCATATGTGCAACTCTTCCCTCTCTAGAAAATGATAACTTACTGGGGTCAAGAGCAGTATTTCATGCTGACACCATATCCCTGCAGGAGCTATCCAGGCACATACTTGAGAGATGTTCAGAATGGTGAAAAGGCTTGTCAAGCAATATGAGAAAATAATTGAGCTAAGACCCCTGAATTTGGGCTCTGAAGATACAAAGGGTTTAGGTATTAGAATTCTACTCCTGAGAAACTTAGAATTTCAGTTGGAGAAATAATGCACACACATACACACACACACGTGCACACACACAAGTAAGTGAAGAGCACGTGCACGGGGCAGAGTGTGAATAAGCACAAGTTCCTCTCTGCTATCAACGGAACACCCTGTGATTGCAGCAGTAACGCTCTCTTTAACGCCAACTGTCCACCTCTTTGGACAGGGACAAAGATGCGATTGTGTCACCCTGTGAGGAAAGTTGGTCAGGGGAAGTAGCCACATTCACCCACACAGGATGTTGTCTTGTTCTTTGCAAAGTCTTTGGCAAGATGTTTAACGCCTGGGCAGCCAACTGCGGAATAGTGAAATGGGGCACTGGCAGCTCTTTGCTGTTTCAAGGACAACTTACTCCTAAAACTCTTGGGGCTGTCCTTGATTCAGTCTTATGTAGCAGAGATCATCCTGAGGGATGTCACATAGCCAGAAAAGTCAGGAAGGCCCGGCCTAGATTCTCACATTGAGAAATTGCATAAAGAGTCAGATGTGAATAAAATAACCAGAAAGAGATATTGGCACCTTAGCTGGCACTGAGGAGTGGAACTGGGTGGCTGGGGGACAGAAATTGTGAGGGAGCACTTTTCATATTATACTCTGTTTACTCGCTGAATTTCGAATCATTTGCATGTTTCACTGATTCAGAAACAAACAACATGAAGCAAACAAAAAACCTTTTTAAAGTTGCCTGAGGGCTATCTAGCTTTGGAGTTGGGAACCCGATAAACTATCAACATAATTGTTTGTCTTCCTGACACTCAAACACAGTCCTTGAATACTACAAAATTCAGGCAAGCATCCAGTTTAAAGAATAAATTTTATCACTGGCCTTTGGAAGTTTTGCTACTGAAATGCTGCTACTGGCAATAGCATCAAACCCTGCAAGCTTACGTAGCATTTTAAACTTGCCAAAGCACTTTCACTTGCTTTTCTTCTCTCTCTCTCAAATTTACCCTTGTTCTCCTATGGTTAAACAGAAGCAATAATGTTTTACACAATGCCATTTAATAAACCCAGTCCCTCCCTGGGGCGGCTCTACAAAAAGTCTTCCCTTTGCTGAAACAAGTGCACCTGGCTCTTTTTTGTGGAGCTGCCTACATGGAACTAGACCCTCTTGCACAAAACCATGGCCTTTGAAATATTTGATGACATGGCCCACGATCCCCTTAGTTTTCTTAACTTAAGATCCGTAGGTCCTTTGGCCAGTATGACATGGCCCCAGTCATCCTCTCTAGATCCACTCCAGTGTCACTCAAAACATGGCAACTGAAGTGGCGCCCAAAACTGCAGGTGTGTCTGGTCAAAAGTGACTATGGGATTCTTAACTGCCCTCGTTCTGGATCTCCTGCTTCTAGGAATGGAAACTAAAATGGCATTACTTTTCCTAGCATCTGCATCCCACTCATTCTCTCACATTGACTCACACTAATTAAAGCCTTTTTGTCCATCTACTGTTTTTTTTTTTTTTTTTACTGTTCTTTCAGCTGTTCTTTCAGCATTTCCCTGGCTGCTATTTTTTTTAAACCTATGTGCATGACCCTGTATTCCTCTGGTGGCACAGTGGCTAAGCACTTGGCTCCTAACTGAAAGGTCGATGGTTTGAACCCACCAGCTGCTCTACAGGAGAAAGATGTGGCAGTCCACTTCCCTAAAGATTTACAGCCTTGAAAACCCTAAGGGGAAGTTCTACTCTGTCCTATAGGGTTACTATGAGTTGGAATCGACTCCATAGCAACAGGTTTTATATTCCTCCTTATTAAGTTTCCTCTGGCTAGGTTCCAGTCAGTGACTACCTTTCTGAATCTAGATTCCATCCTTCACTAGCCCTCCCAGGTTTAATGACCTGGTCTCCTGTCTTCCCTCTCAGTCTTTGATACACATGTTGAAAGGAACAGGAGCAGGAACCAACAACTCTGGAGCCCTTCCTTCAGATCAGGGATTCCCACAGTCCTCTTTTTTGATTTATATTTCATTATGAAAATATTCAAATATACAGAGAAGTAGAAATAATAACACAGTGAACACCCATATGTCTTCCACCTAGAGTCTACAACTGTCTATATTTTTTCACATTTCCTTCATCTACATATTGTTTTGCTAAACCATTTTAAAATAAAGACATGACATTTTATCATTAAATACTTCAAATTCTCCTTCAAAATGTAATACCGTTATCCCACTGAACAAGAAATGAGTAATAATTCCCTATTGTTATCTTCACTCAGCTCATATTCACATTTCCAAATTGTGTCCAACATGTCTTTTGTGGCTGGTTTGTTCAAAGCTGAATCAAATAAAGGTTGACATTTTGCATTTGTGTCTCTTTTAATCTCTTTTTATGACGTTGACATTGTGGTGGTTAAGGTTGTGTGTCAACCTGGCTGGGCCATAACTCTCAGTGGTTTGGCAATTATGATGATATCTGATATAATGTAATCTCTTCTATGATGAGATTGTTATGAGCAGCCAATCAGCTGAAAGGGAGTTTTCTTGGGGGTATGGCATGCTGGATCCAGCATTTGGCTCATTATCGTCTGAACTCCAGTTCTTGGGACTTGAGCCAGCAGTCTGCCTTCTGACCTGCCAATTTTGGGTTCATCAGCCCCTGCAGCTATGTGAGTCAGGAGAAGCCTCCAGCCTGATGCCTGACACCACAGACTTGGGACTTTCGAGCCTTGATGACCACGTGAGCCATTTCCTTGATATAAATCATTTCTCTCTCTCCCTCTCTCTCTCCCCCTCTGTATGTATATAATATGCTTCGGTGGTTTTGCTTCTCTAGAGAACCCAGCCTAAGACATTTGGTACAGAGTAGTTTTAGAGAAACAAAATTATGAGGATGAGTTTTTAAATTGGTTCTCAACTCTGGTTAGTCTTAAAGATGCTGATGACTCTGCTTCTAGTAGTAAAGAAGGCACTACTAATCCAAGGTGTGAGGTGGTAATATGAATACACAAAATAAATCAAGTATCAGTGAGGCAAGGATCTGGGTGATCGCATGCTTGATACTTTTCTGTAATTTTCTCAGAATAAGTACAAGGAATCTGGTTGGTTGGTCCTACTTTTGCTAGACAAAGTGGTGAAAGAAAGAGATGAGCTCAGGGCTTCAGAGTCAAAGCTCAAGCACCACGTAAATGACCTCAAAGTTGGCACTTGTGTCCTGAAAAAGAAGGCTTATTTCTTGTAGTAACAGAGCTGATACTGCCAAAAACCAAATGCAGAGTTTTATTGTACCAGTAGCTAAATTACAACACCAATTACATTCCCAACCTCAAATGGCGTCTGAAGTTAAAATGAGGGTATTGATTGGGATGGGAACATATGGACAGATAATCAGGAAACTGGGGACACTAAGCCTCTAAATTCCATTGAATTGCTCCTGCCAACAAATCCATTAGCCCCTCCACCCCATCTGATGAAATTAACTCAACTGTGTCTGAAGAGCCTCTGTCTGAGATATCACCTGGGGTGGTGTCTGAGTCATCCCCTGGGGCATCACCTGAGGCAGATGCTTTACAAGTCATTGCTGAATGTTCTCAAAACACAGCCCCACCACCCATTTTTACTTCTAGACCTATAACTAGACTTAAGTCCCAGTGATCCCCAAAAGGTGAAGCACAAAGTGTGACCCAGAATTGCTTGACTTTTCTAATATGTACAGAAACCTGGGGAATATGTGTGGGAATGGCTATTAAGGGTGTTGGATAATGATGCAAGAAACATAAAGATGGCTCAATTTGAGTTTATTGACATGGGCCCACTAAGTACAGATTCTTCATTCAGTGTTTCAACTCAAGAGGTTAGGAAAGGATCTAATAGTTTAATTGGTTGGGTTGCTGAATAATGGATTATGTGGTGGCCTACACTAAAGTTGAAGTACGAGACCTCCTTCATATACTGTAGAAAAGAAGGAGCCCAGAGGATTAGGGGAATTGGCATGTTAGAGTGGGTTTATCAGGTTAGGCTCACAGAACCACATATGGAGTGCCCAGAGGACATAACTTTTATCACAACAGCGAGGAACAAATTTGTGAAGGGAGCCCCAACATCATTGAAGACTGCTGTCATTGCTGTTTTATGCAAGGTAGATTTGACAGTAGGAAATGCCCTAACTGAATTAAGACACCTAACTGCAATGGGTATGATTGGACCCTGTGGTGGTATGGACAAAATGATGGCACTGAGTTGACAAAGACAGGGTGGGCATAGTTACTACAATAATGGACAGTGGAGTCAAAGCGGTAATCAGAATAGTCTGACTCACATGGACTTATGGCATTGGCTACTAGGTCATGGTGTACCTAGGAGTAAAATAATTGTGAAGTCTACTAAATATTTACTTGGTCTGTACAAGGGGAGGAATTTTAGGTCAAGTGAACAGCAGTCTAACTCCATTTGCCAAGAGAGAGAGTTACGGCCACTCAATAAGTTCCCAGACTTGAGCAAGTTTACAGACCTACAATTCCTCGAGTGAAGGAGAAGCTGGGTCCCCTTGAGGAGGGACCCCACTACACTGTCAAAATATATACTGTTAACCTTTCTCCCAGACTTCCCCAAAGGGATCTACAACATTTTACGAGAGTGACTGTTCATTGAGGAAAAGAAAATATTCAGCAACTCTCAATGGGTCATACACTGGATTCTTGACATGTGGAGTAAGGGCTCTTAGGAAAGGCTAAGTGGAAGCCATTAGAACTGCCACAGTCTAGGAAGATAGTAAACCAAAAGCAATACCACCTTCCTGGAGGGATTGCAGAGATTACTGCCACCATCAAGGACCTAAGGATGCAAGGGTGGTGATTCTCACCACATCCCCATTCAGCCCGCCTATTGGCCTGTGCAAAAAAAGATTTATCTTGGAGAATAATAGTGGATTATCAAAAACTTAACCAGGTGGTGATTCCACTTGCAGCTGCTGTTCCAGATGTGGTTTCATTGCTTGAGCACATTAATACATCTTCTGGTACCTGGTATACAACTATTGATCTGGCTGATACCTTTTTCTCCCAACCTGTTTCAAAGGATTGCCAGAAGCAGATTGCCTACAGCTGGCAAGGCCAGTAATACACCTTTAGTGCCCACCTCAGAGATACATCAACTCTCTAGTCCTATGCCATAATTTAGTCCACAGGGACCTTGATTGCCTTTCCCTTCCACAAGATGTCATACTGGTCCATTACATTGATGACATTATGCTGATTGGACCTAGTAAGGAAGAAATGTCAGTTACTCTGGACTTATTGGTAAAACATTTGCATGCTATGTATCTGTTGCCGTTGAGTCTATTCCGACTCATAGTGACCCTATAGTACAGAGTAGAACTGGCCCATAGGGCTTCCAAGAAGTGGCTGGTGGATTTGAAATGGCAACGTCCTTCTGGTTAGCAGTCAAGCTCTTAACCACTGTGCCACCAGGGCTCCATTTGTGTCCTAGAGTGTGGGAAACTAACCCAACAAAAATTCACGCACGTTTCACCTCAGTGGAATTTCTTGAGCCCTAGTGGTGTGGGGCATGTCAAGATATTCTAAAGGAAAGGATAAGTTATTGCATCTGGTCCCTCCCACAACTAAAAAGGAAGCATAACATCTGGTGGGCCTCTCTGAATTTTGGAGGCAACACACCCCTCATTTGAGTGTGTTTCTCTGGCCTATTTATCAAGTGCCTTGAAAACCTGCTAGTTTTGAGTGAAGCCCAGAACGAGAAAAGGTTCTGCAGCAGGTTCAGGCTGCTGTGCAAGTGTCTCTGCCACTTGGGCCGTGAGACGCAGCTGATCTAACGGTGCTTGAAGAGGTGGCAGCGGCAGACACAGGTGCTGTTTGCAGTCTTTGGCAAGCCCCTATTGGTGAATCACAACATAGACCCTTAGGGTTTGGGAGCAAAGCCTTGCCATCCTCTGCAGACAGCTACTGTAATGGATTGAATTGTGTCCCCCAGAAATATATGTCAATTTGGTTAGGCCATGATCCCCAGTATTGTGTGGTTGTCTTCCATTTTGTGATTTTCCTGTGTGTTATAAATCATAATCTCTGGCTGTGGTTAAAGAGGATTAGGGTGGGATATCACACTCTTGCTCAGGTCACATCCCTGATCCAATGTAAAGGGAGTTTCCCTGGGGTGTGGCTTGCACCACCCTTTATCTTACAAGAGATAAAAGGAAGGAGAAGCAAGCAGAGAGTTAGGGACCTCAACCACCAAGAAGGCAGTGCCGGAAGCAAAGCGTGTCCTTTGGACCTGGGGTTCCTGCTTGGAGAAGCTCCTAGTCCAGGCGAAGACTGAGGACAGGGACCTTCCTCCAGAGCTGATGAAGAAAGAAGGCCTTCTCTTGGAGGTGATACCCTGAATTTGGACTTCTAGCTTACTAAAAAAAAAAAAAAAAAAAAATTTTAACTAGATTGTAAGAAAATGAATTTCTCTTTGTTAAAGCCATCCACTTGTAGTATTTCTGTTATAAAAAAAAAAAAATTTTTTTTTAGCAGCACTAAATGACTAAGACAACTACTCTCCTTTTGAGAAAGAGCTTTTGGCTTGTTCTGGGCCTTAGAAGAAACTGAATGTTTACCCCCAGGACACCAAGTCACCATGCAGCCTTAACTGCCCATCACGAACTGGGTGTTGGCTGACTCACAGAGTCATGAACTTGGACATGCACAGCAGCACTCCATCATTAAATGGAAGTGGTATATACAAGATCAGACCTGAGCAGGACCTGAAGGTACAAGTAAGTTTCATGAGGAAGTGACCCAAATGCCCATGATCTCCTTTCCTATCACATTACCATCCAACTCCCAGTCTGCACCTGTGGCCTCACGGGGAGTTTCTTAAGATCAGTTGACTGAGGAAGAGAAAACTTATGCCTGGTTAACAGATGGTTCTGTGCAATATGCAGGTACCACTAGAAAGTGGACAGCTGCAGCACTCCAGTCTCTTGCTGGGGCCTCCCTGAGGAACAGTGGTGAAGGAAAATCCTCCTAGTGGGCAGAACTTTGAGCAGTGCACCTGTTTGTTCACTTTGCTTAGAAGGAGAAATGCCCAGATATGTGATTACATACTGATTCATGGGTTGTGATCAATGATTTGGCTAGATGGTCAGGGACTTAGAAGGAACACGATTGGAAAATTAGAGACAAGGAGGTGTGGGGAAAAGTTATGTGCCAACCTTTTAGTTAGCAGCTGAGTTCTTAACCACTGCACCACCAGGGCTCCAAAACAGATGTTGTTGTTGTTGTTAGGTGCTGTCGAGTCGTTTGCAACTCATAGTGATCCTGCACCATCCTCACAATCATTGTTATGTTTGAGACCATTGTTGCAGCCACTGTGTCAATCCATCTCATTGAGGGTCTTCTTTTTTGCTGACCCTCTACTTTACCAAACATGATTTCCTTCTCCAGGGAATGGTGCCGCCTGATAACATGACCAAAATACATGAGACAAAGTCTCTGAATGGCACAAAGAAGTGAAGATATTGTGTCTTGTGAATGCTCACCAAAGAGTGACCTTGGCAGAGGAAGATTTTAACAGTCAAGTGGATAGGATGGCACTTTAGGTGGAAACCACTTATCCTCTTTCCCCAGCCACACCTGTCGTTGTCCAATGGGCTCATGAACAAAGTGGCCATGGTGACAGGAATGGAGGTTATGCATGAGCTCAGCCACAAGGACCTCCACTCACCAATGCCAGCTTGGCTACAGGCACTGCTGAATGTCCAGTCTGCCAGCAACAGAGACCAACACTGAGGTGATCAGCCATCAACCAGGTGGCAGGTTGATTACATTGGACCACTTCCATCACAGGAAGGGCAGTGTTTATTCTTACTGGAATAGACACACTGGATACAGATCTGCCTTCCCTGCACACAATGCTTCTGCCAAAACTACCATCTGTGGACTTACAGAATGCCTTATCCACCATCATGATATCCCACCAGCATAGGATCAAGGAACGCAGCACACAGCAAATGAAGTGCAGAAATGGGGCCATGCTCATGCAATTCACTGGTCTTACTGTGTTCCCCACCATCCTGAAGCAGCTGGCTTGATAGAACAATGCACTGGCCTCCTAAAGACACATTTACAGCACCAGGTAGGTGGCAATACCATGCAGGGTTGGGGCAGTGTTCTCCAGGAGGCTGTATATGCTCTAAACCAACTGTTTCTCCCGTAGGCAGGATTCATGGGTCCAGGAATCAAGGGGTGGAAATGGGAGTGGCACCACTCACTATTACCCCTAATGACCTACTCGCAACATTATTGCTTCCTGTCCCCACTACCGTGTGCTCTGCAGGCGTAGAGATCTTAGTTACAAAGAGAGGAATGTTCCCACATGGAGGCATATTACTGATTCCATTGAACCAGAAGTTAAGAATGCCACCCGGCCACTTTAGGCTCCTTATGCCTCTGGATCAACAGGCAAAGAAGGGAATTACCATGCTGGCTGATATGATGGACCCTGATTCCCACCCACTGCCGTCGAGTCGATTCGGACTCATAGCGACCCTATAGGACAGAGTAGAACTGCCCCATAGAGTTTCCAAGGAGTGCCTGGCAGATTTGAACTGCTGACCTCTTGGTTAGCAGCCGTAGGATTTAGCCACGACGCCACCAGAGTTTCCGGATCCTGATTACCAAGAGGAAATTGGACTGATATTACATACTGGAGGTAAAGAAGAGTATTTCTGGAATGCAGGAGATCCCTTAGGACCTCTGTTAGTACTACCATGCCCTGTGATTAAAATCAATGGAAAACTAGAGTAACCCAATTCTGACATGACTACTAATGGCCTAGATCCTTTTAAGAATGAAAGTTTGGGTCACCTTACCAGGCAAAGAAGCAGCTGCGTGTTTGCTGAGTGTAAAGGGAGTACGGAACGGGTGGTGGAAGAAGATAGTTCTAAATACCAGCTACGACCACATAACCAGTTGCAGAAAGGAGGACTTTAACTGCCATGAGTATTTCTTCCTTTTATGTATGTGTCTTAGTCATCTAATGTTGCCGTAACAGAAACACTACAAGTAGATGGCTTTAACGAAGAGAAATTTATTTTCTCACTTTCTAATAGGGTACAAGTCCAAATTCAGGGCATCAGGTCCAAGGGAAGGCTTTCTCACTGTGTCAGCTCCGGAAGAAGGTCCTTGTCATCAATCTTCCCATGAGCGAGGAGCTTCTCAGGCACAGGGATCCCATGTTCAAAGGATGCACTCTGCTCCTGGTGCTGCTTTCTTGGTGCTATGAGGTCCCCAACTCTCTGCTTGCTTCTCTTTCCTTTTATCTCTTAAGATAAAAGGTGGTGCAGGCTACACCCCAGGAAAACTCCCTTTACATTGGATCAAGGAGGTGACCTGAGTGAGGGTGGTGTTACAATCCCACCCTAATCCTCCTAACATAAAATTACAATCACAAAGGGAAGACAACCACACAGTATTGGGTCTCATGGCCTAACCTAGTTGATACACATATTTCGGGGGGGACACAATTCAATCCATGACAGTATGCATCAAATATTTTTGTTTTCTTCGCTTATAAAATATCAACAGGGCTAGTGCATTTTCAGTTGTACACGTGTTAATTGTATCATGTTAGGGGCAGGAATTACTCTGTAACTGTCTTTAGAGATTATGTATGGTTTAAGGAGATGTGTACAGGTGCCAAGTTGACAAGGGGTAGACTATGATGGTTAAAGTTATGTTTTGACTTGGTTGAGCCATAATTCTCAGTGGTTTGGCAGTTATGATGTAGTTTGGCAGTTATGTAATGATGTAATCACCTCCATAATGAGACCTGATATAATCTCCTCTATGATGAGATTGTTATGGGCAGCCAATCAGTTGAAAGGGAGTTTCCTCGAGGGTAAGGCTTGCATCCAATATATGTGGACTTCATGGCAAAATTCTCTGGTTTTGCTCTGCTCTGGGTCCGGCATTCAGCTTGTCATCACCTGAACTCTGGTTCTTGGTACTTGAGTAGCCTGTCATCTTACCTGCCAATCTTGGATTTGTCACCTCTGCTCCCTATGAGCCAGCAGCCTGCTGTCTGACCTGCCGATCTTGGGTTCATCATCCCCTGCAGCTGTGTGAGTCAGGAGAAGCCTCCAGGCAGAGCCTGATCCATGGACTTGGTACTTTTCAGCCTGTACAACCGCATAAACCATTTTCTTGATATAAATCTCTCTCTCTCTATGCACACACACACACACACACTTCACTGACTTTGCTTCTCTAGAGAACCCAGCCTAAAATAAACCTGTTGAAGAGACCAAGATAATTGTTTTGTAGAATGTCAAAGACCTCTTTAAATACCACCCCTCTCTATGTTCTGTTAGTTTTAAGCACTGCTGTCAAATAAGTTCCCCTTAGGAAATAATTATTGGTTTTCTTTTTATTAATCAAAGCCATATGTAACTACCAATCAGAGCTTCTGATGAGCATGAAGTAACATTCTTACTATTATTGGGTTGATAGCATCTCAGGGATAAGCCCAGAATTGTGATACTTAATAATTGTGTACCTTTGGTTGTATTACTTAACCTCCATGGGTCTTGGTTTCCTCTGCTCTATAATGAGGATAAAGAGCCCTGGTGGCACAGTGTTTACTCTCTTGGCTGCTAACCAAAAGTTGGTAGTTTGAACCAGCAGCTCCGAGGTGGAAAACACCTGGCAATCTGCTTCTGTGAAGGTTACAGGATAGGAAACCCTAAGGGGCAGTTCTACTCCGTCCTGTAGGGTTGCTGTGATTCAGAATGGACTTGATGGCAGACCAACAGCAACAGCATAATGAGAATAAAAACACCTGTCACAATAAGAAGATTCTCATGAGGATGGATATAATAAGCATCCAAGCTTTGCATTTAGGGTCTCTGATCAGAGGAACAAACCCATGTTTTTAGTTAACATTTGGAAACATGAAGTTTTAATGTTTTTTTAAGGGAAAAGGAAACTAACATTTTCAAATCTATGCTGTGTGCTGACAAAGAGGGTGGTCAGCTGAACATTTATTGTACTCCCTACTACATGTCCAAGTCCTGGGTGGTGTCAATGGTTAACGCAAACAAGTGGTTAACGCACTGGCTGCTAACTGCAAGGTTAGAAGTTGGAGTCCAGAAGCGCCTTGGAAGAAAGGCCTGGCAAACTACTTCTGAAAAAATCAGTCATTGAAAACCCTATGGAGCACGGTTCCACACTGACAAACAGGGAATCTCCAAAAGTCAGAACTGACTCAATGGCAGCTGGTGTTCAGCACTGTCGGTGAGTTCGCGTTTCCTCCGTACGGTAACAATGAACTACAAAATAGCTACTGTTATCCCCACGGTGTAGATGGGGAAACGGGGTCTCAGAAAGGTCAAATAACCTCCCAGGTTCACGCTAAGCTGGGGATTGAACTTAGATCTTTCTGAGTCCACACCTGCAGCTCCCTTCCCCGTCCTACTCTGTCTGTGTGATTGTGAACAGGACCATCTGTTGGTTAGCACGAAATCTAAGATTTCCTATCAGCAAATCCCTTCAGCCTTGGTTAGAGTTAAACACAAAGGAGCCATTCCCTTTTTGGAATCCTGTACCTTCTGAGGGATAAAACTGACTGCCAGGCAAAGTCAAGCCTCATCTTGTTGGGCTGTCCTGGGGTGGGAAATACCACACGTTTGCTTCAGGCAGAGGCCTCTGTTCTCTCAGCCTGTTAAACATTCAGGTTTATTTGAATGTGTCATGTCTTTGGAATGGGAAGGCAAGGAGGGACCAGAAAGAGCCAGGTCCTGACAGGAAACTTGCCCACCAGAATAAACAAGGCTTGGGAGGTGGGTAGGAAGACAGACCAGACCCAAGAGCGCAACAGAGTCAGTGAACACATCTTGCCCCAGTCAGCCGTGGGGTTCAGGTCAGCAGTTGGAGCCCAAATAAAATGGAGGGGTCCAGCAGAGTGAGGAGTGGGGGTGGAAGGGTGTGTGTGAAGGGAAGGAATTCACCATCTTGGAAGTCTGGTTACCTGTGGCAAAGCTCAGCCACTGGGCAAGATTCAAGGGACTAGAAACCAGTCTGGGAAAGGGAAACCCAGAGATTCTCAGTGGGACCACATCATGAGCTGTGGGGGCAGGGGTTGCAGTTAGAAATTGCATTCAACATTGAAATCATTTGTGTGTGTGTGTGTGTGCGTGTGTATTTAAAACAAACTATGCTTGTTGTGTTCATAATACAAAATAAAGAAAGTAAATCTGAACAAAGTCTTTTAGCTTGTGAGGATATGCAGAAGATGAATTCTAGCTAAAAAAAAAAAAAATTAGTTGTCTTTTGCATACTAGTGATTTTCAAAAGGGTTGTGAAACTTTTATGTCAGACCAAAAGGGTATCAGTTTAACTACTGAGAAACTGTGGAGAGCAGGAGGAAAGTAAAGGGAGTTTATTTCTGGGGGTAGGTCATCAGTTAACCCAGGGCTTTTCTCCATTTCGTTTATGTCTGTTCAATAAACATTCAATTAAAACCTGCTACACAACAGGCATTGTGTTGGGTGCTATGTATACAACAGTGAATATAACCAATATCCGCCTCTGAGAAGTCAGAGTCTAAATGGGCAGCTGGGTGAGTTCAAACTGACAACCTTTCAGTTAGCAGCCAACTATTAACCATTTACACCACCAGGGCTCTTTAATTGGGCAGGCAATAGCTGTAGGTTAACAATCAAGATAAAATGTTAGCAGTGCTGTGTAGAGGTATGTAAAGGGTAGTAGGCAGGGCCCCTAGCCTGGGCCAGGGGTGGGCAGAGAGGGTTTCCTAGGAGAGCTGACCAGAAGCTAAAGATTAAAGAGCACTTGGTACGGGATCTGATGCAATGGGCCAGCCTCTATGGGGACGATAAACTGTAGTTTTTACAAGCTTGGGTTCTGTGCTTATGCTAGCTGAGTTTCAGTCTGGACAGTGTAATCTTGAGCACATGACTTGCCTCTCTAGATCTTGATTTCCTCATCTATGACATCAAGATGATAATATAGTACCTATCTCATAGGGTTGCTGTGAGGATTAAATGAAGTAATCATATAAAGCACCTTAGTGCATATCTCTCAATAAATATTAATCATCAATTAATTTTAAATGCAACATGACTGGATGGATCTGAAATTGTGTTTGGGGGGCTGTTATTCTGGTGACTTTCTGTGCTTAGAAATTTTCTTTCCACGCTAATCTAAGGTTTTGGTCTCTTCACTTGTAGACTGTTACATGAGTCAATTAGGGTGATGCTACCTTAAGGAACTGACAAATAAGTTACAAATGTGGCAGTGCTGGGTTAAAAGCAGTCATCATTTGGCTGTGAAGGCTGATGAATCCAAGATGGGCAGGTAAAATGGCAGGCTGCTGGCACAAAGCCCAAGAGCCAGAGGTCAGATGCTGATGAGCCAGGTGCAGGATCCAGAGCAGAGCAAAAGCCAACAAGCTCCGCCAGAAAGTCCACATATATTGGATACAGGCCACACCCCCAAGGAAACTTCTTCTCAACTGATTGGCTGTTCTTATCAGATCCCATCATGGAGGTGATCGCGTTATATCAGTTTTCCTCATGGAGGTGAACACATCATTACATAACTGCCAAACCACTGAGAATCACGGCCCAGCCAGGCTGATGCACAGCCTTAACCATTACAATCCACCCTCTGTCAACTTGGCACCTGTGTGCATCTCCTTAAACTGTACATAATCCCAGAATAAAGACAATTTTAAAGTCATACTTGTGCCTAACATGATACAACTAACAGGCACAACTGAAAATGCATTAGCCCTGTTTACGTCTTATATTTTATAAGTGAAAAAAATGAAAATATTTGATGCACACATACAAGGAAGAAATACTCATAAAAATTACATTCCTTGTTTCTGCAAGTGCTCGTAGCTGGTATTTAGAACTACCCTCTCCCACCACCCATTCTGTATTCCCTTTGCCCTCAGCAGGCACCTCAGCTGGTTGTGGCTCTTCGCTTGGTGGGGTGACCCAAACCTTCATTCCTGAAGTGTCTGGGCCATTAGTAGTCCTGTCAGGATTAGGTTGCTCTAGTTTCCTGTTGACTTAAATCACAGGACGTGGTAGCACTAAGAGATGCCCTAAGGGATCTCTTGCATTCCAGAAATACTCTTCTTTACCTCCATTATGTAATATCAATCCAATTTCCTCTTGGTAATCAGGATCCATCACACCAGCCGGTATGGTAATTCCCTTCTTTGCCTGTTGATCCAGAGGCATAAGGAGCCTAAAGTGGCCGGGTGGCATTCTTAACTTCCAGTTCAACGGAATCACTGATGTGTCTCCAGGTGGGAACATTCCTCCTTTTGTAACTAAGACCTCTTTACTACTGGAAGCAGAGTTATCACCATCTTTAAGACTAACCAGACTTGGGAACCAATTTCGAAAACTCATCCTTAAAATTTTGTTTCTCTAGAGCCACTCTCGGCACCAAATGTCTTAGGCTGGGTTCTCTAGAGAAGTAAAATCATAGTGGCATAGTGGTTAAGTGCTATGGCTGCTAACTAAAAGGCCGACAGTTTGAATCCACCAGGCGCTCCTTGGAAACTCTATGGGGCAGTTCTACTCTGTCCTATAGGGAGGCTACGAGTCAGAATCGACTCGACGGCAATGGGTTTTTGGTTTTTATACACACGCACGCACACACACACACATATGTATATTAGAGAGAGAGTTTTATCTCAGGGAAATGGCTTACATGGTTGTAGATGCTGGCAAGTCCCATGTCCATGGGTCAGGCACCAAGTTGGGGCTTCTCCTGACTCATGTAGCCTGATGGGCCAGTGAACCCAAAATCCACAGGTCAGACAGCAGGCTGCTGGCTCACAGCTGCAAAGGCTGACGAATCCAAGATCGGCAGGTAAGACCATAGGCTGCTGGCCCAAGACCCACGAACTGGAGGTCAAATACTGACTAGCTGAAAGCAGGATCCAGAGCAGAGCAAAAGCCAGAAAGCTCTGCCAGAAAGTTCACATATATTGGATGCAAGCCCAACCCTAAGGAAACTTCCTTTCAACTGATTGGCTACTCACAGAAGATCTCAACATGGAGGTGATCACATTGTATCAGTTTTCATCATGGAGGTGTTTACATGATTATACAACTGCCGAACTACATCGTAACTGCCAAACCACTGAGAATCATGGCTCAGCCTAGTTGACACACAACCTTAATGATCACAGAGGGCTTTAAAAATAAGAGCACTTTCTCCTAGGCTTGTGTCCCTGTGGATCTCCCAAAGAATGAGGGATAACCCAAGTGGCCTCTCCAACATCTTCCAGCCTTACGATACTCTGCATTTGGGCACTGAAAAACAACTCATTTATCATTCAGCAAACATTTACAAAGTTCTTGCTAAATGACAGGAAGTAGGATTGTTTCAGTCAAAAGTCACAGAAACTTAACTCATACGTTTCAAGAATCCTGCATTATCTACCAGAGCGAGCAAGCCACAAGAATGGCAAGGATGCAGCTGACCCCAGGAACCACAGAGCCAGGGCCTAATATGATGAAGATTCTCTCTCCATCTTTTTCTTCTGCTGTCTGAGCGTTGTCATTTTCCCTCTTCTCTTGCAGCCTGCCTATTTTCATGTGGTGGGAAACCTGACTATTGGCAGCTTCCAAGCTTTATGCCTTATACTTTTGACCACTTGTGATCCCAAGTTCAAAAATCCCAGAGAAGGCACTTGGCCCAACTTGGACAGGTGTGCTCTCATCGAGCAATCAGTTATGACCATTGGCAAGAGATTAAATAAGAACTCATAAGGATGAAGTGAGGCAGGGGAAGAGTCACAGTTTTCAAAGGAAATCGGTGTTGCTGAGCAGATAATACCATATACATTCACTATGGCCTGGCACTGTCTTAAGCACTGGAGACAAAGATGTTTAATTCATACCTGTAAAACCAAGCTATTATTAGCTGCTGCACTACGTTAAAATAATGTCAATGATGTCAAAGCCTTAGTGAGATGCTGGGTTAGGAGCAGCTGAGATTGGCATCTCTCTTTAAGGAGGCTGCCCTCATTTTCTTCGTAAAAGACAAATCTTGTCTTTCCAGAATGTTGGCCTGTTACTTGATGGTGATTGGGGAGGTGAAGAGGACAGCTGAGGAACTGGTTTGTTGAGTGTTGGGAGTATCAAAAGGAGGTCAGTACGACACTGTTAGGGAGGGGATGAGCGGGATGAAGTGAGAAACAGAGAGTAGGTGGAGAGATGGAGAGAATGAAAGGAAAGAGAGAAAACAAGAAAAATGAAGAGAAGAGGAACGGGGAAAGGAAGAGAAAGGGAGAAGAGAAGGGAAAAGACGATAGCCCCTAGTTAATGTAAAAGGATGAATTCCAAACCTGACTTTCTTCATGGCTCCAACTGTCCAGGGATGAGAAAGATGGCTCCCCTGGAAAATGCTGAGCAGGCAAGGCTCCTTGATCTGTAACCCCCTGATCTTTGGTTCTGTTACTTTGTCCTCTGTTCGGCTCTTCCCCCAGAGCAGGGCCTGGACGGGAAGGGAGCGTGAGGCTGGGTGCTACTCATGGCCTAGCTTTGTTTCCATGACAACTAATCCTCAAGCATTTCATTTTGGGCCCTTTTAGCTTGCACCTTCCTAAGAAGGAATTTATATGTTTGGAAAAAGGCTGAGGTTGGCTGGTGGCCAAATAGCTGGGCTTTTCAAAGATTCTCCAAAGGGCTGGCATTACTTTTAGAGATATTTCTGCTTTTGATACTTTAAGCAATAGTGATTCTTTCCAGATGACTTAAGATAAAAATTCTTCGCTTTTACCTTTAAAAAATGGCCACAGGCCAGTAACTCTCAAACCAGCCTGTAACAAAAACACAGTCTAGCATGAGCCCACTCATTTGTTAGTCAAATGGGAAAGCAGGAAGAAGCCATCTCTCCTCTCCCTGGATCAGCGTGACTGCCCAGAACTGGAACATGTCAGGAGAAGCAGTGTTTTAAGATTACCTGCAAATCAAAGGACAAATGTGGCCAGGGCCACCGGGGAGATGGAAGTATTCAGAGAGATAAGATGGTGAACACCTGCACTGTAGAATACTACCGGCTGACTCTGAGCCCCTCCTGTGGCTGGAAGGCAGGAATCATGACTTCGCCATTTCTGTATCTCTAGCTAGTATGGTACAAGGCATATAGCAGGTACACTGTAAATTTTAGTCTGTGGATTAAGTAAATGCAATATTTGCTATTTGTCAGCACATCCCAGGAGCTATGCACAATCTAAGAAGCCCTGGTGGCACAAATGGTTTAGCGCTCAGCTGCTAACCAAAAGGTTGGCAGTTCAAACCCAGCCAACAGTTCCACAGGAGACAGGCCTATCAATCTGCTCTATAAAGATTACAGCCAAGAAAGCCCTATGTGGCAGTTCTACTGTGTCACGTGGGTCACTATGAGTAGAAATCGACTTGGCAGTACCTAACAACAACATACACAATCTGGGACTTACTAAAGGCAGAAGATTTGCTCTCTAGGGATGAAAAATTATTCTTTTTAGTTTTTTAAAAATGGTTCCTCATTAACTCTGATTCGATTTTCCCCAAAATCAAACCAGTCATTATGTGCCCATTAGTAACTGGGAATTCGATTCCCAAAAGTGGGCTCCAAGTGAAATATAGAAGATGAGTATCCTCTCTCCTAATCCTCATTCAGGGATCCAGAAACTGAGCCTAAGATAGGGATTCCTGTGGATTGTAAGCAAAGCTCCAGACTGAAACGAAGGGAAATACCTTGCAGAGTTTTTTTTTTTTTTTAATTGTGCTCTAGGTGCAAGTTTACAGCTGAAATTAGTTTCTCATACAAAAATTTACACGCAGGGGGCGGAGCCAAGATGGCGGACTAGGCAGACGTTACCTCGGATCCCTCTTACAACAAAGACACGGAAAAACAAGTGAATCGATCACATACATAACAATCTACGAACCCTGAACAACAAACACGGATTTAGAGACGGAGAACGAACTAATACGGGGAAGCAGCGATTGTTTTCAGAGCCTGGAGCCAGCGTACCAGTCAGGTACGGCACAAGCACAGAGACCTGCTCCACCCCCCTGAACTAACCCCGGGAGGGGGACCAGCCGGTTCCACGGGCGGCGTGGGACGCAGCCGGTAGGAGAAGTCCCCGGGAGGCAGTGACTGATCTTGGAGCAGAAAGAGCAGCATCCGAGCTGGGGAACCGTCCCGCAGGGATTTGGACTGCTCGCAGGTACGCCATAAACACGGAGAGTTGCTCCACCCCCTGAACTAACCCCGGGAAGGGGACCAGCCGGGTCACGCAGGCGGCGTGGGACGCAGCCGGTAGGAGAAGTCCCCGGGAGGCAGCGACTGGTATTGGAGTGGGGAGAACAGCGTTCCAGCCGGGACACTTGGTCGCGGCACAAGCACGGGGAGCTATTCCACCCATCTGAACTAACCCCGGGAGGGGGCTCACCTGGTTCACGGGGGCGGCACGGCCACGCGGCTGGTGGGACGAGAAGTCCCCGGGAGGCAGCGACTGATTTTGGAGTTGAGAGTGCACCGTCCCAGTAGGGGAGCCTTGACGCTGGGCGTGGGGCTGGAAGCGGAGGATCTGACCGTGACTCCAGCGGGCCAGACCCCCTGGGGGCAATCTCCACACAGCCAGCACACATAGGCAACGCGCCCGCGGGAATCTCAGATATAACAGTCATTCCAAGCAAGATAAGCAACTCTGGCTATATTCTGAGGTGCTACTCTCCTATCTCTCTGTTCCCTCCCCCACCCTCCCCAGGCGGCTTCATTAACATCTGAATAGCCTGAGCCAGAGGGAGAACTCTGATAGGGATCTGACTGCAGTTTTTTTTTTAGCGGATTTTCTGGAAAAACTAGTTTCCCAGTGATGGCTCGGAGACAACAATCCATATCAAACCACTTAAAGAAGCAGACCGTGACAGCTTCTCCAACCCCCCAAACAAAAGAATCAAAATCTTTCCCAAATGAAGATACAATTTTGGAATTATCAGATACAGAATATAAAAAACTAATTTACAGAATGCTTAATGATATCACAAATGAAATTAGGATATCTGCAGAAAAAGCCAAGGAACACACTGATAAAACTGTTGAAGAACTCAAAAAGATTATTCAAGAACATACTGGAAAAATTAATAAGTTGCAAGAATCCATAGAGAGACAACATGTAGAAATCCAAAAGATTAACAATAAAATAACAGAATTAGACAACACACTAGGAAGTCAGAGGAGCAGACTCGAGCAATTAGAATGCAGACTGGGACATCTGGAGGACCAGGGAATCAACTCCAACATAGCTGAAAAAAAATCAGATAAAAGAATTTAAAAAAATGAAGAAACCCTAAGAATTATGTGGGACTCTATCAAGAAGGATAACCTGCGGGTGATTGGAGTCCCAGAACAGGGAGGGGGGACAGAAAACACAGAGAAAATAGTTGAAGAACTTCTGACAGAAAACTTCCCTGACATCATGAAAGACGAAAGGATATCTATCCAAGATGCTCATCGAACCCCATTTAAGATTGATCCAAAAAGAAAAACACCAAGACATATTATCATCAAACTCACCAAAACCAAAGATAAACAGAAAATTTTAAAAGCAGCCAGGGAGAAAAGAAAGGTTTCCTTCAAGGGAGAATCAATAAGAATATGTTCTGACTACTCAGCAGAAACCATGCAGGCAAGAAGGGAATGGGATGACATATACAGAACACTGAAGGAGAAAAACTGCCAACCAAGGATCATATATCCAGCAAAACTCTCTCTGAAATATGAAGGCGAAATTAAGATATTTACAGACAAACACAAGTTTAGAGAATTTGCAAAAACCAAACCAAAGCTACAAGAAATACTAAAGGATATTGTTTGGTCACAGAACCAATAATATCAGATATCAGCACAACACAAGGTCACAAAACAGAACGTCCTGATATCAACTCAAATAGGGAAATCACAAAAACAAACAAATTAAGATTAATTAAAAAAAAAATACACATAACAGGGAATTATGGAAGTCAATAGGTAAAAGATCACAATAATCAAAAAGAGGGACTAAATACAGGAGGCATTGAACTGCCATATGGAGAGTGATACAAGGCGATATAGAACAATACAAGTTAGGTTTTTACTTAGAAAAATAGGGGTATATAATGAGGTAACCACAAAAAGGCATAACAACTCTATAACTCAAGACAAAAACCAAGAAAAACGTAACGACTCAACTAACATAAAGTCAAACACTATGAAAATGAGGATCTCACAATTTACTAAGAAAAACGCCTCAGCACAAAAAAGTGTGTGGAAAAATGAAATTGTCAACAACACACATAAAAAGGCATCAAAATGACAGCACTAAAAACTTATTTATCTATAATTATCCTGAATGTAAATGGACTAAATGCACCAATAAAGAGACAGAGAGTCACAGACTGGATAAAGAAACATGATCCATCTATATGCTGCCTACAAGAGACACACCTTAGACTTAGAGACACAAACAAACTAAAACTCAAAGGATGGAAAAAAGTATATCAAGCAAACAATAAGCAAAAGAGAAGAGGAGTAGCAATATTAATTTCTGACAAAATAGACTTTAGACTTAAATCCACCACAAAGGATAAAGAAGGACACTATATAATGATAAAAGGGACAATTGATCAGGAAGACATAACCATATTAAATATTTATGCACCCAATGACAGGGCTGCAAGATACATAAATCAAATTTTAACAGAACTGAAAAGCGAGATAGATACCTCCACAATTATAGTAGGAGACTTCAACACACCACTTTCGGAGAAGGACAGGACATCCAGTAAGAAGCTAAACAGAGACACGGAAGTTCTAATTACAACAATCAACCAACTTGACCTCATTGACTTATACAGAACTCTCCACCCAACTGCTGCAAAATATACTTTTTTTTCCAGCGCACATGGAACATTCTCTAGAATAGACCACGTATTAGGTCATAAAACAAACCTTTGCAGAGTCCAAAACATCGAAATATTACAAAGCATCTTCTCAGACCACAAGGCAATAAAACTAGAGATCAATAACAGAAAAACGAGGGAAAAGAAATCAAATACTTGGAAAATGAACAATACCCTCCTGAAAAAAGACTGGGTTATAGAAGACATCAAGGAGGGAATAAGGAAATTCATAGAAAGCAACGAGAATGAAAATACTTCCTATCAAAACCTCTGGGACACAGCAAAAGCAGTGCTCAGAGGCCAATTTATATCAATAAATGCACACATACAAAAAGAAGAAAGAGCCAAAATCAGAGAACTGTCCCTACAACTTGAACAAATAGAAAGTGAGCAACAAAAGAATCCATCAGGCTCCAGAAGAAAACAAATAATAAAAATTAGAGCTGAACTAAATGAATTAGAGAAGAGAAAAACAATCGAAAGAATTAACAAAGCCAAAAGCTGGTTCTTTGAAAAAATTAACAAAATCGATAAACCATTGGCTAGACTGACTAAAGAAATACAGGAAAGGAAACAAATAACCCGAATAAGAAATGAGAAGGACCTTATCACAACAGAACCAAATGAAATTAAAAGAATCATATCAGATTATTATGAAAAATTGTACTCTAACAAATTTGAAAACCTAGAAGAAATGGATGAATTCCTGGAAAAACACTACCTACCTAAACTAACACATTCAGAAGTAGAACAACTAAATAGACCCATAACAAAAAAAGAGATTGAAACGGTAATCAAAAAACTCCCAACAAAAAAAAGTCCTGGCCCGGACGGCTTCACTGCAGAGTTCTACCAAATTTTCAGAGAAGAGTTAACACCACTACTACTAAAGGTATTCCAAAGCATAGAAAATGACGGAATACTACCCAACTCATTCTATGAAGCCACCATCTCCCTGATACCAAAACCAGGTAAAGACATTACAAAAAAAGAAAATTATAGACCTATATCCCTCATGAACATTGATGCAAAAATCCTCAACAAAATTCTAGCCAATAGAATCCAACGACACATCAAAAAAATAATTCACCCTGATCAAGTGGGATTTATACCAGGTATGCAAGGCTGGTTTAATATCAGAAAAACCATTAATGTAATCCATCACATAAATAAAACAAAAGACAAAAACCACATGATCTTATCAATTGATGCAGAAAAGGCATTTGACAAAGTCCAACACCCATTTATGATAAAAACTCTTACCAAAATAGGAATTGAAGGAAAATTCCTCAACATAATAAAGGGCATCTATGCAAAGCCAACAGCCAATATCACTCTAAATGGAGAGAACCTGAAAGCATTTCCCTTGAGAACGGGAACCAGACAAGGATGCCCTTTATCACCACTCTTATTCAACATCGTGTTGGAAGTCTTAGCCAGGGCAATCAGGCTAGACAAAGAAATAAAAGGTATCCAGATTGGCAAGGAAGAAGTAAAGTTATCACTATTTGCAGATGACATGATTATATACACAGAAAACCCTAAGGAATCCTCCAGAAAACTACTGAAACTAATAGAAGAGTTTGGCAGAGTCTCAGGTTATAAAATAAACATACAAAAATCACTTGGATTCCTCTACATCAACAAAAAGAACACCGAAGAGGAAATAACCAAATCAATACCATTCACAGTAGCCCCCAAGAAGATAAGATACTTAGGAATAAATCTTACCAAGGATGTAAAAGACCTATACAAAGAAAACTACAAAGCTCTACTACAAGAAATTCAAAAGGACATACTTAAGTGGAAAAACATACCTTGCTCATGGATAGGAAGACTTAACATAGTAAAAATGTCTATTCTACCAAAAGCCATCTATACATTTAACGCACTTCCGATCCAAATTCCAATGTCATATTTTAAGGGGATAGAGAAACAAATCACCAATTTCATATGGAAGGGAAAGAAGCCCCGGATAAGCAAAGCACTACTGAAAAAGAAGAAGAAAGTGGGAGGCCTCACCTTACCTGACTTCAGAACCTATTATACAGCCACAGTAGTCAAAACAGCCTGGTATTGGTACAACAACAGACACATAGACCAATGGAACAGAATTGAGAACCCAGACATAGATCCATCCACGTATGAGCAGCTGATATTTGACAAAGGACCTGTGTCAATTAACTGGGGAAAAGACAGCCTTTTTAACAAATGGTGCTGGCATAACTGGATATCCATTTGCAAAAAAATGAAACAGGACCCATACCTCACACCATGCACAAAAACTAACTCCAAGTGGATCAAAGACCTAAACATAAAGACTAAAACGATAAAGATCATGGAAGAAAAAATTGGGACAACCCTAGGAGCCCTAATACAAGGTATAAACAGAATACAAAACATTACCAAAAATGATGAAGAGAAACCCGATAACTGGGAGCTCCTAAAAATCAAACACCTATGCTCATCTAAAGACTTCACCAAAAGAGTAAAAAGACCACCTACAAATTGGGAAAGAAT
This sequence comes from Loxodonta africana, assembly GCF_030014295.1. Lineage (NCBI taxonomy): Eukaryota > Metazoa > Chordata > Mammalia > Proboscidea > Elephantidae > Loxodonta > Loxodonta africana. Next base: position 207,021,218 of record NC_087344.1, on the reverse strand, counting down.
TTTCAGCTATGACATCTCCGACCAGCGCCTGATCTCTAAAATCTACATGATTCTGTCAAAACTCAACCACAAAAAGACAAACAACCCAATCAAGAAGTGGGCAAAGGATATGAACACACATTTCTCTAAAGAAGATATTCAGGCAGCCAACAGATACATGAGAAAATGCTCTCGATCATTAGCCATTAGAGAAATGCAAATTAAAACTACGATGAGATTCCATCTCACACCAGCAAGGCTGGCATTAATCCAAAAAACACAAAATAATAAATGTTGGAGAGGCTGCGGAGAGATTGGAACTCTCATACACTGCTGGTGGGAATGTAAAATGGTACAACCACTTTGGAAATCTATCTGGCGTTATCTTAAACAGTTAGAAATAGAACTACCATACAACCCAGAAATCCCACTCCTAGGAATATACCCTAGAGATACAAGAGCCTTCATACAAACAGATATATGCACACCCATGTTTATTGCAGCTCTGTTTACAATAGCAAAAAGTTGGAAGCAACCAAGGTGTCCATCAACGGATGAATGGTTAAATAAATTGTGGTATATTCACACAATGGAATACTACGCATCGATAAAGAACAGTGACGAGTCTCTGAAACATTTCATAACATGGAGGAACCTGGAAGGCATTATGCTGAGCGAAATGAGTCAGAGGCAAAAGGACAAATATTGTATAAGACCACTATTATAAGATCTTGAGAAACAGTAAACCTGAGAAGAACACATACTTTTGTGGTTACGGCGGGGGGAGGGAGGGAGGGTGGGAGAGGGTTTTTTTATTGATTAATCAGTAGATAAGAACTGCTTTAGGTGAAGGGAAAGACAACACTCAATACATGGAAGGTCAGCTCAATTGGACTGGACCAAAAGCAAAGAAGTTTCCGGGATAAAACGAATGCTTCAAAGGTCAGCGGAGCAAGCGCGGGGGTCTGGGGAGCATGGTTTGCGGGGACTTCTAAGTCAATTGGCAAAATAATTCTATTATGAAATCATTCTGCATCCCACTTTGAAATGTGGCGTCTGGGGTCTTAAATGCTAACAAGCAGCCATCTAAGATGCAGCAATTGGTCTCAACCCACCTGGAGCAAAGAAAAATGAAGAACACCAAGCCCACATGACAACTAAGAGCCCAAGAGACAGAAAGGGCCGCATGAACCAGAGACCTACATCATCCTGAGACCAGAAGAACTAGTTGGTGCCCGGCCACAATTGATGACTGCCCTGACAGGGAGATCAGCAGAGGACCCCTGAGGGAGCAGGAGATCAGTGGGATGCAGACCCCAAATTCTCATAAGAAGACCAAACTTAATGGTCTGACTGAGACTGGAGGAATCCCGGCGGCCATGCTCCCCAGACCTTCAGTTGACACAGGACAGGAACCATCCCCGAAGACAACTCATCAGAAATGAAAGGGACTGGTCAGCGGGTGGGAGAGAGATGCTGATGAAGAGTGAGCTAATTATATCAGGTGGACACTTGAGATTGTGTTGGCAACTCTTGTCTGGAGGGGGGATGGGAGGATAGAGAGAGTGGGAAGCCGGCAAAATTGTCAAGAAAGGAGAGACTGAAAGGGCTGACTCAAGACGGGGAGAGTAAGTGGGAGTAGGGAGTGAGATGTATGTAAACTTATATGTGACAGACTGATTGGATTTGTAAACGTTCACTTGAAGCTTAATAAAAGTTATTATAAAAAAAAAAAAAAAAATTTACACGCACATTGTTACGTGACCCTAGTTGCTCTCCCTATAATGTGACAGCACACTCCCTCTTTCCGCCCAGAATTTCCTGTGTCCATTCAACCAGCTCCGATCCCTTTCTACCTTCTCATCTTGCTTCCAGACAGGAACGGCCATTGAGTCTTCTGTATCTACTTGAACTAGGAAGCACACTCTTCACAAATATCATTTTGTGTTTTATAGTCCAGTCTAATCTTTGTCTGAAGAGTTGGCTTCGGGAATGGTTTTAGTTCTGGGTTAACAGAGAGTTTGGGGGCCATGTCTTCTGGGCTTCCTCTAGTCTCAGTCAAACCATTAAGTCTGGCCTTTCCACATGAATTTGAGTTCTACACTCTGCTTTTCTCCTGCTCCATCAGAGACTCTGTTGTGTTCCCTGTCGCCGTGGTCATTGGTGGTAGCTGGGCACCATCTAGTTCTTCTGGTCTCAGGCTGATGGAGTCTTGCAGAGTTATCTTCTCTGAGGGACTGTGCAACCATCACACAAAGAAGTCCAGCCAGCACAGAATTTTCTGTGCATGCTTTCTAATTTGGGATCCCCTAGGCCTTATTGAAGATAACTGAAATCTAGAGTTTTTCACAGTCAAACCTCTTTCGTGCATGAGAATTGCTGGGAGTAAAAATTGGTTTAAAATTGAAAAACAACAAGGAAAAGATAAGCAATGAGAATTTATATTAATATTAGTACGCCAATAACATAAGATATGTTTATAGTTTAGTGGCTGAGAGCAGGGTCACTGGTGGCAGCCTGGCGTGGTTTGCATCCTGGCCCCACTTACTGCTACCATTTGGCTTCAGGCAAGACTGTTGTGAGAATGAAATGCGTTATATCAAGAAAAGTGCTTAAAACATGCCTGGCACATAATAAGTGCTCAATAAATATCAACAGATTTTACTATTATAATTATATTTAAAAATGCTTTTTAAATCACAATTCTAACTAGTCCATTCCCCTGCTTAAAATACTTCAATAGTTCCTTTTTTCTCCTAGATAAACTGCAAGTTCTTTAGCAAGACTTATAGATGCATCCTGGGACTGGCTTCTGCTGGCTCATCTCCCGCCATGCCACCCTGCCCAAACCTTAAACTCCAGAGAGTTCTTTGAAGTCTCTTTTCTTACTTGAAAGAGAGGTAAGAGAACTTACTGTTCTCTTACATCTCTGTGCACCTTTTCTTCCCTCTGCTTGAAATACCCTTTTCCCATCACTCCCCTGGCTAGCATCTCCTTGTCCCTGAACTAACCCCAGTATCGCCTCTTCCAGGAAGTTCCTCCTAATGTGACCAGCTTGACTTAGAGATACTTATATCATCGTATTCTACTCTATCATACTTTCTATCATACTTTTGGAATCCAACCGATACACCTGTGGAAGTAATCCCATTTGGGAATGGGATTTTCTTTGTTAATAAGTGTAGGGTTTGTCTTAATCACTTTTGAGATGTAAACAGAGCAGATTAAGCACAGAAGCAAGCAGAAATAGGGTAAAGACAGACACTACGGAGGCAGATGTATCTACAAGTCCAAGAACTCCAAGCTGAATAAGGAGTCCTTGTGGCACAGTGGTTAAAGTGCTCAGCTGCAAACCAAAACTTCAGTGGTTTGAACCCACCAGCTGTTCCTTGGAACAATGGTGTGGCAATCTGCTTCTAATAAGGATCACAGCCTAGGAAATCCTATGGGGCAGTTAGTTCTACCCTGTCCTATAGGGTCACTATGAGTTGACCATTGGCAACAGGTTAGAAGCTGAAGTAGAAAAGAGAGGCCCTCCCCCTAGATCCACGCTCTGAATTTGGACTTGAAGCCTCCTAAACTGTGAGAAAATAAATACCTATCCTTTAAAGCCACACACTTGTTTCTGTTACAGCAGTACTGGGAAACTAAGACATACTTCTTTGGGGGAAGGAACAGCAACTTGTTCTCCAAAATATCCCCAGCATGCATCACAGGAGGAGCCCTGGAGACACAATGGTTGAAATGCCTGACTGCTATCTGAAAGACTGGCGGTTCAAATCCATCGGCCGCTCCGTAGGAGAGAGATTTGACAGTGTGCTTTTTTTTTTTTTCATAAAGACTTACAGCCCTGGAAACCCTATGGGGCAGTTCTATTCTGGGTCAGAATCGTTTTGATGGCAATGGGTTTGGTTTTGGTTTTAGGAATGTATCACAGAGTAAGTGTTCCAAAAATGCTCGGAACCTTTATAAAAAAAAGAGGAGGCTTAAAAATGCAAGTATCTACAAGGATCAGCAAAGATAAAGAACTGAAGCCCAAAAGAAGGAGAAATAAATAGAGGGGAATATTCGGTGCTGACACTTGTTTTCCATTTCCATGCTCCTCTAAGAGAATGTCCGGAGTCATGTTCACCCATAACCCAGGTCTTTCAGGCTGTTACCCGATCCTGCGTCATTTCCTGTGAGCAACCACAGCACTGACTCTTTTTCCTCAACAGAAATTCTGAGCAGTCATGGTTTTAGGTTCTTTTAATCAGATTATGGCTCTTGTGGGGGGTAAGGGACCCAAGGCTTTTAATAACCTAGACAATGCAGAGCCTGTCTATGGGACTAGCCCAGCTTGGATTAATAGTAACCAACTGCTTTTATCTTTTCTAAGTATCGTAGTGGCCCACAGTTAATCCTTTAAATGCCCCTGTGGGTGGAAAGGTCATCCTGTTACACACTGATTAGGAAAGCTATAAAAAAAGAAAAGATTTCTTTCTTTTTTTTTTTCTGTTTTTATATAGCTCGGGGTTATTTAGCAGATGAGTGGCAGAACCAGGAGGTTAACTCCAGCTCCGGCCAACAGAAGCATTAGGGTCATATAACATAGTCTTTTTTTCTCTTTTGCATTTTTTATGCTGAACACCGAGCTATGTAATTAAAACCAGAGGGGAAGGGCAAACTAGTGAGAAACCCATTTGTGGTACACGATTAAAACATAAACGATAAATGTTGTTGTTCTGTGCCTTCGAGTCTGTTCCAACTTATAGTGCCATCCTCACAATTGTTGCTACGTTTGAGCCCACTGTTGCAGTCACTGTGTCAATCCATCTCGATGAGGCCCTACCTCTTTTTAGCTGAGCATGTATGATGTCCTTCTCCAGGGACTGGTCCTTCCTGTAACATGTCTGTCATGGATTGAATTGTATCCCCCCAAAATATGTGTCACCTTGGCCAGGTCATGATTCCCAGTACTGCATGATCAGCTACCATTTTGTCATCTGATGTGATTTCCCTCTGTATTTTAAATCCTATCACTATGATGTTAATGAGATGGATTAGTGGCAGTTATATTGGTAAGATCTATAAAATTAGATAGTGTCTTAAGCTAGTCTCTTTTGAGATATAAAAGAGAGAAGCGAGCGGAGACAAGGGGACCTCATACCACCAAGAAAGAAGCAGCGCGAGGAACACAGGACCTGAGGTTCCTGCACTGAGTTGCTCCCAGACCAAGGGAAAATTGATGACAAGGACATTCTTCCAAAGCCAACAGGGAGAGAAAGCCTTCCCCTGGAGCTGATGCCCTGAACGTGGACTTGTAGCCTACTAGCTGTGAGAGAATAAATTCTCTTTGTTAAAGCCATCCACTTGTGGTATTTCTGTTATAGCAGCACTAGACGACTAAGAAAAATGTCCAAAGTATGTGAGACGAAATCTCGCCACCCTCACTTCTCAGGAGCATTCTGGCTATATCTCTTCTAAGATTTGTTCTTTATTCTGGTAGTCCATAATTCAAAAGTATCAGTTCTTTGTCAGCCTTCCTTATTCATTGTCCAGCTCTTGCATGCATATGAAAAAGGCAATTGAAAATACCATGGCTTGTGTCAGGTGAGCCTTAGTCCTCAAAGTGACATCGTTGCTTTTTAACACTTTAAAGAGGACTTTTGCAGCAGATTTGCCCAACGCAATGTGTCGTTTGATTTCTAGACTGCTGCCTCCACGGATGTTGATTGTGGATCCAAGCAAAATGAAATCCTTAACAACCTCAATATTTTCTGTTTATCATGATGTTGCTTATTGGTCCAGTTGTGAGAATTTTTGTTTTCTTTATGTTAAGGTGTAATCCATACTGAAGGCTGTAGTCTTTGATCTTCATCAGTCAGTGCTTCGAGCCTTCTTCATTTTCAGCAAGCAAGGTTGTGTCATCTCAAGGGTCGCTATGAGTCAGAATTGACTTGATGGCAACAGGTAAATGATAAATAGCATTTTTGAAATCCCTATTAACCAGTTTACAGAACTCCCAAAGGCACTAGCAAAAGCAAATGCCCCAAGTTACCCAAAGGAGTTACCCTATGTTCCTTTTTCTTTGGCATGAAAACCCCCCCAAGGAACCGGAGAAAAAAAGGGTCAGGAGAAGAAGAAAAAGTGGAAGAAAAATATTTCTAAAGGGTCAGGTACTTGATTTTTCTGCTATTTAGTAAAGATGTTAATTTGAGATGAATTGGTTACAAGCTTATGAACACCTTTCTCAGGATACTTGATAATGGCAAGTGGGAGAGACTTGAGAATATCTCAATAACAAGTGTGAATCGCCCGAAGTCTGTTCAGTTGTCTCAGCAGGAGGCATAAGAATGGTCAAAGTTGATGGGGCCTCTTTTAGTCCAAGCATCATGCATCACCTATCTCCATAGCTCTTGTACCCACGACAGGGTCTGGCACTCAGTCAATAAACTCAGCAAGGTTTGCTGAAAACTATGTAAGTGCATGACACGTTTGGTGATGAACCATGGCCTCTTATTTTTGGTTCTCAAAAAAAGGGCCACAATTTGTAGTATTTCCAAATTTCTATGGTGTAAATACTTCCACTATGGCCAATTTCAAAATACCAACGACTTCACAGTCGGCTCAGAAAATTTCTGGAGATTTACCATCAGCTCTCATGACCACTAAGACTGAGCTCCGGCACAGCAGTGGCAGTACATTCTTGGCTCTCTGTGTTCAAAGCAGGACAGCACTGAGGGTTTTCAGTGTATTAGCTCTCAAAGGGAAGAAGGGATCTGGGTAAAGCTGCAGGTGGCTTGGGTACAGAAATTCTATAGTGTGATGAGGCCTTCTGCTTAGAACAGCATGTCAGTGGTGTCCTGTGAGCCAAAAAGTTTTTCTGTCCCTAGCCTAGTACGAAAAATGGAAGAACTGCGCATAGACCCCTCCTCTGCATGCCGGATGCCTCTTCCTCTAAGCAAGAGAGAAAGAAACCTCAGAACTCACAAAGCCTCCCCAGTAGGGCTGAGGCATATGTGAATGAGGTGTGCCCAGAACACAGAAATAGAAGATGTCTTTGTAATGGAGAGATTGGATGAACGAGGGTTATTTCTAATTACCTATGGGTTGGAATCTACTCAACGACAACGGGAAACACTTGTTTGTGGTATACCAAAAACACTTTTTGTTCTTCTTTTTGTGTTTGGCAATAAGTATAGTTCATTAAGACAAATAGGCCACTGTTTCTGTTCTCCCACAACTTACACCATTCATACTAGTTTTTGCTAAAAGTCTCTCCATTTCTCACATTGCTAAATTGATAGGGTTTCCTGCTTATGCGGGATACGTGTTCGTTCTTTAGAGATAAACGTACTCAGCCCACTGTGACTGCTTTAAGCCAATACAGCCTCTTCACAATACACTCTGAACACTGAGGTCATATCCAGAGCCTGATCCAGTCAGTGGGTTCTTGTATGGGTTATAGGAATGTACTAGGGAGGGGGAGGGGGGCTTGGTTCCACCTGAAGAGCAGGTATTTCCTTCACCCACCAATGCTGGAGAAAGCTGAGTTCAGCCCTGTGGGGGAGGTGGGATCCTTCCAGGGAGAAATGATAGCCAGTCAGCAGGGCTCCTTTAAGGCACAGGCCTCCCCTACCACACTGATAGGCCTATTGTTCTACGAACAGATTTAGTTCTATAGCACTCACCTCGACCTGCTTCATGCCTGTCACCACATCCTGCCCGTGGCTTTCCCAGCATTCACTTTGCTAATGGTTCACTTCTTTTTTTTCCCTTAGCTCATTCTTCGGAATTACCCTGTTGTGTTGTGTTTTCTCCTGCGTTGACTCCTCTCAGAAGAGTTAACAGCAGAATCCAAGGAGCTAGGCAGCCTGGCTTGTGCCTTGGCTTGTGCGCGAGCTTGGAAACCTGTTTTCCCCTCTCTAAGCTTCAGCTTCCTCATCTGTAAATCAAGGTTGCTATGAACTCAGACCTATCTAATAAGGGCTGTGAGCAGAAAATGAGAGCATATGTGCCAAATTCTTTGCAAATATCTCCTACGGTAGGAACTTAAATATGTTAACTCTTTTTTTTAAAAAAATTTATTTTGGTAAAATATATATAACAAAACATTTGCCATTTGAACCATTTTTAGAGTACAATTCAATGACATTAGTTACATTCACCACATTGCACAACCATCACCATTATTCACTTCTAAAAATTTTTCATCACCCCAAACAGAAATCAGTGCTCCTTAGCGATAACCCATTCCCCTCTCCTCTAAGCTCTGGCCATCACAATGAGCTTTTGTCCCTGTGCATTTGCCTATTCTATATATTTCATATAAATGGGGTCATATAATATCCGTCCTTTTGTTTCTGACTTATTAGTGTAATGTTTCCAAGTTTCATCCATGTGACAGCATATATCACAGCTTCATTGCTCTTTATGGCTGAATAATATCCCATTGTTTAGATATACCACATTTTGGTTATCCATTCATCTGTTGATGGGCTTGGGTTGTTTTGGCCTTGTGGCTATTGTGAACAATGCCGCTAAACAACACTGGTGTGGAAGTCTCTATTTCAGTCCCTGCTTTCAAGACTTTTTAGGTGTATGCCTAGGAATGGAATTGCTGGGTCATTTGGCAATTTTATACTTAACTTTTTGAGAAGGTGCCAAACCATTTTCCACAGTGGCTGTACCATTTTACATTCCCGCCAGCAGTGCATGAGGGTTTCCATTTCCCCTTGTCCTTGCCAACACTTGTTATTTTCCACTTTTCTGATAATAGCCATCCTAGTGCGTATGAAGTGGTATTTCATTCTAACTTTGATTTGCATTTCCCTGATGACTAACGAGCATCTTTTTATGTGCTTTTTGGGCATGTGTATATCTTCTTTGGAGAAATATCTATTCAACTGCTTTGCCCATTTTTAAATTGAGCTGTTTGTCATTTTGTTGTGGAGTCACAGGAGTTCTTTTTATATTCTGGATATTAAACCCTTATGAAAAGTATGGTTCCCAAATATTTTTTCCCATTCTGTAGGTTGTCTCTTCACTTTCTTGTTAAAGTTCTTTGATGCACAAAAGTTTTTCATTTTGATGAAGTTAAATTTATCTACTTTTTTCTTTTGTTTCTCATGTTTTTGGTGTCATATTAAGAAACCATTGGCAAGGATTGGACAGGCCCATAAAAAAAATGAGACAAGGGGCACACAGGTCCAGGGGCAGGGATTGGAGGCGGGAAGAGGACAGGAAAGCTGGTAATAGGGAACCCAAGGTCAAGAAGGGAGAGTGTCGACATGCCATGGGGTTGGTAATCAGTGTCACAAAACAATGTGTGTACTATTTAATAAGAAGCTGGTTTGTTCTGTAAACCTTCATCTAAACTACAATAGTAAAAAATAAATTAAAAAAAAAGAAAAAAGAAACCATCTGCAAAAACAAGGTTTTGAAGCATTACCCCTATGTCTTCTAAGATTTTTATGGTTTTCGTTATTATATTTAGACCATTAATCCATTTTGAGTTGATTTTCGTATAGGTACAAGGTAGGGGTCCAACTTCATTTTTTTACACATGGAGATACAGTTGTCTCACCACCATTTGTTGAAGACATTCTTTCCTCATCGAATGGACTTGGCATCCTTGTAAAAACTCAGTTGACATAGATGTATGGGTTTATTTCTGGATTCTCAATTATATTCCCTTTGTCTATATGTCTATTCTTATACAAGTCTCACACGTTTTTGTTTACTGTAGCTTTATAGTATATTTTGAAATCAGGAAGTGTGAGTCCCCCTACTTTGTTTTTCTTTTTCCAGATTATTTTGGCTATCTGGGTCCCCTTGTAATTCCATATGAATTTGAAGATCAGCTTTTCCATTTTTTCAAAACAGGATGTTAGGGTTTTGATAGGGATTGTGTTGAATCTGTAGATTAATTTGAGTAGTACTGACATCCAAACAATATTAAGTCTTCCAATCCACGAACACAGAATATCTTTTCATTGATTTAAGTCTTCTTTAATTTCTTTCAGCAAAGTTTTATTGTTTTCAGTGTATAAGTCTCTCACCTCCCTGATTAAATTTCTTCCTAGGTATTCTTTTAGATGCTATTGTACGTTAGCTCTTCCTAACATTACCTTTGTCCTTGATATTATTATTGAGATTGGTAGAAGTGGATTTTTCGTGCAAGTAACATTGCCTCAAGTAGCTTTTGGTGACGTCCACAGTCCCAGCCTCAGCCCAGCTCTCATTTCAGGGAGCCCTGTGGCCAAGGTCGCCGAACAAAGTGTCGATAAGTGCTTAATATGTGAGCAGATGCTTGTGAAACTTAAGCCACACTTACTTGCAAGCACGGAGCCATGTGATCCGCCTCATGAGATAACCTGTGTGTTCATCTTGGGTGAGAAACTGTTTAAATACTTTCCAATTCTGCTCGCCACGTGTTCTGTTATTTCTGATGTGAATGGACGCCTAGAAAAATATACGCCTTCTCTTCAATTTACATTTGGTTAATACTGACTACTTGGCATTTAAAATGAATAGCTGCCATCTTTACAACGATGGTAATGGAATGGTCTTATTGTTTGATTTCCCTCGAAGAAGCTGGACCAGAGATAGGCAAGGTGGGCTCTTGTACCTCTTGTTGTTGAAGACCAGTCTGGAGCCCTGCTTGAAGGCTCTGCCTTTTTTCACTTCCTTCCATTCGTGCTGGGGAAATATCCCAAAATAAGACAGATGCCGCCTGGATTTGTTAGGTGTGGATGCCCTTGAAGGCTGCAGATGAACCTCATCTGTCAGGATCAGAGGCTTGAGCTCACCTTCAAAGTCAAAAAGACCTTTGAATCTTCCAAGATACTTGAAAAGAGACTCCATTTATACAGTCCAGCTCGGTACTTGAGGGGACTAACCATGCTTCCTAGGTCTCTGGCACAGGCTTTCGAAGCATTTGAGAAATCTGGAAAAAACAATAGACAGGCAGGAATAAAGACCAAGAAGAGCACTTGGTGTGTTCTAACAGGCAGGAAAGGCCACTGTCCGGGGTCACTGCAGTGAGGACTTTCCACAGTTCCTGACTGATACCATCACCGTTCCATTCTACTCTTTCCCCCAGGCTCCCTCTTCCCCCAAAGCCCCTTCCCCCAGTTGTTGACCCCCACCCATCCAATCACTCTGCATTTCTGTTCCTGTTTTGAACTTCAGTGGGGGAGGACTACGTTTGGTAAAAGAATTTCTCCACCTTTGCACAGCGATCTCCATTCCATTTTCCTTAGCTATTCCTCTTTTTTTTTTATTCCTCTAATGACATGTGTCTATTGCCATAGGGCTTCTCAGAGCCTGGCCCAGCATTGCCACCGTCAAGTCTAAGCTTCCAGCCCAATCCTTGAGAAGTGGATTTGTATTTCGTGAGAGAACCTGGAAATTTAAAGTGGGAGACCCAAGAGATTTGAAAGGTTCTCCAGCGATTGTCTTGTACAGCGTCAGAAGCCAAGGCCCGTTTATCATATGCCTCTTAGAGAGTTGTCTGGCCTTTGATTAAACACCAGGTAACAAAGCTTGCCTCTTCAGAAGAAAGCTGAATATATGCAAACCATGGAGTGGGAAGGGTGCAAACTTTTCATAATATACCTTTTTTGTTCCTTTTGAATTTCATCTTACTGTATACATTACTGGAAACCCTGGTGGGGTAGTGGTTAAGAGCTATGGCTGCTAATGAAAAAGTTGGCAGTTTAAATCCACCAGGCGCTCCTTAGAAACTCTAGTCTTTAAGACCCTAGACGCCACTCTCCAAAGTGGGATTTTATTATGCCAACTGACTTAGATGTCCCCTGAAACCATGGTCCCCAAACCCCCGCCCCTGCTACACTAGCCTTCGAAGCATTCAGTTTATTGCAGAAACTTCTTTGCTTTTGGTTTAGTCCAGTTGTGCTGACCTTGCCTGTATTGTGTGTTGTCTTTCCCTTTACCTAAAGTAGTTATTATCTACTATCTAGTTAGTGATTACCCCCTCTCCCCCTCTCCCACCCCCCTCACTCCCCCCTCTTGTAACCATCAAAGAATATTTTCTTCTCTGTTTAAACTATGTCTGGAGTTCTTATAATAGTGGTCTTATACAATATTTGTCCTTTTGCAACTGACTAATTTCACTCAGCATAATGCCTTCCAGGTTCCTCCATGTTATGAAATGTTTCACAGATTTATCACTGTTCTTTATCGATGCGTAGTATTCCATTGTGTGAATATACTACAATTTATTTATCCATGCATCTGTTGATGGGCACCTTGGTTGCTTCTATCTTTTTGCTATTGTAAACAGTGCTGCAATGAACATGGGTGTGCATATATCTGTTTGTGTAAAGGCTCTTTTTTCTCTAGGATATAGTCCAAGGAGCGGGATTGCTGGATCGTATGGTAGTTCTATTTCTAGCTTTTTAAGGAAGCGCCAAATCTATTTCCAAAGTGGTTGTACCATTTTACAATCCCACCAGCAGTGTATAAGTGTTCCAATCTCTCCACAGCCTCTCCAACATTTATTGTTTTGTGTGTTCAAAAAACAAAATTAAATATTTAAAAAATGTCTTCAGTTTTAGGAAACTCATTACCCCAAAAAGCAGACCCTTCCATTTCAGATGGCTGAAAGCAATAAGAAATTGTTTCTCATGCTGAGCTGAAATCAGCCTCCGTGTGGCTTCTATCCTTGGTGCTGGCCCATTCCCATAGTAAGTAGTACAGAAGCAGTCACCTCTCTCTAAAAAAAAAAGTTCAAATATTTGAAGATGACTCTTCTGTTTTTCCTTAGTCATTTCTTCTTGGACACCAGAAAGGTCACTGCTTTGCTATTGCAGATCTCTCAGCTGCAAGGGTTAGATGAACGCAAAACTAATTTTAGTGTTTGTGGAAAAAGGAAACTGGTCCCAGCCATAAGTTTTCTTCATGCTGTCTTGCCAAATCTGGCCTCCATTGCTCACTGAAGGGAGGTGTCTGGTAGAGCCAGATTTTACTCCAAAATCAGGAGGCAACTCTGGCCTTTGCTTAACTTTAACCTAAGCTTCCTAGTAGCCTCAGAAAAGCTTTTATGAACTTCCACAATAAATTGCACTCATTTTTTGTGGAGCCTGTTTCCCTGTTACAGAAGTTTTCCACAGACTTTCAGCTAGATGTTTATAAAACTAATAAAATCAGAAGACTAAATTTAGGGCAATCCAAGTACACTTGGTTGGAAAGACCATGGATAGGCCTGGAGCTTTGTGCCAAATGCCTTTCTTGATTTTTATATCATCTCATCAAGGTTGTCTCTCCCTCTCCCAAGTCCCCAGGACTGTGCTAAAATACAAAGGAAGCACCATAATACATACCCTGCCCTGAAGGAGCGTATGCCTATATTAAGAAGACTAGATGCACACATAAGCAATGTGGCAGGAATACAAAACAGATTAAATAGTGGGCCAGCAGAAACCAGTCACCGGGACAGCACTAAGATCATGGAATCCTATGTTCCAGGTGCACACATACCGACCCCGCTCAGGGTCAGACTAATCGCTGTCCCAGACCCCAAACGTTAATCTTCATTGTCTCTGTCCTGCAGAAAAAGAATGCTGCTGATTTGTTAGGAGATATCTTTTGGGAAATCTGTCCAGTGGCAAAGAAATGTGCCCCCATCACCCAAATACTTTTTCTTCTGGTTCCCCTTAAGCCCAAGGACTCGAGTTTGGTATTAGCTGACTAGAGTAGAAAAGAAAGTCTGCAATTGTGAGGACTGGGAAGTGGGTTTGTCTGCCAGAGGTAGGTAAGGGCTCCCTGTAAAGCTGGTCACCTGGGGCACCTGCTCGCCTCATCAGAATTGTTACCCCAGGAGGAGCTCCACCACCACCAGTTGTCATTGACTCCAACCCATGACGATCCCATGTGTGTCAGAGTAGAGCTGTGTTCCCTAGGGCTTTCAGTGGCTGATTTTTTGGAAGTAGATCACCAGACCTTTCTTCCAAGGTGCCTCTGGGCAGACTTGAACTGCCAACCTTTCTGTTAGAAGCTGAGCACAGTAACCATTTGTACCACCCAGGGGCTCCTGGGATGAACTAACTAGGTGTCTGGAAAAGCACCAACCTAGGCAGTGAGGCCTTCTGTGTGGGTCTGTGTTCTTCTGTCTCTGCTTAGGCTTGACTTTCATTGATGTGTCCACTCGGGAGGAGTTCACACATTCAGTGGGTGCCTTTTTTTGCTCTGCCCCATCAATGTGCCCTTGTTTAAGCTGGAGTGTGTTGCATACCTTTTCACCCCAGTCAGGATTTACCACTAACTAACTGAATGACTCTGTGAGTGCTTTCTGCCTTTCATTGTCCTCTTTGAATGCAGGAATCAGGCCCTCCACGTCTAGGGGGTCCACGGCATGTAGGAGAATGGTGGGGACAGGGTGGACATGTACAAACACTGGTCAGTAAACAGGTACTGATTATTTAGTGACAGCCTGACTCTGTGCACGGCACTGGGAATCTAAGATGAATGAGATGCTTATGCCTTCATGCTGATGGGAGGAGGAAGCAGACAAGTAAATGCCAAAACCCAAACCCATTGCCACAGAGTCAATTCCAACTCATAGAAACCCTATAGGACAGAGTAGAACTGCCCCATAGGGTTTCCAAGTAATGACTGGTGGTTTCGAACTGCTAACCTTTTCATTAGCAGCCGAGCTCTTGACCACTGCACCACCAGGGCTCCAGACAAGTAAATAGAACATCACTAAACAATATGGGTGGTAAGAGCTGGAGCTAGAAGAGTAACTAGGAAGGTCACCTAATCCAGCCATGGTGAGAGGTGGGGGCTGGAAGAGGAAACAAGGGACCATCTGAGGGAGGTGATATTCCAAGGGGTGAGAAGGTATTAGCAGATCCAAAGACAAGACAGGGTGCAGGAACAGACAGGAGCTTCAGGAGCCAGGGTAGCTGCAGGGAGGTAAGAATGAATGATCATTCCTAGGGAAGGGCCCTTGTATCTCAGATTATTTTACTCATAGCTAGAAAGTTCTGAAGGTTGATTTAGGAGATAATATTGGAGTCATTATTCTCTGTCCTTGAGCATGGAGAATGTGACCCAGCTGGGGCTGCACTCACAAGGACGCACAAGGACATATCAACTGGGCCCTGAGGTATAAAGACAATAGCTAGGATAACCTTAGAAAATATCTTTTAGGGAAACTTTCACATAAACGAATCATAAAACAGAACACAAGAGTTTCCACTCTTATCTTTTAATACTAACATTTAGTGAAAACAGAAAATTTGTGGAACAAGTGAAGACCGTCCTGACTGTCATTACTGAAACCTGTACCAATGATCATTAAGGAAGACAATTTAAAATGTAGGATCACACTTTCTAGCCAATATGTCAAAAGGTGAAGGTTTCAATGGTTTTGCTCATTTGTAATGTTAATATATACTGATGACTCTGTAATGGTCCTCGGACTCCAGCAGACATGGCTGTGGCAGCGTGCTCGTCCGTTTTCCCGTTCTCGCCTGTTCTATAATATTTCCTCAGACTCGGGCAGACACGGCTGTGGCAGCGTGCTCGTCTGTTTTCCCGTCCTCGCCTATTCTATAATATTTCCTCAGACTCGGGCAGACGCGGCTGTGACAGCGTGCTCTTCTGTTTTCCCGTTCTCGCCTGTTCTATAATATTTCCTCAGACTCGGGCAGACGCGGCTGTGACAGCGTGCTCGTCCGTTTTCCCGTTCTCGCCTGTTCTATAATATTTCCTCAGACTCGGGCAGACACGGCTGTGGCAGCGTGCTCGTCCGTTTTCCCGTTCTCGCCTGTTCTATAATATTTCCTCAGACTCGGGCAGACACGGCTGTGGCAGCGTGCTCGTCTGTTTTCCCGTTCTCGCCTATTCTATAGTATTTCCTCAGACTCGGGCAGACGCGGCTGTGGCAGCGTGCTCGTCCGTTTTCCCGTTCTCGCCTGTTCTATAATATTTCCTCAGACTCGGGCAGACACGGCTGTGGCAGCGTGCTCGTCCGTTTTCCCGTTCTCGCCTGTTCTATAATATTTCCTCAGACTCGGGCAGACACGGCTGTGACAGCGTGCTCGTCCGTTTTCCCGTTCTCGCCTGTTCTATAATATTTCCTCAGACTCGGGCAGACGCGGCTGTGGCAGCGTGCTCGTCCGTTTTCCCGTTCTCGCCTATTCTATAATATTTCCTCAGACTTGGGCAGACACGGCTGTGGCAGCGTGTTCGTCCGTTTTCCCGTTCTCGCCTGTTCTATAATATTTCCTCAGACTCGGGCAGACGCGGCTGTGGCAGCGTGCTCGTCCGTTTTCCCGTTCTCGCCTGTTCTATAATATTTCCTCAGACTCGGGCAGACACGGCTGTGGCAGCGTGCTCGTCCGTTTTCCCGTTCTCGCCTGTTCTATAATATTTCCTCAGACTCGGGCAGACACGGCTGTGACAGCGTGCTCGTCCGTTTTCCCGTTCTCGCCTATTCTATAATATTTCCTCAGACTCGGGCAGACACGGCTGTGGCAGCGTGCTCGTCTGTTTTCCCGTTCTCGCCTGTTCTATAATATTTCCTCAGACTCGGGCAGACACGGCTGTGGCAGCGTGCTCGTCTGTTTTCCCGTTCTCGCCTGTTCTATAATATTTCCTCAGACTCGGGCAGACACGGCTGTGACAGCGTGCTCGTCCGTTTTCCCGTTCTCGCCTGTTCTATAATATTTCCTCAGACTCGGGCAGACACGGCTGTGGCAGCGTGCTCGTCCGTTTTCCCGTTCTCGCCTGTTCTATAATATTTCCTCAGACTCGGGCAGACACGGCTGTGGCAGCGTGCTCGTCCGTTTTCCCGTTCTCGCCTGTTCTATAATATTTCCTCAGACTCGGGCAGACACGGCTGTGACAGCGTGCTCGTCCGTTTTCCCGTTCTCGCCTGTTCTATAATATTTCCTCAGACTCGGGCAGACACGGCTGTGACAGCGTGCTCGTCCGTTTTCCCGTTCTCGCCTGTTCTATAATATTTCCTCAGACTCGGGCAGACACGGCTGTGGCAGCGTGCTCGTCCGTTTTCCCGTTCTCGCCTGTTCTATAATATTTCCTCAGACTCGGGCAGACACGGCTGTGGCAGCGTGCTCGTCCGTTTTCCCGTTCTCGCCTGTTCTATAATATTTCCTCAGACTCGGGCAGACACGGCTGTGGCAGCGTGCTCGTCCGTTTTCCCGTTCTCGCCTGTTCTATAATATTTCCTCAGACTCGGGCAGACACGGCTGTGGCAGCGTGCTCGTCCGTTTTCCCGTTCTCGCCTGTTCTATAATATTTCCTCAGACTCGGGCAGACACGGCTGTGACAGCGTGCTCGTCCGTTTTCCCGTTCTCGCCTGTTCTATAATATTTCCTCAGACTCGGGCAGACACGGCTGTGGCAGCGTGCTCGTCCGTTTTCCCGTTCTCGCCTGTTCTATAATATTTCCTCAGACTCGGGCAGACACGGCTGTGACAGCGTGCTCGTCCGTTTTCCCGTTCTCGCCTGTTCTATAATATTTCCTCAGACTCGGGCAGACACGGCTGTGGCAGCGTGCTCGTCCGTTTTCCCGTTCTCGCCTGTTCTATAATATTTCCTCAGACTCGGGCAGACACGGCTGTGACAGCGTGCTCGTCCGTTTTCCCGTTCTCGCCTGTTCTATAATATTTCCTCAGACTCGGGCAGACACGGCTGTGGCAGCGTGCTCGTCCGTTTTCCCGTCCTCGCCTATTCTATATTTCCTCAGACTCGGGCAGACACGGCTGTGGCAGCGTGCTCGTCTGTTTTCCCGTTCTCGCCTATTCTATAATATTTCCTCAGACTCGGGCAGACGCGGCTGTGGCAGCGTGCTCGTCTGTTTTCCCGTTCTCGCCTGTTCTGTAATATTCTCTGGACTTGGGCAGACACGGCTGTGGCAGCATGCTCGTCTGTTTTCCCATTCTCGCCTATTCTATAATATTTCCTCAGACTCGGGCAGACACGGCTGTGGCAGCGTGCTCGTCTGTTTTCCCATTCTCGCCTATTCTATAATATTTCCTCAGACTCGGGCAGACACGGCTGTGGCAGCGTGCTCGTCTGTTTTCCCATTCTCGCCTATTCTATAATATTTCCTCAGACTCGGGCAGACACGGCTGTGGCAGCGTGCTCGTCTGTTTTCCCATTCTCGCCTATTCTATAATATTTCCTCAGACTCGGGCAGACACGGCTGTGGCAGCGTGCTCGTCTGTTTTCCCGTCCTCGCCTATTCTATAATATTTCCTCAGACTCGGGCAGACACGGCTGTGGCAGCCTGCTCGTCTATTTTCCCGTTCTCGCCTATTCTATAATATTTCCTCAGACTCGGGCAGACACGGCTGTGGCAGCGTGCTCGTCTGTTTTCCCGTCCTCGCCTATTCTATAATATTTCCTCAGACTCGGGCAGACACGGCTGTGGCAGCCTGCTCGTCTATTTTCCCGTTCTCGCCTATTCTATAATATTTCCTCAGACTCGGGCAGACACGGCTGTGGCAGCGTGCTCGTCTGTTTTCCCGTTCTCGCCTGTTCTGTAATATTCTCTGGACTTGGGCAGACACGGCTGTGGCAGCGTGCTCGTCTGTTTTCCCATTCTCGCCTATTCTATAATATTTCCTCAGACTCGGGCAGACACGGCTGTGGCAGCGTGCTCGTCTGTTTTCCCGTTCTCGCCTATTCTGTAATATTTCCTCAGACTCGGGCAGACACGGCTGTGGCAGCGTGCTCGTCTGTTTTCCCGTTCTCGCCTGTTCTGTAATATTCTCTGGACTTGGGCAGACACGGCTGTGGCAGCGTGCTCGTCTGTTTTCCCGTTCTCGCCTGTTCTGTAATATTCTCTGGACTTGGGCAGACACGGCTGTGGCAGCGTGCTCGTCTGTTTTCCCATTCTCGCCTATTCTATAATATTTCCTCAGACTCGGGCAGACACGGCTGTGGCAGCGTGCTCGTCTGTTTTCCCATTCTCGCCTGTTCTATAATATTTCCTCAGACTCGGGCAGACACGGCTGTGGCAGCGTGCTCGTCTGTTTTCCCGTTCTCGCCTGTTCTATAATATTTCCTCAGACTCGGGCAGACACGGCTGTGGCAGCGTGCTCGTCCGTTTTCCCGTTCTCGCCTATTCTATAATATTTCCTCAGACTCGGGCAGACGCGGCTGTGGCAGCGTGCTCGTCTGTTTTCCCGTTCTCGCCTGTTCTGTAATATTCTCTGGACTTGGGCAGACACGGCTGTGGCAGCATGCTCGTCTGTTTTCCCATTCTCGCCTATTCTATAATATTTCCTCAGACTCGGGCAGACACGGCTGTGGCAGCGTGCTCGTCTGTTTTCCCGTTCTCGCCTGTTCTGTAATATTCTCTGGACTTGGGCAGACACGGCTGTGGCAGCGTGCTCGTCTGTTTTCCCATTCTCGCCTATTCTATAATATTTCCTCAGACTCGGGCAGACACGGCTGTGGCAGCGTGCTCGTCTGTTTTCCCATTCTCGCCTATTCTATAATATTTCCTCAGACTCGGGCAGACACGGCTGTGGCAGCGTGCTCGTCTGTTTTCCCGTTCTCGCCTGTTCTGTAATATTCTCTGGACTTGGGCAGACACGGCTGTGACAGCGTGCTCGTCTGTTTTCCCATTCTCGCCTATTCTATAATATTTCCTCAGACTCGGGCAGACACGGCTGTGGCAGCGTGCTCGTCTGTTTTCCCGTTCTCGCCTGTTCTATAATATTTCCTCAGACTCGGGCAGACACGGCTGTGGCAGCGTGCTCGTCTGTTTTCCCGTTCTCGCCTGTTCTATAATATTTCCTCAGACTCGGGCAGACACGGCTGTGACAGCGTGCTCGTCCGTTTTCCCGTTCTCGCCTGTTCTATAATATTTCCTCAGACTCGGGCAGACACGGCTGTGGCAGCGTGCTCGTCCGTTTTCCCGTTCTCGCCTGTTCTATATTTCCTCAGACTCGGGCAGACACGGCTGTGGCAGCGTGCTCGTCCGTTTTCCCGTTCTCGCCTGTTCTATAATATTTCCTCAGACTCGGGCAGACACGGCTGTGGCAGCGTGCTCGTCTGTTTTCCCGTTCTCGCCTGTTCTGTAATATTCTCTGGACTCGGGCAGACACGGCTGTGACAGCGTGCTCGTCTGTTTTCCCATTCTCGCCTATTCTATAATATTTCCTCAGACTCGGGCAGACACGGCTGTGGCAGCGTGCTCGTCTGTTTTCCCGTTCTCGCCTATTCTGTAATATTTCCTCAGACTCGGGCAGACACGGCTGTGGCAGCGTGCTCGTCTGTTTTCCCGTTCTCGCCTGTTCTGTAATATTCTCTGGACTTGGGCAGACACTGCTGTGACAGCGTGCTCGTCTGTTTTCCCGTTCTCGCCTGTTCTGTAATATTCTCTGGACTTGGGCAGACACGGCTGTGACAGCGTGCTCGTCTGTTTTCCTGTTCTCGCCTATTCTGTAATATTTCCTCAGACTCGGGCAGACACGGCTGTGGTAGCGTGCTCGTCTGTTTTCCCGTTCTCGCCTGTTCTGTAATATTCTCTGGACTTGGGCAGACACGGCTGTGGCAGCGTGCTCGTCTGTTTTCCCGTTCTCGCCTGTTCTGTAATATTCTCTGGACTTGGGCAGACACGGCTGTGGCAGTGTGCTTGTCCGCTTCCCACTTTTGTCTTTTTGAATATATGCTGAGTGAAACTTTCTTTTTCCTTTACTAAACTTTTGGTGTTTTTTCCCTACCACAAGGTTTAATCACCAGTTTTTCACTCAGTTCAATGATGGTGATTAAACAACAGTTAGTATGCACATTCTGGCTAGGTTTACCAAATCCCTCCATCCTGATCTGTGGAAGATATAAAAGAAAAAAAGCTTAAAATGTGTCAAGGCCAGGAAAAGCAAAGGCCCGGTCTCTATCCCCTACCCGTCAGCTCTGGTAGGAAAACAAAGACCATCACCAGTGTCAATCATGCTGGAATGTGCTGGTGCAGGTCAGGGGCTGGGGCATTCCCTCTCCTCTCTCTCTCTCTTCTCTTTTGGTCTAGTGAGCTTGCAGACCCTCTGCATTGTTGTGAGACGCCCTGTCAGATCTCATAAACTGGACTCGCTGCCTAGCCAGGCGCGTACACCACGTTGCTTTGCTTGCAGGCTTCCTCCTCCCTGCAGCACCCCCCACACTCCCACTTCTCCACCCACACATGCCCCAGGGCCCCTAGAACTGTGACAACTCTGGAGGCAGAAAGCCTGTCAGAACAGAGCCCAGCTTTTGTGGGAGGGTCTGGGTGATGGACAGCTTAGGGCATGTGATTCCAGAGGTCCCAGAAGGAAGTGGGTGGTTCATTTTCCCGGGGAATTCTTAAAAATCTCAAAAGAAGGGAGAGGGCGTTCAGATCCATGTGTCCATAGTAGGAGTAAGTGACATTCTTAGATGCTCAAACTAAAGTTTAACAGAGAATATCTCATTTAATCCACACAATAATCTTATGAGGTGTTTACTATTATTATTCCTTTCTGTGCCTCAGTTGGGGGTAATAATAGCACCTACCTCATAATCTTTGGAAACCCTGGTGGCACAGTGGTTAGGAGCTACAGCTGCTAACCAAAAGGCCGGCAGTTCGAATCCACCAGGCGCTCCTTGGAAACTCCATGGGGCCGTTCTACTCTGTCTTACAGGGTTGCTATGAGTCAGAATCGACTCGACGGCAACGGGTTTGGTTGGTTTTTCATAATCTTACAAGGATTTAATAAATAAATAGTAAATTCATTAGAACTGTGTATACACGGACACATAGTAAACTCTCAGAAAATGTTAGCTTTTATTATTGTGAGAAATCTGGGGCACAGAGAGGTTAAGTAACTTGGCGAGGATTGCACAGCTGGTAAGAGATGAGGCCCACATTCAAACCCGGGTAGTCTGAGCTCAGATCCTGCCCTCTTAAAGGTAGCACTATAAGCCCGGCTGCTCTGAAGAAGAATTAAGGAGAAACAAGGGACCAGTGACTTTGAGGTGCTAAAGAAAACCTGGACAGCCTCTTTGGTTTGTGTAGACCTGACCCGTTGCCATTGAGTCAGTTTCCTCTCATGACAAGCTCATGTGTTACAAAGTAGAACTGAGCTCCATAAATTTTGCTTGGCTGTAATGTTTATAGGAGCAGATCTCCAGGCCTTTCTTCCATGGCACTGCTGGGTGGGTTTGAACTGCCAGCCTTTTGGTTAGTAGCCAAGCAAAAACCATTTGTGCCACCCAGGGACCTTTTCTGTGACCAATGTTTCTCAAATGTGGTCCCAGGGATAGCAGCCTAGACATTTCTTAGAACTTGTTAGAAATGCAAATTCTCAGGCCCCAGCCCAGATCTACTGAAATGGAAACCCTGGTGCTGGGCCCAGCAAGCTAGGGTTTAAGGAGACCTCAAGGTGATTCTGAGGCACCATTAAAATCCAAGAAAACCCTTGTGTAGACTTGCAATGCTCACTTACTTCTTACCTATTATGTGCCTAAATAGCCCTAGTAGAGCAGTGATTAAGTGCTCAGCTACCAACCGAAAGGTCTAAAGTTCAAATCCACGAGCCCCTCTACACCAGAAAGATGTGGCAATCTGCTTCCATAAAGATTACCCATTGCCGCTGAGTTGATTCCGACTCATAGTGACCCTATAGAATGGAGTAGAACTGCCGCATACGGTTTCCAAGGAGTGCCTGGTGGATTCGAACTGCCGACCTTTTCATTAGCAGCCAAACTGTTAACTGCTACACCACCAGGGTTTCCCCACAAAGATTACAGCCTTGGAAACCCTATGGGGCAGCTCTACTCTGTCCTATAGGGTTGCTGTGAGTTGGAATTGACTTGACGGCAATGGGCTTTTTGTGTGCCTAGGCTCCACAGGTGAATATGGCTGCCGAGCTGCTCCTACTACAGTATATTCTTCAACTCATTCCTCACCAAAGATGGAAACAGAGTTTAGAAAAGGATTAGAAGAGGGCTGGCCACAAAAGTGGCACATGGAAGCCTTGGCTGTCCACGATCTTGTGTCAGAGGGCAGATGACAATTGGGGTTTCTGGTACATCCTACCTTCTCTGATCTCCCCTTCCCCAACCCGAGTATTTTAGGGAACACTTGTCTGAAAAAACAGACACTTACAAAATTAATTAATTTGGATTCATGGTCACATCACATGGAGGCCTCAGTTTTCCGAAACACTGAGTGTCTGTCAGTTTGTTGTACTGTGGGGGCTTGCTTCTTGCTGTGATGCTGGAAGCTATGCCACTGGTATTCAGATACCAGCAGGGTCACCCATGGAGGACAGGTTTCAGCTGAGCTTCCAGACCAAGACAGACTAGGAAAAAGGACCCGGCAGTCTACTTCTGAAAAGCATTAACCAGTGAAAACCTTATGAATAGTGGCAGAACACTGTCTGATATAGTGCTGGAAGATGAGCCCCCCAGATTGGAAGACACTCAAAAGATGACTGGGGAAGAGCTGCCTCCTCAAAGTAGAGTCGACCTTAATGACATGGATGGAGTAAAGCTTTTGGGACCTTCATTTGCTGATGCGGCACGACTCAAAATGAGAAGAAACAGCTGGAAACATCTGTTAATAATTGGAACCTAGAATGTAAGAAGTATGAATCTAGGAAAATTGGAAATTGTCAAAAATCAAATGGAGCACATAAACATCGATATCTTAGGCATTAGTGAGCTGAAATGAACTGGTACTGGCCATTTTGAATTGGACAATCATATAGTCTACTATGCTGGGAATGACAACTTGAAGAGGAATAGTGTTGCATTCATCATCAAAAAAGAAAGTTTCAAGATCGATCCTGAAGTACAACGCTGTCAGTGATAGGATAATATCCATATGCCTACAAGGAAGACCAGTTCATACGACTATTATTCGAATTTACGCACTAACCACTAGGACCAAAGATGAAGGAAAAGATTTTTATCAGCTGCTGCAGTCTGAAATTGATCGAACACGCAATCAAGATGCAGTGATAATTATTGGCCATTGGAATGCGAAAGTTGGAAACAAAGAAGAAGGATCAGTAGTTGCAAAATATGGTCTTGGTGACAGAAACGATGCCAGAGATCAAATGATAGAATTTTGCAAGACCAATAACTTCTTCATTGCAAATACCTTTTTTCACCAACATAAACGGCGACTATACACATGGACCTCGCCAGATGGAACACACAGAAATCACATTAACTACATCTGTGGAAAGAGACGATGGAAAAGCTCAATATCATCAGTCAGAACAAGGCCAGGGGCCGACTGTGGAACAGACCATCAATTGCTCATATGCAAGTTCAAGCTGAAACTGAAGAAAATCAGAGCAAGGCCATGAGAACCAAAATATGACTTGAGTACATTCCACCTGCATTTAGAGACCATCTGAAGATAGATGTGACGCATTGAACACTAGTGACTGAAGACCAGACGCATTGTGGAATGACATCAAGGACATCATCCACGAAGAAAGCAAGAGGTCATTGAAAACACAGGAAAGAAAGAAAAGACCAAGATGGATGTCCGAGGAAACGATGAAACTTGCTCTCAAAAGTCGAGCAGCTAAAGCAAAAGGAAGAATTGATGAAGTAAAAGAACTGAACAGAAGATTTCAAAAGGCGGCTCGAGAAGACAAAGTAAAGTATTATAATGACACATGCAAAGTGTTGGACATGGAAAACCAAAAGGGAAGAAAACGCCTGGCGTTTCTCAAGCTGAAAGAATTGATTCAAGCCTTGAGTTGCAATAGTGAAGGATTCTATGTGGAAAATATTCAACGAGGCAGGAAGCATCAAAAGAAGATGGAAGGAATACACAGTCATTATACAAAAAACAATTAGTGGATGTTCAACCATTTCAAGAGGTAGCACATGATCAGGAATTGATGGCACTGAAGGAAGAAATCCAAGCTGCTCTGAAGGCATTGGCAAAAAACAAGGCTCCGGGAATTGCTGGAATATCAATTGAGGTGTTTCAACAAACAGATGCAGCGCTGGAGGTGCTCACTCATCTATGCCAAGAAATACAGAACACAGCTTCAAGCTGGGTTCAGAAGAGGATGTGGAACCAGGGATATCATCACTGATGTCAGATGGATCCTGGATGAAAGCAGAGAAGACCAGAAGGATGTTTACCTGTGTTTTATTGAGTATGCAAAGACATTTGACTGTGTGGATCATAACAAATTATGGAAAACATTGGGAAGAATGGAAATTCCAGAACAGTTAATTATACTCATGAGAAACCTTTACATAGATCAAGAGGCAGTTGTTCTGACAGAACAAGGGGATACTGTGTAGTTTAAAGTGGTTTAAAGTCAGGACAGGTGTGTGCCAGGGCTGTATCCTTTCACCATACCTATTCAATCTGTATGCTGGGCAAATAATACGAGAAGCTGGACTATATGAAGAAGAATGGAGCACCAGGATTGGAGGAAGACTCATTAACAACCTGCTTTATGGAGATGACACAACCTTGCTTGCTGAGAGTGAAGAGGACTTGAAGCACTTACTAATGAAGATTAAAGACCACAGCCTTTTCAGTATGGATTACACCTCAACATAAAGAAAACAAAAATCCTCACAACTGGACTAATAAGCAACATCATGATAAACAGAGAAAAGATTGACGTTGTCAAGGATTTCATTTTACTTGGATTCACAATCAACACCCATGGAAGGAGCAGTCAAGAAATCAAACGACGCATTGCATTGGGCAAATCTGCTGCAAAGGGCCTCTTTAAAATATTGAAGAGCAAAGATGTCACCTTGAAG
The DNA here is from genome assembly GCF_030014295.1 of Loxodonta africana. Lineage (NCBI taxonomy): Eukaryota > Metazoa > Chordata > Mammalia > Proboscidea > Elephantidae > Loxodonta > Loxodonta africana. Next base: position 206,995,488 of record NC_087344.1, on the reverse strand, counting down.
ACTAAGGTGCACCTGACCCAAGCATGGTATTTTCAATCGCATCATATGCATGTGAAAGCTGGACAATGAATCAGGAAGACCAAGGAAGAATTGATGTCTTCGAATTTTGGTACTGGCAAAGAATATTGAATGTACCATGGACTGCCAAAAGAATGAACAGGTCAGTCTTGGAAGAAGTACAACCAGAGTGCTTCTTAGAGGCAAGGATGGCTGGACTGTGTCTTACATAATTTGTTGTCAGGAGGGATCAGTCCCTGGAGAAGGACATCATGCTTGGCAGAGTACAGGGTCAGTGGAAAAGAGGAAGACCCTCAACAAGGTGGATTGACACAGTGGCTGCAACAATGAGCTCAAGGAAAACAACGATTATAAGGATGGTGCAGGACTGGGCAGTTTTTCGCTTTGTTGTGCATAGGGTCGCTATGAGTTGGAATTGACTTGACAGCACCTAACAACAACAAGTCACCAATCTCCTACGTGTCTGTCAGTTTGTCGTACTGTGGGGGCTTGCGTGTAGCTGTGATGCTGGAAGCTATGCCACTGGTATTCAGAAACCAGTAGGGTCACCCGTGGGGGACAGGTTTCAGCTGAGTTCCCAGACTAAGACTATGAAGAAGGACCCGGCAGTCTACTTCTGAAAATAATTAGCCAGTGAAAACCTTATGAATAGCAGCGGGACACTGTCTCAAAAGACGACTGGGGAAGAGGTGCCTCCTCAAAGTAGAGTCGACCTTAATGATGTGGAATAAATCTTCCAGGTTCTTCGTTTGCTGATGTGGCACAACCCAAAATGAGAACAGCTGCAAACATCCATTAATAATCGGAACCTGGAATGTAAGAAGTATGAATCTAGGAAAATTGGAAATCATCATAAATGAAATGGAACACATAAACATCGATATCCTAGGCATTAGTGAGCTGAAATGAACTGGTATTGGCCATTTTGAATCAGACACTCATAGGGTCTACTATGCTGGGAATGACAACTTGAAAAGGAATGACGTTACATTCATTGTCAAAAAGAACATTTCAAGATCTATCCTGAAGTACAGTGCTGTCCACTATAGGATAATATCTATATGCCTACAAAGAAGACCAGTTAATACGACTGTTATTCAAATTCATGCACCAACCACTAAGGATACAGATGAAGAAACTGAAGCTTTTTACCAGCTTCTGCCATCTGAAATTGATCAAACTTGCAATCGGGATGCATGGATAATTACTCGTGATTGGAATGCCAAAGTCGAAGCAAAGAAGAAGGAACGGTAGTTGGAAAATATGGCCTTGGTGGTAGAAACGATGCCAGAGATCGCATGATAGAATTTTGCAAGACCAATGACTTCTTCATTGCAAATACCTTTTTTCACCAACATAAACAGCAATTACACATGTGGACCTGGCCAGATGAAACACACAGGAATCACATTAACTACATCTGTGGAAAGAGATGATGGAAAAGCTCAATATCATCAGTCAGAACAAGGCCAAGGGCCAACTGCGGGACACACCATGAATTGCTCATATGGAAGTTCTAGTTGAAACAGAAGAAAATTAGAACAAGTCCATGAGAGCCAAAGTATGACCTTGAGTATATCCCACCTGAATTTAGAGACCATCTTTTTGCTGAAGATCATTCAAAAGTGGCTGTAACAGTATATCAACAGGGAACTGCCAGAAATTCAAGCTGGGTTCAGAAGAGAATGTGGAACCAGCTATATCATTGCTGATGTTAGATGGATTCTGGCTGAAAGCAGAGAATACCAGAAGGATGTTTACCTGTGTTTTATTGACTATGCAAAGGTATTCGACTGAGTGGATCATAACAAATTATAGAAAACATCAGGCAGAATGGGAATTCCAGAACACTTAATTGTGCTCATGAGGAACCTGTACATAGAGCAAGAGGCAGTTGTTCGGACAGAACAAGGGGATTCTGAGTAGTTTAAAGTCAGGAAAGCTGTGCATCAGGGTTGTATTCTTTCACAATATCTATTCAATCTGTATGCTGAGCAAATAATACGAGAAGCTGGACTATATGAAGAAGAACAGGGCATCAGGATTGGAGGAAGACTCATTAACAACCTGCTTTATGCAGATGATACAACCCTGCTTGCTGAAAGCGAAGAGGACTTGAAGCACTTACCGATGAAGATCAAAGACCACAGCCTTCAGTACGGATTACACCTCAACATAAAGAAAACAAACATCCTCACAACTGGACCAATGAGCAACATCACGATAAATGGAGAAAAGATTGACATTGTCAAGGATTTCGTTTTACTTGGATCCACAATCAACACCCAAGGAAGCAGCAGTCAAGAAATCAAAAGACGCATTGCATTGGGCAAATCTGCTGCAAAAGACCTCCTTAAAGTGTTGAAGTGCAAAGATGTCACCTTGAAGACTAAGGTGCACCTGACCCAAGCCATGGTATTTTCAATCGCATCATATGCATGCAAGAGCTGGACAATGAACAAGGAAGACCGAAGAAGAATTTACAGCTTTGTTGATGAAGAATGTTGAATATGCCATGGACTGACAAAAGAACAAACAAATCTGTCTTGGAAGAAGTACAGCCAGAATGTTCCTTAGAAGCAAGGATGGCGAGACTGCATCTTGCATACTTTGGACATGTTATCAGAAGGGATCAGTCCCTGGAGAAGGACATTATGCTTGGTAAAGTAGACGGTCAGCGAAAGGAGATGGATTGACACAGTGGCTGGAACAATGGCCTCAAGCATGGCAATGATTGTGAGCATGACTCAGGACCTGGCAGTGTTTCGTTCTGTAGTACGTAGGGTCGCTATGAGTCGGAACCAACTCGATGGCACCTAATAACAACAACAACAAGTTATTCCTGGAAAACATAAATCTGGTGCCTGGGTGTTAGTGTTGGTTCTTGATATTTCTCCAGAATCCACTGAAAGTCTAGTTTAAGGGCCAGGGAAGCTAAAAAGAAAGTGATGGAAAGAATTTTGCCCCAAGGAGAATGTATCTATAGGGCCTAGGGATGGGGAGTGGTTTAACCAAGGCCACTGTAGCTGTATAATCTGGGTGAGGCAGGAGCTCTGCAATGTCAGAGAATAATTCTGAGGATTCCTAAAGGCAGTTACAAAAGTAACACTAGTTTTCAAAGATCAGGGAAGGGGAGGGGTTGGCCCATGGGTGAAGATGGGGGGTGGGACTAAACCATCCTCTTTATCAATTTAATATTGCTCATTGCCTTCTGCCTAGTTCTGTCTGCAGTGGCAACTTTCCAGAGGGCCGTCAGAGGCATTATTGCTATTTAATACAATGATTTATTGAGACATACTCTGTGCCAGGCACTATTCATTTCATTTGCATTAACTCATTTAATTCTCATAAGTCTTGAGATAGGTAGCATTATTTTCATCGTCCTGTGGAATTCCTGGAGCCCTGGCTGCACAGTGGTTAAGCATTTGAATGTTAACCAAAAGGTCCGCAGATAGAATCCACCAACCACTCCTTGGAAACCCTGTGGGGCAGTTCTAGTGTGTCTTATGGGGTTGCTATGAGTCGGAATCGACTCGACAGCAATAGATTTGGTTTTGGGGTTTTATGGAGTTTCTAGGGAGTCTCTGGGTGGTGCAAATGGTTAAGCACTTGGCTATTAGCCAAAAGGTTGGCAATTCAAACCCACCCAGAGGTGCCTTGAGAGACAGGCCCGGCAATCTGCTTCTGAAAGGTCATAGCCTTGAAAACCCTGTGGAACAGTTCTACGTTGCATACATGGGGTTGCCATGAGTCACAATCAACTCAACAGCAACTAACAACATGGAGTTTGTAGGTGGTGCAAACAGCTGCTAACAGAAAGGGTGCCAGCTTGCCTGCCTTCTTTACCGTGAGACCAGAAGGACTGGATTTGGTCTAGCTACCATTACCGAACTTTTTGATCAAAGATTCAATGGAAGAAGCCTGATCAGAAGGGGAAAAATGCAGAACAGGCATTGAAACTCTCATGGAATCAAACTATTGCCCTGAGATAATCTTTAAACCTTGAACCAAAAATATCCGGTGAAGCCTTCTTAAAACTAAATAATAATTTAGCTAACTAGTAAAAAATCTCTGCCTTAAGCATTATGCTGTCAGAAGAACTACGTATATGGGATCAAAGTGTCAACAGCAACTCTGAAGATCAATTAGGAACCTTAGGGGGCAGTGAGTATGTTTACGTTAATGGGGGAGGAAGAACTCAGAAAAGGAGGGTGAGAATGTTTGCACAACTCAAAGAATGTAATCGACGTCAATGAATTGTACATGTAGAAACAGTTCAATTGGTTATGTTTTGCTGTGTATATTCTCAACAATGACAATAAAATAAAATTAAAAAAGAGAAAGAAAGGTTGACAGTTTGAGTCCACCTAGAGGCACCCTGGAAGAAAGGCCTGGTGATCTACTTCTGAAAAATCAGCTATTGAAAACCCCGTAGAGTACAGTTCTACTCTGACACACGTGAGGTTGCCATGAGTCAGAATCACTTGACAGCAGCTAGAATTACAGATGGACTTAAAGAAATCAAGGCACAGAGACGCTAAGTGATTTGCCTAAGGACAAACAGCTACCAGGTGGGGTTAGAGCCCTGGCATTGTTTGTACAGAGCAGGTGCTATGATGCCGTCCTGCCCTCTGAGCAGAGTTGGTGTCTACTGCTTGGGAGAAGGAAAAGACGGAGAGCGGGGAGGAGACGTGATTGGAAACACTTGGCCCTCAGCTGATCCTGGAGCCAGATCCACCCCCACATTGTTGCCTCCAAACATTAGCCCATCAGACTTGTGGACTAGAGTGTGGATACTCCACGCCTGCTCGTCACAATCAGGTGACCACGACACATGTGTCTTGAGACAGGTGTCAGAGTCCAGCCCTCGAGTGCTGTTCCACCAACCCCAACTGAGACTGGAGCTCCAAGGGACCCAGCTCTTGCAGGGCTGCCCTGACAACAGGGAGTTGGCTCACACCCCGGCCACTTCTTTCCTCACATCCTGACATCCTGGCCTCAGGGTGGGGAGTTGCGCTTCACGGCTGGCATTTCTGCTGAGGAGGCTGAGGAGGCTGGACTGACAAGCGTAACCAGGTTTCCCCACCTGCTCACCCCTTCTTGGCAGACATGAGAGGCGTCCCATTGTGAGACTTTCCTTCTGGGCATTTGGCGTAAGGGGCCCCTCCCTTGGAGATTGCAGACGCATGCCAAGGCTCCCAGGAAATTGCCAGCTCAAGCTCCCTGACGAGTGGCCAGTTGACTTTTAAAACAGCAGTGCTACTGTCTAAAAGTAAAGTGCCTCTTTTTTCAGGAACACAAGGTGTTCCATAGGTGGGATCAGATTTCCTTCATCCTGCTGGTGCAGGGTTAGGGAAAGCAAGTGAGGATTCTCACACACATTTCACAGAACAGGAAAACTGGACCACCCTTTCACAGAGGGGCTGAGCCTGGGTGGCGCCAGTGGCTTGTCATCGACTCCACAGAATAAAGGCCTGGAGTCTTCTCCCATGAAGATTACAGCCAAGAAAACCCTATGGAGCTGTTCTACTCTACAACACATGGGGTGCTATGAGTAGGACTCAACTCAGAGGAGCTGTTCTACTCTACAACACATGGGGGCGCTATGAGTAGGGCTCGACTCAGTGGCAGTGGGTTTGGTTTTGTTTTTGGCTAATGGCCGAGGGAACTGATAGCTCAAGGGTGGATACAAGACCCACGGCCCATGACCTCTGGGAATACCTATGATGAATGGGCCTACCACTTCCAGGCAGAGCCCTGCTCTCTGAACATCGTGTGTTTTATCTCCTAGTTTGAGGCCAATTTTAAACCTAAATGTGTGAGGGAAAAATCATATTTTTTACCTATTGGGAGTTTAAAAAGCTGGCAAGGATACAAGGGGCCCTTGTTACCTGGCCAGGCTCTTTATCCAGGAAAGGACTCTAGAATAGAAGGGCCCTTTGACTAGGGCTGGCACAGTCCCCAGTGAGTGCTGAAGGAACAGATTTATAAAACCTAAGGACCTCCCGAAGTCATCAAGTCCTACTAGTTAGCCTAAAAACCATCAGTCCTTTCATACTTACCCCTACCTCCACTGGGAGGAAGTTTTCCTCAGAATCCAGATCCCCTTCTTTTCACCTGGGTGTCAAATAGCCCCCATTTGAGAACAGTTAAGGGTGAAGGAAAAATTCTGAATGGTTAATGGTCAGGTGATGGGTGAACAGCATGATGAACGTATTAACCTCACTGAACTGTATGTGTGAAGAATGCTGAAGTAGCAAATGTTTTGTTACTTGTATATTTACCACAATGAAAGCAATGACCAAAAAGAAAACAGCCTCCATTCAAGAAGCAGGCTGCCACCCTCTCTGATCAGGCTTTTTTCACAGTTAGACTGTGAGGTCAGGGATTCCTGAGACTACATGGGAAGGACCTCAGGTTAACCCTGAAATGGCTGTACATTCCTTCCTTGAGCAAATTTTACTAAGTGCCTCCTCTGTCCCTGGCCCTGTCTCTAGGCCCTGGAGATACACTAGTGAACCAACAGACAATTAACCTCACAGAGTCTATCTTCTAACAACAACAACAACAACAACAACAACAACAACAAACCATTGCCATTGAGTCAATTCCGACTCATAGTGACCCTACAGGACAGAGTAGAACTGCCTCATAGAGTTTCCAAGGAGCGCCTGGTAGATTTGAACTGCCGACCTTTTCGTTAGCAGCCGTAGCACTTAACCACTACACCACCAGGGTTTCCGTCTACAGTCTAGTCAATTTAAATGAATAAAATAAAAACATTAAGTATGATATATTAGGAAACTATCATTAAAATGGAGAGAAGGAAAGCAGAGACGGGAGAGAGCCAAGGAGGCCGACACAAGCTCAGGGGGACCCAATTCAGGAGTGGATCTTTGGGTGGGGTTGTCTTCTGGCCTCAATACACTGTTCCTCTCATCACCACCTCCCACCACAGCTAAGCTTTTATCAAGAGCTTCACCTTCCTCCCTTCCTGTGATCCTTTGTTCCTCTCACCTTCTCCACCACCAAAAACTGCACCTCCTCTACCAGTGCCAGGTGCCGTGGAGTCAATTCCAACTCATGGTGACCCTGTGTGTGTCAGAGTAGAATTGTGCTCTCTAGGGTTTTCAATGCTGATTTTTTGGAAGTAGGTCACCAGGCCTTTCTTCCAAGGTGCCTCTGGGTGGACTTGAACCTCCAACCTTTCAGTTAGCAGCCAAGAATGTTAACCAGGGACTCCTTGCCTCCTATACTATGCCACAAATTCTCCTGATTTTCAAGGCCCAGCTCAAGCCCCAGCTCAAGCCCCAGCCTTTCCCTGGCTACTCCGAAGCATGCAGATCCCTCCCTCCCCTGAGCTTCATGAAAACATGAAGCCATACAAGTGCTATTTGATCTTCTGTTGTTCTCTATGTGCTTCTCCTATGTCATTCTCAACTGATTAAACACTGTGACAGAAGGGGAGCGAGATCCCAGCAAATGGCTTTGGATACAGGGCTGTTTGGTACTCATGGTAGGCCTCCCCAGTCAGCCCTCAGCACGATTGGTAATGGCGACTCCAGTTCCACTCCATGAAGCTGCAGCTTTTTCTACTCAGGCTCTGAGCCACATCCCCAATCTCCCTCCACAGAAACTTTACAAAAGCCTATCTGATATGAATTTGTTCAACCTTCCTTCTTATCACCACAAAGTTTAATCTGTATCTTCACCATCTCCCTCCTGTCTAAGAAGAAGAATTATTTCTAATTCTTGCCCACAACTAACTGCTTCATCTATACTTTCCCACTGTGGCCACTCACATCCTCCGAGGTCTTGCTTTCTTAGGACCAGAAATTCTTGTTCATTCTCTTAAAATACTGGTTCCTTCTTCTTAGCATCCAAACAAGTTGAAGTCTCCCCTATTAAAAAAGAAAAAATCTTGATACTTCCTTCTTAAGCTACTACCAAACCATCCCAGAGGGAAAAGTAAGAAACTGGACTCTAGAAACAGATTGCCTATAGTTGAGCTCAGCTCTATTGTTGCTCCCGTGTGGCTTTGAGCAATTTATTTAACTGCTGTAAGCTTTAGTTCCCTTATCTATGAAGTGTGGATAATAATAATAGCCATCTCATAGGAAACTGGTGAGGATTAAATGAATAAATTTTTGTAAAACACAACAGTGCATGGCACATTGTAAGTCCTATGTAAGTGTTGGTTAATTAAAATAAATGATGATTAAATGTTGGCTATTATTTTTCCTTGGTCCTATTTCCTCCTAAGTCTATAAAGCTACCATCTAATCTCTTTATTTCCTTTTACCACCAAACTTCCCACAAGGCTAGTCTATGGTATAGATTCTCTGCTAATCGCCTTCATTTCTTTATGCCTCTTTCAATCCTCAGTCCTCAGCCCACCATCATGTTGAAACTGTTCACATCCAAGTTGCCAATGTCCTCTTAAGCTGCAACCCAAAGCCTCTTTTCATCTCATCTGACTGGTTTTCTGGCAATCCAGCTTCTTGTCAGCGAGCTTCCCTCCATGTACTCCACCCTAAATGTAGACCTCCCTTAGTGATATCTTTGGCCTCTTATGCAACACCCTCTTCCTGGTTGTATCACCCACACTCCTGTCTTCAACTATTACCTACGTGCCACTGATCTTCACACCTATCAGGCCTGACATTTCCCCCGGGCACCAGCCCACGCTCCTGCCGGGCCAGCAAATAGATCCTTCAGCAGACCCATCAGATAGATCTTCAGTTACAGCATGTAAAAAGCCCCACTTATTATTTTTCTTCTCTAATTGTCTCCCTCTTGCACGTCTGCTGCCGGTCTCTGTTTATGGCAGTCAGTTGCAGAAGCCAGAAACCTTAGAGCCTGTGTTGGTCTCCACCTGTCCTGTCTTTGCGTTTCACAGGCCAGTTTCCAGGTCCCTCGGCCCACTCATTTCTCAGAATGATCCTAAGGGCATTATCTGAATAAGTGAGTTAGTAAGTGTTCATTTTCATAAGTCTCCTTTTCCCAGACTGACAAAGTAGACATAGCTGTAAACTGGAAAAACAGCTTTTAGGAGAGAAGACACACATTAGACCCTTTTATCAATTTTTTCCCATAAGTCCAAGTTGCAATTCGGCCAGATTGGATTAAAACGTGTCCTTACAGACTTTCTGGTTTCCTAACATCAGAAAAAAGAGGTACTTCAGGTAACCTCTCCACACTGCAGCGGCCAGGTCTGCTAGTCCTCTGAGGCACGGTGTCCTAAAAGCCACACATTAGGATCACAATCGTGCACGTACACTACGTGCAGTGTCAGTTCTGGCTTCCACAGAGACAGCAAGGCAGAAGGAAGTAATTCTCTATCCAAATCAGGTCGAACAGCAGACAGATTAGACTTCAGCCTGATGATCTTTGAAATGACCAGTTGCCAACCTGATAGAGCCTGGAAGCCCCCTTGAAAAAAGTGAGTGTAGGCTGAGTTCAGAGACTCGGTCCCTGGTTCTCCAGTTCCCACGTGCTATAGCGTCACCATTGGAGCCCTGGTGGCATACAGGTTAAGAGCTACGGCAAGCTACGACTGCTATCCAAAAAGGATGGCAGTTTGAATCCACCAGCTGCTCCGTGGAAACCCTATGGGGCAGTTCTACCTATAGGGTGCTATGAGTCAGAATCGACTTGATGGCAGTGTGTTTGGATTTTTTTTTTTAATTTATAGTGTCACCATCTTCATTGTATCACCTTATTTGATTAAAGTGGTTTAGTAAGTCTTAATTTTCGTGAGTTGTCTTTCCCAGACTAACAAAACAGACATATTTGCCAATTCTTTTAAAGGACTCTTGCAAGGGCTGATGAGATTACGCTTGTAAAGGGCTCTGAGTACCTGCTAAGTAGAATGCTGAACAAACACTGAGTGTAGTCACTGTTTAACTTGACCGGCATTCCTTTTCACAGGCACTCACGAGTAGTGAGGTCATGAGAACTAGGCCTGAAACTGGGACAGTTGTGAGCCATCCAGCCACAAAAGTCAGTGAGTGTTGTGTTACCTAAAAAGGTAGTTAAAAAGGTAGCTCCTGCCGGTCTGCCCTGACAGTTATGACTAAGCTATGCCACATTTAAGTTCAGATCACTAACAGGTCCTGCTCCTGGTGGCTCTGCCTGAGTGGCCATCAGAGGATGTTCAGGCAGTGCCTCAGCCTGGACAGTTGTGTCCCAAGACAGTGGGCAAAAAGGATAGAAGGAACAGAGCTGGCCCCAGCTCCCCGGCAACTTCACGACCCAGGGAATATATAAGAAAGCTTTGTTGCACTAGTTGCAGTGTTTGAATTAAAAAGTGAGGAGGGGCCTCTATGTGGGCTACAGTGGATGAGAAGGCTGGGGGTCAGGGGGACTGGGTCACTCACAGGGAATAATTCATCACAGCCCCAGCCTTCTGTGTGTAGGACTCTGTGGTGTCAGCAACTTCTCTCCAGTGTTTCCCTACTTCCGTGAGCACTGCCCCCCTTCTTTTAACCCACCGCAAGGAACACTAACCTAGAACAATGGTGTCAAAAGAGGCTCTCAAAGCCTCAGTTAGACTTTGGGGTAATGGCCGCCAGAGTGGGCCTGATGCCTACCGCCCAAGAGGGCAACTGGGGGAAGAACCTACAACAGGGAGCAGCAGAAAATGACTTACACATGTCTAGAGTTTTTTACCACTTGCTTTTAGTTGGAAAGGAAAAACTAGCCCATGATTTCAAAACTATCATCATTGTGGTGGCCATAACACAATCGACTGATAGCCCCAGCTTCTGCCCCTCAGGATCCATCCAACCACACTTCCTACAGGCTGCCCCCAGCGATACACGAAGCGCAGATGGAATACTGAGGCAGGCCCATTCTTATGAGAGGCAGGACTCACTCAATAGGTGGCTTTGACTGAATGACGCCCCATCGGCCTGGGCAAACCTTTCGTGGCACTGTGCTACCATTCCCGCTCATCTCTCCTTCTTCACCTCTCCCTGCCCCCCAAATCAGGTATCAGACCTGCAGTGTGGTCTGAAAGCTTTCCTCATCTTCTCCTGCTCCATCCCCCTTTATCCATCACAGGCACCGTCCCCAGTAAATCCTCACGCACATCTAACCCTGCCTTGGCATCTTCTCAGAGGACACGAATCAACACAATTGCCATCTCTAACAATAGGGTATTTGTTGCACTCTCTGTGGAGTGTACCAGACCAGGGCGGAGGGATGAAGAAAAAGTGCACAGAGGTATAGGTCAAGTCCCTCCCTCATGTAGGTGACAGGAGTCCCACGGATACAATGGTGAACGATAACAATATATGCTTCTAACACGATATACTGTAATTGCCTATTTACATGCCTGTTTCTGTACCTCAGATTTAAGTCAAACTCATTGTTAGTTCCCATTAAGTTGGCTCTCACCCATGGTGACCCCAGGTACAAAATAACGAAACGTCACCTCGTCCTGCGCTAGCTTCATGGTCGTTGGTGCCATTGTTGTGGCCAGTGTGTATTTTGAGTGCCTTCCAACCTGGGGGGGTAGCCATGTATAAGTACTGTACCGGACAACATTGTTGTTGTGATCCAAAGAGTTTTCATTGGCTAAATAATTAGGGGATTATAAAATTAAAGTTTTAGGTCACAACCAGCAATCCTTCAAAATGAAATAGTAGAGTGCAGCGCACATAATAAACAGAATGTTGTGAAGCTTTCATTTCAGTTATATATACGTACAAACACAAACATGTAAATATGTAATGGATTATGATGTAAAATACATTTCTTACTGGATCACCATGGAAAGCTTTGTAAGCTACATGTTCCTTACAACAATCAATTATACAAGATCAAAGGGACAACACGTGCCCAAAAGCAAAGAGGAGAAGACAGGAAGGGGTGGAGAATCTGGACGAAGGGAAACAGGGAGCCCAGGGCGGAAATGGGGAGAGTGCTGACACACTGAGGGGAATGCAGCCAACGCCATGGAACACTGTATGTACAAACTATCGAACAAGAAACTAATTTGCTCTACAAAATTTCACCTAAAGCACATTAAAATCTTTTAAAAATTAAAAAAAATAAAAATAACAACTTTGAAAGCTACTGAACTAGACCATGGGCTTCTCGAGGTCAGGGACAGTGTCCTTTTTAATGGCTATATCCTTAGTGACTAATTATATTGTGGGGACTCAATCCATGTTAGCTGAGAGTACTGAGTCAGAAAAAGAGGGGGTCACTTCACAGAGATGCGAAACCCTGAGTTGGGCCTTGAGAAAAAGGTACCATTACCCATTGCCACTGTCGAGTCGATTCCAACTCATAGCGACCCTATAGCACAGAGTAGAACATCCCCCATAGGGTTTCCAAGGCTGTAAATCGTTATGGAAGCAGATTGCCACATCTTTCTGCCACAGAGTGGCTGGTGGGTTCAAACTGCCAGTCTTTCAGTTAGCAGCTGAGAACCACTTCGCCACCAGGACTCCTGAGAAAAAAGCAGGGTTTAGAAAAGTAGATAAGAAAAAGAGGAGCAGACAGGTGAATTATGTGACAAAGTATCAAAGATCAGGACCAGGACACTCGTGATAAATTAGGGAGCAGCGACTGGGCTGCTCAAGGGCCTTAATGGTCATCAGCACGGCAAGAAATAAGGGAGGAAGAAGTTGGCCAGAAATGGATACCAAAATGGCCAACAGGCCTCTCCAAGCATAATTTGCAGCAATGATAAGGTGATAATAATGATAATTAAAAATTCATACCCAGCATTTATACAAGGCATAGTTCAAAGATCTTAAAGCATATTACAAATGCTGTGTTATTAATCTCAGTAATCCTGTGAAGCAGGACAGGGAAGCTATCATCATCCTCACACAGGTGGTGAAACCAAGCTAGCCAGAGTGTGTGTCTGGATACTATATCCCTATCAGGAGCCAGCAGGGGTTCTTGGTCTGAAATGCTGCTACCTCTTATAGGGCCAATCTTCATAGTTAGTGTGGAGAGAAAAAAAAAAAAAAACCCAAACAAACCAGTTGCTGTCAAGCCCATTGCAACTCATTGTGACCCCATTTGTTGCAGTGTAGAATTGTGTTCCATATGGTTTTCAAAACTGTAACTTTCAGAAGCAAATCAGTAGGCTGTTCTTCTGAGGCACCTCTTGGTGGGTTCAAATCGTCAACCTTTCAGTTAGTACTGGAGTGCTTAACTGTGTGTCCTAGCCAGGGACTTCTTATGTAGCAGGAGGGTCCCAATTTCCATTCTGTATAACTCTGTAGATGTTTATCTCTTCCAGGCAAATACAAGTGACCCGACTGAAAGCTGCCTCAACTTGTGTCCCTTGGTAAGGTGTAACATAGATCTTTCTTGTTGTTGCCCAAGATGAAGTCTTTGTGTCTAAAGGTAACAGAGCCGGATGACACATGAGTCTTCAAGTGAGTTTCTAGTCTAATAAAGGTTCCTTCTCTTATCCACTGGATTCTTCTGTCTTTGAATTCCACCAGTTTCTCTCTTTTTGTGCTGTAATCTCAGACCTCGATTACCAAATCTAGTGGAGGCAACTGAATGGCCCACAGACCTACACAACTGCCAGTGATTGCCTTTGGTTCTTCGCTACCCCCGTAGCATACTGGCCTCCTACCCAAGGTTTTCTTAGGGACTATTTTACTCACCTTGAAGGAAGATATGAGAACCAGTTAAAGTTTCTTCTGTTTTGTCTTGAGCTGGGTTGAGTGGCAGTCCCTCCCCACCCGCCTTTGGTCCCTTCAGGGTCACCTTGTACTTGCCAAGAGATTTCTTATCACATTGTACCTCTTCCTGCTTTGTAAGGCTGATCGATTTTCCTTTCATTGATTGGATGCAGAGCTCTATTGTGTCAGGTTCATTTGGGTTAAGTCAACAAGATGTGTAACATCGTGATTGGCTAGGGCTTGTACTCTATTTCCTAGTTGTTCCTAAGCCAAGCTGGCCATGCTTAATGCAAAGAGGCAGCATAACGTATTAGGAAGAGCAGGTCCTCTGGAGCCCTGGAGACCTGGGTTTCCAGTTCAGCCATGCCTACCAGCTGTGTAACCATGAATTCGGCCTTTAGGTAATATCTTCAACTCTCAGTACGCTGCTTTAGTCTTTCTCTACAGCGCCTAACAGAGTGTTAGATGCAAAGCACATGTCCAGTTATTGTGTATTGACTTGACTGAACCTGCCTATGGGTCATCGCAGCGAGTTTAAAGCTTCTGCTGCCAAACTGTAGCTAAGTCAGAGCCATTAGTGAGGAAAAGTGACACTGACCATAAGAATAGTTTCTGTACCAGTTGAACATTAGTTGACACTTCCTTTCCTTTTCCAATTCTCCCCTAACATAAAGACCTCCCCCTACCCGTTAGAACACTCTCTGAAGCTGAATTGTCTTAGAGCCTGGTGTGGTATACGAAGACGGGTTACATGTCTCAGGGAAATCCTTGAATATTGCATCAGAGCCCAGCTCTTCCCTTATGACACTTAGTGACTGCCCTGGGAAGAAATGGAAAATCAAAGCATCTCTCTCAACATCCGTATTATAAAGCCTAGGGCCAAGTGAGATGGTCCTTAGGCGCCATGAACCATCTGGTTACTTAGATGGGGAGCAGTGGTAGAAGGCAATGCAGGGCCCTCTGACAACTGCAAGGATGACAGCGTGGCTCCTCCTGTCCTCACCAGCTCTCCCATCACTTCTCTACGTAGATCCCAAGATCCAGAGTACTGAACTACTTGCACTTTCCTGAAAGTGCCTCCTTTTTCTTGCCTCTGGATATTGTATATGCTATTATTCTGTCTTCCTGGAATGCCCTTCCCACAGCCGATGTTTTGGATTGAACTGTGTCTCCCCAAAGTGTGTGCCAACTTGGCTAGGCCATAATTTCCAGTATTGTGTGGTTACCCACCATTTTGTGATCTGATGTGATTATCCTATGTGTTGTAAATCCTAACCTCTAAGCCCTGGTGGCACAGTGGTTAAGAGCTCAGCTGCTAACCATAAAGTTTGGCAGTTCAGATCCACCAATCACTCCTTGGAAACCCTATGGGGCAGTTCTACTCCGTCCTGTAGGGTGGCTATGAGTTGGAATCGACTTGACGGCAACAGGCTTGGTTTGTTTTGGTTATGATGTTAATAAGGCAGGATTAGACAGTTATGTTAATGAGGCAGGACTAAATCTACAGGATTAGGTTGTGTCTTAGTCATCTAGTGCTGCTATAACACAAATACTGCAAGTGGATGGCTTTAACAAAGAGAAATTTATTCTTCACGGTAAAATAGGCTAAAAGTCCAAATTCCAGGTGTCAGCTCCAGGGGAAGGCTCTGCCTCTCTCTGTCAGTCTTCTCATCAATCTTCCCCTAGATTAGGAGCTTCTCCATGCAGAGACCCCAGGTCCAAAGGACACATTCTGCTCCTGCCACTGCTTTCTTGGTGGTTGAGGTCCCCAACTCTCTGCTTGCTTCATTTTCCTTTTATGTCTTGTAAAATAAAAAGTGGTGCAGGCCACACCCCAGGGAAACCCCCTTTACATTGGCTCAGGGATGTGACCTGGGCAAGGATGTTACATCCCACCCGAATCCTCTTTAACCACAGGCACAGATGATGATTTATAACACACAGGAAAATCAAAACGTGGAGGACAACCACACAGTACTGGGGATCAGGGCCTAAACGAGTTGACACATAGTTGGGAGACACAATTCAATCCATGACGTATTGTATCTCGAGTCAATCTCTTTTGAAATGTAGAAGAGAGGAGAGAGCAGAGAGACAAGGGAAACTCATTACCACCAAGCAAGAACAGCCAGAAGCAGAGCACATCCTTTGGACCCAGCGTCCCTGCACTGAGAAGCTCTTAGACCATGGAAAGTTTGATGACAAGGATCTTCCCCCAGAACCAACACAGAGAGAAAGTCTTCCCCTGGAGCTGGTGCTCTGAATTCAGACTTTTAGCCTCCTAGACTGTGAGAGAATAAATTTCTGTTTGTTAAAGCCATCCACTTGTGGTATTTCTGTTATAGCAGCACTAGATAGCTAAGACACCTGACTTCCTATTACTTATCCTGGGCTCAGCCTGGAATCAGTTCTCCTCCTCCTATAAGTCTCCTTCCTCCCCACCCCTCGTGTTCACGCCTCCTATCCTCATACTTCACATTTGATATTATAATTGTTAATTAGGACGATGGTGATACTGATAACATAGATATCACCTACTGAGTGCTTACTGTGTTCCAGGTAATATATTTTATGCTATTAATTCTCATACCATCCTGTGAAGTAGAACTATTAATCCCATTTTATGGATTTGGAAAGTGAAGGTTAGAAAGGCTAAATAATTTGCCCATGTTTATACAGCTAGTAAGTTGCAGGGTCAGGCTTAGAAAACAGGCCTGTCTGACTAGGCAGTGATTTTCACCACTACATCAGGCAGCCTCCCACTGGGCTGGGCACAACTTGAAGGCAGGGGCCACACCTCTCATCTCCTCATCTCCAGTGTCTAGCACAGTGCCTGGAATGCAGTAGCTGGTAGTAAGTGCCCAAAATGTGTTTGGTCAATCAATGAATGAATGACGATGAATTGTTATCATAAACAAAAAACCAAATTGATTGCCATCCAGTCGATTCTGACTCAATGCGACCCTATAGGACAGAGTGGAACTGCCCCAAAGGGTTTCCGAGGAGTAGCTGGTGGATTCAAACTGCTGACCTTTTGGTTAGCAGCCAATGTCTTAACCACTGCACAACTAGGGCTCCATATCGTGATAATTTCAAAATATATTTCTTGGTTCTATATACCCATTTGAAAGAATAAGTTAAGCTTGAAGTAAAAAGATACTTCAAAGGCAGCAGCAAGAGATTATTGTATAACTTGGCTATGAATACATCAGATATGATTGGACTGGGCTGAGTTACAGGGAGAGACAGCCATATAAAGCAGGCCAAGCATCCCAATGAAGAAATGGACTCAGATATTGTATTTACTCCCAGAAACTCCCACAAAGGGTTTAACAGAGTTTAATGTTCTGCTGAGGCAGGGCATTGGACACCTGGCTTGGCCTTGTTTGCACAACAAACACGTGGTCTCGGGTTTGACTAGGCTTCTCAGCCAGACAGGGATGTCTTGTAAAGCAGGTATGGGCTCAGCACAAGTTTGAAGCAGTTTCTCTCTTGGGGTGGGAGGAAAGAACAGGTCACTCTTGATAGAAAACAGACTGCTAGAGCTTTAAGAATGCTCTCTTTGGTGCAGTCCTTCCCTGTTAAGTTTGTAGTAATTAGTTACAGCAGCAATGGGAAACTAATACATTACATACTCACATCTAGTTTGCTTCTTGGCCAGTGGGGTTGGTGGCATGGAATTCTGGTAATTTATTCTTATATTGACATGGATAATACATGTGAAAGTATCTTTACTTTTGTAAAGGGCAAACATAACTATTGTTATAGTCACACACTTATTTTTTTTAGAGAAACGCCCTAAAAATCTATGATAGTGGCAATTTCATGTGATTGTATAAGAATCTAAGGAGCCCTGGTGGTGCAGTGGTTAAAGCGCTTCGGCTGCAAACTGGAAGGTCAGCATTTCGAAGCCACCAGCCGATCCACCACAGAAAGATGTGTCAGTCTGCTTCGTAAAGATTTACAGCCTTGGAAACCCTATGGGGTATTTCTCCTCTGTCCTATAGGGTTGCTATGAGTTGGAATCAACCCAGTGGCAGTGGGTTTGGTTTTTTCGTTTTGGTACATGAATTTGGAGACTTGACTACCAACCATTTTCCAGCTCCTACCTATTACAAAAATCTTGAGGAATTTGCTTGACCTTTTTAAATTTCAGATTTCTTTGTTTATGAAATGGGGTTATATCTAATCTACCTACCTCACTAGATGGTAGAGAGGATCATCAAATGAGACAGAGACTTTAAAGTGCAGCCACCATCTTATCCCCTTACCCAGTTATCAGCATTGCAAGGCCACTTCCCATCTTCCAGTCCAAGGACAGGGTGTTCAGAGAAAGAAGAGGAGGCTGACTGGCTGTGGCAAATCCCTGTGAAGACAGAAGGGGAGGAGGAAGATAATGTGCTTTCACTGGCTCGCTATTCCCAAACCTGGGTCTCAGAGGAACACTAGCGTTTGTTACAAATGACGTGTGTTAACATGGCATATTTCACTGCTTCGGCCTAGAACACCATACATTTATTGCCTACCTCATGAAAATAATTCTGGGTTTAATCCCCGTCCCTCCCCTTCCTACCAGAAAGAAAAAGAAGCACTTTCCCCCAACCTAGGTTTGAAAACTCCAGGGAAATTTTCAGAATGCTCCAACCCAGATCATGAGCTCA
Source organism: Loxodonta africana (assembly GCF_030014295.1). NCBI lineage: Eukaryota > Metazoa > Chordata > Mammalia > Proboscidea > Elephantidae > Loxodonta > Loxodonta africana. The sequence continues at coordinate 206,977,151 of NC_087344.1, read as the reverse complement.
CATGGGGCAAATTAGGAGGTGGAGGTCAGGTCCTATTCAGACCACGTGGGGCCAGCTGCAAGGTGGGGGAGTTCAGTTCCCCTAAGAGAATGCCATTTCCAGAAGAAAGAAGAGGTTATGGTCAGAAAAAAATAATCAAAGTCTACACCATAAGTGCATGTCTCAGCCATTTAGTGCTGCTGTAACAAATACCACAAGCAGATGGCTTTAACAAACATTTATTCTCTCACGGTCTAGGAGGCTAGAAGTACAAATTCAGGGCATCAACTCCAGGGGAAGGCTTTCTCTGGAGGAAGGTTCTTGTCATCAATCTTCCCCTGGACTAGGAGCTTCTCAGCACAGGAACCCCTGTCCAAAGGACGAGCTCTGCTCCAGAAACTGATTTCTTGGTGGTATGAGGTCCCCACACTCCGCTTGCTTCCCTTTCCTTTTATCTCTTGTAAGATAAAATGTGGTGCAAGCCACACTCCAGGGAAACTCCCTTTACCTTGGACCAGGGATGTGACCTTAGTAAGGGTGTTACAATCCCACCCTAGTCCTCTTTAACATAAAATTACAATCACAAAATGGAGGCCAACCACAGAGTACTGGGAATCATGGCCTAACCAAGTTGACACATATTTTGGGGGGACACAATTCAATCCATGACAGTGTAGCAACCCAATTTACAGGTGAGGAAAGTGAGGCACAGAGGCATTAGAAAATTGATACATAGTCTCCATGAGGCAGAACTGCCAACCTCAGGGTTAAATTCCCCCAGCTGTTGTTAGAAATGGAGGTAGGTTTGCTGTTCTCAGATTTTATCCTTTGTAAACTAATTGCATTTTGTGACTAGGGGCTTGTTCTGGGTTCTCCTCTAGAGTCAGCTTCTCTCTTATCCATTTAAAGTAGTAGGAAAATACTCATAACAAATTTATCTTGGGTCAGCAAGACTGTGCTTGCTCTAGGCCTACCCTTCGCTGGATTATTCCTGGTGATCTCAGAGAGCTCCACCTGCAGAGTCATCATGAGCAAGCCAGCAAATAGGAAACTTCAGCTCCACCGGGTCTGCTGACACAAGCCTTAGAGCCATCATTTCAGCCTTCACGATTGATTTAAAGTGAGGACTTGCTTCCTCTCTAGCCCAGAGGAAGAATATAGGCTTCAAGCACTGTAGTGGGTAGACATCACACGTTCCATTTGTGTCTCTCAGCTTTAAATATTTTAAAGGTATTAGCGTATTTCACACAGCTTAAGGATATTTTCCTCATTAATGAAAGGCATTTGCTAAAGTAATTTTGTTGTTGTTGTTAAATATACAAGGATTTTATTTGGGGAATCACCTGTAGTAGAAAATGGGGAGGGAGCCAGAAAAGGCTGGGAAAGATATCAGCTCAGGAAGCACGCCTTACCTCAGGTAGGGCAAGAGAGAAGGAAGGTTGGGTGGAAGCATCCTAGATTGCCATGTAGTCTAAGAAAGGCTCAGCAAGGCTGTTGGGGAGTTCTTGAGCCAAAGTGGCCATCAGAAGATTCCCGCGTCTCCCAGATATGAGCCTGTCTTAGTGTCCCTGCTGCACTTGGTCCTTGGCTGCGAACAGTCAGCAGAAGCATCGCCTAGGAAGAAATGTGATGATGGATTTCAGAGCACAGGAACTGGGTCCTTGGTCCATTATGCTCCCTGTAGTTGGAGGTCTGGTAGACACTTTCTCACTGGCCGCCACAAGGATGGAAGAAAATTAAGCCAGCTGAACAAAGAGAATCCTGATTGCCCCTCCTGGGCACTCTAGAGACTTACTGTTGTTGTTAGTTGCCATGGGCTACTTCAGTTCCTCTAAAAATCTCAGATCCAAGAGTGGCAGGGACAGATTACCCGACAAACAAGGCATGCTCGGGCTCACTTGTACTCATCTACCAACCTGCAGTGACAGCTTCATCTGTCCCTCACCACATCTCTGATATGGTGAAATCCTTGTGAAACTGTGCACCACAGATTAGCAAACTGACACATTAAGCCTACTCAGATCTACCTACTGGGCAATCTGCCCTTGCTGAGTGGGGATGGAAGGGTCCCAGCTGTGCAGTGGGCTTCATCTCTGTTACTCCCTTCTCTGCCCCAATTTTTTTTGTTTTGCCAATTTGACATTTTTGTTATTTTTTATTGTACTTTAGATGAAGATTTACAGAGCAAATTAGTTTCTCCTTAAACAATTAATACACATATCGTTTTGTGACGTTGGTTGCCAGCCCCATCACGTGTCAACACTCTCTCCTTCTCGAACTTGGGTTCCCAATTACCAGCTTTCCTGTCCCCTCTTGCCTTCTCATCCTTGCCCCTGGCTGGTGTGCCCATTTTGTCTCCTTTTGTTTTATGTGCCAGTCTAATCTTTGGCTGAAGGGTGAACGTCAGGAGTGTAAAGTAATTATTGATAATTTGAAGTAAAGCAGAACATAGTAATTATCATTACAGGCAGTGATCTTGGAAATATGTACACACAGAAGGAAGTGGGAGTCCCTAGGTGGCACAGACAGCTAAGCACTCAGCTGCTAACTGAAAGCTTGTCAGTTCAAACCTACCCAGAGGTGCCTGGTGATCTACTAAAGGTCACAGACATTGAAAACTCTATGTGCAATTCTTCCGTGAAACACATGGCATCACCATGAGTCAGAATCAACCCCATGGCAACTGGTAGAAGGAAATAAACATAGGCCTAAAGAGTATTATTTATGGATCAGACCGGAGGTGGAGCCAAGATGGCAGAATAGACAGACGCTTCCATTGAGCCCTCTTTACAACAAAGACCCAAAAAAAAAACAAGTAAAACGAGTATATTTGTGACGAGCTGGGAGCCCTGAGCATCAAAGGCAAGCTTAGACAACGAACTGAGGGGCAGGGGCAGGGGAAGCAGAGAGGAGTTACTGGACCTGAATCGCGGGGAGCCATCAGGCACCATTCCCGGAGCAGCGGCTGCAGTGGTGGCAGGCTGGTTCTAGCGTGGGGCCACAGTTTCCTCAGAGAGAAGCAGCCAGCCACGCAGCCTACTCACACCTCCGGAACCTAAGGAGAATGGTGCTTTCAGCAAAAGCTAAGGACTTGTGTATGTTTTACTGTGCCCCCCCCAACCCACCTTCAGCGGCTGAATCCCTAGGCCTGAGACAGACCCTGGTGAGCACCTGGAGCTGTCCTCCCAGCCTTGGGGAAGGAAAAAAGTTGCAACTGGAGGGGAAAGACAATTTGCTAGCTCCATTAACTGGGGGAGCTCAGGAAAGAAGCAGCTCCTATCCAGGCATAAACCATCCATGGACCTGGAGCACCTTGCCCTTCTGCATGGACCTGTGTGGGCCTATTTCGGGAGAACAGGCCCTTGCTGGCAAACTCCAACCATGTCAGCTGTGCAGTTGAGAGGTGGGCGTTTGATGTTTGACATTGCTTTGCCTATTAAACAAGGTCCTCACCTACCCACAGCAGGGACCTAAGGACTGGTAGCTCTACTCAGGTCACCCAGCCACCCGGGACAGGGGTCCAAATATAACTGGTACCTCCCAGTCCTTACAACCAAAAACTTTGGGTGCCCATGGTCCCTCTGCAGAACCTACCCACCAGCATGCTCTGGGGAACAGAGACACGTTTTCCTCAGAGACACTTGGGGGTCGGTTTTCAGCCCCCTGCCTTGTTCAGAGCGTGACCCCCGCTGCAATCAGATACAAGTATATACACCAATCACCCCTGCCCGTCTAAGACTGTAGGACAGAGCCTGTACCAAACACTTGATATCAGCTACCTGGAAACCTGAGCTGAATTCACACAAGAAAACTGAATGGACTCCTAGACTGATATACCTGATAACAGGTCCAGCCAGCTGGGGACAGGACACCAGAGCTCCAAAGGTGAAAATAATCAAGCTAGCTCACTCAAGCAACCCATGGGGTATAACAAAACAAAACAAAGTGAGCAGCTACAACACAGTAAGCAAGCATAAACTAATACAATAACTTCTAGATGGCTCGGAGAAAACAGTCAATATCAAGTCACATAAAGAAACAGACCATGATCACCTCAACAGGCTCTCAAAACAAAGAATCCAGGGATCTTCTAGATGAAAGTACATTCCTGAAATTACAAGATGCAGAATACAAAAGTTTAATATACGGAACCCTTCAAGACATCAGGAAGGAAATGAGGCGATACGCAGAACAAGCCAAGGAACACACAGATAAAGCAATCAAAGAAATTAGAAAGATTATTCAGGAACAAAATGAAAAGTTTAATAAGCTGGAAAAATCCATAGACAGACAGCAATCAGAAATTCAGAAGATTAACAATAAAATTACAGAATTAGTAAGAAAGTCAGAGGAGCAGAATTGAGCAAGTAGAAGCTAGAATTTTTGAATTCGAAGATAAATCACTTGGCACTAATATATTTGAAGAAAAATCAGATAAAAGAATTTTAAAACATGAAGAAACCTTAAGAATTATGTGAGACTCTATCAAGAGAAATAACCTACGAGCGATTGGAGTACCAGATCAGGGAGGGATAACAGAAAATACAGAGAAAATTGTTGAGGATTTGTTGGCAGAAAACTTCCCTGATATTGTGAAAGATGAGACGATATCTATCCAAGATGCTCATCGAACTCCACATAAGATAGATGTTAGAAGAAAGTCACCGAGATATATTATAATCAGGCTTGCCAAAACCAAAGGTAGACAATTATAAGAGCAGTGAGGGGTAAAAGAAAAGTCACCTACAAAGGAGAGCCAATAAGAATAAGCTCAGACTACTCAGCAGAAACCATGCAGGCAAGAAGGCAATGGGATGACATATTTAAAAAATTGAAGGAAAAAAATTGCCTGCCAAGAATCATATATCCAGCAAAACTGTCCCTTAAATATGAAGGTGAAATTAAGACATTTCCAGATAAACACAAGTTTAGGGAATCATAAAAACCAAACCAAAACTACAAGAAATACTAAAGGGAGTTCTTTGGTTAGAAAATCAATAATATCAGGTATCAACCCAAGACTAGAACACTGGGCAGAGCAATCAGAAGTCAACCCAGACAGGGAAATCCAAAAAAAAAAAAAAAAAGCAAGATTTAAAAAAAAAAAAAGCCCAAAACAGGGTAACAGCGATGTTATTATATAAGACAACATCAAAATAATAAACAGGGACTAAGAAATGTAATCATACACCTTCCATATGGATGGGAAGAGAAGGTGATACAAAGAAATAAAAGTTAGTTCTAAATTTAGAAAAATAGGTGTAAATAAAAAGGTAACCACAAAGGAGACAAACTATCCTACTCAACAAAATAAAATACGAGGAAAAAATATGGACTCAGCAGAAACAAAATCAACAACAACAAATATAAGGAAAGGACAATATATAAAGAAAATCTACTCAGCACATAAAATCAAATGGGAAAAAGAAACTGTCAACACACAAAAAAAGACATCAAAATGATAGTACTAAATTCATACCTATCCATAATTACCATGAATGTAAATGGACTCAATGCACCAATAAAGAGACAGAGAGTGGCAGAATGGATTCAAAAACAAGATCCATCTATATGCTGCCTACAAGAGACACACCTTAGACTTAGAGACACAAACAAACTAAAACTCAAAGGATGGAAAGAAATATATCAAGCAGACAACAATCAAAAAAGAGCAGGAGTGCCAATATTAATTTCTGACAAAATAGACTTTAAAGTTAAATCCATCGGAAAGGATAAGGAAGGACACTCTATAATGATTAAAGGGACAATACACCAAGAGGATATAACCATATTAAATATTTATGCACCCAATGACAGGGCTGCGAGATACATAAAACAAACTCTATCAGCATTGAAAAGTGAGATAGACAGCTCCACAATAATAGTAGGAGACTTCAACATACCACTTTCGGTGAAGAACAGGACATCCAGAAAGAAACTCAATAAAGACACGGAAGATCTAAATGCCACAATCAAGCAACTTGACCTCATAGACATATACAGAACACTGCACCCAACAGCAACCAACTACACTTTCTTTTCTAGTGCTCATGGAGCATTCTCTAGAATAGACCACATATTAGGTCATAAAGCAAGCCTTAGCTTTATGGCTAAGACAAAGTTCAACACTTATTCATGATAAAAACTCTCAGCAAAATAGGAATAGAAGGAAAATTCCTCTGGATTATAGAAGACATTAAGGATGGAATAAAGAAATTCATAGAATCTAATGAGAATGAAAACACTTCCTATCAGAACCTCTGGGACACAGCAAAAGTGGTGCTCAGAGGCCAATTTATATCAATAAATGCACACATCCAAAAAGAAGAAAGGGCCAAAATCAAAAAATTATCCCTACAACTTGAACAAATAGAAAGAGAGCAACAAAAGAAACCCACAGGCACCAGAAGAAAGCACACAATAAAAATTAGAGCTGAACTAAATGAAATAGAAAACAGAAAAACAATTGAAAGAATTAACAAGACCAAAAGCTGTTTTTTTTTTAAAAATCAACAAAATTGATAAACCACTGGCCAAACTGACAAAAGAAAAACAGGAGAGGAAGCAAATAACCCGAATAAGAAATGAGATGGGTGATATTACAACAGACCCAACTGAAATTACAAGAATCAAATCAGATTACTATGAAAAACTATACTCAAACAAATTTGCAAACCTAGAAGAAATGGACGAATTCCTAGAAACACACTACCTACCTAAACTAACACAGACAGAGGTAGTGCAACTAAATAGACCCATAACAAAAGAAGACATTGAAAAGGTAATCAAAAAACTCCCAACAAAACAAAAAGCCCTGGCCCAGACGGCTTCACTGCAGAGTTCTACCAAACTTTCCGAGAAGAGTTAACACCACTGCTACTAAGGGTATTTAAAAGGACGGAATACTATCAAACTCTTTCTATGAAGCCACCATATCCCTGATACCAAAACCAGGTAAAGACACCACAAGAAAAGAAAATTATAGACCTATATTCCTCATGAATGTAGATGCAAAAATCCTCAACAAAATTCTAGCCAATAGAATTCAACAACATATCAAAACAATAATTCACCATGACCAAGTGGGATTCATACCAGGTATGCAGGGATGGTTCAACATTAGAAAAACAATTAACATAATCCATCATATAAATAAAACAAAAGACATGAATCACATGATTTTATCAATTGATGCAGAAAAGGCATTTGACAAAGTTCAACACTTATTCATGAAAAAACTCTCAGCAAAATAGGAATAGAAGGAAAATTCCTCAACATAATAAAGGGCATTTATACAAAGCCAACGGCCAACATCATCCTAAATGGAGAGAGCCTGAAAGCATTCCCATTGAGATCGGGAACCAGACAAGGATGCCCTTTATCACCACTCTTATTCAACATTGTGCTGGAGGTCCCAGCCAGAGCAATTAGGCTAGATAAAGAAATAAAGGGCATTCAGATTGGCAAGGAAGAAGTAAAAGTATCTCTATTTGCAGATGACATGATCTTATACACAGAAAACCCTGAAGAATCCTCCAGAAAACTACTGAAACTAATAGAAGAGTTCAGCAGAGTATCGGGATACAAGATAAACATACAAAAATCAGTTGGATTCCTCTACACCAACAAAAAGAACATCAAAGAGGAAATCACCAAATCAATGCCATTTACAGTAGCCCCCAAGAAGACAAAATACTTAGGAATAAACCTTAGCAGAGATGTAAAAGACTTATACAAAGAAAACTACAGTACGCTTCTGCAAGAAACCAAAAGAGACTTACATAAGTGGAAGAACATACCTTGCTCGTGGGTAGGAAGACTTAACATTATAAAAATCTGTATTCTACCAAAAGCAATCTATACGTTTAATGCAATTCTGATCCAAATCCCAGGGACATTCTTTAATGAGATGGAGAAACAAATCACCAATTTCATATGGAAGGGAAAGAGGCCCCGGATAAATAAGGCATTACTGAAAACGAAGAACAAAGTAGGAGGCCTTACTTTACCTACTTTTAGAACCTATTATACCACCACAGTAGTCAAAACAGCCTGGTACTGGTACAACAACAGATAAATGTACCAATGGAACAGAATTGAGAATCCAGACATAAATCCATCCACATATGAGCTGTTGATATTTGACAAGGGCCCCCAAACAGTTAACTGGGGAAAAGACAGTCTTTTTAACAAATGGTGCTGGCATAACTGGATATTCACCTGCAAAAAAATGAAACAAGACCTATACCTCTCTCCATGCACAAAAACTAACTCAAAATGGACCAAAGACCTAAATATAAAATCTAAAACGTTAAAGATCATGGAAGAAAAAATAGGGACAACATTAGGAGCCCTAATGCATGGCATAAACAGTATACAAAACATTATAAAGAATGCAGAAGAAAAACTAGACAACTGGGAGCTCCTAAAAATCAAACACCTATGCTCATCCAAAGACTTCACCAAAAGAGTAAAAAGATTACCTACAGACTGGGAAAAAGTTTTTAGCTATGGCATTTCTGATCAGCGCCTGATCTCTAAAATCTACATGATACTGCAAAAACTCAACTGCAAAAAGACAAATAACCCAGTTAAAAAATGGGCAAAAGATATGAATAGACACTTCACTAAAGAAGACATTCAGGTAGCTAACAGATATATGAGGAAATGTTCCCGATCATTAGCCATTAGAGAAATGCAGATCAAAAGTACAATGAGATTTCATCTCACTCCAACAAGGCTGGCATTAATCAAAAAAACCCAAAATAATAAATGTTAGAGAGGCCGTGGAGAGATTGGAACACTTATACATTGCTGGTGGGAATGTAAAACGGTACAACCACTATGGAAATCGATTTGGCGCTTCCTTAAAAAGCTAGAAATAGAACTACCATACGATCCAGCAATCCCACTCCTTGGAATATATCCTAGAGAAATAAGAGCCTTTACAGGAGCGGATACATGCACACCCATGTTTATTGCAGCACTGTTTACAATAGCAAAAAGATGGAAGCAACCAAGGTGCCCATCAATGACTGAATGGTTAAATAAATTATGGTATATTCACACAATGGAATACTACGCATCGATAAAGAACAGTGAGGAATCTGTAAAACATTTCATAACATGGAGGGACCCGGAAGGCATTACGCAAACTAAGGCAAATTAGTCAGTTGCAAAAGGACAAATATTGAATAAGACCACTATTATAAGAACTTGAGAAATAGTTTAAACTGAGAAGAAAATATTCTTTCGTGGTTACGAGAGGGGGGAGGGAGGGTGGGGGGGAGGGAGCATTCACTAATTCAATAGCAGATAAGAACTATTTAGGTGAAGGGACAGACAGCACACAATACAGGGGGGGCCAGCACAATTGGACTAAACCAAAAGCAAAGAAGCTTCCTGAATAAACTGAATGCTTCGAAGGCCAGCGTAGCAGCGGCAGGGGTCTGTGGACCATGGTTTCAGGGGACATCTAAGTCAATTGGCATAATAAAATCTATTAAGAAAACATTCTGCATCCCACTTTGAAGGGTGACGTCTCGGGTCTTAAACGCTAGCAAGCAGCCATCGAAGATGCATCAATTGGTCTCAACCCACCTGGATCAAAGGAGAATGAAGAACACTAAGGACACAAGGCGATTACGAGCCCAAGAGACAGAAAGGGCCACATGAACCAGCAACTACATCATCCTGAGACCAGAAGAACTAGATGGTGCCCGGCTACAACTGATGACACCCCTGACAGGGAACACAACAGAGAACCCCTGAGGGAGCAGGAGAGCAGTGGGATGCAAACCCCAAATTCTCATAAAAAGGACAGACTTAATGGTCTGACTGAGACTAGAAGGACCCCTGTGGTCGTGGCCTCCAGACCTTCTGTTGGCCCAGGACAGGATCCATTCCCAAAGCCAACTCTTCAGACAGGGATTGGACTGGACAATGGGTTGGAGAGGGATGCTGGTGAGGAGTGAGCTTCTTGGATCAGGTGGACGCTTGAGACTACATTGGCATCTCCTGCCTGGAGGGGAGACGAGAGGGTGGAGGGGGTTAGAAGCTGGTAAAAAGGACACAAAAAGAGAGAGTGGAGGGAGAGAGCTGGCTGTCTCATTAGAGGGAGAGTAAGTGGGAGGGTGTAGCAAGGTGTATATGGGTTTTTGTGTGAGAGACTGACTTGATTTGTAAACTTTCACTTAAAGCACAATAAAAATTATTAAAAAAAAAAAGAAGAGTATTATTTATGCCCAATTTATTGTGTACTTTTTTTTTAATCTTATCCTGGCATGCTGAAAAGATTTAGTGTTGAGGAAAAACTCACAGAGGGGAACTTTACTGTTAATCTCCAGATTTAATAGTCACAATAACCAAACATGTTCTTCAATTAGCAGAACTGTTTCTAGGGCTAAAAGTAGTCTGAGTGGATGCTCTTTAAGTATTTCCTATTCTCTTCCACCCCACTGATTCAGGTTCAGATTTACCTAATGTTCGCTGAGTGACTGCTTTGTGTTGGACTCTTTGCTAGATGCTTTTCCATCATCTCATTTGATTCTCACTTCAGCCCCAGCAAAGGCTCAACATTCTCGTGTCATCAAGACTTGGAGAAGTTCAGAGTCCTACCTCAGGTCACCTAAGTGATGAGCGGGGGTCTGGGGCTCTAGGGTTGCAGCCCACACCTTTTCCGACGCACGGCCTGTACTCCTTCCGCCAACCCTTGTCATCTCCATCTTTTTCTGAGTCAATGAGCAGAATCAACATTAGATATTAAATGGAAATGGGGACAGGGGATAGACAAGAAAAATATTCTTTCTTCGCTAATTTTATGAATGAAAAATAATTCACACAGTAATACTAAAGAATAGGACAACCCAGAATTTAAGTAGTTGTGAGGAATGATATAAAACCACCCGTCCTCTCACATGTCTTTGTGTGTGTGTGTATTTGATTTTTTTAGTGTAAGCAAGTTCAATGTTGTCTTAGTTTCCTAGTGCTGCTGTAGTGGCAATACTGCAAAGCAGTAGCTTAAAAAACCAAATTTTATTTTCTCACAGTTCAGGAGGCTGTAAATCCGAAATCAGAGTGTGGCTGTAAGAGGAGCAGGTCCACCTTCATCTATTTCAGCTTCTAGTAGCCTGTGATCTTGGTCCCTTGGTGATCTGCATGTGGTATCTACCTTCTCCCATCTGGACTTGCTCATCTCAGTGTCTATCCTGCTCTCTCTTTTTTTTATTGTGGTAAGTATATACATAATAAAACATGGCCATTTGAACAGTTTTTGCATGTACAATTCAATGACATTAATTATATTGATTATGTTGTGTAATTATCACCACTATCCATTTCCAAATTTTTCCATCGCCCTCAACAGAAGCTCACTGACCCATCTCTGGTTCTTTGGACACTTGACTTAGGAGATAATGTTGGAGCCATTATCCCCTGTCCTAGGATGTGACCCAGCTGGAGCAGACTCACAAGGACTTACAAGGACACATCAGCTGGGCCCTGAGGTAGAAAGACAATGGCTGGGACAATCTTGGAAAACATCTTTTAGGGAAACTTTCACATAAACAAATGATAAACAGAGCACAAAAGGCCCACATACTTTCTACTCTTATCTTTTTCTGTTAGCATTTAGTGAATAGAAGATTTGTTGGACCAGTAAAGACCCTCCTGGTTATCAAAGGCTGTACCAACGATTATTAAGAAAGATATTGAAAATGTAGAATCACATTGATTGAGCAGTTCCTAGCCAATCTGTGAAAAGACGACACTTTCAAGTGGTTTTGTCCATTTGTAATGTTAATATATACTGATGATTCTGTAAGATCCCTCAGACTTGGGCAGATGTGGCTCTGGCAGCATGCTTGTCCGTTACCTACTTTTACCTCTTTGAACATATGCGAAATAAAACCTTTCTTTTTGCTTTACTAAATTTTGTGATGTTTTTACCCTAGAACACACTTTCTCCCATTTATCCATTCAGCAAACATTATTTTAGAGTCTCTTATGTGCCACATATAAAGCTAGGCAACAACAAAGCTGAATTAGACACAATCTTAAAGAGCAGCCAAATCTTAGTTACTCTTCCTTGGTAACATATCTTAAATTTCCTTCTTACCTTCTCTCCCTCCAACTCTCAGCTGATTCTGACCCTTATTCCTTCTCCAGGCTTCTGTGGAGCCTGTCTCCATGCACTCCACCATTCGCCCTTTACTAAAGCATGGCGGTGATGTTCTCCAAATATGCCTGATCTCTGCCTTCATTCTTTATTCACGCTTGTTTCCTCTATCTAGAAAAATCTTCACTCTCTGCCTGTTGAAATCCTACACATTCAGTCTTTCAGCCCCATTTCCAATACACTCCTTGTAAACTCTACGGGGCAGTTCTACTCTGTCCTATAGGGTTGCTATGAGTCGGAATCAACTCGACGGCACCGGGTTTTGTTTTCTTTTTTTGCTTCCCAGAAGGCTTTTTTGTTGTAGTTATTGAAAATACACACAGCAAAACATACCGATTCAACAGCTTGTACGTATACCATTCGATGACTTGATTACATTCTTCTAGTTGTGCAGCCATCCTCACCCTCCTTTTCTGAGTTTTTTCTCCTATGTTAATATAAATTGACTGCTCCCTAAGGTCTATCTTACTCTTTATGTCACTCAGAAGTGACTAGGTTTAAGACAAACCCTACATTGGCATGGCCTCACTGACATAACAAAGAACACCCTGTTTCCAAATAGGATTATATTCACAGGTGTAGAGGTAAGGATTCCAACACATTTTTTGGAGGGGTGGGGGGTGGGGAGACACAATTCAATCCATAACAACTATGTTGCAGAGAGGCATGAAATGTGAAATATGGCAGGTTTGAATTAAAAGGTATATAGGTGTAGGCTACTCCACTCCCTGAATTTTAATTACTCATCAAATGCCCTAATGTAGCATGTGCTGGAAGAAAGCTGTATCTTAGAGGGGCTGTCACACTGGCGATATCAGAGGGGCATGTAGCCATGTGGGGCCTAAAGATAAGTGCTCCTTCTGCACAGCCTATCCTAATCAATACCCTATTTGCCAACTTCATTGGCAAACACAAAGGTTCTCTTGGGGAGACATAGGGTGGAGATATGCTGGTATTTTTACCTAAAATTAAAATAGAGGGATCAAGTGAATTGTTAAAGAACAAAAATCAATCATTCCTTCACATATCACCTTAATAACAAAGCAAATTTCACGCTCGTGAATTCACTTTCTGGGGTCATCATTATCTTTTTGGCTCCTGTGGTCTCTTCTGATAAATGACAGCTTGCAAGAGTTGGAGTGCCTGATCTTTTTTTTTTTTTAATTAATTTTTATTAAGCTTCAAGTGAACATTTACCATTTCAATCAGTCTGTCACATGTAAGTTTACATACATCTTACTCCCTTCTCCCACTTGCTCTCCCCCTATTGAGTCAGCCCTTTCAGTCTCTCGTTTCGTGCCAATTTTGCCGTCTTCCCTCTCTCTCTATCTTCCCATCCCCCCTCCAGTCAAGAGTTGCCAAGACACTCTCCAGTGTCCACCTGATTTAATTAGCTCACTCTTCATCAGCATCTCTCTCCCCCCCGCTGACCAGTCCTTTTCATGCCTGATGAGTTGTCTTCGGGGGTGGTTCCTGTCCTGTGCCATCAGAAGGTCTGGGGAGCATTGCCTCCGGGATTGCTCTAGTCGCAGTCATACCATTAAGTATGGTCTTTTTACGAGAATTTGGGGTCTGTATCCCATTGGTCTCCTGCTCCCTCAGGAGTTGTCTGTTGTGCTCCCTGACAGGGCAGACATCGATTGTGGCCGGGCACCAACAAGTTCTTCTGGTCTCAGGATAATGTAGGTCTCTGGTTCATGTGGCCCTTTCTGTCTCTTGGGTTCTTAGTTGTCATGTGAGCTTGGTGTTCTTCCTTTGCCTTTGCTCCAGGTGGGCTGAGACCAATTGATGCATCTTAGATGGCCGCTTGTTGGAATTTAGGACCCCAGACGCCACATTTCAAAGTGGGATGCAGAATGTTTTCATAATAGAATTATTTTGCCCATTGACTTAGAAGTCCCCGCAAACCATGTTCCCCAGACCCCAGCCCCTGCTCCACTGACCTTTGAAGCTTTCATTTTATCTCGGAAACCTCTTTGCTTTTAGTCCAGTCCAATTAGGCTGACCTTCCTTGTATTGAGTGTTGTCTTTCCCTTCACCCAAAGCAGTTCTTATCTACTGAATGATCAATAAAAAACCCTCTCCCTCCCTCCCTACCCCCTTTGTAACCACAAAAGTATGTGTTCTTCTCCGTTTTTTCTATTTCTCAAGATCTTATAATAGTGGTCTTATACAATATTTGTCCTTTTGCCTCTGACTCATTTCGCTCAGCATAATGCCTTCCAGATTCCTCCATGTTATGAAATGTTTCAGAGATTCGTCACTGTTCTTTATCGACGCGTAGTATTCCATTGTGTGAATATACCACAATTTATTTACCCATTCATCCATTGACGGACATCTTGGTTGCTTCCAGGTTTTTGCTATTGTAAACAGAGCTGCAATAAACATGGGTGTGCATATATCTGTTTGTGTGAAGGCTCTTATATCTCTAGGGTATATTCCGAGGAGTGGGATTTCTGGGTTGTATGGTAGTTCTATTTCTAACTGTTTAAGATAACGCCAGATGGATTTCCAAAGTGGTTGTATCATTTTACAATCCCACCAGCAGTGTATGAGAGTTCCAATCTCTCCGCAGCCTCTCCAACATTTATTATTTTGTGTTTCTTGGATTAATGCCAGTCTAGTTGGTGTGAGATGGAATCTCATCGTAGTTTTAATTTGCATTTCTCTAATGGTTAATGATCGGGAGCATTTTCTCATGTGTCTGTTGGCTGCCTGAATATCTTCTTTAGTGAAATGTGTGTTCATATCCTTTGCCCACTTCTTGATTGGGTTGTTTGTCTTTTTGTGGTTGAGTTTTGACAGAATCATGTAGATTTTAGAGATCAGGCGCTGGTCAGAGATGTCATAGCTGAATATTCTTTCCCAGTCTGTAGGTGGTCTTTTTACTCTTTTGGTGAAGTCTTTAGATGAGCATAGGTGTTTGATTTTTAGGAGCTCCCAGTTATCTGGTTTCTCCTCATCATTTTTGGTAATGTTTTATATTCTGTTTATGCCCTGTATTAGGGCTCCTAGGGTTGTCCCTATTTTTTCTTCCATGATCTTTATCGTTTTAGTCTTTATGTTTAGGTCTTTGATCCACTTGGAGTTAGTTTTTGTGCATGGTGTGAGGTATGGCTCCTGTTTCATTCTTTTGCAAATGGATATCCAGTTATGCCAGCACCATTTGTTAAAAAGACTATCTTTTCCCCAATTGACTGACACTGGTCCTTTGTCAAATATCAGCTACTCATACATGGATGGATTTATATCTGGGTTCTCAATTCTGTTCCATTGGTCTATGTGCCTGTTGTTGTACCAGTACCACGCTGTTTTGACTACTGTAGCTGTATAATAGGTTCTGAAATCAGGTAGAGTGAGGCCTCCTACTTTCTTCTTCTTTTTCAGTAATGCTTTGCTTATCCGGGGTTTCTTTCCCTTCCATGTGAAATTAGTGATTTGTTTCTCCCCTCAAAATATGACATTGGTATTTGGATTGGAAGTGCGTTATATGTATAGATGGCTTTTGGTAGAATAGACATTTTTACTATGTTAAGTCTTCCTATCCATGAGCAGGGTATGTTTTTCCACTTAAGTATGTCCTTTTGAATTTCTTGTAGCAGAGTTTTATAGTTTTCTTTGTATAGGTCTTTTACATCCTTGGTAAGATTTATTCCTAAGTATTTTATCTTCTTGGGGGCTACTGTGAATGGTATTGATTTGGTTATTTCCTCTTCGGTGTTCTTTTTGTTGATGTAGAGGAATACAAGTGATTTTTGTATGTTTATTTTATAACCTGAGACTCTTCCAAACTCTTCTATTAGTTTCAGTAGTTTTCTGGAGGATTCCTTAGGGTTTTCCATGTATACGATCATGTCATCTGCAAATAGTGATAGCTTTACTTCCTCCTTGCCAATCTGGATACCGTTTATTTCTTTGTCTAGCCTAATTGCCCTGGCTAGGACTTCAAGTACAATGTTGAATAAGAGCGGTGATAAAGGGCATCCTTGTCTGGTTCCCGTTCTCAAGGGAAATGCTTTCAGGTTCTCTCCATTTAGAGTGATATTGGCTGTTGGCTTTGCATAGATGCCATTTATTATGTTGAGGAATTTTCCTTCAATTCCTATTTTGGTAAGAGTTTTTATCATAAATGGGTGTTGAACTTTGTCAAATGCCTTTTCTGCATCTATTGATAAGATCATGTGGTTTATATCTTTTGTTTTATTTATGTGATGGATTACATTAATGGCTTTTCTGATATTAAACCAGCCTTGCATACCTGGTATAAATCCCACTTGATCAGGGTGAATTACTTTTTTGATGTGTTGTTGGATTCTATTGGCTAGAATTTTGTTGAGGATTTTTGCATCTATGTTCATGAGGGATATAGGTCTATAATTTTCTTTTTTTGTAATGTCTTTACCTGGTTTTGGTATCAGGGAGATGGTAGCTTCATAGAATGAGTTGGGTAGTATTCCGTCTTTTTCTATGCTTTGAAATACCTTCAGTAGTAGTGGTGTTAAGTCTTCTCTGAAGGTTTGGTAGAACTCTGCAGTGAAGCCGTCTGGGCCAGGACTTTTTTTTGTTGGAAGTTTTTTGATTACCGTTTCAATCTCTTTTTTTGTTATGGGTCTATTTAGTTGTTCTACTTCTGAATGTGTTAGTTTAGGTAGGTAGTATTTTTCCAAGAATTTATCCATTTCTTCTAGGTTTTCAAATTTGTTAGAGTACAAATTTTTCGTAGTAATCTGAAATGATTCTTTTAATTTCATTTGGCTCTGTTGTGATGTGGTCCTTCTCGTTTCTTATTCGGGTTATTTCTTTCCTTTCCTGTATTTCTTTAGTCAGTCTAGCCAATGGTTTATTAATTTTGTTAATTTTTTCAAAGAACCAGCTTTTGGCTTTGTTAATTCTTTCGATTGTTTTTCTGTTCTCTAATTCATTTAGTTCAGCTCTAATTTTTATTATGTGTTTTCTTCTGGTGCCTGATGGGTTCTTTTGTTGCTCACTTTCTATTTGTTCAAGTTGTCGGGACAGTTCTCTGATTTTGGCTCTTTCTTCTTTTTGTATGTGTGCATTTATCAATATAAATTGGCCTCTGAGCACTGCTTTTGCTGTGTCCCAGAGGTTTTGATAGGAAGTATTTTCATTCTCGTTGCTTTCTAAGAATTTCCTTATTCCCTCCTTGATGTCTTCTATAACCCAGTCTTTTTTCAGGAGGGTATTGTTCATTTTCCAAGTATTTGATTTCTTTTCCCTAGTTTTTCTGTTATTGATTTCTAGCTTCATTGCCTTGTGGTCTGAGAAGATGCTTTGTAATATTTCGATGTTTTGGATTCTGCAAAGATTTGTTTTATGACCTAATATGTGGTCTATTCTAGAGAATGTTCCATGTGCACTAGAAAAAAAAGTATATTTTGCAGCAGTTGGGTGGAGAGTTCTGTGTAAGTCAATGAGGTCAAGTTGGTTGATTGTTGTAAGTAGGTCTTCCGTGTCTCTATTGAGCTTCTCACTGGATGTCCTGTCCTTCTCCAAAAGTGGTGTGTTGAAGTCTCCTACTATAAATGTGGAGGTGTCTATCTCACTTTTCAATTCTGTTAAAATTTGATTTATGTATCTTGCAGCCCTGTCATTGGGTGCATATATATTTAATATGGTTATGTCTTCCTGATCAATTGTCCCTTTTATCATTACATAGTGTCCTTCTTTATCCTTTGTGGCGGATTTAAGTCTAAAGTCTATTTTGTCAGAAATTAATATTGCTACTCCTCTTCTTTTTTGCTTATTATTTGCTTGATATATTTTTTTCCATCCTTTGAGTTTTAGTTTGTTTGTTTCTCTAAGTCTAAGGTGTGTCTCTTGTAGGCAGCATATAGATGGATCGTGTTTCTTTATCCAGTCCGTGACTCTCTGTTTCTTTGTTGGTGCATTTAGTCCATTTACATTCAGCGTAATTATAGATAAATAAGTTTTTAGTGCTGTCATTTTGATGCCTTTTCATGTGAGTTGTTGGCCATTTCATTTTTCCACATACTTTTTTGTGCTGAGACGTTTTTCTTAGTAGATTGTGAGATCTTCATTTTCATAATGTTTAACTTTATGTTAGTTGAGTCATTACGTTTTTCTTGGCTTTTTTCTTGAGTTATGGAATTGATATTCCTTTTTGTGGTTACCTTATTATTTACCCCTATTTTTCTAAGTAAAAACCTAACTTGTATCGTTCTATATCGCCTTGTATCACTCTCCATCTGGCAGTTCAATGCCTCCTATATTTAGTCCCTCTTCTTGATTATTGTGATCGTTTATCTATTGATTTCCATGATTCCCTGTTATGTGTATTATTTTGTTTATTTACTTTTTTAGAATTAATCTTAATTTGTTTGTTTTTGTGCTTTCCCTATTTGAGTTGCGTTGATATCAGGACGTTCTGTTTTGTGACCTTGTATTGTGCTGGTACCTGATATTATTGGTCATCAGGCCGAACAATCCCCTTTAGCATTTCTTGCAGTCTTGTTTTAGTTTTTGCAAATTCTCTAAACTTGTGTTTATCTGTAAATATCTTAATTTCGCCTTCATATTTCAGAGAGAGTTTTGCTGGATATATGATCCTTGGTTGGCAGTTTTTCTCCTTCAGTGCTCTGTATACGTCGTCCCATTCCCTTCTTGCCTGCATGGTTTCTGCTGAGTAGTCTGAACTTATTCTTATTGATTCTCCCTTGAAGGAAACCTTTCTTTTCTCCCTGGCTGCTTTTAAAATTTTCTGTTTGTCTTTGGTTTTGGCAAGTTTGATGATAATATGTCTTGGTGTTTTTCTTTTTGGATCAATCTTAAATGGGGTTCGATGAGCATCTTGGATAGATATCTTTTCGTCTTTCATGATGTCAGGGAAGTTTTGTGTCTGGAGTTCTTCAACTATTTTCTCTGTGTTTTCTGTCCCCCCTCCCTGTTCTGGGACTCCAGTCACTCGCAAGTTATCCTTCTTGATAGAGTCCCACATGATTCTTAGGGTTTCTTCATTTTTTTTAATTCTTTTATCTGATTTTTTTTCAGCTATGTTGGTGTTGATTCCCTGGTCCTCCAGAAGTCCCAGTCTACATTCTAATTGCTCGAGTCTGCTCCTCTGACTTCCTATTGCGTTGTCAAATTCTGTAATTTTATTGTTAATCTTTTGGATTTCTACATGCTGTCTCTCTATGGATTCTTGCAACTTATTAATTTTTCCACTATGTTCTTGAATAATCTTTTTGAGTTCTTCAACAGTTTTATCAGTGTGTTCCTTGGCTTTTTCTGCAGTTAGCCTAATTTCATTTGTGATGTCTTTAAGCATTCTGTAAATTAGTTTTTTATATTCTGTATCTGATAATTCCAGGATTGTATCTTCATTTGGGAAAGATTTTGATTCTTTTGCTTGGGGGGTTGAAGAAGCTGTCATGGTCTATTTCTTTATGTGGTTTGATATGGACTGCTGTCTCCGAGCCATCACTGGGAAAGTAGTTTTTCCAGGTAATCAGCTAAAAAAAAATGCAGTCAGATCCCCTATCTGAATTCTCCCTCTGGCTCAGGGTATTTGGATGTTAATGGAGCCGCCTGGGGAGGGTGGCGGAGGGATCAGAGAGCTAGGAGTGTAGCACCTCAGAACATAGAGCTGATCGCCGCGTTCACGCTCCACCCGCGCCCGCCAAAATCCCGGCCGGACGGCTCCCCGGCTGGGACGCTGCTCTCCCCGCTCCAAGACCAGTCACTTCCTCCCGGGGACTTCTCCCTCCGGTGCGCCGCGCCGCACGCGCGAACTGGGTGGGCGTCGCCCGCACGAACCGCTGGGCCCGCCCCCGGGGTCAATTCTGAGGAATATAACTGGCCCCTGCGCTCACGCCCCGCCCCCTTCCGCCAAAATCCCAGCAGGACGGCTCCTCGGCTGGGATGCTGCTCTCCCCGCTCCAAGACCAGTCACTTCCTCCCCGGGGACTTCTCCCTCCGGTGCGCCGCGCCGCACGCGCGAACTGGGTGGGCATCGCCCGCACGAAAGTCTGGGCCCCCCCCCGGGGTCGCTTTAGGGAAATATAGCTGATCCCCACGCTTGCGCCACGCCCGCTTCCCACCAAACTCCCGGCGGGACAGCTCCCCGGCTGGGATGCTGCTCTCCCTGCTCCAAGATCAGTCACTGCCTCCCTGGTGCTTCTCCCACCGGCTGCACTGCTATGCTGCCCGCGCCAACCAGCTAGGCTCCCTCCCGGGATGAGTTCGGGGGGTAGGGCTGGGCCCCTTGTCTGTGCCGTCTGCCCCCCTGGGCTCTGCCCCAGATTAGGCTCCGAAGGTCACCTGCCTGGTACGCTGGCTCCTGGTTCTGAAAACGATCGCTGTCTGCCCGTATTTGTTCGTTCTCCATCTCTAAGTCTGTGTTTGTTGTTCAGAGTTCGTAGATTGTTATGTATATGATTGATTCACTTGTTTTTCCGAGTCTTTGTTGCAAGAGGGATCCCTGGTAGCGTCCACCTAGTCTGCCATCTTGGCCCCGCCTCTGGAGTGCCTGATCTTCTCTTGGGTGTTATTTATAAGACTGTAGCCCTCGACAGAATGATTCCATGGTGTATCTGTCCTCTAATACACTCCCTGGTGGGGTCTAGGTGTTCAAACACACTAAGAACAAAGCAAGTGTGCTAAGGAAGACAGCCATTTCTCTCTGGCCCTAGCTCTCCCCAGTTATTTCTGATGCAAAAGGAAGAACCCAGGGACCACTTCCTGATCATGTGTTTTCAGTTTCTTAAGCAAGTATACCAGGAAGGCCTGGGACTAGGCCGTAGTTCCTACATGCATTATTGTTATTAGTCCATTGCACCTATCACTACTTAGCTTCTGTCTTTTACACTTTTTTTTTTATTTAAACCCTTCTTTTCTTAAAAAAAAAAAAAAAAAAAAAAAGCCACATGGAGAACTGCACCTACATTGCTCCCAGTAAAAGCAACAGAAAGGGAAAAAGATACAGTGTCTTTTCAGTGTTCTGTCAGAGGTCAACCCTTCAAAGATGGTTTTTCTTGGAACATACAGGAAGCCAGAGAAATGTCACCACGATGAACACAAAGCCAGAGCACTTGCTCCATTTCTTTGTCACCCCCTCTTCCCCTTTCTCTCAGTTTCCTCTCCACTTTTTCTTTCTCTCTGTCCCTGGTTGTCCTCTTCTACCTTCACTAGCTCCCTCGCTCCTTTGATCTGTACAGGTTTTTTATGTCCTGAGAATGCTGTTACCATTAAAGAATTAAGGTCTAAGTGTTCTGATGACCTGAGAGGAAGTTCGCCTGGGTTTCCTGGTTCTCTGATGACTCATTCCTTCTCTGGGAATAAACTATTCATCTGTCAGGCAAATTAGCCCTTGTCCTACACAGTCACCATCTGCTGGGCTTCAAGAGGTGAGAGTTTCCCTGGGTGCCTTTTGCATAAGACTCTGCGTTGGCTTCTCCCTGGAAGGAAACAGAAGCCTATCAGCCCAGGGAGCTGTCTGTCCCTGGACAAGGAGATCAGTGCAAGTGGAGGAGCTCAATAGGGCATTCAGGGCCTTCTACAATCTGCCCCAAACTGTCTTTCCAGCCTTGCCTCCTGCCACTTCCTGCTGTGTGCATAGCCCTGCCTTAAGGTAAGTTGGACTTCTTCCCTTTCCCTTCATAAAAGGGGCATGACTCCATGGCTTGGTTTGTATACCCTTCCCATTGCCTGGAAAGTGCCACCCTGCACCTTAAACACGACACATGCATACACACAGCTCACATATTCCCTCTACCAGAGATGATACACCTGTCCTTTAAGGCCCAGTCCAAGGCCCCCCGCCTCACCTTCATTGCCCAGCTTGCCCTGTGTCTCCCTGTTTCCTCTGAACACCTGTAGCATTTATCCTGGGGATCCTCCTTCAGCACTTAACATTTCCCTGTGTCCTTGTCAGGCAAGAGTTAATCTCCATGGTGAAAGCGTAGCTGCACTGAGATAGGGTATGGCGCTCTTGATAAAGTTTAGCAGGCTTTGAAAGGTGGTGTGTGCATATTTCTTGGTGAAGAAGCTGAAGGCAGACAGCACAGCCGAGAGGGTGAGGGGAAGGTGATGAATACAGAGAGAATAGTTGGAGACAGTGGTGAAAACCAGCCATCTGGGTCCGGCAGCGTTTGTGTATGTCACAGAAGCCCGTTTGCACTGGTGTGCTCACATGGCTCTGCGGATTACCAGTTTCCACTGTGGCTCTCCTCCTGTGGCTGTCAGTCTTCTAGACGCCAGAAACTCACCAAGACCTCTAACCCCAATATTTGTTTACAAATCAAACTTTTCAACTTGAAGACATATTAAGAAAAAAAAAAATTGCAGTGGAGTTGATTCTGACTCATAGCGACCCTATAGCATAGAGTAGAACTGCCCCATAGAGTTTCCAAGGAGCAGCTGGTGGATTTGAACTGCTGACCTTTCGGTTAGCAGCTGAGTTCTTAACCACTGTGCCACTAGGGCTCCATTGGATATATTTAATATATACATCTACATATGTCTACTAAATTGCATTTAACCTCTTAAGTCTGGCTGCTTTTGGCTCCTTTTGTATTCTCTTGACTAAAAATAACTGGAGAGTTTATGCTCTTCTCTACTCCCCTCTCTAACCTTACCCTACAAGTTCTAACTTCATGTTGTGAGGACAGTCTGGAACAGCCCCCATCACAGCCTGCAGTCTGCATATACGCTGAAGCCTTTGTCACATCAAACAGAACTCAAGTGCCTTTATTTTCTAACCCTGAACTCACACAGGCCTGAGGCCCTGCAGCTCAAAATTGCCGTGGGGTGGGGAGGGAGGAAAGAAAGAGGCATTGTGGGTGTTTGGAAGAAATGTGTGGGAGCTCAGTGACATCCCAAAGTCAGCCGAACTGGGCTGAAGCCTGCACCTGGGTGGGGCTGGGTGTGCAGCCAGACTCCCAGGCCCTCACACGAAGCCCCGAGGCTCGGTGACCCTTCAAGCCTGGAGGGCAGAGCAGGCTCTGGGATCCTGAACAGCAGGGCTTGCAGGGCTGGGAGTGGAACCTGGAGGTGGCTGGGCGAGGGATGCTCTGACCCAGCACAGGCAGAAGGTGAAGTGGGTAAGCCTGGGCCCTCCAGTCACACAGCCCAGCCTCAAAACCAGCTTTGTCGACTGTAAGCCTCCTCCTCTACAGAAGAATAATCCACAGCTGGGTTTCTCACCAGGATGAGCACATCAGTAAATGTTAGCTGTCATTATTTCTATGATTATATTTTCTAAAAAAAATAAATGCAACAAATACATGGTCTGAAAACAAACAAACAAAATCCTTCATTTTTGCATAACACCAATTTTTGTGTAACCACCTGGTCTTCGGAACCTAACCATGCCGATGACCCTCTTCTCACTTACCGACGATCTTCATTATCCAACATTTTGCATGGACAACAACAGTAAAAAAATCTAGTATCTGACCATTTTGCCCATTAATGACACACCTCTGGCAGTAACTAAAGCACAGATGTGAAGCAAGAGTATCACTGGCTGTGACGGTCAAGGTTCTGTGTCAGCTTGGCTGGGCCACGAGCCTCACCACTTCAGCGGTCATGTAATGATGTAATTTGGTGGTTCTTTAATGACCATTTTGTGACCCCATGTGGTCTTCCTCCATTTTCACATAATGCTGGTTTTCCTGTCACAACCTGGTCTTCAGAACCTAACCACTTCAGTAAGTGAGGAGTGGGTATATAGTGATACCCACCCACTGCCGTCGAGTCAATTCTGACTCATAGCGACCCTACAGGACAGAGTAGAACCGCCCCACAGCATTTCCAAAGAGCGCCTGGTGGATTCGAACTGCTGACCTTTTAGTTAGCAGCCGTAGCACTTAACCACTGCACCACCAGGGTTTCTGATATAGTGATAGAGACATTGAAAAATAAACACATGAAATGCCATGAAGCAATATACAATTACACATCAAATAAGTGGTGTTGGCAATTAATGCTATGATTTTGAGGAAGGTATCTCTATGGATAGGGTAGTCAGGGAAGGCTTCCTGGAGGAGAAGGAGCTTCAGCTAGGCAGAAAAGAGAAGCCCAGGACCCTCCTGATGGAGGGAGCTAAACTGAGCAGTGGATTAGAAGTCTGTATGTTGGATCAGTTTCCTATTGCCCTTTGGTTCACAAATCTTCAGTTGAGAATACAGGATTCTCTCTGTTTATGCTTATAACAGACTATTAGATCATTATTTTAACTTTTCTCACAGAAATGTGGGGGCAATTTCTATGATTACTAATTTGATCGATGTATTAGCCTTTATGTTCTATTGCCTCTGAGTTCCTTTCATCAAATTAGCCATTGTTCTGATTGTCTTTTGTGTAACAAAAGTATCCCAAAACTCAGTGGTGTGACATAAACACTTATTACATGTATGAATTCTGTGGGAATAGCTTGTCTTTGCTCCATAATGTCCAGGACCTCAGCTGAAGATTAAAAGGCTTAGGATGGGTCGACAGTTGGAGGCTGGAATTATCTGAAGGCTTGTTCACTCACACGTCAGGCAGGCAGTTGATGCTAGCTGTTGACTGTAATCTAAGCAGGGGCCGTTGGCCAGAACACCTACATGTGACCTCTCCATAAAGCCTGGGCTTCCTTATAATATGGTGGCTGGGTTCTAAGGGTGAGTGTCCCAGAAAGAGAGCCAGACAGAAGCTCTATCTCCTTTTACGACTTAGCCTTAGTTACACAGCATCACTTCCACCACTTTCTCTTCCTTGAGGCTGTCACAATGGTCTGCCCAGTTTTAATAGGAGAGGAGTGACAAGATTTCAGAAGAGCACTGGGAATTGAAATATTGCTGTGACCATTTTTGGAAAATATCATCTGCTACAGTGTACTGTAGTAGTAGCATCAGAAGCTGTCTAAAATCAAGAGGGGGAATGAGAAGAACCATTATCAACCCAAGGCTGATCCCTGTGAGGTGAAGGTCAGGCATACTTCCACTCTTCAACCTTTTTACCAATTCTGACACCATCCTTCCTCACGGCACTCTCTCCTCTGCTGGGTTTGGTAGTTTGTTGCAATGGCCACAGAACTCCCAGACCATACCGACGATTAGGGAAGCAACAGGCTACCGCTCGGGATTAGGATCAACTTGGAGGTAACAGAAACAACTCAGAAGACAGGATATAGTTGGTCAATCAGGACAGCTTCCAACCATGACAGCTCTCAGCTTTCTTTCAGCTGTGCCCACAGGCCGGCCTCGCTCTTGGCCTGGACTTCACTGCCAGGCCTCACTCACAGCTGGGCTAGCAGGCCCTTCTCTTGGCCATGCTAGCCTCCTCTCAGCCTCTGCCATGCTTGGGCTAGTGTTACAGCTCTGTATATTGGCCCACAAGTGCTGGGAGACACACCATTCTGCCAGCAAGCCTCCTGCCTGAACGTGCTCTCCCTTTCTCACCAATCCATGGGTCGGTGTCATGGATTGAATTGTGTCCCCCAAAAATGTGTATCAACTTGGCTAGGCCATGATTCCCAGTATTGTGTGATTGTCTACCATTTCGTCATCTGTGTTGTAAATCCTACCTCTATATTAAGGAGGCAAGATTAGAAGCAGTTATGTTAATGATGCAGGACTCAATCTACAAGATTAGGTTCTGTCTTAAATTAATCTCTTTTGAGATATAAAAGAGACATGGGGGACCTCATACCACCAAGAAAGCAGCACCATGGGCAGAACGTGTCCTTTGGACCTGGGGTTCCTACGCAGAGAAGCCCCTAGTCCAAGGGAAGATTGATGACAAGGACCTTCCCCCAGAGCTGATATAGGCAGAAAGCCTTCCCCTGGAGCTGGTGCCCTGATTTCACACTTCTAGCTTCCTAGACTGTGAAAAAATGAATTTCTGTTTGTTAAAGCCATCCACTTGTGGTATTTCTGTTATAGCAGCACTAGATGACTAAGATAGTCGCCAAGTCCACTACAGCCACCTTGCTCCGTGGACTGGGAAGTCCAACACAGCTGTCTCATGTACATCTCCTAGTTCGCTGCTCATACTGCTACCATTTTCTTGTGCCATCTCATGCCATCTCCAGTGTTACAGCTGTTTCTGTCTCCTGGATCTAAGAGGTTCTTAGTAAAGGGACCCCAGATGCAAAGGACGCACCCTGCTCCCAGCTCTTCTTCTTGATGGTAGGGAGGTCCTCCTGATCTTCTGTGGGATTAGCCTTTTTATAATCCTTCTCTTCTAACCAAGACCACAAACTGACCAATCCCCTCGGTAAGCGACAGTCACCAAGTTTGTGTAGTAATAGACCAAAACCCAGAAGGTTTTTATGCACTTTATTTGCATAGTGAACTGTCCAATCCCTGCAAGGGTTTTACACACCTCATTTGCATAGCAAACTGTCCAATCCCTTTGCCTGGTTTTGGCCTAGCAAATCATCTTGGCCCAACTACAAACCCAGAGCCAAAAATGCCACATATAAAGAGAAACCTGTTGCACTGCATGCAGTCATTGTCACCCTTTCTCCTGCAGTTAAGTCGGGAGAAAGCTGCAAAGGCTAAATGAGCTACAGATTGTTAGGTGCAGGCCATTTTTAGGTGACGGAGAAAGGACGCTTGGTTTTGTGATGAAGCATTTGCTGCGAGTTGCTTCCCACTAGAGAAAGAAATGCCCCACGTTCATCATTGAAATGGTTCATTCAACGGCCTGCTGCTTATTTTATTAATGTTCTGACCAAGCCCAGAAAGCCCCACTGAGATGGTCCCTGCCTCACTGGAATGTACATCCTAGGCTACATATTATAAATTATAAATACAGATAGAAAGCCATCACTTCTTTGTCAAAGGACAAAACAGAACTGACAGAGGGAGCTTGGAAAAAGAGCAGGGAAAGAAGGACCGCAAGTACGGAAGGGAGAGAGGATTGGTGGAAAAACCTTTTTTGATATCTTCCACTCATCTTTGCAAAGCGGGAAACTATGAGTGATAGTAGTTGCATCTTCGTAGGCGGAAGACAGCAGAATGATATCCAAGTAATAACAAAAAGGCTGTACCAACATATTTATCACTACCTTTCTGCTTTGTCAATAATTCACAATTTGATTTATTCCAACTCAATAAATATGTATTTGACACCTATTATGAACCTGGAGCCCTGGTGCCCTATTGGTTAAGAGCTGAGCTGCTTACCAATAGGTCAGCAGTTTGAATCCACCAGTACCTCCTTAAAAACACTATGCTGCAGTTCTACTGTCTCATAGGGTTGCTGCGAGTCGGAATCGACTTGATGGCAGCAGGTTTTTATTATGCACCTATATTCCATCTGTGAGAAGCATAGATGAGGTGAAAAATGAGACTTTGGCCTCAGAGAGTTTACATGTTGCAGGGAGGGTGTTGTAGTAGAATAGTATACATGATATACTTTGTTTTTTCACTCAAAAATGGAAACGTAAATTGTCGATTACTCAGAGAGGTGATACAACTTAAACGTTCAATGAAATTACAGTAGAAATAATGTTTCCCAAGTTCCTCTGCAACCACACTTTTAATACAGTACAATGAGGATGTTTCACAAAAATAATGGCTCAAAGAGCCCAGAGAAGAGCCCGAGCTTACCCAACAGTAAGTCCCTGGATGGTGTAAATGGTTAATGTGCTTAGTTGTTTAACAAAAAGCTAGAGATTAACCCCAAAAACCCAATGCCGTGAGTCGATTCCGACTCATAGCGACTCTATAGGCCAGAGTAGAACTGCCCCGTAAAGTCCACCCAAAAGCACCTCAAAAGAAAGAGTTGTTGCTCTCCTTCTGTTATACCACCCACTGAAAGCCGTACGGAACACAGTTCTACTCTGACATACAGGAGGTCACCATGAGTCTGAATTGACTTGATGGCAACTGGTTTTTATTAAGTACAGGTTCCAGGGCCCCTCTCCTACAGCCCATACCTAGGGTGGGCTTAGGAAACTACACTTTTACAGGAAATTCTAGTACAAGAAAATTTCGGAAAGTTATGACTTAGGAGAATGGCGATTGACCAAAGTGGAGTGAAAACACAAACAAAAACTTGTGTAAGTAAAGGAAAAAATGGGAGAACAGCTAATTAGCAGTTTGGTGGGTCTTTCACAAATCGACTGAATCTACACTGGCATCACTGCAGATAAATACAAAAAAAAAAAAAATCAATTCAAATATCACGTCCATTTATCAAGATATTTCCAGCTAACGTGAGTCACTGAGTAAAAAATAGTTAATTGCAATTATGGAGATATATATAGCATATTCAAAATTTTAGTCTATAGACTCTGAAGAAAGGTAAATAAAGCATGCAATGTTTAAAAGTAACCAAAATCATTTCAGGTTAAAGGTAATCTAGGATTCAAAATTTAAGATCTACTTACAGTTATCAAAGATCCCTACCCTTCCCCCTTTCTTACTCTTCCATAATGAACATTGTTTTCTTCTTTCAAACTTCTTTATACTTTTTCTTTTCAATTGTATTTTGGAAGATGGGACTGTAACTACTTAAAGTCCTAATAAAGGGCAAATTTTCTAAAAAGTGAGACTTCAATGTTCTCTCTTACAAGTAAGGTGAAATATGGATCTCTGGTCCTGGAACTGTGGCACAGTGGAGAAAGCACTGGCTTTTGGAGTCAGAAACATCTTGGTTTGAATCTTACTTCTTCTTACCATCTATAAGAGCTTGGGCAACATACTTGCTAAATTTCAGTTTCATAATCTTTAAAATGAGGATTGTATTGCTCACTTGTAGTTTTGGGTTTAGTTTTAAAGGAAAGAATGCATGTAAAAGCTCTAACTTCGAGTACAGCACTGTCATGGATTGAATTATGTCCCACCAAAAATGTGTGTATCAACTTGGTTAGGCCATGATTCCCCATATTGTATGGTTGTCCTCCATTTTGTGATTATAATTTTATGTTGAGAGGATTAAGGTGGGATTGTAACACCACCCTTACTCGGGTCACCTCTCTGATCCAAGGTAAAGGGAGTTTCCCTGGGGTGTGGCCTATACCACCTTTTATCTCTCAAGAGATGAAAGGAAAGGGAAGCAAGCAGAGAGTTGGAGACCTCATACCACTCAGAAAGCAACACCAGGAGCAGAGCACGTCTTTTGGACACAGGGTCCTTGTGCCTGAGAAGCTCCTCGACCACGGAAGATTGAGTACAAAGATCTTCCCCCAGAGCCAACAGAGAAAGAAAGCCTTCCCCTGGAGCTGACGCCTTGAATTTGGACTTTTAGCCTACTTTACTGTGAGGGAATAAATTTCCTCTTTGTTAAAGCCATCTACTTGTGATATTTCTGTTACAGCAGCCCTAGAGGACTAAGACAAGCACACAGGAGGTGCTCAAGAAATGTAATATTCCACTTTATGAATCATTATCATCATTGCCATTATCGCCCTCACAGCCAGGCTTGACTAAATGCCTGCTTTGTGCCAGGGCTAATGCTAAGTGCTGTGTGGATAGAGAAATGAAAGGAAGTACAAGTCCTATTTTTCCAGTGAAGGACACACTGATGATAGTTCAAGTTCAAATGTGATAATCCACACTAGGGAAGTTCAAAAAGTGGAGGGAATACCAAGAAGAGCTCTGCCAGATGGGAGAAATTTCACAGAGAAAGTGGCTTTTGAACTGGCCTGCAAAGTGTCCACAAAAATGCTTTATTCTAAACTGTTGCTAACCTTCTCTAGGAGCAACTTTGTTACTCTTCAGGTCTCATTTGGTGAGGTGAAATGATTCATGTTTAAGGCTCTCCTATGGAACAGGCTTTCTTAATGAGTTCAGTTAAATTTTTTGTCACTTAAGCATACCTAAATGACAGTTGCCAGTTGCATAGTGGTAGGAAACTGCAGAGACTCCTCAATACCTTTTTACTTTGAATATCATTTCACACAGATCCTTTAAAGATTTACAGACCGACATACTTTAATAGCACATTATCTTGATCCATATAACAATTTTCACAATTCAGCCCTCACACCAGGACAGTGACTGAATGTCTGAGGCAGAGTAAGTTTTCCTCAATTATCCAGGTAATTGCTTCACTTTATAGATGATAAAAGTAGCTTTCTTTCTTTCTTTTTTAAAGACATATAATAACCGGGGAAGGAGAGAATTTCAGTTAGAGGAAAAAAAATTAAATTTTAAATGTTGAATACCCTGGTTCTGAAAGCAGATGCCGCTGAGAGAGTTCTGGTAACACCCTCGTATCCTAGACCAGAGAGCTACCCCTTAAAACCCTCATGCTTTAGGAGGGTCTTTATTTGCCCCACCTCTCCACTGTTTTTCAAAAAGCTGAATATTATCCTTTCCTTGCACTCTCTTTAGATTTTCAAGTCTAGATATTTCATGGAACAATTGCAAAATCTATATACATCATAGCATAGTTTACTTTGTTCCATATATTCAGTATATAGGTATGGACAAATGGAAAAGGAAAAAAATACTAAAATATTAAAACTTATTTTTCTACAAATAACAATCATGATAATTATAACATCTTAAAAAAATTTTTTTTTAACCAAGGTTATATATGCACGTAAGAATCAAATAGTCCTAACAAGGTTTGTTATGAAAAACAGCAGTTTCCTTTTACCGTCCCTTATTTCTCCCTGTTCAAAAAGCAACTACTTTCACTTCTTATAGCCAATTTTTTTGATATTTACCTCCATGTCCTAAATACCATGTACTGTTATTCTTTGCTTTTGTTTTTCAAATTTTAGCCAATATTGATTGGTTTTCTACTATGGAAGCTGAGGGTTTTGGTCTTTTTTCCTTTCCCGTGACTAATACCTCCCATCAGAGGCCTACAATCCTTTCTGGTAATCAGTTATCTCTTCTTTTTTTAAGAGTAGGTACTAAAAAGCTGATTGGATGCTCTGAGTACAGATAGTCCCTGAATTACAACATATTTGAGTTATGGCTAACCACACTCATGACCATCTTTTTTTTTTTTTTTTTTTCCATCTTATTGTTAGTGCAACCAGGATGCTCCTTAGAAGCAAGGACAGTGAGACTATGTCTCACATACTTTGGACATGTTATCAGGAGGGATCAGTCCCTGGAGAAGGACATCATGCTTGGTAGAGAGTCAGCAAAAAGGAGGGAGACCCTCAATGAGATGGGTCAACACAGTGGCTGCAGCCATGGGCTCAACCACAAGGATTGTGAGGATGGCTCAGGACCAGGTAGCATTTTATTCTGTTTTACATGGGGTCCCTATGAGTCAGAAGCCACTCAACGGCACCTAACAACAACATTGTTAGTAACATGTACTACATACAATGTTACCTTGCATAATTTGCTGATGTTATCATTCTCATGCCAACCCCCAAAGACACATAAAGATCAGATTTATAAAGATACTGATACTAAAATGCAGTAAAAACGAAAACTAAAAAAAAAAAAAAAGAGATACTCAACTTACTTCAGAACCAACTTACAATGGATTTGTTGGAATGGAACCCTGTCGAAAATCTGGGACTACGTGTACATGGTTGGGACTGGACTGTGACATTCCCTGAAGAATGAACTGGTTGGGAAGATTCAGATATAGGTATCTTTCAGGTCTTTCCTTTTGGGATGATCAGATTCCCCAGAGAAGACTCTTCTAATCTTCTGCTTGGAGAATGAGAGCTTGGCTGCCAGTGCAGGGGAAGGTGGCTGAAGTCTCAGCTTCTACTACATACGTGTTCATTTGTTTCCTACCCCCAATGTGTTATTGTAAAACCTTCAAACATACAGAAAGGTTGAAAGAATAGCACAAGGGTCACCTCTTAACCCTCCGTCTAGATTCAACATTGTTAGGTTTGTCATGTGTGTTCTTCCCTCTCTACCTCCCACCTTCCCCCTCTTATTCTTTTGAACCATTTGAAGGTATGGTGGAGTCATCATGACACTTCATTCTTAAATATTTCAGCATACATCTTCTCAAAATAAGCACATTCTCCTACACAATCACGATGGCATTATCATACCTAAGAAGAATAACCATAATTTCATATTATCATCTGATAACTGATTCTTATTCAAATTTCCCCAACTGTCAGAAAAACTCTCGTTTTTTTGGATGGTACCTCTCCTTTAAACTATGCTTTGTGTCCTCAAATTCAGGCTTTTCTTTTACTCACCCCTGATAATAGTCTTTTGGTAGGGGTAAAGGGGGGGTAGTCACCTAGTTATGTATGGTAAGGGAGGATACATATTTCTTAATTTGCAACACCCCCCACCAAACGTAGCTATCTTTTACCCTCACTTCCAGTGGTACTTGGTGCTGATATTTATTTCCCCAGTGAGCTTTGTGTGGATTCTGTGTTGCAAATTGTTTTCCATTGCCAAATTAGGGTTTGGTTTTATCACTTCTGCTGTGTTCAGGATGGCCATACTATTTATTGTTCATACCAGACCACACTTGAAAGTAAAAGGAGGCATTCTTATTAATCATGCCAAGAAAATAGGGGTAAGCCAGGCCATCCTTGGCAGGTCAGCATATGGTCACTGTGGAAAGTCATTTCCCACCTATCTGCTTTCCAACTTCAAACTTTTCTTACGATCCCATCATCTGATTTCCTCATCCTTGCATCTTAAGTTTTTTTCTTTTTAAAATCCCTTTCCTGTTGTCTTATGGGGTTTTGTGAATAAAGATGTGTTCAAGGAATACACCATCCTTACCCCTAAAAGGAGCCCTGGTGACACAGTGGTTAATCTTATGTATCTCATTTCCTCTAATGCAGCAGCTTTCACATTTTTTGACTGCAACCTACATTGAAATAGATATTTTATATTGCAACCCGTAAGCACGTACCTA
Source organism: Loxodonta africana (assembly GCF_030014295.1). NCBI lineage: Eukaryota > Metazoa > Chordata > Mammalia > Proboscidea > Elephantidae > Loxodonta > Loxodonta africana. The sequence continues at coordinate 206,944,207 of NC_087344.1, read as the reverse complement.
AGGAACCTTGGTGGCGCAGTAGTTAAGCTTTCAGCTACTAACTCAAAGGTTGGCAGTTCCAACCCACTAGCCATCCGCGAGAGAAAGACCTGGTGTCTTAGTTATCTTGTGCTGTTCTAACAGAAATACCACAAGTAAAGGGCTTTAACAAACAGCAATTTGTTTTTCTCACAGTTTAGGAGGCTAGAAATCCAAATTCTGTGGGAAGATTCATTCTGAGTCTCCCAAAAGCCAAGGCAAAAAGTAAAACAAGGTGAGTTATACTTTAACATTTCTTACCTAATAAAAGATATATCCCTAGGCAGCGACTAACAAGAGAAAGATGTGGCAATCTGCTTCTGTAAAGATTTACAGCCTTAGAAACCCTATGGGGGCAGTTCTGCTCTGTCCTGTAGGATCGCCGTGAGTCGGAACCAACTGGAGGGCAACAGGTTAGGTTTTGGGTTGGTAGCGACTAAATTACTTCCTAGTGTTAAAGTCTAAAACGAATTTCTCAGCGGTGACAGAATTAAAGAACACATTAGCTCAGAGAGGCTAAACGTCGTCTTACCCCCTAAGCTGAAGCCAGTGCCTCTTCGTCCACAGTCTTGCCTTCCAAGATCAGAAAGCCACGTGCAAGAGGCGCATGAGAAGAGAAGCGGTCAAGCATTCTGGTGTTTCAGGCAGAGGGTCCCTAAACTAGCTTCTGACCTTTCAGGGGCTTCAGCGGCATGAAAATCTGGGGTGGGCACGCAGCTGGTTACTAAGGGCGGAGAAGTGGTTACTTTTTTGCCCCAGACCTTAGCACGGTGAGTGCACCTGACAGTCTTCCCCGCCTTAGGTGTGCCCCGTGACTTGGAGCTCGCTTCCCGAGCGGGCCCACAGTTTTCCTTCCAGCCTCCATACAGCGGACCCAAAGCACTAGAACCACACAGCAGAACCCGAGCAGGCCCCAGCAGCAGAATCTGGTGGGACGGGAAATTCCTGCAGAGACAGAGAAGAGGGGAACGGCCTTCCCCCGATCCAATCAGGTGAGAGCGAACCTTGACACGCCCCCTACCGCCTGCCAATCAGCGCCTACCTCGATGGCCCAGCCCATTGACACCCGGAAAACGCCTTTTAAATTTTATTAGTAGGGCTTTCGCTTTTTTCCCGTCAGCCTAAGTCATCTCACGAACTGTGCTGAAAACTGGAAAACTAAGTGTAACAATTCCAAAGCTAGTTAGTCTCGCGTTGAGAAGCGAAATTGTAGACCTCTCCATGGAAGCCGTGGATACTTGTAGGGACAGGGAAAGCGAAGAGAATGCTCTGGAAATCAAACTACAACTCCCAAGGGGCCTTGCGCGAACTGGGAGGTGCTGGCGAGGGGGCGGGCCGTTATGAGGAAGCAGGTTTAGGGTCACGGGATTTCTCTACGACTTCCCGAACAAGAGCCATGCCTGGGCGGGGCCTGGAGGTGAGCGGGGCCAGGAGGCGGGCGGAGCGGTGGCCGCGGGCTCTCGGGCTTTGTGCCCCCTCCCTCCAGTTTCTCCGCCAGTGACGTAGAGGGGGCGTGGCTGGCGCGGAGGCTAGTGGGGGTAGGAGCGCCGCCGAACGTGGGTGACGCGTCTCCTTCCAGCTCAGCGGTGTGTGAGGTGTCGCGGCCCCGCCGGCGATTGGCTGTTGAGAGGCGAATACGCGGCGGCCGTTGGTCGCCGGCATCACGGAGCGAGAGCCGGGGCGGGCGGGGGGGACATGGGGCGGCAGTGGCGGCGGCGGCGGCTGGAGGAGGCGGGCGCGGACGAGCCGGCGGCCGCAGCAACAGCGACAGCCCCCGGAGCCCTCCTGTGAAGCGCCCCTGGCCGCACCGCCGCGGCTCCCTGGGCCGCCCAGGAGCCGCTCCCCCGGCGACACAGCCCTTCGGACGCTCGGTCCCATCCTTGCGCTCGTACTCCGGCTCCTCCATCTTGGCCTCGGCAGTGGCGGCTGCCGGGAGGATGTGCCGCCTTCTGGCAGGGGGAGGAAGGAGGAGAAGATGAAGAAGTACCGGCGGGCCGTGGCCCTGGTCTCCTGCCTCTCTCTGTGCTCGCTGGTCTGGTGAGTAGCCGCGACAGCGCGGGGCTTCCCCTTGAGGGGAGCGGAGGGAGGGAGCAGCCCAGGTCACACCCCCAGATCATCTGGGCTTTCAGGGTGCCGGTCTCCAGGGCCCCCGTGAAGCGACAAACTGTTTACTCCGCGACTCTTCTGCTGACTGGCCTGGCAGCACGCTGTGCGGAGAATTTCACGGAGTATTTCGAAATTTACACAGAGACTAAGTGGGAAAGAAAAGTGCCTGGGTAGAGGGAACCAAGTACCTTTGTACTCAGTTACTTTACCTCTTGGAGACGGTGCAGTGTTTGGAATAGTGAGATACATGGTAGATGAGTTGCTCCGATTTACTAACAAAACCAAACGCGCCGTCGAGTGGATTCCTCATAGCGACCCTATAGAACAGGTAGAATTGTCCCATAGGGTTTTCATGGAGCAGCTGGTGGATTCGAACTGCCGACCTTTTGGTTAGCAGCCATAGCTCACCCTAGCTCTTAACCACTGCGCCACAAGGGCTTCGATTTACTGCCAGGTACTTGATTTCATAGCGTGGGAAGGGCATAAAGCATAGCAGATGTAGTGTGTTCACACAGGCGGTTTGAAAAAGGTGAGTCCTCATGGGGGTAAGAGTAGTTTATACACTACTCTTACCCCCATGACGACTCAGTAGTTCTCCTGGCCATTTCTTTGGCTTCCAGTACATTTTGGGCTGCCGTTCTTGGAAACTTTTGGGGGTGTTATGAAGCACTTTTTCAGGGGAGGTGGATGATGGGGAGCCGTTGGGTTGGTGGAGAGATTGTTTTAGCTGTAGTGTGTAAAGTAAGTTGTGGTGGTGTGGCTTGGGTAATGTCTCTTAGTTATGGGAGGGTGGTTTAGTTATCTAGTGCTGCTGTAACAGAAATACCATGGTGCCTGGCAGGCATGCCTCTCCCTGCTTGGTCAAGTGTTATAAAGCTCCTTAGTACCACTCGTAAGTGCCCAGAGGCATTCTATTCTACCAGAAAGCCTCTTGCCGGAGGCCCTCAGCTCTCTCACTCTGTGGGTCCGGATGTCCGCCGTCACTGCCTTGGTTCATGCACAGTGCTTTCTCTCCCCAGCCTCTGGATTCTGCTGCCACCATTGCAATTCGGGATGGAGAACGACTCAGGATGTAGGTCAGGAGGCTTCCTGGCATAATGGGGTGCCTGTAGGCGCTTGTCAACGGAGCTAAGTTCACCCAGGGAGCAAGAGAGCTGAGTACCTTTGGGCAGGAGGCTTCCTGGTGGAGTAAGGTGCCTCAGGGTACTTACGGGCAGAGCTAAAGAGCTTTGTAACACTTGACTGAGCAGGGAGAGGCCTGCCTGCTGGCATGGCTGAAAAGCCATCCCCTTGTGGTATTCCTGTTATAGCAGCACTGAATAACTAAGACACAGTGGGGTACTGAGAGTGGGGTGCTGCTCTAACAGATACCTAAAATATGGGAAGAATTTTAAGGTGCCTAAGCCTGGATTGCATTGAAGAGACTGCTGGTAGAATTATGGACATCCAAGGCAGTTTGAAGTGAGGAGAGCTATAGAGAAAGTATCGTCTTAGAGAATATGTATGATACCAGCAACAGTGTTGCTGGAAATGTGGACGCGAAATGTGCTTCTGGTGAGGCTTTGGAAGAAAATGATGAACATGCCATTGGACAAGGGAGGAAGGGTGATTGATGCTTTTTATGCAGTGACAGAGAACTTGTCTAAATTATGTTCAGGTGTTTGGTGGAAGGTAGAACTTGTAAGTGATGAACTTGGATCTCTGGCTGAGATTTCTAAGCAAGATCTTAAAGGTACCATGTGGTTTTTCCTTTCCGGTAACGCTAAAACACAAGAGAAAAGAGATGAACTTAAAAATGAACTGTGCAAAATGAAGACAGAATTTAAAGATTTGGAAAATTCTGTTGTGCCCTGAGAACCAAAACAAAAACCAAACCTGTTGCTCTTGAGTTGATTCGGACTCATAAGCTAATGTAAATTGTTCTGGGTTTTGGACTTGCTGGGTGCCCATTATTCCTTCTTTCCTTTCAGTTTCTCCCGTTTGTAATGGAAATGTCTGCCTTGTGCCTTCTCTACCATTGTACTTTGGAAGTAGATGACTTGTATTCTAGATTTCTTAGGTTCACAAATGAAGAGGAATTTTGCCCCAGCATGAAATATGCCTGAAGTCTTACTCATATTTGAGGTAGATGCTTCAGAAGATGAGACTTTTGACTCGGCATTGATACAAGACTTTTGGCATGATGGGATGGGGTGGATGTGTTTTGCATGTGGCAAGGACATGAATTTGAGGGAGCCAAAGAGTAGAATGTTATAGACTGAATTATGACCCCCCAAAATGTGTTGTAATTCCTAATTTCTAAGCCTGTGGTTATGATCCCATTTGGGATTAGGTTGTCTTTGTTATGTTAATGAGGCAGGATTAGTGTAGGGTGTATTTTGAGTCAATTTCTTTTGACCTGTAAAGAATAGTGATTAAACAAACAGGCTAAGAAGCAGAAACGGGGGAAGAACATGGAGATTGTCCAGGAGCAGAAGCTCAGAAGAAACAAAGACTTTCCTCCAGAGCCAACAGAGAGAGAAAGCCTTCCCCTAGAGCCGGCACCCTGAAGTTGGACTTCCAGCCTCCTACACTGTGAGAAAATAAATTTCCGTTTATTAAATCCAAAAAAAAGGGATAAATCCTGTATTTTGAAGGTGGGAAAATTACTTTGTCCCTAAAGCTATATGGAGTTTCTGGTAACCCCTGGTACGTTTGGGTTTTGTTGAGGAACCAAGAGCGTGTAAATCAAAGGATTGCTATCAGTGTACTTCTTGGAAAAGCCATTTTTCCCTCCCAGGGAGTATTCCCAGAGATGGGTGATATTTGGTGACTGAAAAGATGCTTCTTCAGTCAAAGCAGTTTGCTTTTGTTACATTAAGATCTAGATAAACTTAGTTTTCTGCTTTGCTTATTTATGCAAAGCACTGACAGTGTTTTCATTTCTATTGGTGCCTAATAATAAATTAAGAAAAAATTGATGTTGTCAAGGATTTCATTTTACTTGGATCCACAATCAATGCCCACGGAAGCAGCAATGAAGAAATCAAACGATGTATTGCATTTGGCAAATCTACTGCAAAAGACCTCTTTAAAATGTTAAAAAGCAAATAGTCGCTTTAGGACTAAGGTGTGCCTGACCCAAGCCATAGTGTTTTCGGTAGCCTTGTGTGCGTGTGAAAGCTGGGCAATGAATAAGGAAGACTGAAGAAGAATTGACACCTTTGAATTATGGTATTGGCAAAGACTATTGAATATTCTGTGGACTGCCAGAAGAACAAACAAATCCGTCTTGGAAGAAGTACAGGCAGAATGCTCCTTAGAAGCAGGAATGGCGAGATGTTGTTTTATGTGCTTTGGACATGTTATCAGGAGGGACCAGACCCTGGAGAAGGACAACATGCTTGGTAAAGTAGAGGATCAGCAATAAAGAGGAAGACCCTCAATGAGATGGATTGACACAGTGGCCGCAACACTGGGCTCAAGCATAACGATGGTGAGGCTGGTGCAGGACCAGGCAGTGTTTCGTTCTGTTATACGTAGGGTCACTGTGAGTTGGAATTGACTCAACGGCAGCTAACAACAACAGATGGATTCCAAAGCACTGAAGTTATAGAGTTGTTGCTCACATAAAATAATACATAAAGGATGGGAATTTTGATTGGAAGGGCAAGTGAAATTAAAGAGAATAAGGCATTTGATCCCTTGTTTTTCATTCAAAACTCTTTTAATAAGTTCAAATGTCACCCCTCTCTTTATCATTATAAGAACATTAACCAAATGTCATAATAGCTCCATTCTACCTCTAATATTATGTTGGATACCAAGAAGTGCCTGCGTGAAATGGTTCTACTCAACCCACTTTAAGTTTGTAGATTGTGGATGGCACTGAAACCTTGTGTTCATATCCACCTCTCTCTGGTTGTTTGTAGATTGTTTCTTCATTTTGCTTTCCTTTCTCCTTGGTCTTACCTTTCTTTTGACCATGTTATTCTTCATCAGCACTTTCTGAAATGGCATTCAAGTTTAAAATGCACAAATATCTCTGATTTTTTTTTTTTTAATTGGGGGGTGGAGATGAAATCAAGCATTAGAATTTGGTTCTTAAAATCATTTGTAGATTTAAATTAATCATGTTTCTATTATTTTTTAGAATTTCTGACTGTCTTTTTTTGTTGTTGTTTAAACCAACCTCAGTGTTTTCTCAACTTTATCCATTAGCAGTAGTGAGGGAGACTGTGACCTGTTAAGGGAAGGCCAGCCAGCCTAACATTGAATATAAACCAGAAAACCCATTGCCATCGAATCAATTCTGACTCATAGCGACCCTGAAAATAGTAGTCATAAAGTTCCGTAAACTAAAGTGACAAATGGATGGTGAGGCTTAAGTAAAGAGTGTGAAAACTTTATGAAACTTTAGCTTAAGAAACAGTTGGGTTAGTATATTTTGATATTTGTTTGGACTGCCAACTTTAGAGACACTCTAATTACTCTTTAGCTGAACCATTTCAAACAGTAGGCTTGAGGTCTTTGGAAGTGTGACGAGACTGGGGAAGGGGATCTGTGCTCTGCTGATCTGCAAAGGGTATGTTGTTTTATCTTTGGAGATTTTTCTTGGGAAATGAAAATACTGACATAACAGCGCTGGCTCAACTGAAGATCTAACTCTTGGTATAATCTGGTCTGTTGTGTCATTGCTCAGTATCTCCCTCCCCCTTCACAAAAATGGTAACGTAAAGCCGTTGTTGTTGTTTTAGGTGCCGTTGAGTCAGTTTTGACTTCTAGAGACCTCATGTGACAGGATAGAACTGCCCCACAGGGTTTTTTAGGCTGTATGTGATCTTTACGGGAAGGAGGCCTGGTGGTGAAATGAATGGGTTGGTGGTTTGAACCCACCAAGTGGCTGCGCAGGAGAAAAGCCATATCCAAACCCGTTGCTGTCGAGTTGATTCCGACTCATATCGATCCTATAGGATAGAGTAGAACTGCCCCATAGGGTTTCCAAGGAGCGCCTGGTGGATTTGAATTGCTGACCTTTTGTTTAGCAGCTGAGCTCTCCTAACCACTGCACCACCAGGGCTTGCCACAGGAGAAAAGACTTTGCTAATCTGCTCCTGTAAAGATTTCAGCCTAAGAAGCCCTCTGGGGCAGCTCTGCACTGTCCTGTAAAGTCGCTGGTAGTGAGAATTGACTCCACGGCATAAAACAACCTTTACGGGAGCAGATCGCCAGGTCTTTTTCCCTGGGAGCTGCTTGGTGGGTTTGAGCTGCCAACTTTTTTGGTTAGCAGCCAAGCACTTAACCATTGTGCCCCCAGGACTCCTAAGCTGTTGTAGGGTTAGACAAAAGGTTTGCGAAAGAATTGATAAAGCTCCTCATTTTAGCCATCTTTGTTACTCATAAATTTGTCCCAAAATTTTGTGGTGCATTTCTATTTTAATCTACAACATTTAGTAGATTTATGAGTACGATATTTATACTGTGGCAGTGCTCAAGTGCCTAAGGCTGCCTTCTTCATCCCACCAGTATTACTGAATTCCCGTGATTACCTTATTTATACTGTCATAATTTTATAGATCTTGCTTATGTCTCTTCTTTATTCCTTAGATTAGCTTCACAGAAAAACCATTCTATCTCCTTATTCATTCTAGTTGCTGTTTTTTCTTTTTGCATGCTTATGATAGTTAATGTTAATTGTCAGCTATCTCTGTCCAGCGTGTAATGTGTACTTTACACATTTTAGCAGATTTAATCTTCACAGAAATTCTATGAGATAGTTATTATTGACTATGTTTTACGTTTTACAAATGAGGAAGTAGAGAGGTTAAGTAATTGGCTGAATGAGGTTAAGCAACTAATAAGTTTTGGAGCCTAGTTTTGAACCTAGGCAGCCTGCCTCATAGCACAGACTCCTGACCACAGTGGTCCTTTGACTGTAGTCTGGAAGGCCTGTGTTGTAGATATGGGTCCATCACTTACTAGATGTGTGTCCTTGGATATGCTATGCAATTTCTTTGAAGCTTAATTCTTATATCCTAAAAATGAGAATGCTAATCCACTCTCACCTTAAAGGGTTGTTAGGAGGATGAAATAATATATACAACAAAAACCAAAACAAAAAAACCCGTTGCTGTCAAGTTGACTCTGACTCATATGAAAACCCTGGTGGCATAGTGGTTAAGAGTTTGGCTGCTAACCAAAAGGTCAGCAGTTCGAATCTACCAGGCGCTCTTGGGAAACCCTGTGGAGCAGTTCTGTATGTCCTATAGGGTTGCTAAGAATACATATGACAGATCTTTGTAAAACGTTAAGGACATATTATCTGTATAATTTATTATAAAGTCATTCAACAAAAATTGTTACCGTGCTTATACTCTGTACAGATGTTGGATACGTAAACCTAAGGACGGGGTGACTAGCTCATCTTGGTTGTAACTCTGAGAGTCCTATGTCTCAGGAACCCCCTGTATTAGTTCCTGCTGTAACAAATTACCACACACTTAGTGGCTTAAAACAACACACATTTATTACCTTACAGTTTTAGGAGTCAGAAGTCTAAATTCAATCTCACTGATCTACAGTCAAGGTGTCGGCAGGGCTCATTCCTTCTGGAGGCTCTGAAGGGAGAATCCATTTTCTTCAGCTTCTGGAGGCTTCCTGCATTCTATGGCCCTTCCTCGCATCACTCTACCACTTGCTTCAGTCCTCACATTCTGGTTCATTCTCCTGCCTCTCTCATAAAAGGACTCTTGTAATTACGTTGGGCCCACCCAGATAATCCAGGATAATCTCCATATCTCAAGATTCTTAATTTAATTATATCTGCAAAGTCCCTTTTACCAGGTAACATACTCGTAAATTTTGGGGATTATGATGTGAACATCCTGGGGAGGGTATTATTCAGTTTACCAACCCATTACCATTGAGTCAGGCTATATGTGGCAGAGTAGAGCTGTGCACCACAGGGTTTGTATGGCTGTGACCTTTTGGAAGCAGATTGCCAGGCCTATCTTCTGAGGTGGCTCTGCATGGATTTGACCTGCCAACCTTTTGGTTAGTAGCTGAGTTCTTAACTGTTTGCACCACCTAGGGACTCCATTCAGCCTACCATACTCCCTTAATCCTAGGCAAAGTAGGAAGGCTGATCACTACCCTAAAGAGGAAAAAGACTTGGTTCATGCCCTGAAATAGCAGATATTCAAAACTTTTTTGAGTGTGTCCCCCAATCTGTAAAAACTTTGTATATATACCTTTAACCAAAAAAAAAAAAACAACCCAAACCCGTTGCCATCAAGTCGATTCCGACTCATAGTGACCCTATAGGACAGAGTAGAACTGCCCCATAGAGTTTCCAGGGAGCGCCTGCTGGATTTGAACTGCCAACCTTTTGGTTAGCAGCTGTAGCACTTACCCACTACGCCACCAGGGTTTCCTTATATACCTTTAGTATATGCTTATTTGAATGTAAATTATGTAATATGCCAACATAATGTTAGTATACTAGTGTATTAATAGCATGTTACATACAAAGGTGATATTTAAGAAAGATGAGAAAGAACATAATCAGTACTCTCATTAAAACTGTAATAATTTTTAGTGAGAACTGTGTGATTGTGTTAGATCTGGTTAGATTATTTTACCTCAGAATGTGGATGAGGAGTAATTCGGGATTTATTTATTTCCGTTTTTACAGTTGCTGTTGCATTGCCTCCCACTCATGGAACCTTAGCCCTGCTATTTTGTTGTCGGTTTGTGCTTCCATTACATCAGTCTTTGCAGAAATTTTTTTAAAAGCTACTTTTCCATGTTGTGAGAGTCAGTTTAGTTAAAACTAAATAATGTAGTCCCTAAATCTGCTTAACTGGACACGCAGTAAACTGCAGTTGGTTGAATGTGATGGCTGCGGAATTCCTATACTTTCCTCAGGCTCCTGGTTAGAGTCACAGCAAATATGAATCCTTAGATTAATCTCGATAAAGCTTAACTTGGTTGATTAAAAAGCAAATCTAATGTATTCTTAGTTCCTGGATTGTGCGAACAGTTAACCCAATCGGCTGCTAACTTAAAGGTTGGTGGGTCAAATCCACCTAGACGTGTCTCAGAAGAAAGGCCTGGCAATCTACTTCTGGGGGGGGAAAAAGAAAAACCAGCCATTGGAAACACTGTGGAGCACCGTTCTATTCTGACAGACATAGGGTTGCCATGAGTTGGAATTGACTCAGTGGCAACTGGTTTTATGGGGCATTGGTGGTTCAGTGGTAGAACTTCTTGCCTTCCATGTAAGAAACCTGGCTCCATTTCTGGCCAGTGTGCCAAAAAGAAAAACCAAACCCAGTGCCATTGATTCACTTGCAACTCATAACGACCCCATAGCACAGGGTAGAGCTATCTTGTAGAGTTTCCAAGGCTGTAATGTTTATGGAAGTAGACTGCTGTATCTTTCTCCTGCAGAACAACTGGTGGGTTCAAACTGCTGACCTTTCAATTAGCTGCCAGTCACTTAACCACTGTGTCACCAGGGCTGCTTACCTCATGCACAGCCACTACTCTCTGTCAGTGGGGGCTTGTTTGTTGCTACGATGCTGAACAAGTTTCAACAGAGTTTCCAGACTAAGATGGACAAGAAGGAAAGGCCTGGCGAGCTACTTCTGTAAATCAGCTAATGAAAACCCTATGGCTCACAAGTGTCTGATCTACAGCCAATCATAGGGATGGCACAGGACTAGGCAGTGTTTCGTTCCATTGTTCATAGGGAAGCTGTGAGTTGGGGGCTGACTTGACATCAGCTAACAACGTTTTCTTCCTGTACCCCCCAAGGATCATCTTGGAGAAGCTCGTATTTAGACTGTAATGGGAAGAGACTGGTAATTAAACAGTTTTCTTAATGTGACAAATACCATAAAGCTAGTTGCCGTCAAATTGATTATGACTCATGGTGACCCCATGTGTGTCAGAGTAGAACTATGCTCTATAGGGTTTTCAGTGTCTGATTTTTTAGAAGTAGATTGCCAGGTCTTTCTTGTGAGGTGCTTCTGGGTAGACTTGAGCCTCTAACCTTTCGTTTACCAGCCAAGCATGTTAACTGTTTGTACCATCAGGGGCTGTGACAGATACCATAAAGGTACTTAAAAAGGTCTTTAGGAACACCAAGGGCAGAATTTGTATTCTGGTTCTGCTTCTGTCACTAGCTTTACATCTTTGAACAAGTTATTTCTGTGAGTCTCAGTTCTCATCCATAAAATGAGTTTGGAGAATGGATAGTTCAAGATGGGGAATTGCGTTTCAGGCGAGGGAACGTTCCTGTTGTTGGGTTACCCAGAGCCTGGAGTATACATGGAGGAAATGGGGAGAGAGAGCTGGGAATGAAAGGACTTGATTGTTCTGCAGATGGACCCTGATTTTAACCAAGAAGTGAAGATGAGCCAGACGTGTAGTTTAAGTAGAAGATTGAGGTCAGATTGATTTTTTTTTTTTTTAATTAGATTATTCTGTGGGATAAAGTGTGTTGGAGGGGACAGAGTTTGTAGGCGAGGGGCCTAATTGGTGGTCACACTAGAGAGAGCTGCTGTTTAAATCAAGAAAGTATGTTCTGTTGGCCATTTTAACCTTCCTGATAATTTTTTTGATTATATCAACCTAGTTTTCACCAACTTAAGAGGTTTATTTCCAGGTTTATGATTATATCTCTATACCCTTTATCTTGTTTTTTTAGTTGGTAATTTTGCTGCTTTCTTGTTCATTTGTTAATATATATAAGTGAGCAGAAAAATAAACTAGAAACATGTATAAGCAAGCTTGTTGTTGTAGTTGTTTTGTCTTTTTTTTTAAATGATGGATTGAAACATTCTTGAAAATCCTAATTCTTTATCCATCATGTGGAGTAATTTTTTGCTTGTTTTCTATTTCTATCTCTAACATTTTAAAAACTAAGAATTATTTCTTTTCTGAATAAAATAATGAAATAGCCTCTCTTCTCCAAATCATATGATGAATTTTAAGAAATTAAAAAAATTTTTTTTTAATTTATTTTATTAATATTTAGTAGCCTTTCTAATAGAACTTCATGTCAAAGTTTTTGCGGAAAAAAATTTATCTTTGCTCTGCAGTATACATTCCAAAGAAACCATCTGCTACTCATGAGAGGTGTTGGGCCATTATAAACAGTGTCACATCCCTTCATACAAGTTAGACAAAGCCAGATTGCCTAAAAAGGAAAAGGTTTGTGAAGGAAATGTGATATCTTTGCATAAAACTTGAACACTTGTGTCCAACGAAAGATAGTGAATGATTTATCTGTAACGACCTCAGTGTCCTTTGAATTATCTTTAAAAGAGCTGGATGTTTTTCATGTTACTTCTTTAAGTTATCAAACATTTGAGGGTGTATTGGAATGGAAGCAGTAGTAGAGTTGGCAGGTGTGGGGTAAAGAATTTAACTTTACCCAAAGTAATTTGGTCTTTGCACTTGCTTCCTGGGAGATAAGTCTACTGTTGTTGTCCTTAGCTGTCCTCAAGTTGATTTTTGACTCACAGCAACCTCACTTGACAGAGTAGAATTGCCTCATAGGGTTTTCTAGGCTGTAATCTTCACAGGAGCAGATCACCTGGTCTTTCTCCTGCGGAGCCACTGGGTGGTTCGAACCACTAACCTTTATGGCATTGGGCTCCTTCAGATTACTCTAAATCAAACCCATTGTCGATGAGTCCATTCTGACTCATGGGTACCCTATAGGACAGAGTAGAACTGCCTCATAGGGTTTCCAAGGCTGTAAATCTTTATGAAAGCTGACGGGCACATCTTTCTCTTGCAGAGCAGCTGGTGGGTTCTGTCAGCTTTTTGAAATGTTAGCAGCTGAGTGCTTTAACCAGGGCTCCTTTTGAAATAACTAACCAAAAAAAAACCAAACCCACTGCCATTGAGTAAATTCTGAATCATAGCAACCGCACAGGGTTTCCAAGGCTATAAATCTCTGCAGAAGCAGACTGCCACATCTTTCTCCCGTGGACCACTGTTGATTTTGAACCACCAATCTTTTGGTTTCAGCGTGTCTGTCAGTTTGTCGTACTGTGGGGGCTTGTGTGTTGCCATGATGCTGGAAGGTATGCCACCGGTAATCAGATAGTAGCAGGGTCACTCATGGAGGACAGGTTTCAGCTGAGCTTCCAGACCAAGGCAGACTAGGAAGAAGGACCCGGCAGTCTACTCTGAAAAGCATTAGCCAGTGAAAACCTTACGAATAGCAGCGGAACATTGTCTGATATAGTGCTGGAAGATGAGCCCCCCAGGTTGGCAGGCACTCAAAAGATGACTGGGGAAGAGCTGCCTCCTCAAAGTAGAGCTGACCTTAATGACGTGGATGGAGTAAAGCTTTTGGGACCTTCATTTGCTGATGTGGCATGACTCAAGTTGAGAAGAAACAGCTGGAAACATCCATTAATAATCAGAACCTGGAATGTACGAGATATGAATCTAGGAAAATTGGAAAATGTCAAAAATGAAATGGAACACATAAACATCGATATCATAGGCATTAGTGAGCTGAAATGCACTGGTATTGGCCACTTTGAACCGGTCAATCATATAGTCTACTACACTGGGAATGACAACTTGAAGAGGAATGGTGTTGCGTTCATCGTAAAAAAGAAAAGTACAATGCTGTCAGTGATAGGATAATATCCATACGCCTACAAGGAAGACCAGTTAATACTAATATTATTCAAATTTACGCACCAACCACTAGGGCCAAAGATGAAAAAATAGAGATTTTTATCAGCTGCTGCAGTCTGAAATTGATCAAACATGCGATCCAGATGCATTGATAATTACTGGAGATTGGAATGCGAAAGTTGGAAACAAAGAAGGATCAGTAGTTGGAAAATATGGCCTTGGTGATAGAAACAATGCGGGAGATCGAATGATAGAATTTTGCAAGACCAACGACTTCTTCATTGCAAATACCTTCTTTCATCAACATAAACGGCGACTGTACACATGGACCTCGCCAAATGGAACACACAGAAATCAAATTGACTGCATCTGTGGAAAGAGACGATGGGAAAGCTCAATGTCATCAATTAGAACAAGGCCAGGGGCCGACCGTGGAACAGACCATGAATTGCTCGTATGCAAGTTTAAGCCGAAACTGAAGAAAATCAGAGGAAGTCCACAAGAGCCAAAATATGACCTTGAGTATATCCCACCTGAATTTAGAGACCATCTGAAGAACAGATTTGACGCATTGAACACTAGTGACCGAAGACCAGACGAGTTGTGGAATGGCATCAAGGACATCATCCATGAAGAAAGCAAGAGGTCACTGAAAAGACAGGAAAGAGAGAAAAGACCAAGATGGATGTCAGAGGAAACTCTGGAACTTCCTCTCATACGTCGAGCAGCTAAAGCAAAAGGAAGGATTGATGAAGTAAAAGAACTGAACAGAAGATTTCAAAGAGCTTCTCGAGAAGACAGAGTATTATAATGACATGTGTAAAGACCTGGAGATGGAAAACCAAAAAGGAAGAACACGCTTGGTGTTTCTCAAGCTGAAAGAACTGAAGAAAATATTTAAGCCTCAAGTTGCAATAGTGAAGGATTCCATGGGGAAAATGTTAAACGAAGCAGGAAGCATCAAAAGAAGCATCAAAAGAAGATGGAGAGTCGTCATACCAAAAAGAATTAGTCGATGTTCAACCATTTCAAGAGGTGGCATATGATCAGGAACTGATGGTACTGAAGGAAGAAGTCCAAGCTGCTCTGAAGGCATTGGTGGAAAACAGGGCTCCAGGAATTGATGGAATATCAACTGAGATGTTTCAACAAACAGATGCAGCACTGGAAGAGATCCATATTTATGCCTATTCCCAAGAAAAGCGATCCAGCCGAATGTGGAAATTATAGAACAGTATCGTTAATATCGCACGCAAGCAGAATTTTGCTGAAGATCATTCAAAAACAGCTACAGCAGTATATCGACAGGGAACTGCCAGAAATTCAGGCCAGTTTCAGAAGAGGACGTGGAACCAGGGATATCATTGCTAATGTCAGACGGATCCTGGCTGAAAGCAGAGAATACCAGAAGGATGTTTACCTGTGTTTTATTGACTGTGTAAGGCATACATATGAGAAGCTGGACTATATGAAGAAGAATGGGGCATCAGGATTGTGGAAGACTCATTAACAACCTGCATTGTGCAGATGACACAACCTTGCTTGCTGAAAGTGAAGAGGACCTGAAGCACTTACTAATGAAAATCAAAGACCACAGCCTTCAATATGGACTGCACCTAAATGTAAAGAAAACAAAAATCCTCCCAACTGGACCAATGAGCAACATCGTGATAAACGGAGAAAAGATTGAAGTAGTCAAGGATTTCATTTTACTTGGATCCACAATCAACAGCCATGGAAGCAGCAGTCAAGAAATCAAATGATGCATTACACTGGGCAAATCTGCTGCAAAGGACCTCTTCAAAGTGTTGAAGAGCAAAGACGTCACCCTGAAGACTAAGGTGCGCCTGACCCAAGCCATGCTATTTTCAGTCGCATCGTATGCATGTGAAAGCTGGACAATGAATAAGGAAGACCGAAGAAGAGTTGACGCTTTTGAATTTTGGTGTTGGCAAAGAATATTGAATATACCATGGACTGCCAAAAGACCGAACAAAGGAGTCTTGGAAGAAGTGCGGCCAGAATGCTCCTTAGAAGCAAGGATGGCGAAACTGCGTCTTATATACTTGGACACGTTGTCAGAAGGGATCAGTCCCTGGAGAAGGACATCATGCTTGGCAGAGTACAGGGTCAGCAGAAAAGAGGAAGACCCTCAACAAGGTGGATTGACACAGTGGCTGCAACAATGAGCTCAAGAATAGCGAAGATTATAAGGATGGCGCAGGACTGGGCAGTGTTTTGTTCTGTTGTACATGGGGTCAATGTGAGTTGGAATCGACTCGACAGCACCTAACAACAACAACAATCTTTTGGTTAGCAGTTGATTGCTTTAAACACTGCGCCACCAGGGCTCCTTCTGCAATAACTAAACCAGTGGAATTTCCTGAGTAATTAAGATGTCTTTATTATCTAACTCAAAGCTCATGGACTTTATTATTATTATTATCATCATCATCATCATTATCTAAAGCACATCTGAGGGTTGTGCTAATGAGTTGGAGCTGACCTGACCAGAAAGACCAGCTCGTGGCTTGGGCAGGGCATGATTCAGTTAATCATGACTGTACAGCGAGGCCCTAGTAAAAGCTCTGGCCACTCTGACGCTCCATGGGTTTCCTGGTTGGGGAGAGACATTGATGCATGTAGAAGGGTACCATGTCCCTTTCTGGGACATGGAAGGCGCTGTGTTGGGAATCGTCCCAGATCTCACCCTATGTGTTTCTTCATTTGTATTCTTTTATCCTACGATAAAACTGAAATACTGAGGATTGTACTTTTCGTAAGTTCTGTGAGCCATTCCAGTGAATTATTGAACCTAAAGGAGCAGTGGGAGCCATCAGGCCAGAAGTGACGGGGGAGCCTAGGGACCCCTAAGCTTGCGGCTGGTATCCCGAGGGATGGGGGGACACCTGAATTTGTAGCCAGCAGGTCAGAAGTGAGGGTGGTGCATGGACTCACAGACTTGGGGCTGGCACCTGAAGTCGTGGGCCAGCTCGGCATCAGGAGGACTGTGTCCGTTAAGCTTGTGAAATATCACCTAACTCTAGGTGGCTAAGGGCAGAGGAAGAAGTGCTGCATGGGCAGCTGGTGTCAGAACTGAACAGAGTGAAAACTGGATATTGGGTTGATACTTTATATTTGATTTGAATTTATTCCCTCAGCAGGCAATGGAAAAACAAAAGGTACTGGCACCTAACTTAATTTTGAGCGTGGGTTGTTTCATTTTTCAGTTGTACATTAACTTGTAAATTATTCTTTCACTTTTCTTAACAATCTGAATGGAGAAATGAGTCAATATGTTTAGCTAACATTTGACTGTTTGTAGTGAAAGGGAGAGAGGAATTTATAAAAAAGTTTATTATTCTCTCAACTCATCTTCAGATAGAAACATTTATAGGTATGAAATACTTTCTAGTAATTTACTCACAGCTGGAAAGGAACAAAATACTCTTTGCTTGAAGGTTAAGTACATTTTACTGATTGTGCTTTAGTGATAATAGTATATGTTTTGTTTTTCAAGGCTGTGTTTTAAAATAGTTTCAAAAAATAAAACTGTATGTGTTCCAAGGGGATAGAAAAATTGCTTTTGAGTATTTGCAGTATAAGAATATTAATCTCTTGGGATAAACCTATTTTTGGCTTGTTTCGTAAGTAGAGTTTTTTTTTTTTTTTTAAAGAAGGCTTGGTTTTATTTCAGGGCTTTTTTAAAGAAATGAATTGCTAGTTAAAATTATTTTATATTTTACACATAGTTAATATCTAACTTTGCTAGAAAATGTTCTGTAGCTTTAGTGTGGCTCATAGATACTAAGCTAACTTTGTATTTCCTGTTATATAGTATCTGTAATCTAATGGGAAAAAATAAATAGAGCAGTTAGACTATTGCTTTTCACAGTAAGTGCTGTGTAGGCTCTTTTTCTTACTATTAACCAGTCACTGGGAACGTTGACAGTTTGTTGAGTAGAAGTAGGATGGCTTATGTGTCAGAATTCAGAAATAGGAAACCATAAATTCAGAAACTTTAATTGGGTACCAGCAGTGTATTTGGTATGTTGTTATTTGCCGTTGGGTTGATTCTGACTAATGATGACCCAGTATGTACACAGTAGAACTGCTCCATAGGGTTTTTAAGGTTGTGACCTTTTGGAAGCAGGTTGCCAGGTTTGTCTTCTGAGGCATCTCTGGGTGGGTTTGAACCACCAGCCTTTTGACTAGTAGTCGAGTGCTTAATCGATTGTGCCACCCAGGGAAGGAGGCATGAGACTTGAGCTCTGCCCTCAGAAATATACAACCTGGTTGTCAAAATATAGGTATTAGTGCAGTGGAAAGGGCATAAAACTAAGCTAGAGCTCCATTATAATCCTTTCTTTGCACTATTAATAGCAAACATTTATTGAGTGCTTTTTTGCTATTCTAGGTAGTTTATATATATTAAAACTCATTTTATTCTCATTACTACCATTTTAAAGATGAAGAAAGGGAGGTACAAAAGTTGTTAACCAACTTGCCCAAGTTCTCACAGCTAGTAAGTGACAGAGCCAGAATTAGAACCTAAGAAAGCTGAATTCTCAGCCTGTGTTCTTAACCACTATGCAGTGCTGCCGTTAGGCAGATGGATGGCCTGGGCAAGTTTCTTTACTTTGTCTCTGTGTGTCAGTTTTCTCATCTGAAAATGGGGCTGCCTGGATTATTTAGCAAGGAATGGGTGTAAGAGTTATTAATAAAGCTTTAAAAAAAAAAAAAATATATATATATATAGTTAGATGGATGGATGGATGGATGGATGGGTGGGTGGGTGGGTGGATGGATGGATGGATGGGTGGATGGATGGGTGGATGCTTGGGTCTCTTACCTTGGAAATACTGTCTCAGTAGATTTAGGATATTCTTTATTTCAGTCGGAACTGGATTAGATGAACTCTGAGATTTTTGTACCTCTAACATTCGAAGACAGTGTTCCGCTGCTATTCATAAGGTTTTCACTGGCTAATGCTTTTCAGAAGTAGACTGCCGGGTCCTTCTTCCTAGTCTGTCTTAGTCTGGAAGCTCAGCTGAAACCTGTCCTCCATGGGTGACCCTGCTGGTATCTGAATATCGGTGGCATAGCTTCCAGCATCACAGCAACAGGCAAGCCCCCACAGTACAACAAACTGACAGACACGTGAAAGCTGAACAATGAATAATGAAGACTGAAGAGGAATTGATGCCTTTGAATTGTGGTGTTGGCGAAGAATATCGAATATGCCATAGACTGCCAAAAGAACGAACAAAGGAGTCTTGGAAGAAGTACAACCAGAATGCTCCTTAGAAGCAAGGATGGCGCGACTGCGTCTTACATACTTTGGGCATGTTGTCAGGAGGAATCAGTCCCTGGAGAGGGACATCAAGGTTGGCAAAGTACAGGGTCAGCGGAAAAGAGGAAGACCCTCAACGAGGTGGGCTGACACAGTGGCTGCAACAATGAGCTCAAGCATAATGATTGTAAGGATGGCGCAGGACCAGGCAGTGTTTCGTTCTGTTGTGCATAGGGTCTCTGTGAGTCGGAACCGACTCGACGGCACCTAACAACAACAACAGCAACATTTGAAGATACCTGATTTGAACATTTATGAATTATACAAAAAACTAAATTATATAGTAGGTGCCTAAACAAGGAAAAATTAGGGCTGATGTTGTCAGGGAAGGCTTGGGTTGGGTTTAAAACCAGGAACTGACATGCGTGGCTCGTAAACTTTGCTGATGGAAAACAGGTGCTTCATGAGCTAAAAGTAAGACGTACTGGTGCTGCTAATATTAATAGTGTTTTTTTCTGTCTGTGTGTGTCTGTAGTGGGCAGATAGCAGTTAATTTTCAAGGAGGAAGAGTCTGCTAATATTAATAATGTTTTTTTCTCTCTGTGTGTGTCTGTGGTGGGCAGATAGCAGTTAATTTTCAAGGAGGAAGAGTTCTGAGTAAAAGAGATGATAATAGGCTTGATATGCCTGATAAGCCCTGGTAGAAAGAGATGCATTTTGAAGATGTGGTGGACTTTGCAACCTGGACGGAGGACTGGACAGCAAAGATTCGGAGGGCTGGACAGCAAAGATTCAGCAAGGGAAGCGACATGGTGGAAGTGGTGGTTTGAGAATGTTATTTTGACATCGTTATGCTAGATATATTTCAGAGGGATAAATACTAAATAAAAAGTAATTGGAGTAACTGAAGTTATGAAGTATATCATAACAAGGTCTTGACTTGGTATCATAGTCATCTAGTGCTGCTGTAACAGAAATACCACAAGTGGATGGCTTTGACAAAGAGAAGTTTATTCTCTCACAGTCCAGTAGGCTAGCAGTCCGAATTCAGAGTGCCAGCTCTAGGGGAAGGCTTTCTTTTTGTCAGCTCTGAAGGAAGGTCCTTGTGATGCGTCAGCCTTCCCTTGGTCTGGGAGCATCTCAGCGCAGAAACCTCAGGTTCAAAGGACACACTGTACACCCAGCACTGCTTTCGTGGTGGCATGAGGTCCCCATGTCTCTCTGCTCACTTTTTTCTTTTATATCTCAAAAGAGATTGGCTTAAGACCCTATCTAACCTTGTAGACCTCATCAGTATAACTGCCACTAATCCATCTTATTGCATCGTAGTGATAGGATTTACAACATTTAGGGAAATCACATCGGAAGATAAAATGGCTGACAGTCATGCACTCATACAAGGGAATCATGACCTAGCCAAGTAGATGGATATTTTGGGGGGACACAATTCAACCCATGACACTTGGCGGTAGAAATTAAGAAGAGGTTGCACTGAGCAGAGATATTGAAGACATAAATGATCGTATTTGGTTGATAGATTAGACAGCCAGCAATGCAGTGCAGTAGATACAGCACTGAGCTAGGATTCAAAAGAACTGAGTTTTAGTTTGCCTCCAACCAGCTATTATTCTTCATCAACACCTGCTTTCTGTCGTCCGTGAAATAAAGTGGTTAGAATGGGTCTCAATGTCAAGCGGCATCTGTGTAGGATTCTGGTGGATGACATAGACAAAGTAGCTCCTTTCTTGGAGCTTACAGTGGTTGAGAGAATAAATAAAGGACCTAGTTTTGAAGAGAGGGAAGTGATTGATAAGCTTTTGGGAGTAGAAATAGAAGATATTTGGAGAGCTAGTAGGCAGATTTCTCACCTGTTTGTTTGGCAGCCAGAATTGAAGCGTACTTAGATTTAAAAAAAAAAAAAAGTAGTAGTTAGAGTAGCCTCATGCTTTTTGCAACCCATACTACACTGTTGTACTAGATTTCTGGTTTTGCTAAATACATCACTTTATGTTCGTCCCTTGCTAAGACATCTTTCCAAGGCTCCCTTTAACATGAAGGATAAAATTTAAACCTTAGCATTAAAGCCCTTTTGAAGCCAGGCCAGACCTGCTTTTGCAGCTTAATTTTCCACTATTCTCTACATAGACTTTCTGTTGTAGCATGACTAATCTGTTAGCCTGGTAGTAATTTATTTGAGGACTGTCATTGTAGTTTCAAATTGGCAATTGAGGTAGCTGAGGTACAGTGGTAGAATTTTTGCCTTCTATGAGGGAGACCTGGGTTTGATTACTGGCCAGTGTAGCTCATGCACAGCCATTACCTGCCTCTCAGTGTGGACTTGGATGTTGCTGTGGTGCCGTCTTCCAGACTAAGATGGACTGAGAGGAAAGGCCTGATGAACTACGTCTGAAAATCAGCCAGTGAAAACCCCATGGATCACAACTGTCTGACCCACAGCCAGTAATGGGGGTGGTTCAGGACCTGGCAGCATTTGTGCATTGGAGGGGTGGGTTGCTGTAAGTCAGGGGCTGATTCCACGCAGCCAACAAAAAGGTACAATGACTTGAGTTTTATAAGCCAAATACACTTTCATTTGCTTAAATTATACCGTTATCAAGTATGTTAAAAAAAAAAAAATGTTGAGTATGTCATTATTTCCAGTGGCTTTGGGGACAAATTGTGTTGACTGAATTTCTAATGGTAGGTTAAAATATAAAAACAGAGCATACCATGTTGTTAGTGCTTCTCCATCCAGGGTCAGTGAAAATATACACCAATTTAGTGAAACAGTCCTCTAACAGAATTTGGTATGTGGAATATTTAAGCTAAGAGAATCCAGGACCAATCCTACATTACAGAGTGAAGATTAAAGATCAGAATCAAGCATTAGAACATTAGAGCTTTTTTCAGCTAAGCTCTACAGTTCCATGTTATTTGACTGAGGAATGCTGAGACAGCCAAACAGAATACAAACTGGAAGGAGAACAGGTCACAGTGTGACCGTGTACCTACCAGCAGATAGACTAAGCAGAAGAGAAGCGACCCTTAAAAGAGCTCAAGGCTAATACTAGGTTTAGAAGAAAACCTGCCTCTGATACATTGTGATTGAAAGAAAACAGGGTGCTTATTAAGCAAAGGCACTGGAGGCCCAGTGATCTTTTGGTCTGGTTTTATTACCAGATTTTTACTAAAGTGGCTTCTGTATTATTCAGTAATTTCCCAGAAGTTTCTTGATACTTAGTAGACTTTCCGTTAATTTTCTTTTTCAAATTTCCAGGCAGTAACATCCAAAACAGTTTCTGGATGGCACAAATGGTTAGATCTTTGCCAGGAATTGAACCTGGGTCTCCCACATGGAACACAAGAATTCTACCACTAACCTACCAGTGTTTCTTAGCCACACTATTCTCATTGAATGGCTGGCACTATGTTTCTGTACTAGGGATTAGATTGGTACTTATGCCGAAGAAGTTAATTCTTCGACAGAAGTACAGTTTAGTTCCTCCTTTTACCATAAAGTCTTCTTTGATTACTGGGCTCTCTCGCTTCTTCTCAAAAGCTGTACCAACCCATAGGCAGTGAGCTCAGTACATCACTGTGTTGGGCACAGGGTGGTAAGTCCTCTGCCCTGGAGGCGTTCAGTCTTGTGTGAGAAACCAAAACGTAGATGCTAATTTCAGTTCAGAGTGTGTGGCAAGTGCTCCGACAGAGTTGTGACTAAGGGGCCTGGGACTTGAAAGGTCAGCCACCAAGCCCCAACCTGTAGAAATCAAGGAAGTCTCCTAGTCCCTAATTAGTTTCTGACCCTAGGAAAAAAAAAGAATGCTAAGGATTTAGTCAGGTTTTAGAGGTAGGGAGTGGGAGGAGGGACAGTACATTCTTGGAAAACAGCAGCACAAGCCAGAGACTTGGAAGCATGAGACACATGCTATGTGTTCAAGTAGCTCTGTACCACCACAACATAAAGCTGGAGGCAGGGAATGGCAGGAAATGTGAAAATGAAGACTTAGGCCATAGCAGAATTTCATGATTTCTTTGTACCATGTGGTGAATCTTGAATTTTGACATACAGATAATGGAGTCCGTAAAAGGTTTTAAGCAGGGGGAATGGCAGTTTGATAGTCTACTCTTTGATTTGTGGCAGCAGTGTGAAGGATTGATTTGCTAATGTAGCAAGACAAGAATTAGGGAGCTCCCTTAGGAAGTTGGAGCCCCGGTGGCACAGTGGTTAAGAGCTTGACTGCTAACCAAAAGGTGGGCAGTTTGAATCCACCAGCCACTCCTTTGAAGTCCTATGGGGCAGCTCTCTGTCCTACAGGGTCGCGGTGAGTTGGAATCGACTCGACAGCAATGGGGTGTTTTCTGTTAGGAAGTTGCTCTAAGTAAGAGATGAGAGCTTGAGCTAAGATAATTTTATTTGGGATGGAGAAATGGATTAGAAAAAATTGAGGTAAAATTTAAGATAGTGGAGGGAGGGTGAAGGAAAGAGATGTTTTTCAGGTCTCTGACTTGAGGACTGGGTGGGTTGCAGTGCCACATGGTTAGATCAAGAACATAGGAGGAGGAGATTGGGAAGCAGAAGGTAATGTGTTCATTTTGGATTTAGTTGTTTTTGAGATATCTTGAAGCATGAAGGAAGAAAGATCCAACTTTTTAGTGGGCTTTGTTCATTCTCGACATTAATATAGCGTATCATTGAGAGGTTTAAAGCAATGGATCAGTCAGGAGAAGATAGTAAGGACTAAAGATAAAAGTTACGGCAGCCATCAGCACAGAAGCCATGAGAGGGGATGAAATCTCCTGAGAAATCCATGTATAGTATTAAAGTGTAAAGGGAAGACTGAGAACAGATCCGTGGCAGCATCAGAACTTAAGGATGAGCAGAGGAAACTTATCAGAGGAGACTCAGAAAGGAGAGTCAGAGATATGAGAAGCAGAAATATGTAATTTGACAAGCCACAGAAGTAGAGGGTTTCAAGGGGAAACAGTAGTCAAAAGTGCCTCATTGCGATACAGTGGGTCACTTTTGTGTGCCTTCCTCACCATGGTTTTGTAACTCCCACTCAAGTGATTGGGTGGGACTGAGCGAATAGGGTATTTGTGGCCTACCAAGGGGTTGGTCAGTTTTGCCATCACTCTGGGCTTGAAATGAGCCATCCCAGAGGTGGGAAGGAGAGAATCTCACCACCACCAAGGAAGAACAGCCGGGAACAAAGCATGTCCTCTGGACCTGGCCTGCCTGCGCTGAGACCCTCCTGGAACCAGGAGACAGAGGGGGCGCTGTAACGCTGAAGACGGTGAGAAGCGAAACGGCAAGAAGCGAGAAAGCTGAGTGCCTGCAGGCAGGAGGCTTGCTGGCAGAGTAGGGTGCTGCCATGCACTTGGTGGAGCTAGGTTTGTGAGGCTTACTGGCAGAGTGAGGTGCCTCCAGGCGCTTATTGGCAGAGCTAAAAGAACTTTGTAATACTTGCCCAAGCAGGGTGGAGGCCGAGAGGCCAGAGAGGTGTGTCGGTGAGCATGGCTGGGAAGAGACTGTCCTGATGGAAGCACTGTATGCTGAGTTTCCTCAACCTGAATTATAACCTGTTACTTCCCTAATAAACCTCGTAATCGTGACTACTGCCTGCTTTTTCTTATTGTCCCACAATTCAGTTTCATGTTACAAACAGAAAAGCGGTTCAAGGCCCCCACCCTAGCACATTCCTAATTTATTTTCCCCATTCACTGTAGCTGCTTTTCACCCCACAACAAAAGTTACCGTGGTTTTCCTTTGTAGAGGATATTTATTTTGAAGCTCTATAGTAAATAAATAGCATTTATTTTAAAAAGTTATTTAAGAGTTCTTCTGTTTGTGAAGAAAAAAAAACTAAAAACTGAACATACTGATCTAGAAAGTGTATATATATATTAAGAAAAAATTGTGTGGCCATTGTAATGAATTATCATAGCAGAGAAGTAGGGAGTGCCATGGGAGGGAGGGTTGGTGTCAGAGTTGGTGAAGATGGTGGAGAGAGGAGCCGTGTGTGACCTCTGCCTCACAGGAGTCAGCCTTGGGCTGTTGGTCTTGATTCTCCTTCCCCCTTGTGAAGTTAGAGGAGGTCAGATGCTGCCCCTACGCCATTTTTATACAGTTGTGGCAGGGAAATAAAAAAAAGTTAAATTCTGCCACAACTGGTGGTATAACGAGGACAGAAACTAGCTTTTAGATGACTGAGGACTAAGTAGAAGGAGAAGAAGTTGCGACTCCAAGCATGCAGTATTCTGGAACTTAATAAGTGAAAGAAGGGGCAGTGCCTGATGACAGCTGACGCTAGAGAGCATATTCCGAGCCAGGCTAAGCCCAGCACGTGCAGTATTTTGTTTCCTCGTAATAACTCCCATTTTGCAGTGTTGATACAGAGGTACGGAGGATTTATAATTTGTCCAAGGTCAAACTAGTAAATACAGGATTTAGGATTAAAACTTGGGTCTTTCTGACTCTGAAGTCCATGCTCTTAGCTACTACATTATACCGCTTTCATAATTATCACTTGTTGCCTCTTTCTAAATCATGAAGTAACCCATCAGTACTCCTCCTTCGAGACGTTTCTTACATTTTTGTTTGTAATAACTAGCCGTGAGTAGTGTCCCCAGTTCATGATGGAACGGATCAGCGTTGTTTTCATTTATGTGCTCCCCAGAGAATGTTAAATGCGAAGTCCCTGAGTGGTGCCCGTGTTAATGCACGTGGCTGCCAGCCAGGTGGTTGGAGGTTCGAGTCCACGCTGCAGTGCCGCAGAGGAAGGTCCTGGTGATTCGCTTCCAAAATCCAGCCGTTGAACTCTGACGCATATGAGGTCGCTGTGAGCTGGGATTGACTCAGCGGCACCGGTTTCTACAGCCGTACAGAGAGCACACGGGCTTTGGGGTCAGCGGCGCCAGTTTCTACAGCCGTACAGAGAGCACACGGGCTTTGGGGTCAGCGGCCCCGGTTTCTACAGCCGTACAGAGAGCACACGGGCTTTGGGGTCAGCGGCGCCGGTTTCTACAGCCATACGGAGAGCACACGGGCTTTGGGGTCAGCGGCGCCGGTTTCTACAGCCATACGGAGAGCACACGGGCTTTGGGGTCAGTGGCGACCGGTTTCTACAGCCGTACAGAGAGCACACGGGCTTTGGGGTCAGTGGCGACCGGTTTCTACAGCTGTACAGAGAGCTCACGGGCTTTGGGGTAGTGGCGACCGGTTTCTACAGCCGTACAGAGAGCACACGGGCTTTGGGGTCAGCGGCGCCAGTTTCTACAGCCGTACAGAGAGCACACGGGCTTTGGGGTCAGCGGCCCCGGTTTCTACAGCCATACAGAGAGCACACGGGCTTTGGGGTCAGCGGCGCCGGTTTCTACAGCCATACAGAGAGCACACGGGCTTTGGGGTCAGCGGCGCCGGTTTCTACAGCCATACAGAGAGCACACGGGCTTTGGGGTCAGCGGCTCCGGTTTCTACAGCCATACAGAGAGCACACGGGCTTTGGGGTCAGCGGCCCCGGTTTCTACAGCCATACAGAGAGCACACGGGCTTTGGGGTCAGCGGCGCCGGTTTCTACAGCCGTACAGAGAGCACACGGGCTTCGGGGTCAGTGGCGACCGGTTTCTACAGCCGTACAGAGAGCACACGGGCTTCGGGGTCAGTGGCTCCGGTTTCTACAGCCGTACAGAGAGCACACGGGCTTCGGGGTCAGCGGCGACCGGTTTCTACAGCCGTACAGAGAGCACACGGGCTTCGGGGTCAGCGGCGACCGGTTTCTACAGCCGTACAGAGAGCACACGGGCTTCGGGGTCAGCGGCGACCAGTTTCTACAGCCGTGCAGAGAGCACACGGGCTTCGGGGTCAGCGGCGACCGGTTTCTACAGCCGTACAGAGAGCACACGGGCTTCGGGGTCAGCGGCGACCGGTTTCTACAGCCGTGCAGAGAGCACACGGGCTTCGGGGTCAGCGGCGACCGGTTTCTACAGCCGTGCAGAGAGCACACGGGCTTCGGGGTCAGCGGCGACCGGTTTCTACAGCCGTGCAGAGAGCACACGGGCTTCGGGGTCAGCGGCGACCGGTTTCTACAGCCGTGCAGAGAGCACACGGGCTTCGGGGTCAGCGGCGACCGGTTTCTACAGCCGTGCAGAGAGCACACGGGCTTCGGGGTCAGCGGCGACCGGTTTCTACAGCCGTGCAGAGAGCACACGGGCTTCGGGGTCAGCGGCGACCGGTTTCTACAGCCGTACAGAGAGCACACGGGCTTCGGGGTCAGCGGCGACCGGTTTCTACAGCCGTGCAGAGAGCACACGGGCTTCGGGGTCAGCGGCGACCGGTTTCTACAGCCGTGCAGAGAGCACACGGGCTTCGGGGTCAGCGGCGACCGGTTTCTACAGCCGTGCAGAGAGCACACGGGCTTCGGGGTCAGCGGCGACCGGTTTCTACAGCCGTACAGAGAGCACACGGGCTTCGGGGTCAGCGGCGACCGGTTTCTACAGCCGTGCAGAGAGCACACGGGCTTCGGGGTCAGCGGCGCCGGTTTCTACAGCCGTACAGAGAGCACACGGGCTTCGGGGTCAGCGGCGACCGGTTTCTACAGCCGTGCAGAGAGCACACGGGCTTCGGGGTCAGCGGCGACCGGTTTCTACAGCCGTACAGAGAGCACACGGGCTTCGGGGTCAGCGGCGACCGGTTTCTACAGCCGTACAGAGAGCACACGGGCTTCGGGGTCAGCGGCGACCGGTTTCTACAGCCGTACAGAGAGCACACGGGCTTCGGGGTCAGCGGCGACCGGTTTCTACAGCCGTACAGAGAGCACACGGGCTTCGGGGTCAGCGGCGACCGGTTTCTACAGCCGTACAGAGAGCACACGGGCTTCGGGGTCAGCGGCGACCGGTTTCTACAGCCGTACAGAGAGCACACGGGCTTCGGGGTCAGCGGCGACCGGTTTCTACAGCCGTGCAGAGAGCACACGGGCTTCGGGGTCAGCGGCGACCGGTTTCTACAGCCGTGCAGAGAGCACACGGGCTTCGGGGTCAGCGGCGACCGGTTTCTACAGCCGTACAGAGAGCACACGGGCTTCGGGGTCAGCGGCGCCGGTTTCTACAGCCGTACAGAGAGCTCACGGGCTTCGGGGAGAGAAGGGTACAGGCTTGCTCTCACAGGCTGCCTGACTTAACTGTTTAGTCTCCGTGGTTGTCTCTCTTGCTCTCCCAGTACCGTAGTTTAATTAGAGTGGCTTTGGAATAAATCTTGATTGTCTGGCAAGGTGAATCACCTTCTTTTGCCCTTTTTTTTTTTTTTTTTTTTTAGCTCTTCTTGGATTACAGTGGTTTTGCAAATAACGTGCTGCGGTAAATAATGCACCGACAGGTATAATGCACACAGCACACCTAGGAAAATAATGCACGAGGGGGTTGCGAGGTTGGCAAAAAACATAACGTGTGCGTTATTTGCATAAAAAATATAGTCCTTTATTCCACATAATATTTAGAACATTAGGATTCCCTCACCAAAAGAAAAAAAAGCCCTGTAGATATTTTGATAGGAATTGAATTTGAAGCGATGAATTTCTCTGGGGAGGATTGAGATCTTTACATAGCTGTCACCACCATCCCATTCATGAACATATTATATCTTTATTTGTGTCTTTTTATGATCTTTAACAGTTTAATTTTTTTTTTTGTCTATAAATGGTTGTGTATATTTTCTTTGGTTGAAATCTAAACTGTTCTAGTGTTTTTTTTTTTTATTGCTTTTGATTTCTTAACGTTTGGTTATTGCTGGAGAGAGTATTGGCTTTTTTGTTTCCTGTGTTTTTTTGATTGAAATAATTCACATACAGTGAAATGTTCAGATCTTAACTGTTGTTCAGTTTTGACAAATGCATACACCTGTTCACCAAGTAGTTTCATTATTAGTAATTCCTTCCTTTTTATTGCTGAGTAGTAGTCCATTGTATGAATATACAGGTATGCATGACTTAACATCCGTGGTACCAAAACCAAACTAATTGCAGTGGAGTCCATTCCGACTCATAGCAGCCCCATAGGTCAGAGTAGAACTGCCCCGTAGAGTTTCCAGGGAGCACCTCATAGATTTGAATTGCTTACTTTTTGGTTAGCAGCCTTAGCTCTTAACCAGTACACGACCAGGGTTTCCATCCGTGTTAGATTCTGTGAAATAGGACGTTGTGTGTGTTAGATGTTGTACAAACGTTATATTACACACAGGAGAGAGGCCTGCGACGCCGCCGCTGCGGCCAAGGGACTCCGAGGTTGTCGCTGGTCTGTGGTGCCTCCTGTGGTCCAGCCCGCCGCCTCCAGGCAGGCTGCCCTTCTCTCTGCCTGCCTTCCCTGTCCCCCCACCCCCACCCCACAGGCTTTGAACTCTCCCAGCCCCGCCCGCCCCTTCTCCACCTCCTCCCCCTGCCGCCTTTCCTGCTCCTCTTCCCACCACCACTGCAGCCCTGACTGCTCAGTGGCTGCCACCACGGGAGGGGCGCGGGCTCAGGCGTCGTGGCACAGGGCACCCTGCCACCCCAGGGCCAGGACTGAGGTGGGACCTGGAGAGCTCGGGAGAAACAGCATCTCTGGGACTTAGCAAAGTATGTCCCATACCTCCTGTTCCCTGATTGGAATTTCTGAACTCTGTGGTAACTTTATGGGACCACAGAGGTGTGTGGGGTCGGTCCTGGCCCGGGCGTTAGGCTTCTGATATCCATACTACAGTTTATTTTCCTATTGATGGGCACTGGACTACTTAACAATTTTTTGGCTTGTAGGAATAAAAAGCTCCTGGTGATACTCCTGTATAAGGCTTTTTTGTGGACATAGCTTTTAGTTCTCTTGGACAAGTACTTAAAGTGGTATTGAAGGATCATAGGGGAGATAAATGTTTAACATTTTAAGAAATTCCCAAAGTAGTTGAGTATCGTGTGCTTCTGGCTGTGATATCCTGAGAATGACACAACATCACTTGTGAAGTATTCCGGCCATGAGTGCATAACCTGAATCTGATCATGGTGAAACGTCAGGACCGTACTATTCAGAAATAAGAAGGACTGCATGCTTCACAAATGTCGGTGCCATGTTAAGATAAAGAAAAAGCAAGAAATTTTCCAGATTAAAAGCGACTAAAGAGACGTGGCAAATGCAGGACAGGATCCTAGGCTCAATTCTGTAAAAAATGCTGTAAAGGACAGTTATCAGGTCAATTGACAACATTGGAATATGGACAGTAGATTGAAGTGTGGTGTCAGTCTGCCATTTACTGAAGTCGATAGAGTGGTTATGGAAGATAATAATACCCTTATCCTGTGACAGGACATACTAAAGCACTTAGAGATGAATCAGAGAGAGAGAGAAGGGAGGAGGGGAGGGCATGCCCTGTGCA
Source organism: Loxodonta africana (assembly GCF_030014295.1). Lineage (NCBI taxonomy): Eukaryota > Metazoa > Chordata > Mammalia > Proboscidea > Elephantidae > Loxodonta > Loxodonta africana. Next base: position 206,913,749 of record NC_087344.1, on the reverse strand, counting down.
AATGGCAGATGATGGAACAAATGGGGCAAAATGGTAAGATTAGGTTGATATGGATAAAGGGTTTGAGGATGTTCTTCGTACTGTGCTTGTAATTCTTGCGTAAGTTTGAAATTATTTCTAAGTAAAAAGTTGGGGGAAAAAACCCCAAAATTGTCTGGTATGGGATTTCTCCATCCTTTATGTGAGGTGTGGATTTATCCATTCAAATTTCCTTGTCATTTGTCTATTCCAGTTTTTCTTTTCTTTATGTCCCTTTTTTTCCTAGAAATTTACCCACTTCTAAGTTTTCAAATGTATTTGCATATATAGTTCATAATATTTTATAATTTAAAAAATTGTTATTTCTATAGCTATTTCATCTTTATATAAATTGCATTGACACCTTCACGTCTTTCCTTGATCAATTTTGCTAGAGATTTGTGTCTTTTATATTTCCTTCAAAGAACCAGCTTTTGGTTTTCTTAACCTTTGCAGGTTTTTTCCCCTCTATTTCAGTGATTGCTGGCCTTATAGCCTTCCTTCTTTCTTTGGACTTACACTGTCTTTGATCTTTCTGAGTAGTAACCTTAACTCTTTTTTTTCCTTCAGTCTTTATCTCCTAATGTATTCAAACGCATAGTTTTTCTGCTGTTGTCTAATTACATCCTACCAGTTTTGATATGTATTCTTCAGTTGTAAGTATCTCATAATGTTCCTCGTCATTTCTTCTTTAACTGCAGGGTTATTTAGTTATATAATTTTTTGTTGCCAGACTTGGAGATTTTTAAGCTCTCTTTTTATGATTTCAGATTTTGTTGCAATGTGCTTGGAGAGGATAATCTGTTAAGGTTTTTTTTTTTTTAATTTTATTGCGCTTTAAGTGAAGTTTACAGCGCAAATTAGTTTCTCATTCAAAAATTTATACACAGCTTATTTTGTGACATTGGTTGCAGTCCCCACAACGTGTCCGCACTCTCCCACTTTCCCTTTCTGCTCTGGATTCCATGTGTCCGTTTGTCCAATTTTTCTGTCCCTTGCTGCCTTCTCATCTTCACTTTGGGGCAAGTGTTGCCCATTTGATCTGGTATACTTGATTGAACTAAGTAAGACGCATGCTCCTCATGCGTGTTATTATTGTTTGTTTTATAGGCCTGTCTAATCTTTGGCTGAAAAGGTGGACTTCGGGAGTGGATTCAGTTAGCAGGTTGTCAGGGGGCCTCAGTCTCAGGGGTTCCTCCAGTCTCTGTCAGACCATTATGTCTGGTCTGTCTTTGTGAATTTTGGAACATGTTTGTCGTGCTTTTCCAGGACCCTCTATTGTGATCCTTGTCAGAAAGGTTGCTGGCAGTAGCTTCTGGGCTCAGGCTGGTGGAGGCAATGGTTCATGTGGTCCACTAGTCCTTTGGATTAATATTTTCCTTTTGCCTTTGGTGTTCTTCATTCTCTTTTGCTCAGGACAGGATGGGACCAATAGATGTATCCTAGATGGCCGCTCACAAGCTTTTAAGACTCCAGACACCACTCAGCCAAGTAGGATATAGGGCATTTTCTTTATGAACTACGGCCAATCAACCTAGACGTCCCCCGAGGCCACAGTCCCCAGCCATCAGCCCCAGTAACTCAATCCCTCAAGGTGTTTGGATGTGTCTAAGAAGCTTTGGTGACTTTGCCTTGGTCAAGTTGTGCTGACTTCCCCTATAATGTGTGTCTTTCTCTTCACCAAAGTTAACACTTATCTACTATCTAGTTTGTAATTTTCCCTCCCCAGCTCTCCCCTCCTTTGTAGCCCTCAGAGATTGTTTTTGTGTGTGTCTATGTGTATAAACCTTTTCTTGAGTTTTTGTAATAGTGGTCTCATGCTATATTCGTCCATTTGTGATTGACTTATTTCACTCAGCATAATGCCTTCCACATTCATTCATGTTGTGAGGTGTTTTCCAGGTTCATCATTGTTCTTTATCATTGTGATTGACTTATATCACTCAGCATAATGCCTTCCACATTCATTCATGTTGTGAGGTGTTTTCCAGGTTCATCATTGTTCTTTATCATTGTGTAGTGTTCCATTGTGTGTATGTACCATAATTTGTTTATCCATTCATCTGTTGATGGGCACTTCGGTTGATTCCATCTTTTTGCTATTGTGAATAATTCTGCAGTGCACATGGGTGTGCATGTGTCTGTTCATGTGAGGGTTCTTATTTCTCTAGGATATAGTCCTAGGAGTGGGATTGCTGGGTCCTATGGTATTTTATTTCTAGCTTTAAGGAAGTGCCATATCCTTTTCCATAGTGGTTGTACCATTTTACAGTCCCACCAGCAATGCATAAGAGTTCCAGTCTCTCTGCAACCTCTCCAGCATTTGTTATTTTCTGTTTTTTTTTTTTGTTAGTCCCAATAATGTAGGGGTGAGATGGTATCTCATTATAGCTTTGATTTGCATTTCTCTGATAGCTAATGATCACAAGCATTTCCTGATGTGTCTGTTAGCCACCTGACTGTCTTCTTTGGTGAAGTGTCTGTTCATATCCTTTGCTCATTTTTAAATTGGATTATTTATCTTTTTGTTTTTGAGGTGTTGAAGTATTTTATAGATTAGACCCTTGTTGGATGTGTATAGCCAAAAAATTTTTCCCAGTCTGTACGTTCTCTTTTTACTCTTTTTGTGAACTCTTTTGATGAGCATAAGTGTTTAATTTTTAGCGGCTTCCATTTATCTAGTTTATCTTCTGAAGTTTGTGCAGTGTTAGTTATGGTTTGTATTATATTTTATCATGTATTAGGGCCCCTAGCATTGTCCCTATTTTTCTTCCATAATCATGATCTTTTTAGGTTTATATTTAGGTCTTCGACCCATTTTGAGTTAGTTTTTCTGTATGATGTCAGATATGGGTCCTGTTTCATGTTTTTAAAAATGGATATCCAGTTTTGCCAGCATCGTTTGTTAAAAAGATTGTTTTCTCCCCATTTAATGGACTTTGGTCTTTTGCCAAAGATCAGCTGACCATAGGTAGATGGATTTACATTTGGGTTCTTGAGTCTGTTCCGTTGGTCTGTGTGTCTGTCGTTGTATCAGTACTAGGCTGTTTTTGACTGCCGGGGCTGTATATAGTAGGTTTTGAGATCAGGTAATGTAAGGCTTCCTACTTTGTCCTTTTTCTTCAGTTATGCTTTGCTTATCCAGGGCCTCTTTCCTTTCCATATAAATTTGGTGATTAGTTTTTCCATCTCAATAAAGAATGCTCTTGGTATTTGGATCAGGATTGGATTATGTCTGTAGATCGCTTTGGGTAGAATTGACATTTTTACAATTTGAGTCTTCCTGTTCATGAGCATGGTATGTTTTTCCATTTATGTAGGTCTCTTGATTTCTTGAAGTAGTGTTTTGTAGTTTTCTTTGTATAAGTCTTTTACATACCTGGTTAGATTTATTCCTAAGTATTTCATTTTTTAGGGGCTATTATAAATGGCATTATTTTCCTAATTTCCTTTTCAAAGTTCTCTTTGTTGGTGTATAGGAATCCAGCTAATTTTTTTTAATCTTGTATCCTGCTACTCTGCTGAATCTTTCTATTAGTTCCGGTAGTCTTCTTGTGGAATCTTTGGGCTTCTCGGTTGTATAGTATCGTATCATGTGCAAACAGGGGTAGTTTTACTTCTTCCTTTCCTACTTGGATACCCATTATTTCTTTTTCTTGAGTTATTGCTCTATTTAAATAGGAGTGGAGATAAAAGACATCCTTGTCTTGTTTCCATTCTCAGTGGCAATTCTTCACTCTCATTTCTTGTTATGAATCTGTTCAGATGTTCTCTCTCAGTTTGTGTTAGTCTACGTAGGTAGTGTGTTTCTAGAAATTTGTCCATTTCCTCTAGGTTCTAAAATGTTAAGAGTATAATTTTTCAGAATATTGTGTTATGATCCTTTTTATTTCATTTGGGTCTGTTGGAATGTCCCCCATACCAATTCTTATTTGCTTCCTTTCCTGTTTTTTCTTTTGGTAGTTTAGCCAGTAGTTTTTTAATTTTGTTCAACTTTTGAAAGAACCATAGTTTTGCCTTGATTCTTTTTGTTATTTTTCTGTTCTCTGTTTCGTTTATTTTTCCTCTAATCTTTATTATTTCCTTTACTCTGGTGCCTGTGGGTTGTTTTGCTGTTCTCTATTTGTTTGAGTTGTAGGGCTAACGTTTTGATTTTGGCACATTCTTCTTTTTGATGTTTGCATTTATTGCTGCAAATTGACCTCTGAGTATTGCCTTTGCTGTGTCCCAAAAGTTTTGTTATGATGTGTTTTCATTCATATATGATTCTAGGAATTTTTTAGTTCTCTCTTTTGTGTCTTGTATTACCCAGTTGTTTTGAAGCAAGGTGTCTTAAGTCCATTTTCCTGTTCTAAGTCTTTTTGCGTTGTTTTGTTATTGAGAGCACTTTACCTAGATTGGTATCTGGCTGATGCTATCCTGTGTTCTAGATTCTGGTTGTTGCGTAATGTTGTTGGCTCCCTAACTGAAGGACTCCCTTTAATATTTCTTTTAAGTTTGTGTTGGTTTTTATGAATTCCCTTCATTTCTGTTTATCTGGTAATGTCCTAATTTCACCATCTTATTTGTGAGAGTTTTGTGGAATATATTATTCTTGGTTGGCAGTTTTATTCTTTCAGGGGTTTACATATGTCATCCTATTGCCTTCTCGCCTGTACGGTTTCTGTCGAGTAATCAGAACTTAGTCTTATTGTTTCCCCTTTGTGAGTGAGTTTTTGTTTTTCTCGGGGAGCTCTCAGGATTCTTTCTTTATTTGGTTTTGGCAAATGTAATTATGATGTGTCTTGGTGACTATCTTTTGGGGCCTATCCCATATTGGCTTTGTTGAGCTTCCTGGATGGTCAGCGTTTCATCTTTAATGATATTTTGTAAGTTTTCTTCCAGTAAATATTCCACAGCCCTCTCTGGGTTTTCTATTTTCTTGCCCTGTTCTAGAACTTTGATTACACAAAAATTTTTGCTCTTGACTGTGTCCCACATTTCTCAGGTTTTCTTCTTCTATGGGATTTTCCCCTAAAGTGGCCTCCAGGACTTGTCTTCAATTTCACTGATTCTGTTTTCTGTTGTTTCAAATTTGCTCCTGAAACCTTCTATTGAGTTGTCCATTTCTGAAATTTTGTTGTTTATCTTTTGAATATCTGGTTGCTGTTTTGTATGATTTCTAGTTGTTTATTTATTTTGACATTTTGTTCTTGTATTCCAGATTTCTTCTATTGCTTTGTCAATGTTTTCCTTGATTTTGGCTATGTTTTCTTTGGTTTTGTCTTTGTTTTCCATGATTTTTTCTATTTTTTCCTTGGTTTTGTCTGTGTTTTCCTTGATCTCTTTTCTAATCTCTTAGAGAATCCTAAGTATAAGTCTTTTGAATTCCATATCAGGTAGTTCCAGTGCCTTTTCTTCTACCAGAAGGTTATCTGATTCTTTATTTTGATCACTTGCTGGAGCCATTTCTCCTGTCTTTTTATATGTTTTGATATTTTCTGCCATCTCAGAGACATTAAGGTATTTTTTATTTATAGGTAGTATGTTCATTTGCTTCATCCTGCTTTTTTGTTTCATTTTGATATGTCATGGCGTTGGGCTGGATGTGCTTTGTTACTTGCTCGTCTGTGGGCACAGTGGTTCTCACCACCTTGTCTGGGTGGGCAGGGCAGCAGCAGTCAGGGCAAGCCCACTTCCCTGTACACTGGTTTAGTGAGGTGGCTGAGGGCAGACTGGGTGGGTGCTGTCTGCTGCCTGAAGTCAGTTCAGCAGTGTGGGAGTGTTCACAGCCTTTTGCCAGATGGTTGGGGATATTGGATGGGGAGAGTTATGGGCTCTCTTCCCACCATTAAACAGCTGGTCAACTGGCGGGAGGGGATTAGTGGAGTGGGCACAGTGTAATGACATGCCTGAGCACTGGGGGTGCTCTACCATGGCGGTGTGGTGGGAGCCAACAGTGAAGGGGCAAGGTGGTGTACAGGGCTAAGTGGGAAGGAGAAAGAAAGGAAAAAAAAATGGTGCAGTGGGAGACAGCAGCGAAGGGGGGAGATGGTATATGGGGCTAAGCGGGGCGGGGGGTGGGGAAGAAAAGGAAGAAAGAAAGAAAAAAAAGCCATGGGGCAGGAGGAGGTGTAGCCACCTGGCAAGGGCTTTATATTTTGGACATTGGTGGTGGGGACGACTGGGATGGGAGTCGTCTTAGTTATATAGTGCTGCTGTAACAGAAATATCACAAGTGGATGGTTTTAACAAACAGAAATTTATTCTCTCACAGTTTAGGAGGCTAGAAGTCCAGATTCAGGGCACCAGCTCCAGGGGAAGGCTTTTTCTTTCTGTCAGCTCTTGGGGAAGGTCCTTATCATCAGTCTCCCCCTGATCTAGGAGCTTTTCAGTACAGGGTCCCTGTTTCCGAAGGATGCTGTCTGCTCCGGACTCTGCTTTCTTGGTGGTGGGTAGTTTCCCTGTCTCTCTGTTCACTTCTCTTTTATATCTCAAAAGAGACTGACTCAAGATACAGTTTAAACTTGTAGATTGAGTCCTGCCTCATTAACATAATTCCCTTTAATCCTGCCTCATTAACATCATACAGGTAGGATTTACAACACAGGAAAATCACATTAGTTGCAAAATGGTGGACATTCACACAATACTGGGAATCATGGCCTAGCCAAGTTAACAGCACATTTTCAGGGAATGTAATTAAATCCATAACAGGATTTTTCTTGCTTCTACTCATGAGAAGGGAAAGCATGTTTCTGTGGTTACCAGGTGCTCTGTCTCCTGCTGGGAGCTTTGTGAAGTTGTCTTCCAGTACTCCCTGTCCGGAGTTGTTGGCTGGCTGTGTTTCAAGATGGTGACGCTGTGCCATTTTAGTTGGCAGGGGACCTCCACTCTGTCTCTCCTCTTTCTCTGTTTTCTGTCAGTTTTTTCTTCCATTCAGTGTTTGATCTAGTTCTTAATCCCTTCCTTTGATGCTTAAGTTTGCAGGATTGACGTTTTATCTAGTTTACCTATTTTTCGGGTCTTTGTTGCAGAGGGATGGCATCATGTGTCCGTCTAGGGTGCCAATGTTGGCTCCACCCCTGTTAGGTTTTAAGTCTTTGAAATTTGAGGCATCTTTTGATGTTTTAGTATATGGTCCATATTTAGGAACTATTCCATGTGTGCTTGAAAAGAATGTTTAATTTGCATTGAAGACATACAGTTCTGTCTATTTGATTGGGCTTGTTTCTAATATATACTATAAATCTTAGGTTTTTGTCCCCTTAGTGTATTATTTTGTGAGAGGTAAAGCATTTAGTTCTGTTGTGCATGAGGTCACCATGAGTGGGGGCCAACTAAAAGGCAGCTAACAGCAACAATTGAAACTAGGCAGCTGTAATTTTTGATTATTTTCTTTCCATCTGTCATTTCGTCAATGGTTGTTTTATATGTTTTGAAGAGCTATTGTTAGGTGCTTTTGTATTCATAAACACTATCTCTCTTTTTACTAATAAATGATAAATCTCTTAGTGACCTGATGTTTTTCATCTTAAATTTGATTCTATCAGCTTTATTAAAATTGTTACTGTGATTTTTTTTTCATATTTTCTCTTTATATCTTTACCCTTTGTTGTTGTTGTTGTTAGGCCGTCAAGTTGATTTCAACTTAAAGCGACCCCATGTGATAGAGTAGAACTGGCACATAGGGTTTTCTAGGCCATAATTTTTACAAGAGCAAATTGCCGGATCTTTCTCCCTGGAGCTGCTGAGTGGGTTTGAGTCACTAACCTTTTGGTTAGCGGTCGAGCACTTAACTGTTGCACCACAAGAGCTCCTTCTTTACTTTATAATGAGTTTAAAATTGTGGCTAACGTTTCCTAACAGGACTTTCGTAGCTAACATAATAAATATCTGGCCACTCTTGGATAGTCTTAAGTGCTTATATGGCTCCCCCAATAAAACTCAGAGTGAAACAGCATTAACTCATTTAAAAGTTTGGCAGGCCCCAGGTTAGGTTTGCTCTCCGTACCCCCACAGTATCAGGCTTGTCTTATTTGCATATTAGCATGTTGCTTATTGCCCATTGATGTGTTTTCTTTTCTCTTGGGTAAGTACCTAGGAGTGGAATGGCTGTATCATATGGTAAGCGTGTATTTTACTTTTAAGAAATGCCAAATTGTTTTCCAAAGTTGTTGTTGTTGCTCTTAGGTGCCATTGAGTCGGTTCCAACTCATAGCGACCCTACGTACTACAGAACAAAACACTGCCCGGTTCTGCGCCATGCTCACAATCATTATGCTTGAGCCCATTGTTGGAGCCACAGTGTCACTCCATCTCGTTGACGGTCTTCCTCTGTTTCGCTGATCCTGTTTCCAAAGTGGTTGTACCATTTTACATTCCCACCAGCAATGTGTGAGTTTTAGTCCTGCCACATCTCCACCAACATTTGGTTTGTTCAGCCTTTTTAATCTTGGCTATTCTAATACCCCTTGACGTCGAGTCGACTTTGACTCATAGCGACCCTATAGGACAAAGTAGAACTGCCCCATATGGTTTCCAAGGAGTGCCTGGTGGATTCGAACTACTGACTTTTTGGTTAGCAGCCGTAGCTCTTAACTGCTATGCCACCAGGGTTTCCAGCTCTTCTAATAGGTCTGTAAAACCAAAACTTGTGGCCAAGTGGGTTCCAACTCATGGCGTTCCCTCCTGAATTGTACAAGTAGAAATTGTTGAAATAGATAGTGTATCTTTGGCCGTATATACTTTCACCAAAAAACAAACGAACAAAAACCCTGTGTACCACAACAGTCCAGTCCACGGGCGGTCATAGAAATGATGCAGGACTGGGCAGCACTTTGTTCTATTGTGCATGGGGTCGCTATGAGTTGGGGGTCAACTCTACAGCAGCTGAGAACAACAACAGTCGTGTGACAAAGTGCCATCAAGCCGTTATGGTGTGATCCACTGGCTCGTAACCATGGAGTGCATATCTGATTCACCAAGGGGAATTTTTTTTTTTTTAAATGAGGACCCCATTAGTACAGACTCATTCTTGTTCATTAGGATTTGAGGGGATTTAGGGTGTTTCCTTTTGTTTAAATTTTCTTTACTGTTTTTAGATTGATAGATGCCATTGAATCGACTCTGACTCATGGCAACGTTATGTACAACAGAACAAAACAGTGCCAAGGCCTATGTCGTTTAAATCCTCATGATTGCTGGCATGTTCAAGTCCATGGTTGCAGCCTTGTGCCAGTCCATCTCACTGAGGGTCTTCCTCACCCTCACTGGCCCTCCATTTCACCAAGCATGATGTTTTCCTCCAGCAATTGATCCCTCCTCATGACGTGTCTGAAGCAAATGAGTCGGACAGTGTTCTGTTGTGATCCATAAGGTTTTCAGTGGTTAATTTTTAGAAGTAGATTGCCAGGCCTTTCTTCCTAGTCTGTCTTGCTATGGAATCTTCACTGAAACCTATCCACCATGAGTGACCAGCTTTTGAAATGCTGGAGGCATAGCTTCCAGCATCACAGCAACCTGTAAGCTACCACAGTACAACAAACTGATAGACGAGTGGTGGCTACTCTTATTAAAAAAAAAAAAATTAGTTGGTGATAATTTTTATTTATTTTAGGCTTTTTTTTTATGCAGAATCCTCTAATATTTCAGAGGACTGACACTCATACAGATTATCTGGTATCATGTACATGCATGTCTTCTATAACTCAGATGGTAAGTTCCTCGAGGGCAAAGTCTCTATAATTTTGAATCTCCAGTGGAGGCTGAATTTTTTGTGCCCACTAAAAAACTCACAAGGATACCTACTTTAAGTAACATCTGTCCTTAAAGAGGAACTGATAAGTTAGAGGTGTTTAAGTGATACCATTGACACAGCTGTAATGAAGGAGAGGAACAGGGTAGATAGGGTAAATGAAGTATCACATATCAATGTCAGGGCAGATCGGTTTATGTATACTATCTTTTTTTTTTTTTCCTGGAAAAAGTGCTTCAGTACCTCATTTAGTTTGGGATACCTTCTGAATATCCAGAGTAATGGCAGTAATTAATCTTAAATATTAAATTTCAAAAACTGAAGCTGTTAGGGTAATGGGATTTGATTGTATGAGAGTAAAAACAAAACCATGAGGTTTAATGTAATTGGCAATCTTTTACCACTAATGTGGGTATTAGGGTTTACACACACATACATACATACATAGTTCTTGATTATAAGACTAATACATGCTCGTGGTAGAAATTTAGAAAACACAGAAAGCAATAAAGAAAAGGAGAACCTAAGTACCAAAATTCCAGGACCCACAGTTTTGGATATTTTCTTCCCAACTTTTTGCTGTCCTGAAAGGGCGGGGGGGGGGCGGTGGGGAGGAATATATATATATATCTATGCATATATATGTAAATTTTGTGTCTTATTCCTAACGTTGTAACATAAACACTTTCCAATAGAAAGCGTCACTAAACATTACTTTTACATTTTCTTTAAAGTTTTGAATAGACAGTATATTCACATGGTTCAAAATTTAAAAGACAGATGATACAGTGAAAAATATACTTTTGTGGTCCTTGCCCAGCTACCCACTTTTCCTCTTCGGAGGTAACTAAGGTTTTTTTTTTTTTAAACCCTTCCAGAGAAATTTATACACATGCAAGCAAATACCTTTTTTATACACGTTGTAACATGCTATATGTGTCACTATGTACGTGCTCTCCCCCTCTTTATTTTTTAGTTTTAAATATTATCAAAGTAATACAAGTACTTTTTTTTTTCTTTACATATTTCAGGTGAAAGTTTACACAGCAAATTAGGTTCCCGTTTGACTATTTTTATAGTTTGTTCTGTGACGTTGGTTATAATTTTCACAGTGTGTCAGCATTCTCATTATTTCCATTCTGTTCTGTTTCCGTTCACCTAGATTCCCTTCCCGTCCTTGTCTTCTCATCTTTGCTTTTGGGTAACTGTTGACTGTTGGCCTCATATATTTGACTGCTTAAGGGAACATGTTACTCATAGGTGATATTGTTTGTTTTATAAGCCAATCTATTATTTGGCTGAAAGGTGACCTCCAGGAGTTGCTTCAGTTCCAAGTTCAAAGGACATTTTAGGACTGTAGTCTCAGAGTTTCCTCTAGTCTGTATGTGTCCAGTAAGTCTGGCCTTTGTTAGTAATTTGAATTTTGTTTTACATTCTGTCCCTGGTCAGAACGGTTGGTAGTGGTAGCCAGGGACCATCTAGTTCTTCCAGTCTCAGGCTAGAAGAGGCCGTGGTTCATGCAGGCTGTTAGTCCTGTGGACTAGTTTCTTCTTTGAGTCTTTGGTTTCCTTCCTTCTCTTTTGCTCTAGATGAGTAGAGACCAATAGTTGCAGCTTAGATGGCTGCTCGCAAGCTCTAAGACCCCAGACGCCACTCACCAAGCTAGGATGTAGAACATTATCATTATCAACTGTGTTACAGCAGTTGACTGAGCTGTCCCACAAGACTATGGTTCTAAGCCCTTTAACCCATAGAGCCAATCCTGAGAGGTTTTTGGCTGTGTCTAGGAAGTCACCATCACCATGGCTGCTGTGTGCTTTGTTTTGTATGTGAATATATACACAGGACACACATACATGTATATACATGTGCCTACAGATAGACCTGTACGTGAATGCTCATGTACTTGCATATATAAAAAAATATATATACACATATGTGCATAATATCTACATATGTAACCATACACATATGTTTTGGTTATTATTACTTTTTGCAAAATTGTATATGTTATAGCATTTACCGAAATTGTCCCTTTTTCTTGTATACTTCTCAGTGTCTTCATTTACCTTGGTCAAGTTGTGCAGACTTCACTCATATTTGATTATTGCCTTTCCCATCACCAGAAATAACAAGTGTCTACTATCTAGATCTCTTCTCCTTCCCCCCACCCCTTGTTACCATCAAAGAACATTGCTTTCTATGTCTACCTGTTCTTGACTTTTTATAAAAGCAAGACCATACAATATTTGTCCTTTTGTGATTGACTTATTTTACTCAGCATAATGCCCTCTAGATTCATCTGTGTTATAAGATGTTTCGTAGACTCCTCCTTATTCCTTATAATTGCAGTGTATTCCACTGTATGTATGTACCACAGTTTATTTATCCATTCATCCGTTGATGGGCACTTAGGTTGTTTCCATCTTTTGCTTTTGTGCATAATGCCACAGTGAACATAGGTGTGCATATGTCTGTGTCATTGCTCTTATATCTCTTGGATATTTACCTCGGGGTTGGATTGCTGGATCATAAGGTATTTCTATTTCCAGCTTTTTGAGAAAGTGCCATACTGTTTTCCATGGTGGTTGTACCATTTTACATTCCCACCAGCAGTTTATAAGCGTTCCAGCCTCCGCACGGCTTGGCAGCATTTGTTATTTTCTGTTTTAGCAAGGCTGAAATGGTGTCTCATTATAGTTTTGATTTGCATCTCTTAAAGTCAGGAGAGGTATGCATCAGGGTTATATCCTTTCACCATACCTGTTCAATCTGTATGCTGAGCAAATAATCCGAAAAGCTGGACTACATGGAGAAGAAAGGGGCATCAGGATTGGAGGAAGAGTCGTTTACAACCTGTGTTACGCAGGTGACACAACCTTGCTTGCTGAGAGTGAAGAGGACTTGAAGCACTAATGAACATCAAAGACCACAGCCTTCAGTATGGATTACACCTCAAGTTAAAACAAAAATCCTCACAACTGGACCAATAAGCAACATTGTGATAAACAGAAGATTGAGATTCTCGAGGATTTCATTTTGCTTGGATTCACAATCAACACCCATGGAAGCAGCAGTCAAGAAATCAAAAGATGCATTGCATGGGGCAAATCTGCTACAAGAGATCTCCTTAAAGTGTTAAAAAGCAAAGATGTCGCCTTGGCGACTAAGGTGTACCTGATCCAAGCCGAGGTGTTTTCAGTTGCCTCCTATGCGTGTGAAAGCTGGACAATGAATAAGGAAGACTGAAGAAGAATTGACGCCTTTGAATTGTTGTGTTGGCGAAGAATACTGAATATACCATGGACTCCCAAAAGGATGAACAAATCTGTCTTGGAAGAAGTACAACCAGAATGCTCCTTAGAAGCGAGGATGGCGCGACTATGTCTCACATACTTTGGACATGTTGTCAGGAGGGATTGGTCCTGGAGAAGGATATCATGCTTGGCAGAGTACAGGGTCAGTGGAAAAGAGGAAGACCTTCAATGAGGTTGATTGACACAGTGGCTGCAACAATGGGTTCAAACATAACAATGATTGTGAGAATGGCGCAGGACAGGCCAGTGTTTAGTTCTGTTGTATGTAGGGTTTCTGTGAGTCAAAACCGACCCAATGGCACCTAACAACAACAACAACAACGGATAATGATGGTGAGCATCTTTTCATATGTTTGTTGGCCAGTTGAATATCCTCTTTGGTGAAGTGTCTGTGCATATCCTTTGCCCATGTTTTGATTGGATTGTTTGTCTTTTTGTTGAGTTGTTGATATTTTCCATATGTTTTAGAGATTAGACCCTTGTCTGATATGTCATTGCCATGGATTTTTTCCCCAGTCTGTAGGTTCTCTTTGTACTTTGTTCATTAAGTCTTTTAATGAATATAAGTAATTTTTAGGAGGTCCCGGTTGCTTAATTTATCTTCAGTTGTTCTTGCATGTTTAGTTGTGTTTGATAGACTATTTATGCCAAAAATTAGGTCCCCTAGTTTTATCCCTGTGTTACCTTCCAGGAACTTTATCTTCTTAGCTTTAACATTTAGGTCTCTGATCCTTCTGTGTTAGTTTTTATATTTGGTGTGAGGTATGGATCCTGTTTCATTTTTCTGCAAACAGATACCCAGTTTTGCCAGTATCATTTGTTAAAGAGACTGTTTGTTTCCCATTGAATGGACTTTGACCCTTTGTCGAAGATCAGCTGCTGATAGATGCGCAAAGAGCTTTAAAAGTCAAATAGTTCTAAAAGGTTTGTTTTGCAAAGAAACCATTCCCTCCTTCCCATTTCCCCATTTTACATCTTCAGGGAAAAATTTAATCTCTTAGTTTATTAATTTGGTATTTATCTTTTTGTCTCTGAAATAGTTGCTTTAATATCAACTTTGGGAATTTAATATCACTTTTGACATTTTACGGAAACCCTGGTGGATGAGTCGGAATTGACTCAACGGCAGTGGGTTTTTTCTGGTGGCGTAGTGGTTAAGTGCTAGCGAAGAGGTCAGCAGTTGGAATCTACCAGGTGCTCCTTGGAAACTCCATGGGGCAGTTCTACTCTGTCCTACAGGATCACTATGAGTTGGAATCGACTCAACAGCAACAGGTTTGGTTTTTGGTTTTGACTTTTTACTGGAGATGATCAGATTCTCATAACTACGTGCTGCTAGTAATATAGTTCTGTCACAATTTGGGTTGGATTCAATATTTACACTAGTATGGCTATGTAAATGCTGTTCACAGTTGAGTCAGGCAGTAAATTATTTTCGTTTTCTCTATTTTTGGTTTTTTTTTTTTAATTAATATCTTGTTTATTTTGTTATCACATACTCTTTGCCAGTTTCGTTTAAGTCTCTAGTGGGACTTTCAAACACTCATCAGGTGCCCTATAAGTTTCATCCTCCTGAAGGAGTTTGTTCTGGAGTTTCTGATTACTGCCAGTCTGGACAGGTTGCCTTCTGTTCTTTGTGCACTGCTGTTCTGGAATTTCTTTCCAGTCAGCTGGGGGATTCCTTTTGCCTTTCTCATCTCAGTACCATATATTTTTTAATTATTGTGGTTTCCTATAGCAAAGAATCTTCTTTGCTATTTTGGCTTTTTTTTTTTTTTTTAATGTAAAGATCAGAGCCAGTCTGTTTAATAATAATAAAAAAAAAGTTTTTACCTTCTCAGTATGTGGTTTTCAAATCTTTTATATTCATTTGAATTATATGAAGTTGACTTTTTTTAAGTAAAAGAATGTCAAATATTGGCAATTTCAAACAATTCTGCTTAATAGCACATTTCTTGCTAAATTTATACCTACATATTTTATCGTTTCTATTTTTTTTATTCTAAAGGTGGACTTTTCTTCATCTGATAACTAACTGGTGGTGGTGATTTGAGTATAAAAACTATATTGATTTCTGTTTCTTAATTTTATACCCAGTACTTAAAAATTCTTTTAATAACAATTGCTTCTAATTTTCCACACATAACAAGCTCATGGGAAACCGTGGTGGCGTGGTGATTAAGAGCTACGACTGCTAACCAAAAAGATCAGCGGTTCAGATCTACCAGGTGCTCCTGGAAACTCTGTGGGGCACTTCTTTCTACTCAGTCCTACAGGGTCGCCATGAATTGGAATGGACTCGACGGCAGCGGGCTGGGTTTTATAAGCTCATTATTTGTAACTAATGATAATTTTACTATTTTTCCCATTTTTATATTTCCTTTACTCTCTAGTGATAATGAACATTTTTGTCTTGTTTCAGACCTAAATAGGGGTCCTTTTAGGTTTCTTTACTAAGTATGATAATGGACTTTAGGCTTATTTATTATGTGTATATGTTTCCCATGTTAAATATCTACTTATTTCTATTTTATAGTTGTACAAATCTTGATGGATGTGTAAGTTTATCTGTCTTTCATTGGCTGTGGAAATAATCATGGATATTTTTTCTTGGTATCTTTGCCTGGCAAACTAGATATTGAACCACTTTTGAATTTCAGAGCTAAACTCTATTTGATCGTAACAGTACTATATTATCCCTTTGGTATGTTCTTAGAGTCTTTTTATTTTTTATTGTACTTTAGATGAAGGTTTATAGAGCAAATTAGTTTCTCGTTAAACAATTAGGATACGTTTTGTTTTGTGACACTGGCTGTCAACCTCATGACATGTCCAGATTCTCCTCTTCTTGGCCTTGGGTTCCCCGTTACCAGTTTTCCTGGCCTCTTCTGCCTTCTCACCCGTGCCTCTGGGCTGGTGTGCTCATTTAGTTTCATTTTATTTTATGGGCTTGTCTAATCTTTGGCTGAAGGGAGAACCTCAGGAGTGACTTTAATACTGAGTTAAAATGGTGTCCGGCAGCTATACTCTTGGGTTTTCTCTAGTCTTTTTCAGACCAGTAATTCTGGTCTTTTTTTGTGAGTGAGAGTTTTGTTCTACATTTTTCTCCAGGTCTGTCTGGGACTTTCTATTGTGATTGTTGTCAGAGCAGTTGGTGGTGGTAGCCGAGCACCATCTAGTTGTGTTGGACTCAGTATGGTGGAGGCTGTGGTAGTTGTGGTCCATTAGACTCATCTTTCCTTGTGTCTTTGGTTTCCCTCATTTTCCGTTGCTGCAGACCAGGTGGGACCAGTAGAGTGTTTTAGATGGCCACTCACAAGCTTTTAAGACTGCAGAAGCTACTCACCAAAGTAGAATGTAGAACATTTTCTTTATAAACTATGTTATGCCAGTTGAGCTGAACATTCCCTGAGACCATGGTCCCTAGCCCTCAGCCCAGTAATTTGGTCTCTCAGGGAGTTTGGATGTGTCTGTGAAGCTTCCATGACCTTACCTTGGTCAAGTTGTGGTAACTTCCCCAGTATTGTGTATTGTCTTACCCTTCACCAAAGTCACCGCTTATCTGTTGTCTGGTGTTTTTCCCTCCCCACCCTTCCCCTTTCTAATAAGTCTTTATTATTTTTATTGTTTTCTTTAGTAATTTTACATCTGAATTCATAAGCCCTACTGATCTGTAGTTTTCATTTGTGTCTGTGCTATTTGTTAATTTTTGATATCACTGTTAATGTTCCCAATATAAAAATAATTTGGGTGCTTTACTTCTATACTTCAAAACAGTTTAGGTAGCTTTAAAATTACTGTTCTTAAATATTTGGTAAAATTTACTGTATCATTGGCACATGTAGTTTTTAGGATGTTAGGTCTTTGACAACTTTCTCTATCCCTTCTGTGATAATTATCAGATATAGTTTCTGTGAAATCTTTTCTTGTACTTTTCATAGATTTCATCATAACTTACTTGCAATGCTGTTAACACTGCATGTGTTTTCTTAGGGTATTAAATAAAACACCCTCGTGTTATGTACATTAAATTGTTAAGTTCTTAAGGGCATTGGGATAGGAACCATCTTGTGCTATTTATTCAAATTCTAGCCCTTGGTGGGGAATATGTTGACATAATTTTTTTCCTTTTTTTTGTGGTGGTGGTGTGTGTTTTACAGGCTTCCCAGTTGGCATGTATGTTGTAAAGAGAGTTCTTCAGCTTCGTCATATTACTCTCAAGATGACAATTGCGCACTAGAAAATGAAGATGTACAATTGCAGAAAAAGGTACCTTAAATAAAGTTGACAATGTAATGTGTGTGTCGGCTTTCGAAGATTCTCAAAACATTCTGAATAAAAATAATTTCAAAAATATGCCACAGTTTTTGGTGGGAGATTCGTATTTTTCCTTGGTATAATCTAAGGAGTTAGTCAGCTACTTCTTTAATTAAAATAAATCTGAGGTAGTTATATATTTATTACTGATGCTCATGTTTGGAATGATGTAACATCGGGAGTCCTATGGAAGGGAGAAAAACAGTGCCTGTTCAGAGTACTGAAAGCCAGTGCCTCCCTTTTTTATGCTTTCAATAGTTGAAGGGTTTCTAAAGAAATCTCAGTCTTCTAAATTAAAAAAAAAAATTGGAAATAAGGTTTACTAGGAGAGTCTCCAGTCAATGACTTTGTACTTGGTTTTATATAAGGAGATTGGGTAAATAGACATACTCCAGAAATAACTATGCTCTCTAAATTGTTTATTATTTTATCTTTTAACTGATTAAAAGGTGGGTATTGACTAAATTTGGCTTTTTTTCCCCAAAATTCAATGCATCTGTTTTAAATTACAGAATAATTTATATTGACTATAAAATATTCTTATTCATATCTCATTCCCCTCCCCAAAGGAGCCACAGTTTACTATTTGTTGTATAAACTTTCAGACCTTTTCCTGTGAGTATAGATATACCTTTATATATCATACAAATTAATATTTTTATTTTCACTAAAATGTCATAAATATCCTACAACCTGACACCCCCTTTTACAGTTGACTTCCCCAATGGTATCTCATGGACATCTTTCCATGTCGCTATATTCTTAATGGCTGCAATTTTATTCTAGTGTATGGGTAATCTATTAACTTATCCTAGCGTATGGATAATCTATTAACCATGTCTGTATTGATGGACTTCCATATTGCTTCCCAGCTGTGTGTGTGTGTGCATGTATGCATGTGTGTATCAACACATATTTATCATTACATTTACATGCTTGGGTTTCTCTTTTTTGCGGGGAGAGGTGGAGATGATATATTCCTAGAAATGGATTATTTAAATTTTTGGGTTGTGTAGGGTATATTTCTGGAATGGAGCATTTCAAATTTGTAGACTGTTGCCACATAGCCCTACAAAAAGACTATTATACTTTCACCTACAGTTTATAAGACTTAGATCTAATCTCATCTATGAGAAATTTGACGAATAATATAGTAATGAGTTTAAGTGAAGCATTAAGGGACGAAAACATATTTTCTTAGTAAACAGGTAGGTACCTCGTATGTGCTAGAGAGGCTAACATACACAAAGATGAATATGAACCTTGTTTTTAGGAAACTTACACTCTAGGAGAGACATTTAAAGACATATAGACACCTGAATTGCTAACTTGAAAGTGAGTAAGTGCAAAAGAGACACGAGGCTGAAGTGCTGTGTGGGCATTCATTCATCAGATCCTTAGTGAAATTTTACTGTGTGCTTAACACAGAGTTCTGGGTGATAGGAGTACAGTGCTTATTAAGGCATCAAATGAGATTCTTGAGCTCAGGCTGCTGTTGTTGTTAGGTTCCGACTCATAGCGATCCTATGCACAACAGAACGAAACACTGCCCGGACCTGTGCCATCCTCACAATTGTTGTTATGCTTGAGCCCATTGTTGCAGTCACTGTGTCAGTCTGTCTCGTTGAGGGTCTTCCTCTTTTTTGCTGACTCTCTACTTTACCAAGCATGATGTCCTTCTCCAGGGACTGATCCCTCCTGACAACATGTCCAAAGTATGTGAGATATAGTCTTCCTTGCTTCCAAGGAGCATTCTGGTTGTACTTCTTCCAAGACAGATCTGTTCATTCTTCTGGCAGTCCATGGTACATTCAGTATTCCTCACCAGCACCACAATTCAAAAGCGTCACGAGCTCAGGTAGCATTCATTTTAGTTGTAGTGGTGAGGAGGGGTGTGCAGAGAGATAGATAATAAACATGTAAATAAAAATAATTAGAATCAAATACATACATTACTTTTATTATATAAAAGGAGATGTTCTTTAATATTGCTTTAGGTGTGTTTTGTGAAACAATTTTTTCAGTTATTCTCTTTTGTTGTAATATAGGTTGGAAGAGAGCGACCTATCAATGCCAAATTAGCAGAAAAAGTGGATTCAAATTTACCTGTCCCTCCAGAAGAGCATAAATTGAAAGATGACTGCATTGTGGATGTACAAGTAAGCTATGTTCCTTTAATTTTTAATAATATACTTTTTCAAACTACTTCACATGATAGAAAAGCTCTATTTGGTCACCATATAATATATTGCTAATTTTTCTTTTTGAAGTACCATGCAACTGGCCTGAAGACTGTTAACCTACTAATAATATTACTTTTGAGAAAGCATGTAATTTTAGATTTAACAATATATATGACTATTCTCTTTACAGTAAAAGTTTGGATATAAATCCTCATTAACTGTCTTGGTTACCTAGTGCTGCTGTACAAAAATACCACAGATGGGTAGCTTTAAAAAAAAAAACAGAAGTTTATTGTCTCACAGTTTTGGAGGCTAGAAGTTCAAATCACGAGGGGTGGCGGGGCAGGGAGGGGGGTCCTTCCTGTTGGGAGTCCTAGGTGTTCCTTGGCATTCCTCAGCTTGTAGACTGTTCCTGACTTGTCTCCTCCCCTTGTGTGTGTGTGTCCCTCTCTTTGAGTCTGTTTTTCCTTTTTATAAGACACCACTTGGTGTTTGACTTAGGACCCATCCAATCAGAAATGGCCTCGTTAACATAGCAAAAGAAAACATTCTTATTTCCAGGCAGGGTCAGATTAACAGATACTGGAGATAGAATTTCTGCATATGTTTTTGGGGGACACAATTCAGCATATAACATCTTCTTAGGTTCCATTTTGGCTTGTTATAATATATCTCATGTCTTCAGATTTTTAGATGTCAGGAAAAATTTTTTCTAACCTTCGTTTACAACTCAAGAAAGTATTTGCATATAGCAATCAGTATTTTAATACTTACATTTTATTACTTTTGTGGAATAGCAATTCACAATTAAT
Source organism: Loxodonta africana (assembly GCF_030014295.1). Lineage (NCBI taxonomy): Eukaryota > Metazoa > Chordata > Mammalia > Proboscidea > Elephantidae > Loxodonta > Loxodonta africana. The sequence goes on along the minus strand of NC_087344.1, from coordinate 206,893,366 downwards.
AGGTTAAAATATGTTCTTTCCCTTTTTTCTATCATACTACATTCTGAATATTGTTTTCCACCTTGTGTACCAGATTTTGTGAAAGATACTAAAAACAAGAGTATATATACTGTAAGCTGATCAGGAAGTCTCTGGATGATGCCAAGGGTTAATATGCTCCACTGCTAACCAAAAGGTTGGAGGTTTGAGACCACCTAGAGGTGACTCAGAAGAAAAGCCTTGTGGTCCACGCCTGAAAAATCAGCCATTGAAAATCCTGTGGAGCGTTGTTCTACTCCGACACACACGGGGTCACCATGAGTTGGGATCAAGTCAATGGCGAGTGGCCTTAAGCTGACCAGCTGAAGCACCTGGAAACTGTTTAGTATTAGGGATGTCTGAAGGAACTCCCCGTATTTGCTCTGGAGAAAGAAGATTTAGGAGATACTACTGTATTTTTATGTAAATAACGCTCACCTTCTGTGTTTGTCAGGCCTGCCTTCCCCTGGCAGAATTATTTTTGTAAGACTGCTATGCTAATTTTTTTACACTTATAAAAAAAATTGGCATAGCAGCACTTATGAAAATACCTGGTAGGGGAGCACACTTGGCAAACAAACGTAGAAGGTGTGTGCTGTTTGCATAAATATACAATAGATATTTCACCTATTAACAAAAACAAATTCCAGCTCAAAATGAAGGAATTTTTTTTTTCATTCAGCCAGAACTATTTTATAGCTTAATTGTTATCTAAAGAGATATAGTGAGACTTCTTTTACTGTTTTCCAGAAGACACTTGTCAAAGGTTTGTAAGGGTAAAAGTGATCTCTGTAGCCCTTCCAATTATATGACTGTCCTGAATAGCCCTGCCATTGTTACTTTTCTAGAATTACTTTTATCATGATGTACTCTTGCTGAAATCCTTTGAAGCACTTACTGTATCTTATAGACCTGTGCTATTCAGTACAGTAGCCACTAGTCACATGTGGCTGATGAGCACTTAAAGTTTGGCCAGTACAAACTGAGATTTGCTGTAAGAATCAAATACATATTGAAGACTTAATTAAAAAAAAAATTGTAAAATATCTCATTAATTTTCTATATTGATTACAATTTGAAATGATAATATTTAGAGTATGTCGAGCCAAATAAAATATATTGCTAAAATTAATTTCATTGGTTTATTTTTACTCTTTTTCATAAATGATTAGAAAATTTGGCTTGCGTTATATGGTGTATCGGACAATGCTGTTTGTCATAGACCAAAATACTGTAATAGTCCTTTTCTCGAAGCCTCCACCATAAAAATGCAATCTACCTTTTGCTTTTGTTTGTGAATTTCCAATTTCGTTTAAAATAATTCTCTCAAATGATCACACTTTGTATTCTGCTGACTTCGTGTTTTCTTTCTGCTTCCTTGCTGGCCCAAGCCCTCCTTTCAAAGGCCTAGCTCTTAGTCCGTAATAGTTCATAATCTCGTACCTTTCATTTGATATTCATTTTTTCTTTTTTTTTTAAATAATATTTTACTGTGTTTTTGGTGAAAGTTACACAGCAAATTAAGTTTCCATTTAACAATTTCCTATACAAATTATTTGGTGACACTGGCTGTATTTTTCACAGTCTGTCAGCATTCTCATTATTTCTGTTCTGGTTGTTCCGTTTCCAGTAATCTAGTTTCCCTGCCTCCTTGCCTTCTCATCTTTGCTTTAGACTAAATATTGACCGTGTGGTCTCATATAGGCGATTTTTTTTAAAGGAGCACACTACTCATGGCTGATATTCTTTATTTTATGAGCCTGTCTGTTACTTAGCTAAGTGGTGACCTCAGGGAATAGTCTTGGTTCAGAGTTTAAAGAGTATCTCAAGGCGATAGCCTTGGGGAGTCCTCTAGTCTTAACCTGTCCAGAAAGTCTGGACTTTTTAAGAATTTGAGTTCCATTCCACATTTTTCTCCATTCTATCAGGATCCATCTGTTGTGTCCCTGATCAGAGCTTTAGTAGTGGTACTGTAACTGTGTAGTATGTTTTGATGATATTCATTTGGTAAGCATTTAAATGCCTGCTGGGTACTGTTCTAGACACTGCAAACATGAAGGTCAGTGGAACATAGTCCTTAGTCGAGGTAGTTAATAGCCTAGTTGAAGAAGTGGGGGAGACATAAAGATGGGCATTTGAGATCTTATAGATGCTGGGATAAAAGTCTACACAGGAAGTAGCAAAGGAGTGGAGGAAGGGGAATGGTTAATTCTCCTTAGGGATAGTTGTGGGAGATAAAGGGCTGATAGAGGTTTTCAAATATGAGTAAGAATGAGGTAGATTTCATACAGTGTGGGGGTGGATAGCCCAGTGCATTCAGGGCTGAAGGAAGCAGCAAGAACGATATTCTGCTTTGTAATGTTACTTGGATTTGTACATGTCTTATGTTGTTGTTTATTGAAACATTATCTTCTAAACTGCTCAGGGGCAAGAACTATGTGTTGTATTATTTTGCCTGCTTCCATAGGATTTCTGTCTGGTTAATTTAAAAAAAAACCCAGTTGCTGGTAAGTGAACTCCAACTTCATGGTGACCCCATGTATGTCAGAGTAGAACTGTGCTTCATAGGTTCTGAGGTGCCTCTAGGTAGATTTGAACCTCCAGCCTTTTGGTTAGTGGCCGAGCACGTTAACTGTGCCACCCAGAGACTCCATCTTGTTGATAGCATTCGTTAATTATAATGGTAGAGGAAAGTATTTGTAGGTCCTGAAATGCGAAGGCGATAAACTCCTTGTCCTAGTTTATGAAATGCCATGAAAAATGTGAATGCCAGTGACATAGCTTCCAGCATCATAGGAACACTGGAACACAAAGTATTTTAAGATGAACTATATTACTTAGAGTGGTAATGTTGGAAGACAGGATTTTTACAAAAGTACTTTCTGTGGACATTCTTTATAATGTCACTTTGAAGAAATACTTTCTATAAAATCAGATAAAGGGATGATTTATTAACCTCAACACTTAATATACGTGGTATATGTGTGTTTGTGCGTATATAGGCTCTATTTTGTTTTATTAAAAATTTTTTTTGTAAATAGGATAAGGAATCAAAAAAATTAAGTCCACCTGTGGTTGAGACACTCCCTGTAGTTGATTTACATGAAGATTCTTCCAATGTGGTTGTGAACAGTGAAAACATTGAAAATATTTCCAGCTCATCTACCTCAGAGATCACTCCAATCTCAAAGCTTGAGTAAGTCATTACCAAGAGTAAAAAAGAATCTCATTAATGATAGAAAAATTTCTTGATAAGTTGAAGCAGCTTGATATTCAAGCTTGAAATTTAGACTATAAAGCAGACCTAAGCTATTATGTCTGTGTTTTGTTTATGTAATGAGCGTATGATATAACGAGTCTACATTAACTGCCTAACTCAATGAAGCTGATTAGATCCCAGCTATGAAATTTCTATATTGTATAGGTAAAGCGAGGTTCTGTTATTTAAGAAACACAATGGTCATATGAATACTGTTCCTTATAATTATAAAAATCTCAACTTTCAGGTTATTCATTTCCATTAAGTATCACTATTGCATTCCATTCGTAATTATGTCATTGTTTGAGTAGCTACCCTTTTCAGACTTAATACTAAATATTCAGAAAGTTAGGTTTAAGATGTCATTAATTTAGAAAGTCTGTTATGTAGTCCTTCTAGCTTCCTCCCAGCAACTCTCCAGAGACCAAAACAAAATGCTGTTTTCTTATTATTATTTTATCAAATGAGTTATATATATGTAAAATGTATAGAACAATAACTGACACATAGTAAGAATATATAAGTGGCAGATAATATTATCATCACTACTATTTTACCACGAATGCTAGGGTCTGGGGGGCAGAAGCTGCACACAAATATGTTCCAGTTACCATTTAGGGGTTTAACAGGAAGGGGCAAGAGAACAAGACATGTTTAGAAATAATGATATTATTTAAAATTTGTAAATATTAAATATGTATTCCAGAAAGAATTTAACGGTAGATAATACATATCTGAACAGTGCCCTTATTCTCCCATTATACTTAAATGTAACTGATCAATAAAATAGAGGTGAGGTGGGGAAGAATGGCAGGGTAAACATTTTTTAAATGAAATTCTAAAAGTGCCTGAGAACTTGAGTGCATTGTCTTAAGATAATAGGTAATTTTTGATGCTACAGGCAACAGTGCTAACACAGTAGAATATATACTAGTAGACAGACATTAAACTTTAGGGACGATACATTTAGAGTAAATAATGTAAAAGATCTTATTTTTAATGAGACTGAATATTAACCTATAATATTTTGTTTAAAAATTGGTAATTAGTTATTTCGAAGCTGAAGATGTGAACAGATCCAGAGCTTGGCTTTACATGATTTCAAATAAGTGATTTCTTGAAAACATTCTGCAGAACTGTAAAGCGCTCTTCTTTTTTTGGTTTAAATTATGCTTTTTTTTTTTTTTTTGGGGTAATAACATGATGGCATGTTTAGCTTACTTTATGTTAAACTCATTAAATCACGAGATTGGCTTTTTTGTTTCTTTTTTTAGTGAAATAGAAAAACCTGGTACTATCCCTATAGCCAAGCCAAGTGAAACTGAGCAATCTGAGACTAATTGTGATGTTGGTGAGGCCCTCGGTGCAAATGCTGCAGCTGAGCAACCTTCGTTTGTCAGCCCGCCCGAAAGGTGGGTGCAGGCAGCTGCTTGTCCTTTGTCTGAGTTGTGATAACCACAGCCTGGCGTTTGAATGGACTGGTGTGTGCTTGCTTGTGCTTTAAGATTGGGAGGTAGCCGATCCCTCTATGCTCCTGTCTCGATTTACCCTGTATATGATAATCATTGCAATTTATGTTGTATAAACTTGCCACCTAGCTAAAATTTGTTTGTATGTCTTTTGGTTTCAAATAGTCTTGTTGGCCAGCATATAGAAAATGTGTCCTCTTCCCATGGCAAAGGAAAGATAACAAACTCAGAATTCGAATCAAAAGTTTCAGCAGGCGAACAGGGTGGTGGTAGTGATCCGAAATCTGCATTGAATGCTTCGGATAATTTAAAAAATGAGGTAGGTGTATAACGTGTACCATCTCCTACTTTATTAAGCAATAATATACTATTGTTAATAGTTAATTTTATAGTAATTTGCTGACAGTATTTGCCATGAGATCAGGGTGATTGAATAATGCTGTGTGTAAAACTGACATGAATTGTGCTCCCTGAGAGCAAGTGTACTTCAGGCTACCTACTGCCAGTATACTACACAGAGTTGTTTCAGGTTTGGACTCTGTTTACTTATATGTAATTTTAAAAAGTCCTTATTTAAATAATTTCTTAGAGTGCTGTAGAGAGGAAGCTCTATTAAACATCTTCAGAATATAAGTTAAATTTAATAATACGAGGTGAAATTTAGGCTCTTCCAGCAGAAAGACTAAAGGGACGTTTTACCTGTTTTTATTTGCTGCATTTATTGTTCATATTCTTTGCCTCCCTTCCCCCTTTTGATTTGTAGGAGCTCTTTAAAGTTGGTAATACTCCTTTGTTGGCTGAATGTGTTGCAGATCCTTCTCTCAGTCTGTAGCTAATTCATCCTTAGGGTTTATGATCTTTTGATATATTTAATTTTTTATTTTAATCTAACCAAATGTGCAGACATGTGTTCTGCATTGTGCTAAATCTTTTACTACTCTGACTTTCTTCTAAAATTTAAAAGTCCTGCTTTTTATATTTACATTTTTAAAGCCACCTAAGATTTGTATGTATATGGTACTTGTTAAAGATTTTAGAAACAATATATTACATCTATAATTAGTTTTCTCCCTTTAATACATGTATTATTTAGACTTACATTTTAAAGTAGATACACTTCAACTAGAATATTTTATTAATTCATAAAGTATATGGTTGTTTGCTAACAACATAATATAGGGTCTTTTACAATTCATGCTTATGTTGCCAATACGTGGTGCTTAGGTAAAAAGTATGAATTCTTTCAAGAGAAACACACCTTTTAAGTAATTCCAAATGTTTATTTTTACCTATTTTTTCTAAAATGCTATTATTCATTATAAAAACTAAGGCTCTTAATTAATTTGACGGAAGCATTTGTACTTATTTTTGTAATTTATTAATCTGTATTCTTTGAAAGTTGAAATCTGTTCAATTTTGATAACCCTTTCAGAGTTCTGATTATAAAAAGCCGGGAGAAATTGACCCTACATCTATAGCAAGTCCCAAAGATCCAGAAGATATTCCAACATTTGATGAATGGAAGAAAAAAGTTATGGAAGTAGAAAAAGAAAAAAGTAAGCAAGCTCTGGGATCCGCCCCTCCTCCTTTTTTTTTTATTTAAGAGGGTAGTTTAAATTTGTTTTTCTCTTTTTAATCACTGGACTAAAACTTACTTTGAATGTTTTTAAGGAAGTAGTATTTTTCTGTTTATAACCCTAATATAAAGAACTCTTAACTCTGACACTTATTCTACAAGGACAAAGAGAAAGTATAGAACTTTCATCCAACTCTATTTGTAGTAAATTATAAGAGTAACAGGCGAACAGGGTGGTGGCAGTGATCCCAAATCTGCGCTGAATGCTTCGGATAATTTAACCCTGGTGGCACAGTGGTTAAAGCTCTCAGCTGCTAATTGAAACCCACCAGCTGCCCCTCAGGAGAAAGATGGGGCAGCCTGCATCCGTAAAGATTTACAGCCTTGGAACCCCTATGGCGCTATTCCGCTCTGTCCTGTAGGGTCGCTGTTAGTTGGAACTGACTTGACAGCAATGGTTTGAGTTTGGGTAAGAGCAGTAGAGAAAATAGAAGCAACAATTTAAAGGCTGTAGTCATTCTGGTTTGTTAAGGGTTTATGACACAGAGCCTTGCACCTCACAATTTTTCTATAATTGAGATGAAAGTCACTGCACTGCCTTTTTATGTTTTAACCCAATGCAATAATTTATAAAAATGCATTTTAAATGATATTAAAACTATTTGTATATAATTATACATAGGTAAATTACCCATGGGTAATCAACAACTAAGTATCCCTGGTGGCTGAACAGTTAAGCACTTGGCTGCTGACTGAAAAGTTGGCTCTTTGAACGCACCAAGCACCTCTGTGCCAGAAAGTCCTGGCGACCTGCTTCTGTAAAGATGAAAAACTAAAAACAAACCCATTGCTGTTGAGTTGATTCTGAATCATAGCAACCCTATATGACAGAGTACAACTGTCACATAGATTTCCCAAGGCTGTAAATCTTTATGGAAACTGACTGCCACATCTTTCTCTCATGGAATGGCTGTTACATTTCGGTTAACAGCTGAGCTGTTAACCTGTTAACCACAGGACAACCAGTGCCTTACCATAAAGATTACAGCCTAGAAAACCCTATGGAGCAGTTCTAGTCTGTAACACATGGGGTTGAGATAGACTCAATGGCACCCAACAACAATAATCAACAATTACTTGGAAAGTTGTACCTTTAGTGGAATAAAATGTATATACGAAAAAGCTTTGATTTTTATGGAAAATCTTCATTTTATGAGTTTATACTACTTGGACATAAATCAAGTAATATGGACTTTTGTAGTTAATTTGTCTATTGGAGGTATTACAAAGTGTTTGAGGTAAAACATTTTGAATTTCTAGCAGATTTTTAAAATATTTTCATAAGCATTAAAGCCTGTCCTTCTCTAGAGGGCACTCTGTTAATTTTGAGATCAGTTGTACTGCTGAGGAAGGATATTTTCAGTTATAATCATCATATAAATGTGTTTATAATAAGATTTGTCTGCAGGTCAGTCTATGCATCCATCTTCTAATGGGGGTCAACAAGCTACCAAAAAGGTACAGAAAAATCGAAACAATTATGCCTCCGTCGAATGTGGTGCCAAAATTTTGGCAGCAAATCCAGAAGCCAAGGTATGTGAGTGTAAACCAATAACTTTATTAAGTACAGGCAGTGGGTTGTTTGCTGGGAGCGCTATTTTAGCATGAGCTATATATTCCTCATTCAATAACAAATGCAGTATTTTGCCTTTAAAGATATTTTCACCTATGACTTCTTAATTTTATTCACATATTACTCCCTGTTTTTTAGCTCTTAAAACCTGTGTGACATTTTAAAAAGGAAATAGTAGAAAATTAGTTTTTCTTCATAGTAACAGACATTGGATTTGATATGTTTTAAGGCTAATTGAGCTCTGCAACTCTACTGGTAAACTTCAACCACTTTAATTTTTTTTTTTCCCCCAAATTGAATGTTTCAAAATCTTAAGTATATATTAAGATCTAAAAATATAGAAATCCTAGAAAGCTTTAGAGTTGAAATATACTATTTATTATTTTTACTTAAGTAATTAATACCCTCCCCCCTTTTTAAATAGAGCACATCTGCTATTCTTATAGAAAATATGGATCTTTATATGTTGAATCCTTGCAGCGCTAAAATTTGGTAAGTAATATAAAAATTAAAAAAGTACATTCTGTATATGTACATATTGTGTTAGACTCTTAGGGTTAGACTGATTGACTCATGTAACCATTCAGTGAGCATTTTTGATTGATTGGTGCCTACACTGTGGTTCCGTACTTAGCTCTTTGGGTACAGAATTGAAGACAGAATGGGTCTCTTTTAAGAAGGTCACAAAAAACAATGACAGATTTGGTCAAACAATTACTGAGTAGAATAAAAAGTACTGTTGAAATGGTATTGATATTATAGGTACAAAGATGATTTATAATTGGGAGAAGGAGATGAGGGAGGGCTTCCAGGAAGAGGTAGCTCTTGAACTGAATCTTGGAGGATTCCTATGGAGTGGCAGATCAGGGGGCCAACGGTATTCAGGAAATATAAGCGTAAGGAGACAGTGTTGAAAAGAGCGTCTTTACTCTGGGCGACTACAGACAGACACAACCCGGAGCTGCTGTTCTAGGCATGGCCTGGAGGAGAATGAAAGTGGAGAGTTAGCTCAGCAATAACCAGGCCTTCAGATACTGTGTATAAACAAACCCAAAAACCAAACCCATGGCCGTCAAGTCGATTCTGATTCATAGCGACCCTATAGGACAGAGTAGAGCTGCTCCATAGGGCTTCCAAAGAGAGCCTGGTGGATTCGAACTATCAACATTTTGGTTAGCAGCCTGAGCTCTTAACCACTGCACTACCATAGCTCCCCAGCTTAAAAAGAAAAACAAAAAAAGAACTTTATGTTAAATGTCATGGAGTGTAGCATTTGTTTTAAATAAGGAGGTGACAAGATCTTACTGGCATTTTAAGACTTGTCCTCAAAGGACGACCTACAGTAAAATACAATTGGAAGCAGGGGAACCAGTTAGAAACCTCTTATCGTAGTCCAGGTGGGAAATGAGGGCTTTACCTAAGACATTGTCAATTAGGATACAGGGAAGAGAAGTATATTTGAAAAATATTGAGCGCAGATAAAGTTGACAGCTCTTGATTAGTAATTGGATTTGAAGGAGAGAATGGCATGTAGGAAACCTTGCAGACTTGTGGCTTCAGTGGCTGTATCTGTGATTCGTCCATTACCTAGGAGTATAGGAAAAGAAACAGATTTATGGGGGGAAATAATGTGTGATATGCCAGCAGTTTTATTAATTACTTGATTTTATTGCTCAAAAGCAGCTGTTTAAAAAAAGCGAAGTAAACCACTGCCATTGTGTTGAGAGAGAGAGATATATATATATGTAATAAAAAAAAAAATACGTTTTAATCCTTAAAAATAATGCTTATTCTTCTCTGAAATAATGCTTACCTTGAAAATACACACACACACATATATATATTTAGGTTTGACTTGAAAATTAACAGAAGACTAAGGATATTAAGGGATAATTTTAAAATCTTAATTTTTGGTCATACCATTTGGTCTGTAAATTGTATTTCAGGATGTTATTATTTGTTCATTTGAGATTATAATCAAAATGCTATTTTTGAAATTTTATTTTTATTCATAAAAGCCTTTATATCAATCAAAAACCAAACCAATTGCTATCGAGTCAATTCTGACTCAGAGCTCTCCTATAGGACAGAGTAGAACTGCTCCATAGGGTTTCCAAGGCTGTAAATCTTTACAGAAGCAGACTGCCACATTTTTCTCCCGCGGAGCGGCTGGCCGGTTCGAACCGCTGACCTTTTCAGTTAGCAGCTGAGCACTTAACCACGGTGCCACCAAGACTCCTTCAAGCCCATATAGTCAATAACAACTCAAGTTTTCATTCTCCAAAATTTTGTATTTCAAGCAAAGATAGGCAGGGATGAAGATACATGAAGCATTCATTTTGTTTATTCTGATTTGCAGAATAAGTGACCGTTTATATGTTAATGTTTCTGCCAGGCGGTATGTATGTACGTATATGTGTATAGATGTGTGTATGTTTACTGTGTATTTTATTTTTTGCATACTTGTGTATGTGTCTTTTTGTAGTGTGATTAACAACCCTCAGAACATCTTTAACTGATTTCACCTGGTTTCAGTAGGTTGCCCTTCCAAGACGACAGCGTCTTGCTGTAGCTTAATAAGTCTTAATATCTGGTGGATCAAGTTTATATACCTCATTTTCTGTCCCTTTGTTTTTTATTTTAAATTTTAGAATCATCCTGTCAAGTTCGACCAAAAAAATCCTGCTGATATTTTTACTGGAATTGTATGGGATTTATATGGAGTCTCTAGATAAATTTTAGGATAATTGACATTTTAGGATATTGAGTTTGCCTATCCATTCATTCATTTGATGTTTATTGAGCACCTGTTAATGTGATGATGCTGGTGCTGGAATGACATTGCTTCACGGATAGACAGATCTCTGTTGCTGTAGAGTTTATATCAATCCCTGACTCTGTCCTATAGGGTCGCTATGAGTCGGAATCGACTTGACGGCAACGGGTTTTTTTTTTTTTCTGATCACTAATGAGATTGAGCATATTTTCATGTCTATTTGCCATTCAGTTTTTCCTCTCCTCTGAAATGCTTGTCTAGCCTTTTCTTTGTTTTCTATTGAGGGGTTTGTCATTTTCTTATGATATAGTAGAAGCCTGGAGATAGAAAACCAAAAGGGACGAACACGCTCGGAGTTTCTCAAACGGAAAGAACTGGGGGAAAAAAAAAATTGGAGCCTCGAGTTGCAATGGCGAAGGATTCTACGGGGAAAATATTAAATGACGCAGGAAGCATCAAAAGAAGATGGAAGGAATACACAGAGTCATTACACCAAAAAGAATTAGCCAACATTCAACCATTCAAGAGGTACCATATGATCAGGAGCCGATGGTACCGAAGGAAGAAGTCCAAGCTGCACTGAAGGCATTGGCGAAAACAAGGCCCCATGAATTGATGGAATATCAATTGAGATGTTTCAACAAACAGATGCAGCACTGGAGGTGCTCACCCGTCTATGCCAAGAAATATGGAAGACAGCTTTCTGGCCAACTGACTGGAAGAGATCCATATTTATGCCTATTCCCAAGAAAGGTGATCCAACCAAATGTGGAAAGTATAGAACAATATCATTAATATCACATACAAGCAAAATTTTGCTGAAGATCATTCAAAAACGGCTCCAGCAGTATATCTACAAGGAACTGCCAGAAATTCAGGCCGGTTTCAGAAGAGGACGTGGAACCAGGGATATCATTGCTGATATCAGATGGATCCCTGCTGAAAGCAGAGAATACCAGCAGGATGTTTACCTGTGTTTTATTGACTATGCAAAGGCATTTGACTGTGTGGATCATAATAAATTCTGGATAACATTGCAAAGAATGGGAATTCCAGAACACTTAATTGTGCTCATGAGGAACCTGTACATAGAGCAAGAGGCAGTTGTTCAGACAGAACAAGGGGATACTGATTGGTTTAAAGTCAGGAAAGGTGTGTGTCAGGGTTATATTCTTTCACCATACCTATTCAATCTCTATGCTGAGCAAATAATCGGAGAAGTTGGACTGTATGAAGAAGAATGGGGCATCAGGATTGGAGGAAGACTCACTAACAACCTGCTTTATGCAGATGACACAACCTTGCTTGCTGAAGGTGAAAAGGACTTAAAGCGCTTACTAATGAAGATCAAAGACCACAGCCTTCAGTATGCATTGCACCTCAACATAAAGAAAACAAAAATCCTCACAACTGGACCAATGAGCAATATCATGATAAATGGAGAAAAGATTGAAGTTGTCAAGGGTTTCATTTTACTTGGATCCACAATCAGTGCCCATGGAAGCAGCAGTCAAGAAATCAAAAGATGCATTGCATTGGGCAAATCTGTTGCAAAGGACCTCTTCAAAGTGTTGAAAAGCAAAGATGTCACCTTGAAGACTAAGGTGCCCCTAACCCAAGCCATGGTATTTTCAGTCGCATCATATGCATGTGAAAGCTGGACAATGAATAAGGAAGACCGAAGAAGAATTCATGCTTTTGAATTATGTTGCTGGAGAATATCGAATATACCGTGGACTGCCAAAAGAATGAACAAATCTGTCTCGGAAGTACAACTAGAATGCTTCTTAGAAGCAAGGATGGCGAGACTGCGTCTTACATACTTTGGACGTGTTATCAGGAGGGATCAGTCCCTGGAGAAGAACGTCATGGTTGGCAAAGTACAGGGTCAGTGGAAAAGAGGAAGTCCTTCAAAGAGGTGGATTGACACAGTGGGTGCAACAGTGAGCTGAAGCGTAACAACAATCGTAAGGATGGCGCAGGACTGGGCAGTGTTTTGTTCTGTTGTATGGGATCGCTTTGAGTCATAACTGACTCGACAGCACCTAACAACAACAACAACTGTAGAAGTCTGGGTGTGATTTAGCAGTTTATCTTGTAGACTGGATTCGGTTTAACAGTTTATCTTAGATACGACCCTCTGGATTGGGGTAATAAATGTTGCATGTGTTTTCTCCAGTTTGTGGATTGTGCTTTCAGTTTTTTCATAGCGTCTTTTGATGACTAGAAACTGTTTTAATATAGGTGAATTTATCTGTCTTATAAAGAGCTGTCTTTGTTGTTGTCGTTAGTGATGGGTCCCTGTCCTGAGGTCATGAAGATATCTTACATTTTCTCTAAAACTTAAAAATTCTGTGCTTCACATACAGGTTTATAATCTCTTTGAAATTATTTTTTATGTGGTCTGCAGGGGGCACTCATTCCCGCCCCCGTTTGTAAAAATTCATCCGATGTTTGTTCAGTAAGTCACACTTTCCCACTCGACAAGGCTGCCCTTCTCACAGAGTTTCACGTGTCAGCATGGGTTTGTTTCTGGACTCTGTGCCATCGGCCAGTGTCTCAGTGCCTGCAGCAGCACCACACTGTCCTTAGCTTTGCGAATCTTCTTTTCTGGAAGGCATGTTTTTGCCCCTTATTTTTCTTCGGGACTGACTTGGCTATTCTCCTGCCTTTACTTTTTCTCATATATTTTAGAGTTACCCTGTTGAGTTCCCCAAATAGCACATTGGGATTTTGACTGGAATTGTATGGAATTGTTAGATGACTATCAGATATTGAGTTTTCTTATCTGTAAATAAGGTAGATTTATTTAAGTTGTCTTTAATGTCTTTTAATAAGATTTTTTAAAAAATTTTCTGTAATGACATGTAGTTTGTTAATTTATTCCTGGGCGGCTTTTTTTTTTTTTTTCTGTAACTGTTGTAAATGATATCTTTTCAAATTTCATTTAGTTTTTTCCTGTGTACAGAGATGCAGTTGATTTCTGTATATGGATCTTATATTCAGCTACCTTAAGGTCTCTTACGAACAATCTGTAGTAGATTCTTTTAGTGTTTCTGTGTAGACAGTTATAGCTTCTCTACAGAGTTTTTTGTATTTCCCTTTGTTAAAAATTTCTAATCCTTATTATTTTCATTTTTTCGCCATAACAGCTTGACTAGGCCCTTGAGAAAATCATTGACTAGAAAACAGTGATAGTAGGTAATCTCATCATATTCTTTAATTTGAAGGCAGTGCTTTTTTTTTTTTTTTTTTTTAATTATGCTTTAAGTGAAAGTTTACAATTCAAGTCAGGTTCTCATACAAAAATGTATACACACATTGTTATGTGACCCTAGTTGCTCTCCCTACAATGTGACGGCACGCTCCTTCTCTCCACCTGTATTTTCTGTGTCCGTTCAACCAGCTCCTGTGTCTCTCTGCCTTCTCATCTCGCCTCGAGACAGGAGCTGCCCACATAGTCTCATGTGTCTACACTCTTCGCCAGTATCATTTTATGTCATAGTCCAGTCTAATCTTTATCTTAAGAGTTGGCTTTGAGAATGCTTTTAGTTTGGGGCTAACAGAGAGTCCGGGGACCATGACCTCTGGGGCTTCTCCAGTCTCAGTCAGACCATTAAGTCTTTTACTAGAATTTGAAGTTTGCATGCCACTGTTCTCCTGCTCCATCAGGGATTCTCGGTTGTGTTCCCTGTCAGGCCAGTTTGGTGGTAGCTGGGTACCATCTGGTTCTTCCAGTTTCAGGCTGATGGAGTCTCTGGTTTATGTGGCCCTTTCTGTCTCCTAGGCTCATATTTTCCTTGTGTCTTTGGTGTTCTTCATTCTCCTTTACTCCAGGTGGGTTGAGACCAATTGATAGCTTTTAAGACCCCAGACGCCACCCACCAAAGTGGGATACAGAACGATTTCTTAATATACTTTATTATGCCAGTTGACCTAGATGTCCCCTGAAACCATGGTCCCCAGACTCCTGCCCCTGCTCCCCTGTCCTCCGAAGTGTTTGGTTGTATTCAGGAAATTTCTTAGCTTTTGATTTAATCCAGTTGTGCTGACTTCCCCAGTATTGTGTGTTGTCCTTCCCTTCACCTAAAACAATTCTTGTCTACTGTCTAATTAGTGAATACCTCCTCTCCCTCCCTCCCCACCCTCATAACCATGAAAGAATGTTTTCTTCTGTGTTGAGACCTTTTCTTGAGTTCTTATATTAGTAGTCTCATGCAATGTTTGTCCTTTTGCAACTGACTAATTTCACTGAGCATAATGCCTTCCAGATTCCTCCATGTTTTACGGATTCATTGTTCTTTTATCGTTGCATAGTGTTCCATTGTGTGAATGTATCATAATTTGTTTATCCATTCATCTGTTGATGGGCACCTTGGTTGTTTCCATCTTTTTGCTATTGTAAACAGTACTGCAGTGAACATGGGTGTGCATAGGTATATTTGTGTGAGGGCTCTTTCTT
This sequence comes from Loxodonta africana, assembly GCF_030014295.1. Classification (NCBI taxonomy): domain Eukaryota; kingdom Metazoa; phylum Chordata; class Mammalia; order Proboscidea; family Elephantidae; genus Loxodonta; species Loxodonta africana. The sequence continues at coordinate 206,878,173 of NC_087344.1, read as the reverse complement.
CTGTAGGATATATTCTACGGAGTGGGATAATGGATCGTATGGTAGTTCTTTTGCTTTTTAAGGAAGCACCATATCGATTTCCAAAGTGGTTGTACCATTTTACACTTCCACCAGCAGTGTAGAAGTGTTCCAGTCTCTCTACAACCTCTCCAACATTGATTTTTTTGTGTTTTTTGAGTTAATGTCAGCCTTGTTGAGGTGAGATGGTATCTCATTGTAGTTTTGATTTGGGTTTCTCTAATGGCTAATGATCATGTGTCTCTTAGCTTCCTGAATGTCTTCTTTGGTGAAGTGTCTGTTCATATCCTTTGCCCATTTTTTTAAATTGGGTTGTCTTTTGGTTGTTGAGGTTTTGCAATATCTTACAGATTTTAGAGATTAGATGCTGATGGGATTTGTCGTAGCCAAAAATTTTTTCCCACTCTGTAGGCGGGTTTTTTTACTCTTTTGGTGAAGTCTTTGGATGAGCATAAGTGTTTGATTTTTAGGAGCTCCCAGTTATCTAGTTTCTCTTCTGGTGTTTCAGCATTGTTAGTAATGCTTTGTATATTGTTTATGCCATGTATTAGGGCTTCTAGTGTTGTGCCTGTTTTTTTCTTCCATGATCTCTGTTGTTTTAGAGTTTATATTTAGGTCTTTGATCCATTTGGAATTAGTTTTTGTGCATGGCATGAGGTATGGGTCTTGTTTCATTTTTTTGCAGATGGATATCCATTTATGCCAGCACCATTTGTTAAAGAGACTGTCTTTTCCCCATTTAACAGACTTTGGGGCTTTGTGGAATATCAGCTGTTCCTAGGTGAATGAATTTATGTCTGGACTCTCAGTTCTGTTCCATTGGTCTATGTATCTGTTGTTGTACCAGTACCAGGCTTTTTTGACTACTGTGGTGGTATGATATGTTCTAAGATCAGGTAGTGTGAGTCCTCCTCCTTTGTTCTTCTTTTTCAGTAATGCTTTACTTATCCAGGGCCTCTTCCCTTTCCATATGAAGTTGGTGATTTGTTTCTCCATCTCATTAGAAAATGCCATTGGAATTTGGATCAGGATTGCATTGTATCTTTAGATCACTTTGGGTAGAATAGACATTTTTGCAGTATTGAGTCTTCTATCCATGAGCAAGGTATGTTTTCCCACTTATGTTTTCCCCTTTTTGGTTTCTTGCAGTAGTGTCTTGTAGTTTTCTTTGTATAGATCTTTTATGTCTCTGATTAGATCTATTCCTAAGTATTTTATCTTCTAGGGGGCCATTGTGAATGGTGTTGATTTGGTGATTTCCTCTTTGATGTTCTCTTTGTTGGTGTAGGGGAATCCAACTGATTTTTGTATGTTTAGCTTGTATCCTGATAATTTGCTGAAATCTTCTATTAGTTCCAGTAGTTTTCTTTAGGGCTTTCTGTGTATAAGATCATATCATCTGCAAATAGAGATACTTTTACTTCTTCCTTACCAGTTTGGATGCCCTTTATTTCACTTTCTAGCTGAATTGCTCTGGCTAGGACGTCTAGCACAATGTTGAATAAGAGTGGTTATAAGAGGAATCCTTGTCTGGTTCCCGTTCTCAAGGGCAGTGCTTTCAGACTCTCTCCATTTAGGATAATGTTGGCTGTTGGCTTCGTGTAAATGTCCTTTATTATACTGAGGAGTTTCCCTTCTCTTCCTATTTTGCTGAGAGTTTTTATCATGAATGGGTGTTGGACTTTGTCAAATGCCTTTTCTGCATCAATTGATAAGATCATGTGCTTCTTGTCTTTTGTTTTATTTATGAGATGGATTACATTAATTGTTTTTCTAATGTTGAACCATCCCTGCATACCAGGTATGAATCCCACTTGGTCATGGTGAATTATTTTTTTGATATGTTGTTGAATTCTGTTGGCTAGAATTTTGTTGAGGATTTTTGTGTCTATGTTCATGAGGGATATTGGTTTGTAATTTTCTTTTTTTGTGGTGTTTTCACCTGGTTTTGGTATCAGGGATATGCTGGCTTCATAGAATGAGTTTGGAGTGATCTGAAATACCTTCATTAATAGTGATGTTAACTCTTCTCTGAAAGTCTGGTAGAATTCTCCAGTGAAGCCGTCAGGGCCAGGCTTATTTTTTTTTGTTGGAAGTTTTTTAATTACCTTTCGATCTCTTCTTTTGTTATAGGTTTATCTAGTTGTTCTATCTCTGTTTGTGTTAATTTAGGTAGGTAGGGTGTTTCTAAAAATTTGTCCATTTCCTCTAGGTTTTCAAATTTGTTAAGAGTTTAATTTTTCATTGTATTCTGTTATGATTCTTTTAATTTCAGTTGGGTCTGTTATGATATCACCCATCTCATTTCTTCCTTGGGTTATTTGCTTCCTCTCCTGTTTTTCTTTTGTTATTTTGACCAGTGGTTTATAGATTTTGTTGATCTTTTTAAAGAACCAGCTTTTGGTCTTTCTAACTCTTTCAATTGTTTTCCTGTTCTCTAATTCATTTAATTCTGCTCTAAATTTTATTATTTGCTTTCTTCTGGTGTCCCAAGGCTTCTTTTGCTGCTTCTTTGTGTTTGTTCAAGTTATTGGGGTAATTCTTTGATTTTGGCCCTTTCTTTTTGGATATGTGCATTTATTGCTGTAAATTGACCTCTGAGCACTGCTTTTGCTGCATCCCAAAGGTTCTGGTAGGAAGTGTTTTCATTCTCATTTGATTATATGAGTTTCTTTATTCCATTCTTAATTTCTTCTGTAACCCAGTAGTTTTTGAGCAAAGTATTGTTAAGTTTCCATGTGTTTGATTTTTTTTCCTTACCTTTTCTGTTACTGATTTCTACTTTTATGGCTTTATGGTCAGAAAATGTGCTTTGTAATATTTTGATGTTTTGGATTCTGTTAAGGCTTGCTTTATGACCTAATATGTGGTCTGTTCTGGAGAAAGTTCCATGTGCATTGGAAAAGAAAATATAGTTGTCTGCCGTTGGGTGGAGTGTTCTGTATATGTCTATATGGTCAAATTGGCTGATTGTAGCATTTAGATCTTCTTTGTCTTTATTGAGCTTCTTTCTGGATGTTGTGTCCTTCACCGAAAGTGCTGTGTTGACGTTTCCTACTACTATCGTAGAGCTGTCTGTCTCTCATTTTAATGCTGTTAGAGTTTATGTATTTTGAAGCCGTGTTATTGGGTGTGTAAATATTTATAATGGTTATAGCCTCCTGTGTAAGTGTCCTTCCTTATCCTTTGTGGTAGATTTTACTTTAATGTGTGTGTATTTTGTCAAATTAATATTGTCACTGCTGTTTTTTGATTATTGTTTCCTTGATATTTATTTTTTCCATCCTTTGAGTTTTAGTTTGTGTCTTTAAGTCTAAGGTGTGTCTCTTGTAGGGAGCATATAGATGTATTGTGTTTTTTTAATCCATTCTGCCACTCTGTTTCTTTATTGATGCATTTAGTCCAGTTATATTCAGCATAATTGTGGATAGGTATGAGTTTAGTGCTGTCATTTTGATGTGTTTGTTTGTGTGTGTTGTTGACAGTTTCTTTTTTCCAGTTAATTTTCTGTGCTGAGTTGTTTTTCTTTATATATGTTGTCTCTTCCTCTTTTTCATTGTTGTTTCTTTTCTATTTGCTGAGTCTTTATGTTTTTCCTGTTTTTTATTTTGATATGTAGTATTGTCAGTTTCCTTTGTGGTTACCTTGATATTTGCCTCTGTTTTTCTAAGTTTAAACCAAACTTTTATTTCTTTATATTGCCTTGACTTCTCTGTATGAAAGATCTATGACTGCATTTTTTAGTCTCACGTTTTTGATTTTATGTTGTCATCTTTTACATAATGACGTCTCTGTTCCCCTGTTTTAAGCGTTTTAGCCTTGACTTATTTTTGTGGTTTCCGTATCTGGGTTGATATCTGGTTGCTCTGTCTTGTGTTCTAGTCTTGGTTTGTTATCTGCTGTTGCTGAGTTTCTAACCAGTGGACTCACTTTAGTATTTTTTGTAATTTTGGTTTGTTTTTTTGCAGATTTTCTAAACTTCTGTTTATTTGGAAATGTCCTAATTTTGCCATCATATTAGAGAGACAGTTTTGCTGGATATATAATTCTTGGCTGGCATTTTTTTTTCCATCAAGGCTTTATATATGTCATCCCTTTACCTTCTTGCCTGCATGGCTTCTGCTGAGTAATCAGAGCTTAGTCTTACTGACTTTCCTTTGCGGGTGACTTTTTGTTTATCCCTAGCTGCTCTTAAAATTCTTTATCTTTTGTTTTGGCAAGTGTGATTATAATATGTTGTGGTGACTTTGGGATCTACCTTATGTTTGATGAGCATCTTGGATAGATATTTTCTCATGTTTCACGATGTCAGGGACATTTTCTGCCAACAAATCGTCAACAGTTCTCTCTGTGTTTTCTGTTATCCCCCACCCTCCCATGCCCCCGTTCTGGTACTGCAGTCACTCGTAGGTTATTCCTCTTGATAGAGTTCCACATAATTCTTAGGGTTTCTTCATTTTTTAAAACTCTTTTATCTCATTTTTCCTCTGATATGTTGGTGCCAAGTGCTTTATCTTCAATCTCCCTAATTCTGACTTATATTTCCTTAATTCTGCTCCTGTGACTTTCTGTTGAGTTTTCTAATTCTGAAATTTTATTGTTAACCTACTGAATTTCTGTTTGCTGTCTCTCTGTGGATTCTTGCAGCCTATTAAATTGTCATTATGCTCTTCTCTAATCTTCATAAGTTCCTCTGTTGGTTTGTCTGTGTGCTGGTTGGCTTGTTCTGTGTTTTACATGAACTCCTTCCTGATTTGTGAAGAGTTCTGTATATTAATTTTTTGTATTCTACCTCTGGTAGTTCCAGGAAGTTCTCTTCATCCAGAGTATTTCTTGAGTCTTTGTTCTGTGAGCTTGCTGAAGCCAGCATCATCTGCCTCTTTATGTGATTTGATATTGACTGTTTTTACTGGGTTGTTTCCAAGCCATTAATAAGTTATTGTATTTACTTATTTTATGTTTGCTTACTGTGTCCTAGCTTCTTGTTTTGTTTTGTTATGCCCAAATAGGCTTCTTGAGTGAGCTAGTTTGGTTATTGGCGCCTTTGAATCTCTCATGTCCTGTGACTAGGTGGTTAGAGCTCTTAGTAGGTATATGAGCCCAGGAGTCTGTTTGCTTTTGTTTTATCGATTTAGCTCAGGTTTCAAGGTAGTTGGTCACCAAGTGTGTGGTGCAGGCTCTCACCTACAGTCTTAAACAAGCAGGGGTGATTGGAATAGGCACAGGTATCTGGCTGCAGTAGGGGATGACACGCTGAGCAAGGCAGGAGGTAGAGGATGACAACTGGCCCTGAGTGTCTGAGGAAAACGTGTCCATGTTACATAGAGCACATATGTGGGTGGGTTTTGTAGCTGGACCATGGCGCTCAGTGCTTTTGGTTGTAAACCCTCCTTGGACCCCTGTCAAGGGTAGCTAGGTGGCATGGGTGAAGCCACCAGTCCCCTGGCCCCTGATGTGGGTAGTTGAGGACCCTGCTTAATAGCAGAGTGATGTCAAATGTCGTGAATCTGCCTTTCCACCTTATAACTGAAACAGTTGAAGTTAGACTTCAGGTGTTTACACTGTTGTACTGTGCTAGTGAGGGCCTGTGCTGTTGAAATGGGCCCACACAAGTCTATGCAAGGGTGAGAGGCAATGTCCATGGACCACTTATGGCTGTGCTTAGGCAAAGGAGCTGTTTCTTTCCTGAGTTCCCTGCTTGGGGTAGCTGGCGGATTATTTTTTCCCCGTTTGTTAATTTTTTCCTTCTTTCAGGCCAGGAGGATGGCTGAGGACGCGTGACAGGTCTTACTTCAAGCCCAGGGAAAATGGCTATCACTGAAGCTGGCTCAGGATTTGGTGTAGAGCAGGGAGGGGTCAGTAAAATGGGAGAGAGTTTTTTCCCAAAGGGGTGTCTTTTGGCCTGTGCGGTAGATTAGACATAAGTGCTTAATCTATTGCCCAGAGAGTGCTTTTCACTGATCCTGGAGGCGTGAGTGAACTCTCCGGTGCTTGGTCTCTTCCAATGTGGAAAATGTGTCCCAAATGCCACTGGTTGTCTCATCATGCTCTCACCAGTGGAATCGGCTTTCAGGATGCCGGCTTCTGCCAGGTCAGGTCTGGCAGCTCCTTGTTGCTTCTGAACTATCCTTCCCTCCCCTTGCCGCTCAGTCTGATTTACTTGTTTTTTCAGGTTTCTGTTATAAGAGGGATCACTGAAAGCATCTGACTACTCTGCTGCCTTGGCCCCACCTTCAAAGGCAGTGCTTTTGAACTTGAACCATTAAATGTATGGTTTGGCATAGATTTTTTATTCTTTATTAGGTTAACAAAGTTCCCTATTGCTGGTTTGTCGAGGATTTATTGTTTGATTTTTTTAAATCAGTTTATCAAATGCCGTTTGTGTATCTTTTGATTATTTGCTTTTCCTCTTTTTAATTTTTTTTCTTTTTAATTTATTAATATGAGGAATCACATTTATAGATTATCAAATGATATGTCATTCTTGAATTCCTGGGATAAATACGAACTTGGTGATGATCATTTTTATTTGGTTTGCTGAAGTTTTTAGGATCTTTATTGAGATTTGTGTAACTTTCTTTTTGGGTTTGGTTGGTTTATGTGTTGTTTTGCTATTAAATCTATACTATCCTTAGACAATGAGTTGGATAACGTACCTCCTTTTCCTGTATTCTGGAAGAGTTTGTGCAAGGGTAGACGGATATAAGTCTGGCGTCACTACTCATTGACTAAATGACTATTAGGACTTCTGATTGTGTTTCCTTAACAGACCAAATAACTGTGGCTTTAAATAAGAAGCAGTTTAATTTTCCCTGATGTAAGAGTCTGAGCTGGTAGGTGAAAGCAGGGTATAGGTCTGCTGTGTAACACTGAGCAGGTCAAAGGGCCCACACATCCCCATCCTGTTTCTCTGCCATCCCCTGAGGTGGTGCCCTGCCTGCATTACGGAGATGATTTATTCCTGCCATGTACTTATTCCAGCTTGTACGGTGGGAGTAAGCAAACAGAGGGCTAGCAGCTTCCTTTGAAGGCCTTGACCTGGAAGGTGCACTTCTGCCCACATCTTATCTCCCAAAACTAAGCAACATGGCCAAGGTTGAGAAATACAGTCTTTGACGGGTGTCTATATGCACAACTTGAGGGTTCTGTTACTAAAAAGAAGAAAGGAAGAATGTGGGGTAGGCAGTTAGTAAGGATTTATTGAATGATTCTATAAAGTGGAGATAATATTCCTTGCGGTTATGAGAATTAAATAAAAGCATGGATGGGCATCACTAAAATGGCATCTGACCCAGAGTAAGCATTCGGCAGTTATTAGTTTGCCTCTCATTCTGAACCTGTCTGAAACCTGACTGTTTTATACTGTCTTCTGGAACATGGTTCTTCTTTAGCCAAGGTTAAACACAATGTTATTTTTAATGCTTTTAGACTTATTTAACATTTAATTGCTTTAAATCTCATTTGGTGTAATAATTAATTAAACACTGATTAAAGTGCTAGGTGTCATGCAAGTTGTTTTTTTTTTTTCCCCCAAATGCCATCTTACATACAGTTTTATTTTATACACGTGGAACCATATTTTTAATTTATTTTTGTGAGCAGAAGTTATTTTGTGGCATCTTTCCATTTCAATAAATATAAGTCTCTAGATCATTTTTTAATAACAGCTTTATTGAAGTATGATTGACATACAATAAAGTGCTCATGCAGTAAACTGCAACATGTCAAAGTGTACAATTTAAATGTAGACACAAGGGTAGACGTCCGGAGCCACTTGTCCTTCAGGTAAAATTCTGAAGGTGTTTTGCTGACTCAGAGGCTGTGGTGCCTTTTAAAGATGACACATATGCCAAACTGTCCTTGAGCGTAGTCGATTTACACTATCACTGGCTGTTCCAGTGAGACCATTCCTTCTCCAAGAATGAGCTTTGTCATTAAAAAGTCATCTTTTTAGTATGATGGGGCAAAATGGATTTCTTTTTTCTTCCTACTAATGATATGCTATGAAGATACTTAAAGGAAGGTATTCCCTGTGGATAACTCAGGCTGGAAATAGTCTTTCCTTACATTTTAATGAGTAACTTTTAACAGAAGTCTAGGTTATGCATACTATTCAATGTCATGTTTAATACAAACTAATTTTAGTTGGTTGATCTAAATAATTGTCTTGTGTTCTTTTTGAAGGTTTGTTATTGAACTATGTGAACCAATTCAAGTAAAACAGCTTGATATTGCAAATTATGAATTATTTTCTTCTACTCCTAAAGACTTTCTGGTTTCTATCAGTGACAGGTAAATTCTAAATCTCATTTCTATAGGATCTGTGTTTGATTTCCAGAATAAAAATTTTAAAAATGGGGCTCTCTTAGCTTTAGTCATTTTATTTTTTCTTTTAATGTATCAGTTTATAATAGTGGTAACAGTACTACTGTAGGGTAGGCACTTGTTAAACATCTTACTTTCATTAACTCATACAATGCTTATAACGGCCAGGTGGAATTATTTCCCTATAGGGCGAGGAAGCAGACAAGGAGAGGTTAAGTAGCCTATCCAGGTCACATAACTACTGAGTGGAAGAGCCAAAATTCAAATCTAGACCTGTGTGACTTCTAAGCCCTTATTTTTAATCATTTTCTCTGTTGTATCTAAATATTTCATTAAAAAGTTATTAAGAATATATATGTGCAAACAAGGGCTTCATTTTATATCCTGAGGTACATTTTTGTTAAAATAGATTTTAAAGCCTTTTTTGTGTATACGTGTGTGACAAAGGAAATATACATTGTAAAGAATTTGGAAGAGAACCCCAATCCCACTGACCAAAGATTACCATTGTTCTCGTTTTGATATAGTCCTTTTAGCATTTCCTATGTGTTTATTTACTGATTTTACAAGAAATTATTTAGTTTTTACTTCTTACACCCTGAGAATGTCCGTTTGTTTTCATCACACATTTATGAGTACTTAATATTTTTCCCCAACAGAGATGTTTATTCATTCCACAAGTACTTTCTGAGTGCCCACAATAACCATGCAGGACATCATTATTCTCCTATCACTCATCATTAAGAGTTTTTCCAGCATGTGTCCTCTCTCATCCCACACGCAGCATTGCCTGTATTCAGTTTCTGAAATCAATTCTCAAGATGCTTTTGAGAATTCCGTCCCTTTTTCTGCCACTAGCCTTCCTCAGATTGCTTTTCTCTAAGCTGCAGTTTTCCTATGTGCCAAATAGCCATACCGAGCTCTGACATACAATGTCTATTTTAAATATGATAAGAGAGCTCATTATTTTGAGGGGTTCCTTAAATGCTGCAGTAAACAAAAATAATACTTTCATGCTTTAATATCAGATTTCCTTTTAAAAGGTAACAGCTATAAAGGCCTGTCAAATTCAGATAGGATGGTAAAGGCTTATTTTCTGTTTCTTTTTCCATGTACTCGTCAGTATGTGAAGAGTCATACTTCCTTTTGCCAAGACAGTCTCTTGGCTCTTTTCTGTTTAAAACCTCCAGCTCACTTGGAAGCCCTGCAGACACCAAGAGGTGGCTCTGGTCCTGCTTTGGCTTCTCCATGTACTCCCTTTTAGTTGGTAGTGGTGTGATTTTTCAAGGTCCTCCTTCCCGGTAGAGAGAAACCTGTCAGTGTTTAGTTGGGGGAACAAAAAGCATTTATTTAACTCAAGGACCTGTCATACTTAAACTGTGTTAGATCAATATGTTTGTCTGGAAGGGAAAAAATATATACAGAATATATTTTGAAGATGTGATGGAACTCAGTATATGGTTTATGATTTTAAAAAAAGAATATATCTGTCTTATGTTTTCTAGATATCCCATAAATAAATGGATTAAGTTGGGTACTTTCCATGGTAGAGATGAGAGGAATGTCCAGAGTTTCCCTTTAGATGAACAGATGTATGCAAAATATGTGAAGGTAATGTTTGCACATGCAGGACTGTGTTGTCTAATGGGTACATACCTACCATTCATCCCTTTCTAAGTCAGAGCAGCCAAGAGGAGATGTACTGGCATGTTCCATTTGCTAAGATAGTTCTTACCTGGATATGTTATTTTATGAGACATGTATTAATACAGTCCCTTTTTAATCATTGGAAACCTGGTCCAGTTTTTTTGTATTTGTGGCTCTGATGAAATTCCAAATTATTACTCTTAGTTTTTTTTTTTTTTGAGTCTTTTTATGTCAGATGTCATCTTCATAGTATTGTATTTCTATTTTAAAACCTAAGTCATTGTTAATCACTAAAATCTTTAAAACAGGTCTGATTTCTTATCTTATTAGAATATGATTCTTGGATAGTTTAATATCTAATCATTTGGCATTATCATCAGTAGGCTTTTGCCCTTTCTTTGTATAATCAAGTGAAATATTCTGTGTTAAAATACCAGGTCCAAATAAAATAAACTTTTAGACACTTATATTCCGTATTCCCTTCTGCTTCCTCCATCAGCAAATTAAGTAGAATTATAGCTCTTGAGTTGGATTTAGACAAAATAGAAAAAGTTCCTACACCCCTCCCCTCTTTTCCTTAAAATAATAGCAATATCTTAAAGTACCATTGTGTTAACAGTAAGACCATTTTGAATGGCAGCAGCTCTATCTGTCTTCTTTTTCTTCTTTAAATATGAGGACTCACAGCTATCTAATTGTCTTCTGGGATTTTACTGTCTGTATCTTTTTAAAGCATGTACTAATCTGGTTTTTATAAATGGATAAACTTGTAGTATTCCTAGTCTAAGTATAAAAATGCTAAATTATATTTTAAAAATACAGTTGATATTCTCAGTTAATGATTCAACAGTGTTCAGAAAAACGGAGAGATGTGTTCAGTTTCTTTTTAAGTGAGACTGAAAATTATGTAATGACCTTTCATGTGGAGAGAGCACAGTTTCTGTCCTGTGAGAAAAAAAATGTTAAAAATTGTTTGCCAGGTGATACAGTTGTATTTAATTTTACAATTAAGATAGTTCACACATTATGAAATAGTTCTGAGAATCATTCTTTGTACTGTCTACTTGGTTAATACTGGAAGAATGTTTTATCGGTGGCGTATAAAATGCTGTATCAAAATCCCCTACCTTGTGCCTTTTATGCTGGGAGGCTGTAGAGCTTTTTGGTGTTGATTGGTTTTATAAAAACCCCTCTTTGTACAATTGAGTCTAAACAAAAAAAAAATTTACTTCTGATTCTCATTTTATATTGATAAATTTAATATACTTCTACCTGGATTTTTCTTATCCCAGAAGAACTAAACCCTAAGTCTACAAACTACTTTTTAATACCTTATGTTTTAAGTAGATCGATATTATATATCTTTTAACTTTGTAGGTTATATACTTGAAGTAACATACCGTATCAAAAAATTCATGCTATCCCTGAAACAGCTTATATACAATATTGTACAAGTATAAATGTTTCACATTATGCTAATTTTTATCAATGTGTATATACACATTATGCTAATTTTTATCAATGTGTATATACACATTATGCTAATTTTTATCAATGTGTATATACATAGATGTATATCCATATACTTATCAATAAATTCATATGTATGTATATACATGATTAAAAAACCCATTGTGGTCGAGTCAATGCTGACTCATAACTACCCTATAGGACAGAGTAAAAGTGCCCCATAGAGTTCTCTAGGAGCGCCTGGTGGATTCAAACTGCCAACCTTTTAGTTAGGAGCCAAATTCTTCAACCACTATGCCACTAGGGTTTCCACATACATGATACATGCCTATAATATTTAAAGTAACATAAGACACACGTTATTTCTTTTTTGGGGGGCACTAAAGTTTTTTTTTTTTTTTAAAGTTACGAAGTTATTAGAGGTTATTTCTGGGTACTGTTAATTAAAATTGGTTTTAGAAGTACTTTAGTATTTATCAGATATATAAAATACTAGCAATGAATTAAAGGTCATTTGACTTAATAACTTTAGCCTCCCCCCAGAAAAAAGAAATACTTGTCATTAAGACAATTCTGACTCATAGTGACCCTACAAGACAGAGAAGAGCTGCCCCATCGGGTTTCCCAGGCTGAAGTCTTTATGGGAGCAGACTGCCACAACTTTACCCCGCGAAGCACCTGGTGGGTTAAAACTGCCAACCTTTCAGTTAGGAGCCGAGTGTTTTAACCACTGCGCCACCAGGCTCCTTCAGGAACTTGAAAGCTAATTTATTTCAATATGGTTATTAGATTTTGCCTTCTGCTTGTGATGGTAAAAACTTGAATCAATGCTTTGATTTCTGCAAAGACTTAAGAATATTACAGTGTTATCCATCACTGTACGTTGCTTTCTATAATTGTGCGATATAATTTTAAAATATTGAAAGTTGCTTATGGCATGTTATCCAAACTTTTGAGCTGACTTTCTTTTCCTTTCTCTTGCTTCAGATGTTCATCAAGTACATAAAGGTTAGCACCCTTCTCTTTGGCAATGTTGACTAGCGGGGCGTGGCACGTTAGCGCCTGGGGAGAAGGCAAAATGACAGCCCTTGCTTTTTGGGGAATTGAGGACTTCAGTTTTAGAGACGCCACACTGAAAAAGACTTGACGTATCGCCTTAAGTAATCTCGGGTGTACAGTGTTGGCTTTCCATTTCACGCGCTTTTATTCTTTAGGTGGAGTTTATATCACATTTTGGATCCGAACACTTTTGTCCATTAAGCCTTATAAGGTAATACAGAGCAAAATATATTTACTGAATGGTATTTAAAAATGAGTATGTGAAAATTCCAATATGTTTAAAATGAAGAAATACTTTTCTTATGCCGTAGAAATAAAGCTGTTAAACCATTTTTTGTCTTGAATGCATTTTAGAGAAATGTCAAAATTTCTTCTGTTAAGAAAGAATAACCGTTTTATGTGCTTAGTGTGCTTACTACTTTGCTAAGATACAGAAATATTTTAGAGTGATATAAAAACTTGGTCATTGTATTTTTAAGTACCTCAAAGATTAATTTTACACTTTAATATAAACAGTGGATGACTGCAATATAAGGATCAGTCATTATTTTGGAATCCAAAAACTAAATGTGCCCCAAAACATGACCCAAGTGTTTTATCATTTAGTGTGAAAAGAGGAATTCTGTTTCGATTGGAAAGTCTTAAATGAAATTATTGTTAATAGGGTATTTGGTACTAGCATGGTGGAAGAATATGAGGAGATTGCTGATTCCCAGTATCAGTCGGAACGTCAAGAACTATTTGATGAGGACTATGGTAAGTAAAAGGAGCCCTGGCAGCAGTGGTTAAAAGGCTCGGCTGCTAGCCAGAAGGTCAGCGGTTCAAACCCACCAGCCGCTCTGTGGGAGAAAGGCGTGGCAGTCTGCTTCAGTAAAGATTTACAGCCTGGGAAACCCTATGGGGCAGTTCTACTCTGTCTTGTGGGGTTGTTATGAGTCAGAATTGACTTAACAGCAGTGGTTTTTTTTTTTTTTGGTTCCTGGTAAGTAACTTTAAAACAGGTGACTATTATGTAAGTCTTTTGCTTTTTTAATGAATTCTAACATTAATGGGTGAGTATATGTCATTTAAAAAATCAGTGTGATTATCTCTAGACATTAGTTTGATTTATTGTTTTTAACCCAGCTTTTTCTTAAACCTGTCTTTTAATATGATTCTTTACTTTGTGCATTTAGCTGTGTTCCAAGTTTATCAATCAGTGATTTGTTACTGGGAACCCATTTTCATAGCATTCAGTGCTGTAAAATATGGTTATTTCCTTATGCCAGGCTTAAAAGCCTGTTAACTCATACAAGTAACTGAAATCAAGAGAATTGAGCATTAATTCCTTTGCTTTGCCCTGAACCTAAGAACAAGCTCATTGAGGGCTGAGACTTTCAGAAAATCCTGTGAGTGTGAAGGTGTAGGGGAAGATTTTACAACACTCTCCATTTCTGCTTTATCAGGTCTTTATTTTAAGATGTCTTATTTTGGTTTTGACCAATCTAAATTTTCCCTAACCTAGTTTTCCCATCAGTGTGAAACCATTTGCTAGAGGTTGGTAAAATGCATTGAAAGCTTGAATATATACGTCATGTAATGTGTTTAAAGTTTTGGTAAGCAGCAGGATTCTTTTCCTTGATTTACATCTTTCTGTTAAATGGCTTCTGCATCTTATTGTCTCTTTGTGAACAAGTTTTAGATGCCTTATTAATATCATAAAATATAAATGCCAGCTGACTTTGAAAGGACATAATTGGATCTTTTAAAGTGTTATTATTGGAGAGCACTCTTAGCATAATTACTTTCATTTTCTGTTTAAACAGATTATCCACTGGATTATAATACTGGGGAGGACAAATCCTCAAAAAATCTTCTTGGTTCTGCTACAAGTAAGTATTTTAGGATGTTTCTGTTATTGGTATTGGGTAGTCTACTATTAAAATGTTTCTAAGCTTTTTCATTTTGACATACATGGGCATCTTGTATAATTTGAAGGTTCCCACTTCCAATCTTGAACATTCATTTGAAATCAGAGATTTTGGAAAATATTTCCATGGAAATAAAATAGGAAGAGAGGATGAAGAGAAAGAGGAGAGGGAAAAATAGAAGCATAGTAAAGGTGGTTTTTCTATTTTAATTAAGCACTCTATTTTTGAGGCAAAATCTGCCTTATAATTAAGAAATGAGGGATATGAATTTACTTGAGGAAAGAATTATAGAAGAGGTCATGGACTCGAAATTGACTTGATGGCACTGGGTTTGGTTTTTGGACTTTTAGACCACATGGGTAGGACCATCTGGGTAATCATACATTGCACGGGAAAGGAGTGTGAATGATAGTTTCAAGGATGGTCTTCATCAGTGCAGCCCTAGCAAGGGAGGATTTGTGAATTTATAGATACAGTTAGCTTTCTATTAAAAAATATAAAGGCCATCTCTATCCATAATAATGAGTAACAAAACAGTAATAGTAATAATAAGAATTTTAGTCTTTGTAAGCAATGACTAGAGGTTTAGTTTGTTGTTATTCCAACTTAGTGTGCAAACCTAGTGGTAGTCTAGGTGAGGAGTCTCTTGGCAAGACCATTACCCACTGGTGCTTTATTTTTAGTCTTAGAGTGTGTGCTTGTATATTTTAATGTGTTTGTTTATTTTTTTGGTTATTCCTGAAGAATGTAAACTTATTGGCAGAGTTTGTCTCTTGATATGGAGATTAATAATTGAATAAAAATAAATTTGTTAATAAGATTGAACACTTGTTGCTTATGCTTTTTCCTTGCTGCTCTTAGTGAACTGAATTGCTTGAAACCCAATCTCACTGTGCACATTGATTTTATAGCTTTGTAAAATGCCTGACCAGTAGTGCATATTCTTCTCCTGGTATTTCATATAGCCACATTATATGGACTTAAGAATCACTTCTCTTTCTTTACATCTTTTCTTCGTTCCCTCTTCCCATTCACAGAGGGCTGTGAATTTCAGTGGACTTCTTAAGGGATGGGAAGAAAAGTGTTAAAAATACCTCTCCGTAAGGAGAATTGTTTTCTGTAACATTTCACTTCCTTACCTATCAGCTCAGTATTTATTGCTGGGCATCTGACTTTTTATATGTTAGTTCTTACTTTTAAATAGGATGCCAGCTACGTAATTGATCATGGTATAAAAACAAGTCCCTTGACTGCCCTCACAGGGAACACAACAGAGAGCCCTTGAGGGACCAGGAAAGCAGTGGGATACAGACCCTAAATTCTCATAAAAAGACCAGACTTAATGGTCTGGCTGAGTCTAGAAGGACCCCGGTGGTCATGGCCCCCAGACCTTCTGTTGGCCCAGGACAGGAACCATTCCCAAAGCCAACTCTTCAGACAGGGATTCGACTGGACAATGGGTTGGAGAGGGATGCTGGTAAGGAGTGAGCTTCTTGGATCAGGTGGACATTTGAGACTATGTTGGCATCTCCTGCCTGGAGGGTAGATGAGAGGGTAGAGGGGGTTAGAAGCTGGCAAAATGGACACGAAAAGAGAGAGTGGAGGGAGAGAGCAGGCTATCTCATTAGGGGGAGAGTAATTGGGAGTATGTAGCAAGGTGTATATAAGTTTTTCTGTGAGAGACTGACTTGATTTGTAAACTTTCACTTAAAGCACAATAAAAATTATTAAAAAAAAAAACCAAGTGCCTTATTCACTGGTGTGAAAGAAATATGCCATTTTATCTATCTGGGTATTAATATTGTTCATGTCCTTAAATTTGTATTAAACAGTTCTGTAAAGTAATAGTCATCTTTCTACCACTTGGGTAGCTGAATAATGCTGAAATGGCTCTGAGAAAGCATCATTTTTTTGATGTCAGAAATAGCCCGAGACTAAAATATCTCCAGCTTCTGGTGGTTACTGAAAAGTAGAGAGCAGTTTAGGGAACTCATGCCTTACCGTACTTTGAGATACAGAAAACCACTGCTGACGTTCTAGGTGTCCTTTTTCTATCTTCTTATGTGATTAATTCCCGTTGTTGTTGTTAGCTGCTGTCACGACTCATGGCGGCCCCATGTACAACAGAATGAAATGTTGCCTAGTCCAGCGCCATCTTCACTATTGTTGGTATGCTTGAGTCCATTGCTGTGGCTACTGTTACGTTGAGTGCCTTCCAATCTAGGGGTCTCATCTTCTGGCACTATGTTGAACAGTATTCTGTTGTGACCCATCGGGTTTTCATTGGCTAATTTTCAGAAGTAGCTCTCCAGACCTTTCTTCCTAATCATTCTTAGTCTAGAAGCATTGCTGAAACTTGTCCACCGTGGATGACCCTTTTGGTATTTAAAATACCAGTGGCATAGCATCCAGCATCACAGAAACCTACAGGCAACCACAGTACAGCAAACTGACAGGTGATGGGATTAACTCCTGTTAAAAAAAAAAACAAAAAAACTCCTAGGCACCTTTAAAAGCCTAGCTGTATTTCAGTGGAGGATATCTCTGTTTGTAATGACTTTTCTGACTAATGTACTATTTTAATTAGACATAGAACATTATTTAGAGCCTACTTTTTAGATCTTTGTCCTTGAAGGTATAATTCTTGGTGACATGTCATTTGTTTCTCTTTTTATGGCTATTGGGAAGAGCAATTCATTTACCTTCCAGTGTTCAAGGTGTCAAAAGAATTTGTATAGTGAGACATGTTGGGTGGAGGGTGTCACCTGAGGCTAAGCATGGGAGACTGGTTTTAAAAGGATCCCTTCCTCTTCAAAGTTTCAGAGAAAGAGAGGCAGTGGGAGCTGAGTAGTAAGAGTTCATCATCATAAAACTTGTAGACATGACCTAACATTGCTGGCCTCTATACCTGTGATCTTTTTTTAGTCTTCTCTGGAGATTCTGAGACTATTTTTGCTCTAGCTACTACCTCCAAGGTGGTATAACTTTAAGAAAGAATAGTTAATAGAGTGGAATCAGGCCAAAGAGCTGATCTCTTAGACTAGAATGTCTGAGTTTCACTATGATCATCATTACTTTCTAAATTAGCTTGAGAATTGCCTATTTTGAACCTAATTAATTTTTTCCTTTCAGTATTTATGTATTATCTCCAAAATAGAATTCTGTTATTTTAATCTTATTAAAAACCCTTTTTTCCTTTTTTGTGATTGAGTAGTTAGTAGTAATAAGCAATATATGTCACTAGACATGGTCAGAAATGACTATTCACAATGGTGCTTTCTCTCAAAAGCGGAAAAAGTAAAACAAGCTATTCACTATGTCAGTGTTCTTTGAACCTTGCAAAATTTTTTCTTAGAGGTTAGATGGGCTAAGAAAGTAGAAATTTGCCAAATTTTGATTTTGTTACTAAATAGCCCCTGAAATGATAATAAACAATATTTAAAAAAGGGGAGATAGTTTATTGTAGTTGCTAGTATTAAAATTTGATTGCGTGTTTGATCAAATTCAGACTGCAGAAGTTGGTAAAAATCTTTAGTTTCTTCATCTTTGGCCTTAGTGGTTGGTGCACAAATTTGAATAATACTCGTATTAACTGGTCTTCCTTGTAGGTGTATGGATATTATCCTATCATTGACAGCGTTGTACTTCAGGATAGATCTTGAAATGTTCTCTTTGATGATGAACGCGACACCATTCCTCTTCAATTTGTCATTTCTGGCATAATAGATCATGTGATTGTCTGATTCAGAATGGCCAGTACTAGTCCATTTCAGCTCACTAATGCCTAGGATATCCATCTTTATGTGTACCATTTCATTTTTGACAACTTCCAATTTTCCTAGATTCATACTTCATACATTCCACATTCCAATTATTAATGGATGTTTGCACTGTTTTCTCTCACTTTGAGTGGTGCCACATCAGCAAATGTAGGTCCCAAAAGCTTGACTCCATCCAGTCTTTAAGGCCAACTCTACTTTGAGGAGGCAGCTCTTCCCTAGTCGTATTCTGAGTACCTTCAAACCTGAGGGACTCATCTTCTGGCATTCTATCAGGCAGTGTTCTGCTGCTATGCATAAAGTTTTCACTGGCTAATGTTTTCAGAAGTAGACTGCCAGGTCCTTCTTCCTAGTCCGTCTTAGTCTGGAAGCTGCGCTGAAACCCATCCACCAAGGGTGACCCTGCTGGTATTTGAAATACCAGTGGCAAAGCTTCCAGTATCACAGCAACACACAAGACACTACAGTATGACAAACTGACAGACCAGTGGTGGACACATTGATAATTACTGGTGATTGGAATGCAAAAGTTGGAAACAAAGAAGGATTGGTAGTTGGAAAATATGGCCTTGGTGATGGAAATGATGCCGGAGATCACATAATAGAATTTTGCAAGACAAACGACTTCTTCATTGCAAGTACCTTTTTTCAACAACATAAACAGCGACTCTTTTATACACATGGGCCTCATCATATGGAATACACAGGAATCAAATCGACTGAATCTGTGGAAAGAGATGATGGAAAAGCTCAATATCATCAGTCAGAACAAGGCCAGGGGCCGGCTGAAAGAGACCATCAATTGCTCATATGCAAGTTGAAGTTGAAAATTAGAACAAGTCCGTGAGACCCAAAATATGACCTTGAGTGTATCCCACCTGAATTTCGAGTCCATCTGAAGAATAAATTTGACGCATCAAACACTAATGACCGAAGACCAGACAGGTTTGTAGAATGACATCATCCCTGAAGAAAGTGAAAGGTCATTAAAAAGACAGGAAAGAAAGAAAAGATCAAAATGGATGTCAGAAGAGACTCTGAATGTTGCTCTTGAACGAGTAGCTAAAGCAAGTGGAAGAAATGGTGATGTAAAAGAGCTGAACAGAAGATTTCAAAGGGTGGCTCTAGAAGACAAAGTAAAATATTATAATGAAATGTGCAGTGCTGGAGGTGCTCGCTCTTCTATGCCAAGAATTTCGGAAGACAGCTATCTGGCCAGCTGCCTGGAAGAGATCTGTATTTGTACCCATTCCAATATCAATATCACACACAAGAAAAATTGACTTTGCAAAGGCATTTGACTGTGTGGATCATAGTAATTGTGTATAACATTGCGAAGAATGGGAGTTCCAGAACACTTAATTGCGTTCATGAGGAACCTGTACATAAACCAAGAGGCAGTAATTTGAACAGAACAAGGGAATACTACGTGGCTTAAAGTCAAGAAAAGTGTGTGTCAGTGTTGTATCCTTTCACCATACTTATGCAGTCTGTATGCTGAGCAAATAGTCTGAGAAGCTGGGCTGTACGAAGAAGAACGTGGCATCAGGATTGGAGGAAGACTCATTAACGAACTGCGATATGCAAATGACACAACCTTGCTTGCTGAAAGTGAAGAGGACTTGAAGCACTTAACAGCTGAAGATCAAAGAACACAGTCTTCACTATGGATTGCACCTCAACATAAAACAAATATCCTCCCAACTGAACCAGTAAGCAACATCATGATAAACAGAGAAAAGATTGAAGTTGTCAAAGATTTCATTTTCCTTGGATCCACAATCAACGCCCATGGAAACAGCAGTTAGAAAATCAAATGATGCATTGCATTGGGCAAATCTGCCACAAAAGACTTCTTTAAAGTGTTAAAAAGTGAAGACGTCACTTTAAGGATTAAGGTGGTGCCTGACCCAAGCCATGGTGTTTTCAATCACCTCATGTGCATGTGAAAGCCGGACAGTCACTAAGGAGGACCAAAGAATCGATGACTTTGAATAATGGTGTTGGCAAAGAATATTGAATATACCATGGACTGCCAGAAGAATGAACAAATCTGTCTTGGAATAAATACAGAGTTCTCCTTGGAAGTGAGGATGGTGAGACTTAAGTCTCACGTCCTTTGGACATGTTATCAGGAGGGACCAGTCCCTGGAGAAGGAGATTATGCTTGGTAAAGTAGAGGGTCAGCAGAAAACGAGGAAGATCCTCAATGACATGGATTGACACAGTGGCTGTTAACAGTGGGCTCACGCATAACAATGGTTGTGAGGATAGTGTAGGACCGGGCAGTGTGATTGACACTGGCTGCAACAGTGGACTCAAGCATAACCATGATTATGAGGATAATGCAGGACCAAGCAGTGTATATAGGTAGAGTATATAGAGTTGCTATGAGCTGGAACTGACTTGATGGCACCTAACAACAGTATTAAAATTTAGGTTCGAGGTGGCACATGTGGTTAATCGCTTGGCTGCTTATTGAAAAGTTAGATTCAAGTCCACGAATTATTCAGTGACATTGATTACATTTTTTTACAATGTGTCAACGTTCTTATTAATCCCACTCTGGTTGTCCCATGAGCTCCGGTTTTTTTTTTTTTCTTCTGAATTTTGTTTGTTGTTGAGACTACTCAGCAAAACATACATCATTTCAGCAGTTACTACATGTATAATTTAGTAACAGTGATTATATTCTTTGAGCTGTGCAACTGTTCTCAGTTGTTCCTTTTCTGAGTTGTTCCTCCTCCATTAACATAAACTTACTGCCAGCTAATGTTCCTATCTAATTTTTCAAGATGCTGTTTTCAATTTGATCCACATAGATAGTTCTTAAAAGAGCATAATGCTCAAGGCAGATCTTTTTTACTAGTTAAGCTAAATGATTGTTTGGTTTTAAGATGACTTCAGGGGTATTTTTTGTTTAAGGTTTAAAGATTATCCCAGGGCAATAGTTTCAGGGGCTCATATGCCCTGCATGGCTCCAGAAAGTCTGGATTCCATGAGAATTTGAAATTCTGTTCTGCATTTCCCCCTTTTTGATCAGGATTATTTTATGGAATATTTGATCAAAATGTTCAGTAATGGTAGGCAGGCACCATCCAGTTCTTCTGGTCTTATGGCAAAGGAGGCAGCTGTTTCATGGAGGCAGTTAGCCACACATTCCATATCCTCCTATTCCTGACTCTCCTTCTTCCTCTGTTGCTCCAGATGGATAGAGACCAATTGTTGTGTCTTGGATGGCTGCTTGCAAGGTTTTAAGACCCCAGGCACTACACAGCGAACTAGAAGTAGAACAGAAGCACTACGCATGTTATTAGGCCAATTAACTGGGATTTCCCATGAAACCCCATGATCCTAAACCTCCAAACCAAAGAACCAAATCCCACGAGGTATTTGGTTATACATAAGCAGCCTAGCAGCTGCTGTTTTTGTTGTTGTTGTCATAAGTATATCTATCACAGAATTTTTGCCAGTTCAACTTTTTATAGGTATACAGTTTATTGACAGCAATTCCAATAATCAGCTGTGCAACCCTACCCTTAATCAGTTCGATTTTTACCATTGCTGTTAACCCATCTTTCCCCCCTCCCTCCTGCCCCTGGTAGCCACTAATAAACTTTGTCCTCTGTGCATTTGCCTTTTCTTGTCTTTTTGTGTAAGTGAGGCCATACAGTATTTGTCCTTTTGTGATCGGCTTATTTCACTCATCATAATGTCTTCAAGCTCCATGCATACTGTAGCATGCATCAAGACTTCATTTCTCCTGCTTACTGAATAGTATTCCATCGTATGTATGTACCACATTTTGTTTATTCATTCTTGTGGTGGTGGGCATTTAGGTTGTTTGTACCTTTCGGCCATTGTGAATAGTGCTGCAGTGAACACTGGTGTATAAGTCTCTTTCTGAGCCTCTGCTTTCAAGCCTTCTGGGTATATACCTAGGAGTGGAATTGCTGGGTCATATGGTAGTTCTGTTTTTAGTTTTTTGAGGAGCTACCACATTGTTTTCCACAGTGGCTGTACCATTTTGCATTCCCACCAGCTGTGGATAAGGGTTCCAATTTCCCCACATCCTCACCAACATTTGTTATTTTCTGTTTGTTTATTTTTTATTTTAACCATCCTAGTGGGAGTGAAATGGCATCTCATGGTGGCTTTGATTTGCATCTTTCTGATGGGTATTGACGTTGTGTATCTTTTCGTGCTTTTGGTGGCCATTTAATTGTCCTCTTTGATGAGATGTCTATTCAAGTTCTTTGCCCATTTTATGATTGAGTTAATTGTCTTTTTGTTAATTAGTTGTTGAAGTTTTACATATATTTTGGCTATTAGATTCTTATTGGATATATGTTTTCTAAAGATATTCTCCTAGTTGGTAGCTTGTCTTTTCACTTTTTTGGTGAAGTCTTTTGATAAACAAAAGTTTTTAATTTTTTATGAGGTCTCATTTATTTTATCTTTTGCTGTTTATGCGTTTGTTATTATATTAGGTAATCCATTGTTGAAAGCTAGGCCTGACAGCATTGCCCCTGCCTGTTCTTTTAAGAGTTTTATGGTTTTACTTTGCTCATTTAGGTTCTTAATCCATTTTTCATTTGTTTTTGTGTCTAGTGTGAGGCATGGATCCTGTTTCATTTTCTGCTTGTGGAAATTCAATTTTCCTAGCACCATTTATTAAAGGGACTTTTCTTTCCCCCTAGAATGGACTTGGCACCCTTTTCAAAAATCAGTCAACTGTGTATGTGTGGGTTAATTTCTGAACTCTCAGTTCTTTTCCACTGGTCTGTGTGTCTATTGTGATACCAGTGCCAGGCTGTTCTGATTATACTGTAGCTCTGTAAAAAACTAAACCTGTTGCCATTGAGTTGATTCTGACTCAATGGAATATAGGACAGAGTAGAACTGCCCCTTAGGGTTTCCAAGGAGTGGCTGGTGGATTTGAACCGTGGACATTTTTGGTTAGCAGCCAAAGTATATTTTTTAAAATCAGGAGGTGTGAGTCCGTCTACTTTGTTCTTTTCTTTCAACATTGTGTTAGCTATGCGATTTTTCGGGGCCCCTTGCCATTCCATATAAAGTTGAGGATTGGTTTTTCTATTTCTGCAAAGAAGGCTGTTGGAATTTTGATTCAGGTTGCATTGAATCTGTAGATCACTTTGGGTAGTATTAACATCTTAACAATGTTAAGTCTTCCAGTCCATGAACATGGGAGATTTTTCCATTTATTTAAGTCTTCTTTAATCTCTTACAGCAGTGTGTTATAGTTTTCATTGTATAAGTCCTTCATGTCCCTGGTTAGATTTATTCCTAGGTATTTTATTTTCTTAGATGCCATTTAAATAAAAATAAATAAATAAAACATTTATTTATTTATTTATTTTCTTAGATGCTATTTTTTAATGGGATTGTTTCCCTAATTTCCTTTTCAGGCATCTCATTACTGGTGTATAGAAACTCAACTGATTTTTGTTTGTTTACCTTGTACCTGGAAACTTTGCTAAATTCCTCTGTTAGCTCTAGAAGTTTTCTTGTGGACTGTTTGGGATTTTCTATATATATATGAGATCATGTCATCTGTGAACAGAGATAATTTTACATCTTTTCCAATCTGGATACCATTCATTCATTCATTCATTTATCTATCTGTTTATTTATTACTTTATTACTCTTGCTAGGACTTCTACTACAATATAGAATGGAAATGGTAAGAGCAGTCACCCTCGTCTTACTCCCAATTTCAAGGGAAAAGCTCCCAGTCTTTCTTCATTAAGTATAATGTTGGCTTTTGGCTTTTCGTATATGTCCTGAATCATATTGAGGAATTTCCCCTCTAGTCCAGTCTTCTTTAGAGTTTTCATCAAGAAAGGGTGTTGGATTTTATCAGATGCTTTTTCTGCATCCATAGAGATGATCATGTGTTTCTTTTCCTTTGTTCTGTTGATGTGGTGTATTACATTGATTGATTTTCTAATGTTGAACCACCCATGCATTCCTAGAATAAATCCCACTTGCTCATGGTGTATGACTCTTTTAATATACTGTTGGATTCTGTTTGCTAGTAGTCTGTTGAAGATATTTGCATCTATATTCATAAGAGATACTGACCTTTAGTTTTCTTTTCTTGTGGTGTCTTTGTCTGGTTTGTGTATCAGATTCCAGCCTTCTTAATGTCCTACCTTTTCCTCCTCAGATCCTTTCCTACTTTTCACATCTCTTTTTTTCCATGGGGAAACCTTGATGGCGTAGTGGTTAAGAGCTGCAGCCACCAGCCAAGAAGTCAGCAGTTCAAACCCAGTAGGCGCTCCTTGGAAACTGCATGGGGCAGTTCTCTGTCCTGTAGGGTCGCTATGAGTCGGAATCAGCTCGACAGCAATGGGTTTGGTTTTCTTGGTTTTGGTTTTCCGTTGGAAGTGTGATGAAAATCCTATGGATCTTTCATGAGAATAGTCTGAGATGTAAATACCTATGTAGCATCTGACAGATCTTGGTATTTTGAGAATTACCTGATACTGAAGAATTAATTGTAGTAGAATTTCTGAGATTAGGTTGGGAATGGAATTCCTTGTAATTAACGTCCTTTGTAATTGCATCACATTACTGGAAGGAAGCTACCTTGTTACCACCACCAGCTTTTTATGGAGCTCTGCTGTATTTGTGGTTCTCATGTTTCTTTGGCTACTTACATAGACATGGAAGTTTGTAACACTTTTAGTCATCATCCAGCTATCTTCCTTGGAAGGAGAGGTAGATTTATTAGCAAGTATGCAAATTGCTCTATCTACAACATTTAGAGTTTTATGACTTTGACTTTTAATTAATCTGCCCCATGACCATCCTTAAAGTGATCAACTGCTAACCAAAGGGTTGGCAGTTCAAAACTACCAGTGGCTCTATGGGAGAAGGATGTGGCAGTCTGCTTCCACAGAGATTTACAGCCTCGGAAACCCTGTGGGGTCGCTGTGAGTCGGAATCGACTCGACGGCAGTGGGCTCTCAGTGGGTTTATGGCCATCCTCACACAGTTATTCACAGAAGAATGTGTGCGCTGTATAATCCACGAAGCATTGCTGTCTTCACCAATGTGTTTTTAAAAGTCATCTGAGAAATGATTCTATGCAGTTTCACTTTGGCATTTAACCGTGCTACCGATAAGTATGGTGCCCAGGTGGTGCAGTGGTTAAGAGTTCAGCTGCCAAACAAGTAAGTATAAAGGAGCCCTGGTGGCTCAGTGGTTAAAGTAATTGGTTGCTAACCAAAATGTCAGCAGTTTGAACCCACCAGCCACTTCTCAGGAGAAAGGATGTGGCAGTCAGCTTCTGTAAATATTATAACCTTGGAAATCCTACAGGGCAGTTCTACTCTGTCCTATAGGGTCACTATGAGTCAAAATCTACTCGATGGCAATGAGTTTGGGTCCCTCTCTTTGGATAATCTTTTTTTTTTTTTTTTTTAACCTGTGATAATCACTGTTTAGGAAAAACTTTTGTTTCTTCAAGCATTTTTGTTTTTAACTTAGAAAATTTTTAAAGAAAGACAGCCTTTTCTATACAATATGAATTTTGGCCATACCGTTTCTTCCCTGTCCCAGCACAGGCTATATGTTGAATTAGACTTGAATTTTATAATATGCTAAAGACAGTGAGTAAAAGATTCGTGGAGCTTTATTAAAAAATAGCATATTTAAATTTAAAATACCTGTGAACATAAAAATTCAGATTTATGCTTTACACTTTTTGGGTGAAATGTATTTGTATCCTATGTTGGATTTAGAAAGGTAATTTGTAAAAAATATATATATGCAAGAAGACCATTATGAATGTTTTTTTGACTGATATTAATTTACATGAGGATATTTAAGTGTTTTTTGTTTTTTTTTTCACCTGATTGAATTTTGTTTTAGATGCCATTCTAAATATGGTGAATATTGCCGCTAATATTCTGGGAGCAAAAACTGAAGATCTGACAGAAGGTACCAAATCATTTTATGAGTCTTATAAAGAGTTGATACTCCAGAGGTCTTTTTAGTGGAAAAAATCAATCAATAAGCCAATCATTTGATTCTTCTATTATTCATTGTTTATTTGAATTTCATAAGTTCTTTTTTTTATAAAAAGGATCTTGTTTATATGCAACTCATAAATTCGTTTGTTGACTCTTTCCTGCTGTAGAAGAAAATTATTTTCCTCCTTATCTCTTCACTGAGGTTTTGATGCCCTAATGGTACTTCAGTATATTTTACTTCACTACCAAGAAAAAAGTCTTGCCTTTTTTTGTTATTAAAAATACTTAATTAGTTCAAACTTAAAATGAGCCATATATTTCCTCTCATTCTCTTTAATAAGTCTTTCAGGTACACAAAATTCATAGTCATTGGACTTAGTGTAATTATGTGAGAAGCTAGAAAGAGTATGCAGTCCTTGTAAATTTATAGACTTTTTCTAAACGTTCTTAATTTAGTTTTTTTAAAAGTCTGCACTAGCTACACTATTTGACTTTTCCCCTTCTCCCCTGAGAAAGTAATTTGTTAGAGAGAAATATTTTCATGGTACTGCTTTATAAAATTGAACTCAACGTGGGTGTCTTTCTTAAAATAGGAAATAAAAGTATATCTGAGAATGCCACTGTCACAGCTGCACCTAAAATGCCTGAATCAGCTCCTGGTTCAACTCCTGTTCCATCACCTGAGTAAGTTATATTGCGATGTTAAATACAGTGATATTAAAATGGAGATCTAAATATGCTGGTGCAGAAAAAGGTCCTTGCGATTGCTGGTGAAATGATTCTCTCTAGAAAGCTCTGACTCATAAGGCAGGCATTCTGTCATTCAATATGAGGCAACTTCTAACACCTGTGAGTTGCTTTTCTTCCCATAAGTATATGTGGATGCTGGGAACACACATTCTGTTTACTGCCTAAGGCAAAAGTAAGATTACCCCCACTTTATTCCAGATCAGACCTTTGTTGTTATGATATTGTGTATGACTTGAATTATTCGCCACGTGGAGCCTTTTCCTCATCACATGTAATTGACCTGACTCTGCAGACATAGGGTTAAGGATACATTTTAAACGCCTGTTGTTATTAGGTTCAAGCTTAAAAGCATTTATTAACTACCAGTGGTGTGACTAGATAGCTGTCAGGGGTTCCCGAAACAGCTAGAGCAGTGGTTCTTAAATTACATGTTTGTCATACAGCAAACTCTTAGGGTGTTCCATTTTTCAAACTGAGTTATGTAGATCTTTCCCCAGTTTGCAGTGGGGCACTTTGGGGTAGTGGCATGTGTAGGAAGGTAACATAAAATATTCTCATTTTTTTGGGCTCAAGATTACCTTTTTTGGGGTACCTGCTACTTGTTATCTATAATAGATAAGCAGGTAATGATTTGGGTAATTGGGCATAGTTGTTATAGATTTAATTTATTTATATTTCATTAGATGTACCCCGTAAAACTTTGAAAACCCTTTCATTCAGAAGAACTCTGCTTAAGAGAATCACATATTTGAACCTGAGATGGTTCAAGGTAGTATGTGATGAGCTCTGCAGTGGGTATTCTTTGAACTGTACTTCCTAAGTACCATATGAATTAAAAAATGAGATTTTTGTGCTTTAAAGGTTATGGTGACAAATGAGTATTCTTCTGTGTTAATCCTGAAAGTGACTGAAGGTATTTTATTGGGTGATTCAAGAAAAAATACAGCACTATGTGTTACTGATTCCTAGAAGGACCTAAGAAATCTTTCGGAGATGGAGACATTTTTAGTGTTTCTAATTACATGGAACTGGGGTTGCTATTTCCAGCTCTGCAGCTAGCTTCTTTAGTTAACACATGATGTTTCTAAGTTTTCAAACTGAATGAAACTAATTACATTTTATACACAGACACACAAATATTTGTTGAAAAATATGATCACAGCGTGCTAGGTAGCAGTTTTTACTTTTCTATACTAGAGTTTAGCTTTTAATATTTTTCCATATTTACTTTTTAACTTAATGTTTCTTTATGTTTCTGTTTGTCTTAAATTCTTTTTAGTGATCGTATAATAATCATTTGAAGAAAATAGAAATGAAGCAATCTATAATAGGGTGTCAAGTTAAAGTTATTATGGAATGCTAGCTTATTTTTCTTTTCCTAGGTTTGAGAGTTTTTTGTTTGTTTGTTTTGTTTTTCAAGTATTGCTCTGATCAGATGTATATATGTGGTACCTAACTCATTTATGACCAGATTGATTTAGTTTTCCCCCCTCCCCTTCTTCAGACATTGCTCCTTTTTACTGTCATAATTTATTTCGTAGATAATAAGAGAAATGCCTCCTTAATATATAAGAAACGATAAGGCTGTATACACACACACACATTCCTTCTAATGATACTTTAGCTTTGTCCGTTTATTATTTCACTGTCAACAAAATAACAGCCAGTGTTTAGATATTGTCTGTTTCTTACCTTCTTCAATCATTGTTATTGTGATATTAATCTTTGTTTGAAGGTGTTTCCTGGCATCCTTAGTAATTTTTCAGAGTGGGAATATGTGTATACGAAGCTTTTTTTTTTTTTTTTTGGTATTCAAATTACACCTTTGTGCTATAAGGCTGCACCTGGAAATGATCATCATTTTGTCAGGGACCACAGGCATTACCATTTACTATACTGTCCTGCAAACTACACCCCCACTCCAGAGCTCAAAGATGGGATTGAATTAGTGACACTATTAATTTATTATAAGTCAGGATTCTACTTAAAGTGGTTAAATATTTGTGTTTAGAAAATTAGCCTAGAAGATATTAAGATTGTTGTGGTGAAGGGGATACACTTCCTCTCCCTACACAAATAATCTTGTGTGCTGTGCGCATGTGTGTGTTTGATGTTGTGTTGGAGTTTCCTCTCCCTACACATATAATCTTTGTGCTGTGCGCATGTGTGTTTGACGTTGTATTGGAGTCCTGAAATTATCCACAGGAAAATGATCTTCTGGAAATCTAGCTGCCTTTGAATTGTATGGTCCGACCGCAAGTGCACTCATAAGTGTTTAGAACCTTGGGTTCTCGTTCTAGCTCTGAGGCTTGAAAGCCTTGGGCAACTCAGTTTCTGACGTATAGGGGTGGAGAGGCTTGTAAAGATTTGGTGGATATTTATGAGGGGAAAGGCATAATACACATTCAGTGAATGGCAGTATTACCATACAAACAGTTCTTGAACAGATTAAAGAAAAGCAGATCTGATATGGTAAATATGGTGGTTTGAAGCAGATGGTTGGTCAGTTGATAAATGGCCTTTCTGTTACCATTTTTGAGCATTATTTGTATTTATAATGAAAGTATATTGAAGGGGAAAAATTCATTCAAAAACGATTTGAGTTTCTTCTGTACTTCCAGCCCTCCTTTTGTCTTATGTATGACATATGTTTTCCTTAAGTATAATTTTAACGTTAGATTTCTAATTAACGTGATTTATAACTATGATATATATTTCTAGGTTTGTAACCACTGGAGTACATATACATGAAATAGAGCCATCAACGCCAGATACACCAAAGGAGAGTCCCATTGTACAACTAGTTCAAGAGGAAGAAGAGGAGGCAAGTCCATCTACAGTGACCCTTCTGGGCACTGGTGAACAGGAAGATGAATCATCACCTTGGTTTGAGTCAGAGACACAAATATTTTGCAGTGAACTGACCACAATTTGTTGTATTTCTAGTTTTTCAGAATACATATATAAATGGTGTTCAGCTAGAGTGGCGCTTTATCGACAACGCAGCGGAAGCGCTGTGAGAAAAGGAAAAGATTATATTCTGTCACCTCAGCCACCGTCACTACTTCCCACAGCATCAGTGGAACCTCCGAGTGGAGAATTGGACAGTAAGAGTGTGGAAAGGGAAGCTGAAACTGTTATTCTAGATGACTTAAGTAGTATGCAACAAAGTGATTTGGTTAATCACACTGTCGATGCAATTGAACTTGAACCAAGCTATCCTCAAACCCTTTCTCAGTCTCTTCTATTGGATATTACTCCAGAAATCAATACATTATCTAAAATAGAAGTAACTGAGTCTGTTAAACATGAAACAGGACATACACCATCACAAATAATTCCCCAAGAGAGTTCTGTTGAGATTGCTAATAAAACAGAAAAGAAACCTGAGAGTTCTAGTTCTATAGAGAAGCCACCTGTCATCTATGAAACAAGTAAATTAAGTGAAGTAACAGATAATATTGTAAAAGAAGATACAAACTCCATGCAAATCATCACGAAGCTATCTGAAACAATAGTGCCACCTATAAACACAGCCACTGTGCCGGGCAGTGAAGATGGGGAAGCCAAAATGACCATAGCAGACGCACCAAAGCAAATACTGACTCCTGTTGTGGATTCTTCTTCATTACCTGAAGTGAAAGAGGAAGAGCAGTCTCCAGAAGATGCCCTTTTGGCTATTCCTGGTTCGAGTGGGTTACAGAGGACAGCTACAGATTTTTATGCTGAATTACAAAATTCTACAGATCTAGGATATACTAATGGAAACCTTGTACATGGGTCAAACCAAAAGGAGTCAGTATTTATGAGACTTAATAATCGGATTAAAGCCTTGGAAGTTAACATGTCTCTCAGTGGTCGCTATCTGGAGGAGCTTAGCCAAAGGTAGGCTTTATTATCAATTAGCACAATGCACACTTTGCCTGGTGAGTTAAGTATGATCCATGACTATGGGCCGAGAGGATTTAATTATCTCATAATAATGGCAAGCACAACTTTAGCTGGAGAGAGGAAGAAATTTACTTGGATCAATGACTTAAAGAATTGATTTTCTTTTTTTTTTTTTTAAGTTTTGAAGTAGAGCCTCCTCAGCTGACTCAACGCTATTGTTATTAGGCCAATAACAAGTTCGAATGACCTATCCTCGCTTTCTCTTTTCTTCTGTTGCTTAACTTTACCCACTTTTACAATTTAATTTTCAGAGGCCTCATGAGAAAAATTACAGTATCTAGACCTTACAGCTCTTAGTAAAACTTGACCAGATTTCATTTAGGAGTTTGGACAAGTGAAGACTAGATTGGACTGACCTGGATGATTAGGCAACATTTGTACTCAAACAAGTCCTATAACCCCAGTTCTAGTTGTGATAATTTGTGCTTCTGTGCTCATAAGTCAGGGGCAGGGCTAGTGTGTTAAGACTCCAGGCACAGCTCTCTATTTTTAAACCTGGTTATTCTTTGTTATCACTGAGGTATTCAGTGTCCTTAGAGCTTTTCCATCAACGGTTGGCAACCGCCTAGGCGTTAAGTGGAGCCCTGGTGGCACAGTGCTTAAGAGCTCAGCTGCTAACCCAAAGGTCAGCAGTGTGGACCCACCAGCCACTCCTTGGAAAGCCTGTGGGGCAGCTCTGTTTTGTCCTACAGGGTCGCTGTGAGTCTGCGTAAACTGGGAACAGGAGGCATCAAGTGTGTAGAGTTCCTGAAACACAATGCCTTCTTCTACTTCTCCTAAATTGAAATGCTGTTAATGAGATGCCATTAGGGTAGTATTGATATCCTGAAGGCGGTTTCTTCCTGATTCATGCATACCATTTCTTGGGAAATTGTGTGTGTGTGCGCACATATGCACTTAGCTGCTTCATACCTGCCCTCGCCCCTTCCCCCTTCCTTCCAGCCCTAAGGGAATCCCAGAAAACACAGAATCCTGGAAAGCAGTAAGATGCATGGAATTGATGTTGAGGTAGGAAATAACCTTAAGGGACTTCTTTATTGTGCCTTTGCAAGTTTTCCTGCATCACACAGGCCTCAAAGAAAAGTGGATTTGTCTCATATATCACAATCAGGATGGTGTTTCCAGTACTAAATGAAATAATAAGAAACTAAAGCTAATTTAAATAAATTCTTGCTCCACAGGTACCGAAAACAAATGGAAGAAATGCAGAAAGCTTTCAATAAAACAATAGTAAAACTTCAGAATACTTCAAGAATAGCAGAGGAGCAGGTTGGTTATCTTCATGCCTTATTTTTTTAATATAAATTTCCATTGGATTTTGTAGGGCCTCGCTGATAAGAGAGGCAAATACTTTATTTTTGGTTAATTTTTTTCTTTGATAGCTAATGATTAAACCTGCTTTCTGATGTCGTGCTTGGAAAGTTGTCTAGCTGTTAGTTTCAGTGTCTCCTCTAGAGAAAATTTTCTTCAACATTGTTCATTCATTTTTCTATGGACATTTATTGTAAAGGGCATGTGCTAGGTGCTGGGGATACAGAATAGTAGAAATATGATTTTTACCCTCAAGGAAATTCATAACCTAGTAGAATAAAAGAGATGTATGTGAGCAGATAATTACAGCAACAACAAAACAATATGATACCTTTGTATAATACAGTAGAGATGCTGTGGGGGTTACATGGACAGGGATGGCTAATTCTGGCTTCTACTATAAAAGCTTTTTGTCCTGGAATATCCGCTGTGATCAGACTCCTGACATTTCTTTGTTCAGTACTCCATTTGTTTCAGAGAACCCTTTTTTTTTGTTTTGTTTTCTCTCTCTCTTTTTTAATTCCTAGGAGTTCTTGTGAGGTATAGGGACCCGATTTAATGTTTTCTTTAGGAGTAATCACTTGTCCCAGCACTGCTTATTTGCTAGTCCGTACTCACCTCCTCGTTTTGCACCGCC
Organism: Loxodonta africana; assembly: GCF_030014295.1. NCBI lineage: Eukaryota > Metazoa > Chordata > Mammalia > Proboscidea > Elephantidae > Loxodonta > Loxodonta africana. The sequence goes on along the minus strand of NC_087344.1, from coordinate 206,845,316 downwards.
ATCTCTCTGTCACATGTCGGAAACCCAGATAGATGTGAACAGGTGTACTTCCTGGTCTTTATTCTGTTCCTTTAGTCTTTTTGTCTGTCATTTTGCACATACCATGTTATTTTATCATTGCCTCATGTCTAGATAAGTTGGAGGGCAAGCCCCCTCCCCCATAACCATTGTTGTTCTTTAGAAGCCATTTGACTAGTTTTAATCTTTCGCTTTACTATATTAGTTTTAGAATGAGCTTGATTATTTCTGTATAAGTATTTGGGATTGTGATTGGAGTTGCAGCAATCAATTTTGGAAGAACTGATATCCTAAAGATGTTGATTCTTTATGTGTTTGAAAATGGTGTATCTCATCTAAGTCTTTAATATTTTCAGTAAAAAAATTCTTCAGAAATATTTTACATATCTTATTAGATGTATTGCTAGGTTTTTAATCTTATGCTATTTTAAATAGTGTTTTAAATTTTTCATATTTTTGGCGTGTGTGTAGAAATGCAGTTGATTTCTATGTGGTAAACTCTTAAGTTCTTTTGGGGTTTTCTGGGTATATAATCTTACTGACTGCAAATGAGGTCAATTTTGGTCATTGTGGATTGGAATTTTCTCAATTTTATTCCCTTTCCCCACTCCCCTCTTATCTCATTGGCTAGGGCTATACTGTGAGGAATAAGACTGGTGATAATTGCCATCTCTGTCTTGCTGATTTTAAGGGAATGGCTTCAGTATTGCACCTTGAAATGTGATGCTTGTTAATGAGTTTTTATAGTGTTAACAGGATAAAAAAAATTTATAGCTTTTCTAAAAGGTTATTTGGTGGTAGAGGATAGTGAGGTGGGGTGAGTGAGGAGGCTCAGGTTGTAGAGTTTAGTTGTATCTTACTTTCAGTTCACAGCACATCGCGATTGTTCCATACAAAGTTCCTCCCTAATTCCTTTCTTTCTGCCTTCACCTCTCCCTCCTTCTCATTCTGTCCACGCACCCCATTCCCATCCTCCCCTCCCTGATTTACAACCATTCCATTCTCCTTTGTATATATAATCTTTGTTCATAATATCATCTTACAAAACATTTGTTTTGTATACATATATTTTTTTCATAAAAATTTTTATTTTTTAATTTTATTGTGCTTTAGGTGAAAGTTTACAGCACAGATTAATTTCTCATTCAAAAATTTATACACAGATTGTTCTGTAACATTGGTTGCAATCCCCGCATTGTGTCAGCATTCTCGCCTTTACCACCCCGAGCTCCCCAGGTCCATTTGTCCAGTGTTCCTGTCCCTTCCTGCCTTCTTATCTTTGCTTTTGGGCAGATGTTGCCCATTCGGTCTCCTATACTTGATTGATCAAAGAAACATGTTCCTCATGTGTGTTATTGTTTGTTTTATAGGCCTGTCTAAACTTTGGCTGAAAGGTGGCCTCTAGGAGTGGCATCAATTAGCAGGGTGTCCAGGGGCTGTAGTCTCGGGGGCTCATCTAGTCTCTGTCAGACCAATAAGTCTGGTCTTTTTTTGTGAATTTGAATTTGCTGTACATTTTTCTCCTGCCCTGCCTGGGACTCTCTATTGTGATCCCTGTCAGAGCGGTCAGTGGTGGTAGCTTCTAGATTCATGCTGGTGGAGGCTGTGGTTCATGTGGTCCCTTAGTCCTTGGACTGATATTTTCCTTGGCCTTTGGTTTTTTTGTTCTCCTTTGCTCTGGATGGGATGATACCGATAGATATCTCTTGGGTGCCCACTCACAAGATTTTAAGTTACCAGACATTACTCACCAAAGTAGAATGTAGAACATTTTCTCTATGAACTTTTTTATGCCTGTTGATCTAGATAGATGTCCCCGGAGACAATGGTCCCCAGCTCTAAGCCCCAGTAACTCAGTCCTTCAACCTGTTTGGATGTGTGTGTCTAGGAAGCTTCTATGACTTAGTCTTGGTCGAATTGTGTGAACTTCCCCTGTATCGTGTGTTGTCTTTCCCCTCACCAAACTTACCACCTATCTAGTTAGTGCTATTTACTATCTAGTTAGTGCTCACTTCCCACTTCCCCCATAATCTTCTCCTTTGTAACCGTAAAAGATTTTTTTTTTCTGTATGTAAACCTTTTCTTTAGTTTTTGTGTTAGTGATCTCATACAATATTTGTCCTTTTGTAGTTGACTTATTTCACTCAGTGTAATGCCCTCCAGATCTCATCCATGTTGTGAGGTATTCAACAGATTCATCATTGTTCTTTGTAGTTGCGTAGTATTCCATCATATGTACCATGATTTGTTTATCCCTTCGTTTGTTGATGAGTACTTAGGTTATTTCCATGTTTTTGCTATTGTGAATAATGCTGCAGTGAACATGAGTGTGCATATGTCTATTTTTGTGACAACTTTTATTTCTCTGGATATGTTCCTAGGAGTGGGACTGCTGGATCTTAACGTATTTCTATTTCTAGCTTTTTAAGAAGGTGCCATATTGTTTTCCATAGTGTTTGTACCATATTATATTCCCACCAGCAGTCCATAAGAGTTCCAAGCTCCCCACAACCTCTCTAACATTTGTTATTTTCTGTTTTTTGGATTAGTGCCAGTAATGTTGGGGTGAGATGGTATCTCATTGTAGTTTTGATTTGTTTTTCTCTAGTGGCTAATGATCATGAGCATTACCTCATGTCTGTCAGCTGCCTGAATATCTTCCTTGGTGATGAAGTGTCTGCCTGTATCCTTCACCTTTTTTTTTTCTTTTTTTTGGTGGTGGGGGGGATTCTTTATCTTTTCGTTGTTGAGGTGTTGAAGTATTTTATAGATTTTAGACATTAGACCCATGTTGAATACGTGGTAGCTAAAATTTTTTTTCCCAGTCTGTAGGTTCTCTTTTTACTTTTTTGGTGAAGTCTTTTGATGAACATAAGTGTTTAATTTTTAGGAGCTCCCGGTTATCTAGTTTTTATTCTGATGTTTGTGCATTGTATTGTCTTTATGCTGTGTATTAGAACCCCTACCATTGTTCTTACTTTTTCTTCCATGATCTTTATCATTTTAGGATTTATATTTAGATCTTTGATCCATTTTGAGTTAGTTCTTGTATATGGTTTGAGATATGTGTTCTGTTTCATTTTTTAAGTTTTTTACAGTTTTGCCAGCACCATTTGTTTAAAAAACTCTTTTCCCCATTTAATGGACTTTGGCCCTTTGCCAAAGATCAGCTGACCATAGGTGGATGAATTTATGTCTTCGGTCTCAGTTCTGCTCCATTAATCTATGTGTCCGTCATTGTATCGGTGCCGTGCTGTTTTGACTACAATTTTTGTGTAGTGGATTCTGAGATCAGGTAGTGTAAGATGTCCTACTTTGTTCTTTATTTCAATAATGCTTTGCTTATCTGGGGCCTCTTTCCTTTCCGTATAAAGTTGGTGATTAGTTTTATATCTTGTTAAAGAATGCTATTGATATTTGGATTGAGATTACATTTGTAGATCACTTTAGGTAGAACTGACATTTTCACAACTTTAAGTTTCCCTATCCATGAGCATGGTGTGTTTTTCAATGTATGTAGGTCTCTTTTGGTTTACTACAGTATGTTTTGTGGTTTTCTTTGTATGGGTCTTTTATGTCCCTGGTTAGATTTATTGCTGCTTTTTAGGGGCTATTATAAATGGTATTGCTTTTCTGATTTCCTTTTCTAAGTTCTCTTTGTTGATACAGGAATCCAACTGATTTTTGTATGTCGATTATATGTCTTGCTACTTTGCTGAATCTTCGTATTAATTCCAGTAGTTTTCATGTAGAAGCTGTGAATGGGGATAGTTTTACTTCTTCCTTTCCAATTTGAATGCCCTTCATTTCTTTTTCTTGCCTTACTGCCCTTGCTAGGACTTCCAACACAATGTTAAATAGGAGTTGTGATAAAGGGCATCCTTGCCTTGTTCCCTTTCTCAGGAGAGATGCTTTCAGCCTCTCTCCAGTGAGAATGATGTTGGCTGTTGGTTTTATATAGATGCCCTTTAATTATGTTGAGACATTTCCCTTCTGTTCCTACTTTATTCAGAGTTTTTATCAGGAATGGGTGTTGGACATTATCAAATGCCTTTTCTGGGTCGTTTGAGATGATAATGTTTTGTTCTATTTATCTGATGGATTACATTGATTTTCTAATAATGTGGAACCATCCTTGCATAGCTGGTTTGAGTCCCACTTGGTTGTGGTATATTGTTATTATTTTTTAATATGATGCTGAATTCTGTTGGCTAGAATTTTTTTTTTTAATGTGCTTTAATTGAAAGTTTACAAACCAAGTCAGCCTCTCATACAAAAATTTATATGTACCTTGCTATACACTCCTAGTTGCTCTCCCTCTAATGAGACAGCACAATCCTTCCCTCCACTCTCCATTTTCATGTCCATTTGGCCAGCTTCTGACCCCCTGTGCCCTCTTATCTCCCCTCCAGACAGGAGGTGCCCACATAGTCCCATGTGTCTACTTGATCTAAGGTGCTCACTCATCACCAGTATCATTTTCTATTCCATATTCCAGTCCAATCCCTGTCTGAAGAGTTGGCTTTGGGAATGGTTCCTGTCTTAGGCTAACAGAAGGTCTGGGGACCATGACCTCTGGGGTCCTTCCAGGCTCAGTCAGACCAATAAGACTGGTCTTTTTACAAGAATTTGGGGGTCTGCATCCCACTGCTCTCCTCCTCCTTCAGGAGTTCCCTGTTGTGTTTCCTGTCAGGGCAGTCATCGGTTGTAGCCAGGCGTTTCCTGTCAGGGCAGTCATCGGTTGTAGCCAGGCACCATCTAGTTCCTCTGGTCTCAGGCTGATGTAGTCTCTGGTTTACATGGCCCTTTGTGTCTCTTGGGCTTATAGTTACCTTGTGTCTTTGGTGTTCTTCATTCTCCTTTGCTCTAGGTGGGTTGAGACCAATTGTTGCATCTTAGATGACCATTTGCTAGCGTTTAAGACCCCAGACACCACTCCCCCAAGTGGGTTGCAGAGTGTTTTCTTAATAGATTTTATTATGCCAATTGACTTGATGTCCCCTGTAACCACGGTCCCCAAACCCCCGCCTCTGGTACGCTGGCCCTCAAAGTGTTCAGTTATTGGCTAGAATTTTGTTGAGAATTTTTACATCTATATTCATGAGAGCTGTTCATCTATAATTTTCTATTTTTGTGGTGTCTCTGCCTGGCTTTGGTATCAGGGTTATGCTGGCTTCATAGAATGAATTTGGCAGTATCCTTCCCTTTCTGTGTTCTGAAATAGTTTGAGTAGTATTGGTGTGAGCTCTTCTCTCCAGTGAAGCTGTCCTGGCCAGGGCTGTTTTTGTTGGGGGTTTTTGTTAGCTCTTCAATCTCTTCTCTTGTTATGGGTCTATTCAGATTTTCTATCTCAGTTTGTATTAGTTTAGGTAGGTAGTGTGGTTCTAGAAATTTGTCCGTTTCCTCTAGGTTCTCAAATTTGTTGGGGTACAGTTTTTCATAGCTTTCTGTTATGATCCTTTTTATTTCAGTTGGGTCTGTGATAACGTTCCCCATCGAATTTCTTGCATGAATTATTTGCTTCTTCTTTGTTTCTTCTGTCGCTTTCACCAATGCTTTCTCGATTTTGTTGACCTTTTCAAAGAACCAACTTTTGGTCTTGTTGATTCTATTTTGGGGGGGTGGGTGGTATTCTGTATTTCATTTATTTCTTCTCCAGTCTGTAATTTCCTTTTTTGTGGGGGGGGGGGGCGGGGTGTCTGTGGGCTTCTTTTGGTGTTCTCTATTTGTTTGGTTGTAGGGCTAACATTTTGATTTTGGTCTGTTCTTTTTTGATGTGTGTCTTTATTGCTAGAAATTCACCTCTGAGCATTGCCTTTGCTGTGTCCCAAAGTTTTTGACATGATGTGTTTTCACTCTCATTTGATTCTAGGAATTTTTTTATTCCCTCTTTCATTTCTTCTATTACCCAGTTGTTTTTTTAGCAAGGTGGTATTCAATTGCCATGTATTTGATTTTTTTTTTCCTTATTCTTCCTGTTATTGATTTCTACTTTTATGGCATTGTCATCTGAGAGAATGCTTTATATTATTTCAATGTTTTGGATTTAATTGAGGATTGCTTTTTATCCTAAAATGTGGTCTATTCTGGAGAATGTTCCATGTGCATTGGAAAAGAATGTGTAGTTTTCTGATGTTGGGTGGATGTATACGTGTATTTAAATTTTTTTTTCTTTCTTTTTTATTGTGCTTTAAGTGAAAGTTTACAGCTCAAGTTAATTTCTTATACAAAAATTATATACTTACTGTTATGTGACACTAGTTGGAGTCCCTATAATGTGACATCACAGTCTTCCTTTCCATCCTGGGTTTCCTGTGTCCCTCCAACCTCCTCCTGTCCGTTCCTGCCTTCTCCTCTTGCCTCCAGACGGGAGCCACCCATTTCGTCTCGTGTATCTGCTTGAACTAAGAAGCACAACTCTTCACGAGTATTATTTTATGTTTTATAGTTCAGTCTAACCTTTGCCTAAAGAGTGGGCTTCTGGAATGGCTTTAGTTCTGGGTTAACAGAGCATCTGGGGGCCATGACTTAGGGATTCCTCCAGTCTCAGTCAGACCATTAAGTCTGGTCTTTTTATGTAAACTTGAGTTCTGCTCCGTACTTTTCTCCCGCTCCATCACAGACTGTCTGTTGTGTTCCGTGTCAGGGTGGTCATTGGTGGTAGCCAGGCACCATTTAGTTCTTCTGGTCTCAGGCTGATGGAGTACTCTGGTTTATATCTCTTGGGCTCATATTTTCCTTTGGTATTCTTCATTCTTTACTCCAAGTGGGTTGGAACCAATTGATGCATCTTAGATAGCCTCTCACAAGCTTTTAGACCCTAGACGCCACTCTCCAAAGTGGGATGCAGAACATTTTCTTAATAAACTTTGTTACGCCATTTGACCTAGATGTGTCCCCCAAAACCATGGCCTTGAGACCCCAGCTCCTGCTACTCTGTCCCTCAAAGTGATTGTTTGTATTCAGGAAACTTCTTAGCTTTTGATTTAATCCAATTGTGCTGACTTCCCCTGTAGTGTGTGCTGTCCTTCCCTTTAGCTAAGATGATTCTTGTCTACTATCTAGTTAGCAAATTCCCCTTTCCCTCCCTCCCCACCTTCGTAACCATCAAAGAATGCTTTCTTCTGTGTTTAAGCCTTTTCTTGACTTCTTATAATAAACCCACTGCCCACTGCCATTGAGTCGACCCTATAGGACAGAGTAGAACTTATAATAGTGGTCCCATATATATTATAATAGAACTTACAATCAAAATATATTATAATAGAACTTACAATAGTGGTCCCATATATTTGTCCTTTTGCGACTGTCTAATTTCACTTAGCATAATGCCTTCCAGATTCATCCATGTTGTGAGGTGTTTCACGGATTATCATTGTTCTTTGTTGTTGTGTAGTATTCCATTGTGTGTACATTCCATAATTTGTTTATCCATTCATCTGTTGATGGGCACCTAGGTTGTTTCCATGTTTTTTGCTATTGTGAACAGTGCCGTAGTGAACATGGATGTGCATGTGTTCGTGTGCCAGCTCTTATTTCTCTAGGATGTATTCCAAGGAGTGGGATTGCTGGATCGTGTGGTGCTTGTATTTCTAGGTATTTAAGGAAGTGCCAAATCTTTTACCAAAGTGGTTGTACCATTTTACATTCCCACCAGCAGTGTATAAGTGTTCAGTCTCTCCACAACCTCGCCAACATTTATTATTTTGTGTTTTTTGGATTAATGCTAGCCTTGTTGGGGTGAGATGGTAGCTCATTGTATTTTTAGCTTTTAATTTTGAGATAATTGTAGACTTTGAAAAAATTTAGTAAGTAGGACAAAGAATTCCCATGTAAATTTTACTAAAATTCCCCATGTTAGCAGTTGATCTAACAACAGTATAATTATCAAAATCAGGACAGTAACAATGAAACGATACATTTGTCTTTTTTCCAGTACAGGATCCAATCCAGAATCATACATTGCATTTAGATGTCATGTCTTCTTTTAATGTAGAACAGTTCCTTAGTTTTTCTTTGTGTTTTATGACCCTGACAGTTATAGAATGCTACTCAATTTGGGTTTGTCTGTTGTTTCTTTGTAACTGAATTCATGTTAGACATATTTGGCAAGCATGCCACAGAAATGATGCTGTATTCCTCTCCGTGCATCACACCAGGAGGCCTGTGAAGTCAGTTTGTACTGTTATTGGTGCTGTTAACTTTGATCACTTGATTAAGGTGATGTCTGCTAAGTTTCTACAATCTGAAATTATCTTTTCCCTTGTAATAAGTATATATTTTGGAGGCCTGGTGGCACAATGGTTTACAGCTCAACTGCTAAGCAAAAGGTTAGCAGTTCGAATTCACCAGCTGCTCCTTGGAAACCCTGTAGGGAAGTTCCTGTACTGTCCTGTAGGGTCACTATGAGCTTGAATTGACTCAGCAGCAATGGTGTTTTGTTGTTGTTGTTGTTTTTTGTTTAAGTATTAGGTATTCTCACAAACTGTTTTAGCATCTGTTTATGATTCTTGCCTGAAACAGTTATTTCTGCAGTATTTGCCAAATGGTGATTTTTTTGCTTTTCTCATTCTTTCTACATTTATTAATTGAAACTCTGTAAAAAAGATCTATCCCTTACCCCCACTTATGTATTTATTCAATTATTTTATCAGTATGGACTGATGGGTTATTATTCTGTGGGTTATAAATTCATTATTATCATTATGTTGTTGCTGAGATTAACCCAGACTTGGCCATTGGGAGTCCCTTCAAGCTGACTTCTCTGTCCTTTGACATGTCCCCATCATTGTTTTAGTGTTGTTTACTTTCTGGCACAGCATGTTCCAGGCTTACTTGTACTTTACTTGCTCCAGCCCTGGAATCATGTATGTGTATTTGTAATTTATGTAATGCTATTGGACATAAATCCTGTTCTCTACCATTTTTCTAGGTTCTTATACATTTTTACTCTTCCATTCATAGTGGATATCCAAGTTTTCTCCAACTCTGCTACTACTACTAATATTGCAGTGAAGATCCTTGTTGTCTTGCTCTGAAGCTGTCTGAGAACTTTGGGGTGTATTTCCAGGACCAGAATTACTAGGTCATAAAATGTGCATATACTTAATTGTTGCCATCTGCAGAAGTTGCTCAGTGCATTAGGGTTCCTGTATCTCCATGTTCCTATCGATACCGAGCCTTATGCAGCTTTCTCTTTTTTACCAAGTAGTTGTGAAGTAGCCATATTTCAGTTACCATAGCTGTGATTGCAGGTAATTTCAAGCATCTCTTTTCAGTGAATAGTGCTGGGATAAATGGATGTCTATATGCAGAAAAAAAAAAAAGAAGAATTTTGGTCCATGCCTTAAAACATATACAAAAATCAACTCAAGTGGATCATAAATCTAAATGTAAAACTGAAAGTATAAAACTTCTAGAAAAAAATCTTTGTGACTTTGGGCTGGGCAAAGATGTCAGAGTACAGTGCATAAAAGAGAAAACTGAATTGTCTTGGCTATTGTGAATAATGCTGTAACGAACATTCGAAGTACAAGTATCTGTTTCCATTCCTGCTTTCACTTCTTGTGGAATTGCTTTATCATATGATAATTTTATGTTTAACTTTTTGAGGAACCACCAGACTACAACAGCTGTACCATTTCATAGTCCCACCAGCGACGGATAAAGGTTCCAGTTTCTCCACATCCTTGCCAACATCTGTTGGTTTTCATTTCTTTAATCATAGCCATCTTAGTCGGTGTGAACTGGTATCTCATTATGGTTTTGGATTGCATTTCCCTAATGCAGAATGAAATTGAGCATCTTTTCATGTGCTTGTTGGCTGTATTTCTTCTTTGGTGAACTCTGTCTTCAAGCTCTTTGCCCATTTTTTGATTGGGTTGGTTTTTGTTGTTGTTGGTAAGTTGTAGGAGTTCTTTATTCAGAACATTAAACCCTTCTTGGATATATGAGTCCCCCAGATTTTCTCCCAATCTGTAGGTTGTCTCTTCACTTTGTTGATAAAGCCCTTTGAGAAACAAAAGTTTTTAATTTTGGTGAAGTCCCATTTGTCTGTTGGTGCCGTATATAAGAATCCATTGTTAAGAAAAGGTCCTGAAACATTACTTCTGTGTTTTATTCTAAGAGTTTTATGGTTTTAGTTCTTAAATTTAGATCTTTGGTCCATTTTGAGCTAGTTTCATATATAGTGGGAGGCATGGGTATAGGTTTATTCTTTTGATTGTGGAAATCCAGTTGTCCCCAGCATCATGTATTAAAGAGACTATTCTTTCCCCATTGGGTGGACTTAGCAACCTTGCTGAAAATCAGCTGACTCAACTTTATTCCATTGGTCTATATATCATTATAGTAGTACCAGACTGTTTTAATTACCATAGCTTTATAATATGTTTTCAAATTGGGAAGTGTGAGTCCTCCCATTTTGTTGTCCTTTTTCTAGATTACTTTGGCTGTTCAGGCCCCCTTGAGGTTCCATGTCAGTTTGAGATTGAGCTTTTCCTTTACTGCAAAGAAGGCTGTTGGAATTTTGATGAGTGTTGCATTGAATTTAAGATGTTAGTGTTGGCATATTAACAATATTAAGTCTTCTGATCCATGAGGACAAATGTCATTCCATTTATTTAGCTCTTCTTTTTCAATAATGTTTTGTAGTTTTCAGTATACAAGTCTTTCACTTTCCTGGTTAAATTTATTCCCAGGTATTTTATTCTTTCAGCTGCTATTGTAAGGAATTGTTCCCTTAATTGCCTTTTTCAAGTGCTCATTGTGTGTGAGGTATGGGAACAGGTTTATTCTTTTGATTGTGGAAATCCAGTTGTCCCAGTAACATTTATTAACCAGCCACTTTACTGAGTTCATTTATTAACTTCAATTGCTTTCTTGTGGATTCCTTGGGGTCTTCTGTATATATAGCATCATGTCATATGTAAAAAAGGGATAGTTTTGCTTTTTCCCAAATTGTATACCTTTTTTAAAAATCTGTTTAGCCTAATTGCTTTAGCTAAAACTTCCTGTATAATATTAGGAACAGGCATCTTAGTCTTGTTCCTGTTCTTTTTGTGTGTGTGTGTGTGTGTGTGTGTGTGTGTGTGTGTAGTAGAGAAATCTTGGGGTTTTTTTGTTTTTGTGATTCAGGCAAAAGTTTACAGAGCAAATTAGTTTCTCACTCATAAATTTATACACAAATTGTTTCATGGCATTGTCTGCAGTTCCTCATTGTGTCAGCATTCTCCTCCTTTCCTTTTCCATCACGGGTTCACCATGTCCATTCGTCCAGTTTTCCTGCCTCTTCCTGCCTTCTCGTCTTTGTTCCTGGGCAGGTGTTGCCCATTTGATCTAGTACACTTGATTGATCTAAGAAGCATGTCCCTCACATGTGTTTCTAATTGTTTGAGTTGTAGAGTTAATGTTTTGATTTTTGTCCTTTTTTGATGTGGGAAACCTGGTGGCATAGATGTTAAGTGCTCCGGCTGCTAACCAAAAGGTCAGCCATTTGAATCTGCCAGGCACTCCTTGGAAACTCTGTGGGGCAGCTCTACTCTGTCCTATAGGGTCAGTATGAGTCGGAATTGACTCGACAGCAGCGGGTTTTGTTGTTTTTTTTTGTTTTTTTTGATGTGTGCATATATTGCTATAAATTGACCTCTGAGCATTGCTTTTGCTGTGTCCCAAAGGTTTTGGTATGTTGTGTTTTTGTTGTCATTTGATTCTGGGAATTTTTTAATTTCATCTATTACCCAGTTATTTAGTTCCCATTTATAGATTTTTTTCCTTGCTCTTCCTGTTATTGATTTCTGCTTCTATAGCATTGTGGTCAGAGAAGATGCTTTGTATTATTTGAGCGTTTTTGAATTTGTCGAGACTTGCTTTGTGACCTAAAATGTGGTCTGTTCTGGAGAATGGTCCATGAGCACTGAAGAAGAATGTGTACTTTGGCGCTGTTGAGTGAAGTGCTCTGTATATGTCAAGTTGGTTGATTGTGTTGTTTAGATCTTCTGTGACTTTGTTGAGTTTATTTCTAGTTGTTCTGTTCTTCAGTGAGAGTGGTGTGTTAAAAAGTCTCCTAGTATTATTGTGGAATTCTCTTTTTCTTTTCAGTGCTGTTAGAGTTTTATGTATTTTGGAGTGCTGTGGTTGGGTGCATGTGTATTTATTATGTTATATCCTCTTGGTGGATTGACCCCTTAATCATCATATAATGTCCTTACTTGTCTTTTGTAGTGGATTTTGCTTTAAATCTATTTTATCAGAGATTAATATCGCCACTCCTCTTTTTTTGGTGATTATATCCTTGGTATATCTTTTTCCATCCTTTAAGTTTTAGTTTATTTATATCTTTGTGTCTAAGGTGTGTCCCTTGCAGACAGCATATTGATGGGTTGTGTTTTTTAACTTATTCTGCCACTCTCCGTCTCTTTACTGCTGAATTTAGGCCATTTACATGACTTGTGATTATCAATAGATATGAGTTTATTGCTGTTGTTTTCTTATGATTTTTGTTTTGTTCTTTTTTTTTTTTTTTTTTTTTTTGTGGTGCTGACTTTCTTCGTTCCAATTAATTTTCTGTGCTGTTTTTTTTTGTTCGTTCTTTCAGTTGTGGCTTGTCTTTTCATTTCCTGTGTCATTTTTGGAAACGCTGGTGGCATAGTGGCTGAGTGCTACGGCCGCTCACCAAAAGGTCAGCAGTTCAAATCCACCAGGCACTCCTTGGAAACTCTATGGGGCAGTTCTACTCTGTCCTACAGGGTCACTATAAGTCAGAATCGACTCAACGGCAATGGGTTTGGTTTTGGGTTTATGTCATTTTTGGTTTTGTGTGAGCTGAATCTTTATGATTTTCTTCTTTTATATTTTGATGAGTAGGTTTGTTGACTTTCTTTGTGGTTACCCTGAAATGTACCTTTATCTTCCAAAGTTTAAAGCAGTAATTTATTTCTTGATACTGCCTTCATTTTCTCTCCATATGGAAGTTCTAAACCTATACTTTTATATTACACCGTTTATGTTTTAAAGTGGTCATCAGTTACAGATTAATGTCTCTGCTTCCCTGTTTTCCATCTTTAAGCTTTATTTTTGAGAGCTCTTTGGGTTGATACCTGTCTGTTGTTGTCATGTGTTTTAATCTCAACTTGTTGTCTGGTGTTTTATTGGTTTTCTGTCTGAATGACTGTAATATTTTTTGTAAAGTTGGTCTGTTTTTTACAAATTCCTTTAATTTCTGTTTATCTGGAAATGTCCTAATTTCACCATCATATTTGAGGGATAATTTTGCTGGATATAGAATTCTTGGTTGGCAGTTTTTTTCTTTCAGGGTTTCATATATATTATCCTATTGCCTTCTTGCTTGCATGGTTTCTGCCAAGTAATCATAGTTTAGTCTTATCGATGCCCCTTTGTAGGTGATCTTTTGTTTTTCCCAAGCTGCTTTCAGGATTCTTTGTCTTTGGTTTCAGATCATTTTGATTATGATGTGTCTCGGTGTTCTCTTGGAATATATTCCATATGGGGTTCATTGTGCTTCTTGTATGGTTATCTCCTCATCTTTCATATTAGGGAAGTTTTCTGTAAACACATCTGCAACAATTCTCTCTGCTTTTTTGTTGGCTTCTCCTCTTCTGAGATTCTGATCACATGTAAGTTATTCCTCTTAATGGTGTCCCACATAACTCTTAGGCTTTCCATATAACTCTTAGGCTTTCTTCATTCTTTTTTTTTTTTTTTTTTATTCCTCAAACAGGTTAGTGTCAAGGGATTGGTATTCTAGTCTGCTGAAGCTGCCTTCCATGGTTTCAATTCTACTCCTATGACTATCCATTGAGTTGCCAGTTTCTGCAATTTTATTGTTAAGCCTGTGGATTTCTAATTGCTGCTTCTGTATCATTTTCAATTGTCTATTTCTTTTGTCATTTCATTCTCATATAGTTTTCCTGAATTCTTCTAGTGTTTTGTCTGTGCATTTCTTGGCTTTGTCTGTGTTCTCTATGGTTCTGTCTGTGTTTTCCTTGATTCCTTTGAGGACCCTATACATAAGCCCTTTGAATTCCTTATCAGGAAACTCCATTACCTTTTCTTCCTCAGGGAAGCTTTTTGGTTCTTTATTGTGGTCGTTTGCTGGGGCCATCTTGCCCTGCTTATTTAGATGGTTTGCTAATGTCTGTTGTCTCCAGGACATTAAGAGGTTATTGTATTTATTTTTTATTTGTATAATTGTTTGCTGGGTCCTTTTTTGTTTTGTTTTGGGGATTTCTGGCAGGTGTGGCTGGAGTGATGCTCTGGTTGCTGGTCTGGCTGTACTAGAGCCCTCCCTACCTGTCTTCGGGCACATGGAGTGGCGGATAGGTGTGAGAGCTCTGATCTGTTTACTGATCTTGCAGGGCAGCTGAAGGTGGGTTGGTTGGGCTTTGGCCTCCATCTGGTTCAGTGGCTCAGGAGCAGAGAATGATGCTGTCCGTGCAGCTGGAGCAGCCAGTGTGAGGGAGTGGTAAGCGAGTTGGGTTGTACCCCTCTCCTTGCTGGTTGCAAGTGGTAGAGGGGGGTGAGTGGTAGAGGTGGGGTGGCGGAGGATGTTCACGCAGTTACTTTACCTCCACCTCCTCCTGGGCAGGGGAGGGAGGAAGGGCAGCAGGTGGATGTTGGCTCAGTTTCACTGCAGATGTCTGTTGGTGGGGAGAGGAAGGTACGATCTCAATGACTATTTTTCTGCCCTGGCTGGGCAAGAGGAGGGAGGAAAGGGTCTTGGGGAAGTGCATGTAGTGGTAGCTCCTCTGCCTCTCACTGGGTGGGACAAGGGGTGGAGTCGCTTGTGAATGCCAGCACAATGCTAACGCCTCATGTCAGGTGGAGGGAGGGGGAATGCTCACAGAGGTGCTTCCTCAAGTCAGGCAAGGGGAGGAAGGAGCTGTGGTGGAATGTGCGCACAGTCAAAGTTCCTCTGCCCCTAGCTGTTAAGGGAGAGGGTTGGGCCTGGTGGATATGTACAGAAATGCTGCCTCGTGCTGAATGGGGGGAGGGAGGAAGGGGTTATGAGGGGATGCACGCACAGCCATGGCTCTTCTATCCCATGCTGGGCGGGTTGTGAGGGATGGAGTCATGCCTGGCGGATGCACTCAGAAGTGCTGCGTCATGCTAGATGGGGGGAAGGAGGAGGGAGTGGTGGGCAAGCTTTCTCACTATCCTGCTGTTGCTGCCCTCCACCAGGCCCTTGGGGATGGAGTAGGTGGTAGGCGGGCACATGCACAGGGGTGCACCTAGTCTCGCTCATCAGGTGGGCAAGGGGCTGTAGTGGATGAGGCTTGGTGGGGTGGAGGGAAGAGGATAGGCTCATGTTAGAGTCCCCCAGCTGGGCAAGGCTGTTAGGGTAGGGGGCCCTTGGCCACCTTGGATCAGGAGGATGGCGTATGGAGAGCGTGTTCCTCCAGCTAGGGTACATGGGTGCCAGGGCACTTTGCGTCCACTGCAGCCACCGAATGGGACCTGTCCTCTCTCAAGTGCGAGGAGGGGCGCCACCTGGGGACCAGTTGGATGGGAGAGCTTCCGCCGACACTCCGCAAGCCCACTGCCTCATGTGTGCACTCACCCTCTAAGGTCAAGGGCTGCTGCTGCTGAGTATCTCCAGTTTGGACCTGGCACCCTCCCTGTCTCATTTTCCTCATGTCTATAGAGGTTCTCTGTACCTTTTGGGAAAGTCATAAAGCTGCCTTGCTGTTTTCTTCACCCAAGGCCACTGTTGGCTTTGTCCTAAATTAGCTGCAGTGGGCTGGGAAAGCTGGCTGAGCTCCACCGTTGGACGTTAACTCCTTTTTTGCTACTTTCCCTACTTTCCACTTGGTATTCGGTTCAGTCCTTAGACCTTTTTTTTTTTTTTTTTTATGTTCGGGCTTCCTGGATTGTTACCTGCTTCATTTTTGCTTGTTTGTTTTCAGTCTTTGGTGCAGGGCGACGTTGTGGTGTGTGTGTCTAAGCTGCCGTCTTGGCTCTACTTCCTTTTTCCTGATCTTAAGGGAAAAGCTCTCAGTCCTTCTCCACAAAGTGATGTTACCAAAAAAAAAAAATCAAACCCATTGCCGTCGATTCCAACTCATAGTGACCCTATAGGATGTTAGCTGTGGGTTTTTCATAAATGCCCTTTAGAAAGATATTTTTAATGGATATCTTTTCATTGGTGATAGTCTAGGATTGAAGAGATGGCCAGTTGTAGGTGTTTGCCTATGTATGTAACACACTGAGTTCCATCATAACATGCTACCAAATAGAACTTTTAAGACTTCCTTGGTACTGAGCCTACTTTATATCCAGAAACATTCTGCAGAAAAATGTCAACATATCTTTGTGCAGAATGCTTTGCTTTAAAAACACTAATTTGCTGAGGTGACTGTGTTACGTACAGGTGGTCATATCCTGATTTATACACGTAGAGCCCGTATTGACTTCAGAAGTAGTTCATTAACTCCCATTATATAATTCTGCATGTTAACAGTGAATGGCAAAAACTGAAGAGAGTAGTTTGAACCCAGCCCCAGGTTCTTGAAGTTGTCTGTGTGTGTTTTAATTTCTGGTCAGAATTCACTATATTTATTTATTAAGAGTTCCCTGTTAGTAAATATCTTTTAGGAACTTCAATGGTAACATGTTTTTTTCCAGATTATTTTACTAGAATTCATGATGTAGTTGTAAATGTATGCATGCACACACAACACAAAGAAAAATAATACTTATCCCTTTCTGACAGGATCAGCGGCAAACTGAAGCCATCCATCAGCTACAGGCACAGCTGGCCAACATGACACAGCTTGTTTCAAACTTGTCAACAACTGTAGCAGGGTTAAAACGTGAGGTAATTGTCATTATTAATATTGCAAGACACAGAGCAAGGATGGAGATTGTCATAAATGCAGGCTTGTTAAGAACATGGTAACGAACTTTAACCAAACAAAAGTCTCATTATTGAGAACTTCAGAACATCTGAATGTAGCATTTCTAAGTTTTGGAAATATATATATTATTGTAATGTTATACGGCATTCATAAATTAAAAAACCAAACCAAACCCAATGCCATCGAGTTGATTACGACTCATAGCAACCATATAGGACAGAGTAGAACTGCGCCAAAGGGTTTACAAGGAGCAGCTGGTAGATTCGAGCTGCATACCTCTTGGTTAGCAGCCGAGCTCTTAACCACTGCGCCACCAGAGCTCATAAATTAGGTCTTACCAAAGTACGGGTATAAAGCTGTTCCAGTGGGCTTTTTGCAAACCATTGAGAGTAGCAATAAATATTTCATTGTCAGTTCCAAAAGGCTTCCCATTAAGCTGCTTAACAAAGCAAAAAAATTCATTGATTTAACAAATGTTTATTGACCAGCCAATATATGTGAGGCATTAGCTATAGAGTCATACGTAGGGAAAACAGCAGTGAATAGTCCCTGGCTTCACAGAGTTGACACTCTGGGGGAGGGAGAGAATATATAAGGTAAGTATATAAATGGTGGTAATTTTTCCTAGTGGTAAGTGCAGTGAAGGCCCATGGGGTAGAGGATGAAGTGTGTGTGTGTGCATGTGCTTGTGTGTGTGTGAGATAAGAGAAGCTGCCTTAGCCAGGGTGATCTAGAAGGCTTATCTGAGGAGGTGGTACTAGACCTGAGTGCTCAAGAGGAGTTAGCAGACACACAGCCTGAGGTGATAGCAAACTTGTAAGAGAGCAGAGAGCCAGAGAAGAGAAGTAGTGTGATGTGTTTGAGAGCAGAAAGAAGCCAGTGTGACTGGCGCAGAGTAAATGAAAGAAGTGAGCGTGGGCGTTGAGTTTAGGCACATTGGTGGGGACCCAGAAGTGTAGGGCTTTGTAAGTAATTGAGAGTTTGAATTTTATTGAAGTCATTGGAGGATATTAAGTTAAGAAGTGATACAAATTATCTCACTGACACTGAAAAGCTTTGAGAAACTCCCCTCTTGCTGCTCTGTGGAGGATGGGCAGTTGAGGAAGACCGAGAATGAAGCAGGAAGGAAGCCAATTAGGAGGCAGTTGCAGCAGCCTGGATGAGGTGATGTTGGCTTAGACTAGCAGTGAGGAAGGGTGTGAAGTTGCTGGGAGGTATTTAAGAGGTAGAAAGACAAACCTTGCTGATAGAGCGAGTGTATGGGGATGAGGAATTAAGGGTGACTCCCAGGGGTTGGCTTAAATAACTGGGTGAGCGGTAGTGCGGTTTTGAAAGGTAGGAACAACTGAGTTGAGAACAGGGGTTTTTTTCCTTGACGAGGAGACAGGAAAGACAAAGCAGATGTGACTAAATGTTAACAATTGGTTTATCTACGTGAAAAACACGAATATGTTCACTGTACCAGTTTTAGAACTTTTTCATGGGTTTGAAATTCTTCAAAATAAAAACTGAAGGAAAAAAAGAAAAGCACTTTGCTTTAATAGTACATTTTCAGAGTATGCCCTGCATTTACGGTTTTGAAGTACATTGAAAAAAAATGTTTAAAATGATTTGTCCTTCGTCTGTTAGATCCCCCTGTATTTGTTCCCAACCCCAGGTCTCAGACCGCCAAAGCTATCTTGTCATGTCTTTGGTTCTCTGTGTTGTCTTGGGACTGATGCTGTGTATGCAGCGTTGTCGAAGCCCTTCTCAATGTGATGGAGATTACATTTGCAAACCTCCAAAAAATAATCCGTACCCGAGCCCTAAAAGGTAACCAGCGTTGTATTTCACAATTTTCTGTTTTTACTGTGCTTTTTATATTTTAGAGAAATTTTGAGCAAATAAAGCAATACTGAGGTAATTCCTTTCCCCATAATTATCTTGAAATCAAAATGTTAGAAATATTAAAAACCTCCTTGGGGCCAGTGAAAGAGTGCCTGGGTGGTTCTGTAGACTGTGGTAGTGAAAACACTAATAATAGTAAGGGCATGAAAACCCTTGAAATGTTTTGGTTAAGATGCTGAGATGTGGGATTTAGAGGAGGGGAGTACGTATTTTAACAGTACTGTTTAGAGACTGATTCTTAAATGCTTTCTTACATGTATTAGCTGTAGCTGGAGTGTCAGCTAAGAGATTGGGCCTTTATGGTGTCTACAGTTCTCAATCGCCTCCATCCACCCTGAACTACAGAGTAAATTTTATGTAGTTTACTCATTGTGTCCAATGTTGATTTTTCTTAATGTTCTAGGTGTTTCTCTTCCTATGATGATATGAATTTGAAAAGAAGAACTTCATTCCCACTCATTAGATCCAAGTCTCTACAGTTAACTGGCAAAGAAGGTAGATTTTATGGATATGTAATATAGTCAACCTGAATTTAGCTTTCTTCTGGCTTAAGTATAGCATCAGTGTTGAGTTCAAGACCGTCTGCTCCATAATAATGGACATAAGTAACATTTCTGTTTATGCTATTTCAAAACCACTTTATCATTTTCACATTTTATATCTGTCTTTGTTCCTAAAAGTTCAGAGGGCGGGAAGGGGTTTCATTAATGTAATTAGCCATGAGTAGCTTTCTTTGCACATGCTCCTGTTTAGAAGTATTTCTTTTTAGAAAGGGATGTTTGAGAAAGTTCAACAGATATGGAAAACCTGAGTGTGCTCCCATAGCTCCTGTGCTTATCTGCCTCCTCTTCCTATGAAGGTAGGACTCTTTTTGTCTCCAGTTCAGGACTGTGGGGCACTTTCTGAACAAAAATCTCCTCCTCTTTTTTGGTAGCCTTAGAGCCCATACTTACGTTCCCTTGACTAACAGTAATTATTTAAGTTTAAATGGATGGATGTGTGTTGAGCAGCTCTTCTCCTATTTCAGTACCTTTATAAATCGTGCTTATTAAGAAACATAACAATTTGCCTTCATAGCAATATTAAATAATCAAACAAATTACATATTTCATTTAGGAGTGCTTTCTCAATAATCGTTGGCTTTCCTCCCTTTTTTAGTAACTGAGCAGCACGTTTCATTCTGTTAGATCATTGCTGAGCTTCGGTGATTTCCTGATACCGCAGACTTAACCCTTATGTGTGAGTTTACTCAGGGCTCATAAAACTATCCCTCCTTGCTGCTTTTGTTCGTTTCGATTGCTGTCCCTTTTTATAAGTGAAATTTGTAACTGAAGTATAACATACATTCAAGAAAGTGTAATTACCATATTTAAAGTTCACTAAATTTTCACAAACTGAGCAAACTTGTATAACCAACACCCAGAACATTATCCAGCACCCCATAAGCTTCTTGTGTTCTTTAAGTTACTACCCATCCCCTCCTCCCAGAGTAGCCACTATTTTGATTTCTAACTATTGATCGTGAGATTCACTATGCCATTAAGTATAATTCTGGTTTATTTATTTTCATTCCTGTATAGTATTCCATTATAATAAAGATACTACCTATTATTCACATTTGGATTATTTCCAGTTAGGCCATTTTTAGTTGCAGTGAACACATGTACGCATTTCTGTTGGGTATATGCCCAGAAATGGGATTGCTGGACCATAAAGTATGTGTGTATTTCAACTTTAGATATTGCCACACGGTTTTCCAGATTGTAATATGAAGTTATATTCCCATCAGCCGCGTTTGAAGGTTCCGTGTGCTCCACGTCCTGATTAGCATTTAGTATTGTTGGTCCTTTAGCCATTATGGTGGATATGCATGCATTCCTGATTTCAGCTGTATATGTGCAATTAAGGAATATGTTAGAGATGCTTATCTCGCTCAGCATTTTTAGCCTGATTTTAAATTAACTGAAATCCTGGCTGTTTTACTATTTTCTTTATCTAACCCTTCAAGGGCAAATGCATCTGATGGTAGATGTACTTGTATTTTAAAAGAGCTAGGTCATCTTAGTTCATCTTTACAAGTAGAGAAACTTAAGTGCACTAGGCAGGTGTCTTAGTCATCCAGTGCCACCATAACAGAAATACCACAAGTGGATGGCTTCAACAAAGAGTTGTTTGTTCTTTCACAGCCAGTAGGCTAGAAGTCTGAATTCAGGTCACTGGCTCCAGGGGAAGGCTTTCTCTCTCTGTCGGCTCTGAAGGAACGTTTGATGCATCAGTCTTCTCTCGGCCTGGGTGCATCTCAGCACAGGAATCTCAGGTCCAAAGGATGCACTCTACTCCCAGTGCTGCTTGGTGGTATGAGGTCCCTGTGCCTCCCTACTCGCTTCTCTCCCTTACATCTCAAAAGAGATTGGCCCAAGATACTGCCTAATCTTGTAGACCTCATCAGTATAATTGCGGCTAATCTATCTCATTACATCACAGCGATAGGACCTACAACACGTGGGAAGTCACATCAGAAGATAAAATGGTAGACAGTCATGCAAGGGAATCATGACCTAGCCAAGTTGGCAGATATTTTGAGGGGGACACAATTCAATCCATGGCAGCAGGAGATTGGTTTTAATCCTGATTCTGCTGCTAGTTAATTCATTTCTTTCATTTCCTGTTTGCATTAACCCGTTTCTTACGGCATGTATCAGAGCCCGCCTTGATTTTAGCCATCCTGTACTGGCCTTGTTTTTGCATCTGAGCTCTGCGGCCCCACAGGAGAAAGACCTGGTGATCCGCATTGTAAGGATCACAGCCAAGAAGACCCTGGGGGGCAGTTCTGCTCTGCCTGGGGGTCTCTGTGAGTCAGGGTCAGCTGGACAGCACCCAGCAGCACCAAGCTCTGTGAGAAGGGACCATGGCTTATTTTTATACTAAATTTAGTACTTGCACAAAGTTGACAGTATTAATACAGATTGGACAGATTACATAATCTCTTGCCTGTTTAAAAAAAACCCAAACCCAGCACCGTCAAGTCGATTCCAACTCATAGCGACCCTATAGGACAGAGCAGAACTGCCCCATAGAGTTTCCAAGGAGCGCCTAGCAGGTTCGAACTGCCGACCCTTTGGTTAGCAGCCGTTGCACTTAACCACTACCACCAGGGTTTCGTCTTGCCTGTTAAATGGTACTTAGATGATTGATGTTGTAAATTATTGAACTTATTCGAAGCTTTTTTCTCTTAGTGGCCTTTCTCTCTCTCCTCCCCATGTTTATGCTTTGATCTGCTACACTTTTGTTGCTTGGCCAGGTGTACCAGAACTCGTACCCAGTTG
This sequence comes from Loxodonta africana, assembly GCF_030014295.1. Lineage (NCBI taxonomy): Eukaryota > Metazoa > Chordata > Mammalia > Proboscidea > Elephantidae > Loxodonta > Loxodonta africana. The sequence goes on along the minus strand of NC_087344.1, from coordinate 206,823,211 downwards.
CCGTTGAGGTCAGTCCGGACTCACGGTGACCCCGTGTGTGTCAGATATTTTCTGAAGTAGATCACCAGACCTTTCTTCCAAGGTTCCTCTCAGGGGACTGCAGCCTCTCAATTTTTAGTTAGCATCTGAGCACATGAACCATTTCTACCCAGGGATTCGCAGGGAGGCCAAAATGGTTTTGATCTCTTAAAAATGTTTTTTATTGTGAAATATAAGGGAAATACTAAAAGGTTAATAAAATCAAAACGCACAGCTTTTCAAGTAATCATAAAGTGAATACCTGCGTAATGGCCACTCAGATCAAGAAATAGAACATGATCAGCATTTGTGGTATCCCTTATAATCATCTTCTTGATTGAAGTGTTTAAATTCCTAAATCGTATAATTTAAATTTTGCCAGGTTTGAACTTTTTGATAAATGGAAACCTACCATGTATATTCCTTTTTGTCTCTTTTCATTCAGTATTTTATTTGTCAGATTCATTTTTACATATAGCTGTAGTTCATTTTTAATATTGTATAGTGTTTCAATAATGGACTAAATCACAGTATATTTATCCATTCTACTCTTGTTTACAGTCTGGGGCTATTACAAATCACCGTGGTAACCGTGGTGTAGACATTCCCTGTTTATACACTGGAGCACGGTCATGTCCGTTTCTCTAGCGCTGTTACCTAGATGTAACGCTGCTAGGTTGCAGGCCATGTTTATCTGCAGGTTCTGAGATTGCTTTCCAAAGTGCTTGTGTCCGTTTATGTTTCAGCCAGCCCTGCAGGTTTCCTTTGCTGTACGTTCTTCCCAACGCGGGGAATTATCAGGTTAACAAAACATTTTTAATCTCTTTGCAGATGTAATTTGCAGGTACCTGATTCTTAATGAGATTGAGCATCTTAAGCCTTTTGGTCATTTGACTGTCCTGCGCTTTTTTGGGTTTTTTTGCTGATTCTTCTGTTGGGTTCACTTTTTTTTTCCCAATTATTTATAGTTCTCTTTAAGATTTGGATACTAGTTGTTGGTTGGTTAAACATGTTGCAGATATCTTATTCCACTCTGGGATATGTCTTTTTATTCTCTTTGTAGTTATTGTTAGCTGCCGTGGAGTCAGTTCCAACCCATAGCGACCCCACGCGCAACAGAACGAAACACTGCCTGGTCCGGTACCATCCTCCAAATTGTGGCTGTGCTTAAGCCCATTGTTGCACCCACTGTAGCATTCTAACTCGTTGAGGGTCTTCCTCTTTTTCGCTGACCCTCTATTTTACCAAGCGTGATGTGCCTCTCTAGGGACTGATCCCTCCTGACAACATGTCCAAAGTATGTGAGATGTAGTCTCGCCATCCTTGCTTTTAAGGAGCATTCTGATTGCACTTCTTCCAAGACAGAATTGTTAGTTCTTTTGGCAATCCATGATGTATTCAAGATTCTTCGCCAACACCACAATTCAAAGGTGTCAGTTCTTCTTCAGTTTTCCTTATTCATTGTCCAGCTTTCACATGCATATGATGCAATTGAAAACACCATGGCTTGGGTCAGGCACACCTTAGTCCTCAAGGTGACATCTTTGCTTATCAACACTTTAAAGAGGCCTTTTACAGCTGATTTGCCCAATGCAATGTGTCTTTTGACTTCTTGACTGCTGCTTCCATGGGTGTTGATCATGGATCCAAGTAAAATGAAATCCTTGACAATTTCAATCTTTTCTCCATTTATCATGATGTTGCTCATTGGTCCAGTTGTGAGGATTTTTGTTTTCTTTATGTTGAGGTGTAATCCATACTGAAGGCTGTGGTCTTTGATCATCATCAGTAAGTACTTTAAGTCCTCTTCACTTTTCAGCAAGCAAGGTGGTGTCATCTGCATAACACAGGTTGTTGATGAGTCTTCCTGCAATCCTGATGCCCGTTCTTCTTCATATAGTCCAGCTTCTCGGATGATTTGCTCAGCATACGGATTGAATAGGTATGGTGAAAGGGTACAACCCTGATGCACACCTTTCCTGACTTTAAACCATGCGATATCCCCTTGTTCAGTCAAACAACTGCGTCTTGATCCACGTACATATTCCTTATGAGCACAATTAAGTGTTCCAGAATTCCCGTTCTCCTCAGTGTTATCCATAAACTGTTATGATCCACACAGTCGAATGCCTTAGCATAGTCAGTAAAACACAGGTAAACATCTTTCTGGTATCCTCTGCTTTCAGCCAGGATCCATCTGACATCAGCAATGATATCCCTGGTTCCATGTCCTCTTCTAAATCTGGCTTGAATTTCTGGCAGTTCCCTGTCGATATAGTTACTGCTGCAGCCACTTTTGAATGACCTTCAGCAGAATTTTGGTGGCATGTGATATTAATGATATTGTTCGATTATTTCCACATTTGGTTGGATCACCTTTCTTGGGAATAGTTGTAAATATGGATCTCTTCCAGGCGGTGGGCCAGGTAGCTGTCTTCCAAATTTCTTGGCATGGACGAGTGAGCACTTGCAGTGCTGCCTCTGTTGAAGCATCTCAGTTGGTATTTTTTCTGTTTAGGCGGAGTCTTTTCAAATAAGAGAAGAAGCTCTTAATTTTAATATGATCAAATTGAGCTTTTTATCTCTTTGTTGAACAGAATTTCCTACTCCAAGTTTATGAAATATATTCTTTTATATTTCAAATGCTTCTTTTGCCTTTCATTTTTAGATCTTTAGCCACCTGGAATTCATTTTTTTTGTGTGTGTATGGTGTTAGAGGTTACAATATAAAATTTTATACGGTATTCAGTTGTCTCAGAAAATAACTGAAAAGACTGCCCTTCCCTCATGGCTGTGCAGTGCCACCTCTGTTGTATTAATAAGTGATATACAATAACCAAACCTGTTGCCATCAATTCCAAAAAATAGATACACCCGTTGATCTCTGTATCACTAACATATTGCGTTAATAAGCATAACTTCTAAGTAAGTCTTAGATATCTGCTATATAACAAGTGCTCCCACGTTGTTATTGTTCTTCAAAAGTTTGGGGACCATTATTGGCTCTTTAAATTTCCATGTAAATTTAGAACCATCTGCTAAGTGTTCCATCCGAAAAGTATTAGGCTTTTGTTTGAGATTACATTGACTCTAAAATGAATTTGGAAAGAGCATAGTCTGCGTTCTCCAAAGAGGTCAACTCTTGTTAGCTTTATTCTTAGGATCTGTATTTTTAATACTATTGTAAGTGGTATCTTTTCTGTGTGTGTTTGTTGCTGGTATGTAGGATTATAATCAGTTTTTGTATATTTATTTCACATACAACAACCTTGCTTTACTTGAATAATTCATTGGTAGGGTATTTTGGTTTTTCTGTAAATGCATGCACACCTGAGCGTAAAGACAATTTTGTTTCTTCCTTTCCAGTCTTTATAACTTTTATTTCTTTTGCTTCCCTAACAAATATGGCTAGCATTTTCAGCAGTGTTAATTTAGAAGTGGTTGACAGGCACCTTTGTCTTGTTCCTAATCTGAAAGAAAAAGCTTTCAGCATTTCACTATTGAGTATTATATTTGCCATTAAGTGTTTTGTAGATACCCTTTATCTAGGAAGGTTCCTCCCTGTTCCTGGTTTGCTAATAGTTCCCCTTCCCCATGTGCTTAATTTTGCCAAATATTTTTTTCTGTGCCTTTTTAAGATGATGTTTATTTTTTAATCTGCTGAAATGAATTTCATTAATTATCTAAAGTTAGATCAATATTACATTCTTGAACAAATTGGTCATATGTGTATATTTTATATATATGTATTTTTTATTTTACATAATTTTGTTTGATAATAATTAAGAATTTTACATCTATTCATAAATAAGATTGGCATCTAATTTTTTAATTATCAGACTTGGTTTTGGTATGTAAGGCTTGTAAAACTAGATGGGAATGCTCTTTTTTTTTTTTTTTTTTCCTGTTCTCAGAAAAAGTTTTAAGATCATAATTATTTTTTTTTTGAATCGGTAAAGTCCTGTGAGCCTAGAAGAGTTTTTGGCTCTTAATTTGGGTTGTAGGAACCAGGTTTTTTTGTTTGTTTTTAATTCTAAATTAAAATTTTCCAGGAATTTGTCCATTTTATCTAAATGTTAAAATTTAGTAGCATAAAGGTGTTTGCATATCTTATCTTTTGCCTGATATCTGTCCTTTTTTTCTCCCCTTCCTTGCCCTCAGTAGGAGTTTTGTGGGGAGAGGAGTGGGTAATTCTCTTTTGCTGGCATTAGATTGGAAGCTGTACACTGTTTCTGCTCTTTTACTGGTTACCCTAGAAATTACAGATACTATCAAAGTCTGAAATTAATCATACTTTTACCTCTTCCTGTACAATATGAAGATCTTAAAATAATTTGACTGTCTCCAACATGATTCGTATGTTATTGTTGTTGTGTGTTTTAATCCTGTTGTTTCAGCTTAGCTTTAACTCAACAAGGTATAATTAAGAAGTACCATTGTTATTTTACAATTAATATTAATTAGGATTGACCCACATATCTATGACTTTCTTTGGGCTTCAGCCCCTATTTCTAAGACCTACCATTTGTAATTACTTTCCTTCACCCTGAAATATTCTTTCTTTAATCTTGTTTTGACTTTTTTTGGGCTCTTCAACTCTCTAGTTTGATATATTTTATTAATACAGGTAGTCCTTGATTTACGACGTATTCTAGTTACAATGAACTACACTTACGACCATCATTTTTTTTTGCACATTTTATTGTTAGTAGTATGTACTTAAATATGTACTACATCCAGTGTTGTAGCACATGATTTGCTAATGTCTTCATTCTCATGCAAGCCCCCAAAGACACATAAAGATCAGGTTTATAAAGATACTGATAACTGAAAACTAAACAGAAAAAGTATTCCAATTCTGCTTAAAACAGAATCATTGGAACAGACCCCTGTTGGAAGTCGAGGACAACCCCTACTGGAAAGTGCTCAGCCATTATTTCTTCCCACGTAGTAACTCTACCCCATTCTTTTTGTGGTTCTCCAGTTTAATTAAATGTGTGTTAGTCCTTCTTTATCCTGTCTCCTAGATGCTCCCTCATTTTTCACATTTTGCCTTTCTATGCTGCATTCTGGATGACTTCTTCTGATCTGCCTTATGGGTCACACATTCTTCAGCTGTGTCTATTAAATTCATCTGTTGAGTTTTTAATTTCAGTTATTGTATTTATCCATTTCTAGGGGTTCTTTTTGCATTTTTTAAACATTTTATTGTTGGATGCTATTGAGTCTATCCTGACTCGTAAGTGACCCCAGGTGATAGAGTAAAATTGCCCCATAGGGTTTTCTTGGCTATAGTCTTTATGGGAGCAAATCTCCACCCAGTCATTCTCCTCAGAGTCACTGGGTGGGTCAAACTGGTGACCTTTCAGCACTTAACTACTATGCCACCAGGTCTCCTTACACATCTTATAGATCTCTTGTTTTTCCTGTAGATATTTTCAAGCTTATTTATGTATTTAAACATAATAAGCTTAATGTATAGTAGTCCTCCCTTATCCATGGTTTCATTATCTGCGATTTCAGTTAGCTGTGGCTAACTATGGTCTGAAAATATCTAGGAAAATTCTAGAAATAAACAATTCATAAGTTTTAAATTACGCACGGTTCTGAGTAACATGATGAAATCTCACAACATTCCGCTCCTTCCCCCGGGGATGTGAATCATCCCTCCGTCCAGCGTATCCATGCTATATAAGTTACCTACCTGTCAGTCACTTTTCATTTAAAGGAAGAAGCACTTTATGGCTTCTCTTTGGCATATCGGAATTGCCAGCATCACTGCTCATGCGCTCTTGGGGCCATTATTAACTAAAATAAGGGTAACTTGAACACAAACACTGTGATACTGCAGATAGTCAATCTGATAACCGAGACAGGTACTATGGAGCTACCTTCAGAAGTGGGCATAGTCAGTTTTTATAAAAAGCAACTTGATTGTTTTTTTTATATATATCTCTAATAATATGCTAGAAATGACTGTTTAGAACTTTAGGATATTTTAACATTTTATTATTTTTCTCAACAAGTATCTAGAACATAATGTAAAAAAGCATAGTTGGCTGAGTAGTAGTATTAGTAAATCCCATAGTAGTACTTTTTCACATGTGATTGTATTTTGTCCTTGTAGCGCTAAAGGAGGAGTTGTCATAAAAGCACTTAAAATAATCAAATCTTAGAAACGCAGAGCTAAAACAGATCTAATTTATGCATTATGCCGAAGTGTTCCTCATTATTGGTTGGTCGTGTGTATTGCAAGTTCTAGTGGTTTTCAGATTTTGGAGTTCATAGTTTTGATCGTATGAAGAAACAGGAAAACATGTCTTGGATCTTGTATTGTGTATGTTTCCTCTAACTGGCGTCCGTGCGTGGTCACAGCCACCCGCTGCACATTGTTAATCCTCACTGGTGATGCAGTGCAGTTTGTTGTTTTAGGGGAGATAATTCAGATGATCTGTGGGTTTGGTGTTAGCTTATTCAGTAATGTTGTCAGGTAAGAGGGCAGGGCTAGGCCCAAAGAAGGAGCCTATTCTGTTGGCCGGTAGCCAACTCTTAGTTAAAAGCTTAACAAGGGAGCAGAGAAATTTGAAGATGACCAATTAAGTGTAATATAAGAATGGTACCATTTCTTGCTCTGCTTATTTTGGCTTACTAATTTAAAATGCATAAATATGGTTATCCTGGTATACATATAAATTCATTGGTCCTATTGTGAAAGTAATCCTTAAGGGATAATATTCTGTTTTGTAGTGTTTAATCATAGCATAATCTACTTCCCATTTGACATCTGTGTTTTTTCTTATTTATAGTAAACCCAAATGATTTGTATATCGTAGAACCCCTCAAGTTCTCTCCAGGAAAAAAGGTAATATTTTGTTTTAAGTGTATTTTTCTGTTTTGTGGTAGTACATGAAGAAATAGGTTGAAAGGTTTAGTATAACCCCTAAGCTGTCCTTAAACTTACATTTATTTTCAGTCATAGTAATGGTGTAAATAAACGTTACAGCAGACTACAACCAACAGGCCAAATCTGACTTGTGGCCTGTTTTGTACAGCCTTGGAGCTAAGAAGGGTTTCCACATTTTTGAAGTATTGTAAAATAAAACAAAGAAGGGTAATCAACAGAGATAGCATGTGACCCGCTGCAAAGCCTTAAATACTATCCGACCCTCTACAGAGAAAGCTGGCCAATCCTGGATGATAGCCATTATTTATTACCTAATGCATGCCAGCCACAGTGCGCACATCATTCCCGTAATCCTCACAACTGCCTGAAGATGGTTTTATCCCCATTTTTCAGATGAGAAAACTGAAACACAGAGAGTTCGTGTCTTCCTTAAATGACTCATAGTCACATAGGTGGCAAAGCTCAGGCTGCAAAGTCTTTGCTCTTTCATTTTGCCTCAAATTAAATTATTCTTTTTGATTAGAGCTAACTGTCTCCACATAAAGGAACTTGTATGGCTTTGCCAAATAGCCCAGGATTTAATCCCAGTTTGGCTGCTTATTTATAACCAGAGCTCTGAGCCTTGGCTTTCTTGTCTAGGAAAAAAAAAAAAAAGGAAGCAGGGATAAAATAGTCACCTGTCAGGCTTAGTAAGATACACGTGACAATAACGAGCGTTACATCTGGCGCATAAGTAGGTGTTCACACGTTAGTCATCATCCTGGAAGTCTGTATTCAGAGATGGCATATAAATAATTTAAAGGGTTTTGGGTAGTAGCGTTCACCAAATGGGAAGATAGTGATGGCATCTATACAGAACGTAACAGTATATGCGCATGCTGTTTTCCTTTTCACCAGCAGATGGCACTGTCCACCATTAGTTCAGTCTCTAGGCTGTTTGATTAGATAACTGTTGGAGGTCTGATTCCTACCTTTTCTTTTACATATGCTACAGAAGAAACGCTGCAAGTACAAAACTGAAAAAATTGAGACCATCAAGCCAGCAGATCCATTGCACCCTATACCCAATGGAGACATAAAAGGAAGGAAGCCCTTTACGAACCAGAGAGATTTTTCTAACCTGGGAGAGGTTTATCACTCTTCTTATAAGGGCCCCCCCTCTGAGGGAAGCTCAGAAACTTCATCACAATCGGAAGAGTCTTATTTTTGTGGCATTTCAGCGTGCACAAGCCTGTGCAACGGACAGTCCCAAAAGACAAAGACTGAGAAGAGGGCGTTAAAACGAAGGCGATCTAAAGTCCAAGACCAAGGGAAATTGATCAAAACTCTCATACAGACTAAGTCAGGATCACTGCCGAGCCTGCATGACATAATTAAAGGAAACAAAGAGCTCACCGTGGGAACACTGGGTGTTACGGCCGTCTCGGGACATATCTGAAAGTAACGGAGCTTTTCATACCAGAGACTTTTTTGTTGTTCTTTGAAGAGGCGTCTGTGGTATTTGAAGGGGTCGAGGGAGGGAGAAGCTATTAATGGAAAAAGTATTCGGAAATTAGGGTTTCTGCCTTTTTAAAAAGTAGATGGGATTGTGTCAATCTTGGGTAATGAGTTGCAGTTTTACAAGGCTGATCACTTCCTACAATGACAATGGTAGACATTTTATAAAGATGTTTTTTCACGGATTAATTACTGGAACAGAAGTAATTTGGGAGCCCAGTTCCTTGGCTGGGATAGGAATGAAAGCCCAAGCCTCTTCCTTTAGCTTTGTTCCAATTTCTTGCACCTTCCCATATTTATGTGCCTTTTGTCTATTTATAATGCCACTGGAAGAGGAGGGAGACTTTTCTGTCATTTGATTTCTTTTATAACTTTGTTAGTATTTTGGAAGCTGCGAACACTACAAGGCTTTAGGGTGGTCTGTGCCTGAAGCTTAGCAATGTGGTCAGACAGTGTACAAATCCTGAAAGACTTGGCAATTAGATCTCTGCTTAGCAAACTCACTGGCAACGAACACTCGCTGGAATTTTTAAGTTTATTTTTCTAGGTAAATGGTGATGCTGTATTTTTATTTAACTCATTTGGATTGGATTACTTTTTCCTTAGTAACTTAATGAGAAAAAATAAATCACCATACAAGATGTTTTCTTGCAAACGACTGGTATTTGCAAGCAAAGTTTTTATAAATTCACCTTATAAAGACATTTAGCCACTTGTGAAGGCTTTCTTTAGCTTTATTACATTTTAAGAATTCACAATAAACACTAACCCTCCAAACTTTCCGATCATTTTTTCTAATACAACAAATACGAAGTTTGAAAGTTTGGCAAATGAGCCCAGGTCTCATGGTATAATCACTGCCCATGTACATATGCACAGAATCAGCTCGCGAGTTTGTCAGGCTTTGTCTAATTGGTCAAATCTAAAGGGATCATCCCGTGATGTTTGCTTTGTATTGGCTACAAATGTGCAGAGGTATACATGTGTGATGTCAGTGTGTCTGTCTGCATTTTGTCTTTTTTTTTTCCTTTTAAAAAATTGTCATTGGCTGAATAAGATGACTTCTTGGCGTGTGATTGTGCAGCAGTGAGTGAAAGTAGAATGTTTCTTTTTGAAAGGGAGACAATTTTGTGTTGTAAGACTTAAATTATAACTTATTGAGCACTTTTAGTAATAACTGTTTATGAACTTGTCGAAAACCTTTCTTGGGGTATTGTTTGTAATGTGACTTATTTAAAGCCTTTTTGTTTGTTTAAGTTGCTGCTTTTATGTTCTGTTAACAGTATGTTTTAGATTTAATTTTTTTCCAGTCTGCACAGTTAGCCATTCAGAGCAAGAGGGCTTGATTGTAGTCCTCTTGAAAGAGGCCCAGTTTGGAACAGAGGTAGAGTGGGAGGTTACACCATCTGTGTGCAGCATCCAGTGTTGTGGAAAGAAGACTCAACAATATGTAACTACGAAGCTGTAGTGCCATTAGAAACTGTGAATTTCCAAATAAATCTGAACACTTGTCTTTATTAATTACTGGCTGTTCCCAGTCTTTGAGAGAGGACTCACAAATTCATTACTAACCTCATAGATACAAGTTTTGCCACTTTTAAAGCTAAATATAGCAGCATCGCATTAAATAACTGATCGCATTTCTGCCAACTGGGAACTGATTGGACTTTCACATACATTTTGTTCCCTATAAAATCATAATTTCATCTTTTTAAACACTAAAATGACAGTTTTGAATCTTTATTTACTAGGATACCTTTTGTGAATTTTTGGATAGGTTTTCATGCATGTGCTTTTCTCTTATTAGGTGCTATCTGGCGCTCCGTGGAAACTCCGTGGGGCAGTTCTACTCTGTCCTGTAGGGTCGCTATGAGTGGGAAACGACTTGAGGGCACTGGGTATCTTTAGGACTACTAATTTTGAACTGTTTTATAATATTTTGCACATACATATATACATTTTCTTTGGATGAACCATTTGAAAACGTGTGGCACATCCTGAGTCTTCACCCCCTAATACTTAGTATGTGTTTTCTAAGAATAAGGACATTAACTCACACAGCCATAATACCAGTATCACACCTAAAAACGTGAGCAGTAGTTCCATAATATCTTATTTACAGGCCATATTCAAATTTCTCCAGTTATCCGCCCCCCCCGACACGCTTTTAAAAAAAATCTATAGTCCATTTGGTTATTTTCTTTTTAGACTTAAAAAATATGAATTGAATTATATCAATAATTAACTGTGAATGGTCTACATATGCCAGTTAAAAGACAGAGACTATCGAGAGTAGATAAAAAAGACCCAACTACATGTTATATGTTGTCTGCAAGAAACCCACTTAAGATATAAAGTCAGATTTAAAGTAAAGGGATGAAGAAAGACATGCCATACTAACACTAATCAAAAGAAAGCTGAGTAGCTGTATTCAGATGAAGTGGATTTCAGCAAGGAAAATTATCAGGTGTAAAGAAGGTATAAAGTAATCAATTCACCAAGAAGACGTAATCCTGAATACGTATGTGCCTAATTTTTTTTTTTAACAACAGCAGCAAAATGTATAAGGCAGAAACTGATAGACAGATCCACTGTTACTGTTGGCACTGTCAGCCACCACCAGTAATTGACAGAGTCAGCACTCAGAAAATCAGTGGGGATATAGTTGAACTGAAAAGCACTATCAACTGGATCTAATTAACAGAATACTCAACAGTGAAATACACATTTTCTCAAGCTCACACGGAACAGTCACTAAATAGACCATATCCCGGGCCATAAAACACACATTAAAAAATTACACAAAGTGTGCCGTCAGACCACAGTGGAATTAAAGTAGAAAAGAGTGACAGAAAGGTAAAAAAATCCCAAAATATTTGGAGATTAAACAACACACTTCTAAAAAAAATGTGGATCAAAGAAGAAGTCTTAAGAGAAATTTAAATATATTTTGAACAAAATTAAAATGAAAATACAAGTTATCAAAGTTTGAGGGATGCAGCAAAAAGTAGTGGTTTAGAGGGAAATTGAGAGCACTGAATGCATACATTAGGGAAAAAATCAATAAGCTTCCACCTTAGGAAACTTGAAAAATGAGCAAATTAAATCCAAAGTAAGCAGAAGAAAAGTTAGAACAAAATCAATGAAATTAAAAACAGGAGATTAATAGATAAATTAACAAAACCAAAAGCTGATTCTTTGAAAAGAACAATGAAATTGATAAACCTCTAGCTATGCTAACCAAGAAAAAGATAGAAATTACTAATACAAGAAATGAAAGGGGCCATCGCAGCTTATCCCATGCACATTCAAAGGATAATAACTCTAAGCTCACAAATTTGGTAGATTAAATGGACCAATTTCTTGCAAGACACAATCTAACAAAATTCACACAAAATGAAATAGATATTGTGAAGAAGCTTATAGCTATTAAGGAGCCCTGGTGGCCCAATGGTTAAGAGTTCAGCTGCTAACTAAAATGTTGAATCCACCAGCTGCACCTTGGAAACCCTATGGGGCAGTTCTGCTCTGTCCTACAGGGTCACCATGAGTCAGACGACTCAATGGCAGTGGGTTTTTTAAATTTTTTATAGAGCTATTAAATTGAATCAATAATTAATAATCTTCCAAAACAGAAATCACCAGACCCAGATGATGTCACTGGTAAATTATACCAAACATTTAAAGAATTAGCACCAATCTTTCTCAAACTCTTACAAAAAATAGGAGGAAAACTTCCTAACTCAATGTATAGAGCATTACCTTAATGCTGAAACCAAAGACATTACTAGGAAGGAAAATTATGGAGCAGTTGTCTCTCATGACCATAGATGCAAAAATCCTCAAAAAATGTATAAAAGAATCAGGCACCGTGACCAAATGTTATTTATGCCAGGTAATTAAAAAAAAAAAAATTTTTTTTTTTTAAGCAAGGTTGCCACAACATTTGCAAATCAATGTAATTCACATGAACAGGCTAAAGAAGAAAAATTATTATAGCAATAGGTGCAGAAAAAGTGTTTAACAAAGTCTAATGTCCATTCAAGATAAAATCTCATGAACTAGGAAGAAAGGGGAGTGAAATCTTGTTACATGCTGCAATATGGATGAACCTTGAAAAACGATGCTGAGTGAAATAAGTCACTTACAAATGGACAAATACTGTATGATCCCACTGACGTGAACTATCTATGATAGGCAAGAGTATGGAGACAAAAGTTTATTAGTGGTCACCAGTGGTAGGCAGGAAGGAGGAAAAGAAGAGGACTCATTGCTTAGGGGACACTGAGCTTCTGTTAAGGGTGATGGGAGAATTTTGGAAATGGATAGTGGTGATAGATGGACAACAAGATGAAGATGATTAATGTCACTGAATTGGAGATTTAAAAATGTTGGAATGGTAAATGTTTTATTACACATACATTTACCACAATAAAAAAAATTCTCATAAAAAGGAATAAAATGTATACATATTGAGAAGGAAGAAATAAAACTGTCTTTGATCACAGGTGATATGATCATCTATATAAAAAACCCCAAAAAGTTGGCAAAACTCTTGGAAATAATAAGCAGTTATATCAAGGTTGCAGGGTACAAGATTGATATGCAAAAGTCAATTGCTTTCCTATATACCAGCAAGGAACAATTGGAATTTGAAATTAAAAACACAACATCATTTACATTAGCACCAAAAAAGTTAAATACTTAGGTATAAATATAAAAGCTATATAAGGAAAACTATAAAACTACGGTGAATGAAGTCAAAGGAGATCTAAATAAATTAAGAGATATTCCACATCTCTTCAATATTTTTAAGGTATCAATTTTTCCTAAATTGACCTATAGATTCAACACAATCCCAAACAAAATCCAAGCAATTTATTTTGTGGATATTGACAAACTGATTCTAAAGTTTATATGGAAAATAGCCAAGACAGTACTGAAGAACAGAATTGGAAGACCCACACTACCAGACTTCAAGACTTACTATAAACTCCAGTGATCAAGGTGGTGTGGTATTGAAGGAATAGACAAATAAATGGATCAGTGGAACAGAATAGAGAGCCCAGAAATAGACCCACATAAATATGGTCAATTGATCTTTGCCAAAGGAGCAAAAGTAATTCAACAGAGAAATGCTGGCCTTTTCACAAATGGTGCTAGAACAATTATCCATCCACATGCAAAAAAAAAAAAAAAAGACCTAAACACAGAGGTTATGTCTTTTGCAAAAATTAACTGAAAATGGATCATAGACTTAACTATAAAATACAAAACTATACAACGTCTAGAAGATAAAATAGAAAATCTAGGTGACCTTGGATTTGGCAATGGCTTTCTTTTTTTTTCACATACAACACCAAAAGCATGATCCATAAAAGAAAAAATTGATAAGTTGGACTGCATTAAAATAAAAATGTCTGCTCTGCGAAAGACTGTTAAGAAAAAGAGGACTTCTAAGAGGTGGAGCCAACATGGTGCTATAGACAGAAGCACCAGCCCTCCCTCCACCGCAAAGATCCGAAGAAGTAAGTAACAGACATCAATCCTAGAACCCTAAGCGTCAAATGACAAGATAAAGAACTCAGCCAAGCACCAAATACGAAATCCTGGTGGCGTATTGATTAAGTGGTACTGCTGCTAACCAAAGGGTCAGCAGTTCAAACCCACCAGATGCTCCTTGGAAACTCTATGGGGCAGTTCTACTGTCTTATAGGGTTGCTATGAGTCGGAATCGACTCGATGGCACTGGGTTTGGTTTTTGGTTTTTTAAGCACCAAATGTAAGAAACTGACAGAGAGCAGAGAGCAAGGAGAGATACGAGTGGAGGTCCCCTATCAGCTAAAGTAGCGTGGATTCACTGTCTTGGATTCCTGTCGGAGATCGGTGTACAGGGAGTACAGGAAAGCAGCTTCATGGAGCTCCCAGCAGTAGACAGAGCACCCAGTAACCAGCAATATGTGCTTTCCAAACCCCCACCCTTCTTCCCCCTGCCTGGCCTCCACCACTTCCCAGTGGGCCAAGTGATTGTGGTCTGGGAGGCGCTGAGTCTGTGCTGCTTGGATTTGCCCTGCCCACACCAGCCAGCTCCTTCAGTGCCGTTTTGTTGTTGCTGGTGTTGCTTTTTTTGGCTTCTTTTGGTTTCTTCCTGGTCTCTCACCTCTTCCTCATCCCTTCTCTTGAACACCTGGCTCTGTGTGCCATCTTTGGGGAACTGCTTTTCCAGTCCATGCCACCATGCTGGTGGGATCACAGGGGCCTTTTTGCTTTGTTTGTTTTCTTTTTCTTTTCATGGCTTGGGAGCCCTTCTAGCCAGGCTGTATTGTGTGGCTTGGGGGCCACTTCCCTGGTCTGTACAGCTACATCAGTGGGATCCCCAGGGGCATTTCTTCTTTTTTTCTTTTTATCTTTCCTCATTTCTCAGTTTCTCATCTCTACTTACTGTTTTCCTGTCTCCTGAGTACTTGGAGCTGTGTGCCATCTCTGCACCTTCTAGCCAGGCTATACTGGGCAGCTTGGAGCCACTTCACCTGTCAGCACAGCTATGTCAGTGGGATCACTGGAGGTCTTTCTCTTTCTTTTTCTTTCTTCATTTCTGTTTCTCGTCTCTCTCTCTACATACCTTCTTTCCCTGTCTCCTGAATACCTGGTGCTGTGTGCCATCTACCTCTGCCCTTTCTACCCGGGCTGTACTGCACTGCTTGGGAGCCACTTCCCCAGTCTGCACAGCCATGTCAGTGGGATCACTGGGGGCCTTTTTTATTTTTTTCTTTTCCCTTTTCATCTTTCTTCATTTCTCAGTTTCTTATCTCTCTCTCCTTACCTTCTTTTCCTATCTCCTGAATATCTGGCTTTGTATGCCATCTCTGCACCTTATAGCCGGGCTGTACTGGGCAGCATGGGCTCCACTTTCCCAGTCTGCACAGCCACATCAGTGGGATCACAGGGGCCTCTTTTTTTCTTTATTTTTTCTTTTATCTTTTCCTTGTTCTTACTTTTTCAGTTTCTTGTCTCTTTTTGCTTTCCTTCTTGTCTCCTGAATACCCAGCACTGTGTGCCATCTCCACCCCTTCTAGATGGGCTGTGCCCTGAGGCCTGGAAGTCACTTCCCCAGTCACCAGTGGGATCCCTGAGGTCATCTTTTTTTTTTTTTTTTCCTTCATTTCTCAGTTTCTTGTCTCTCCATTCCAATTGCAAGCTCCCCTGGCATTTTGTTTATTGGGCTCCTGTTTCTCTTTTCTCTCTTCTTTCCCATACCCATTTTAGCTCCACACATCACAACCTTCCCCTTCTCTCTGGCCTACCTGCACCGTGCACTGAACATCACACCCCTGAGCAGCACAGGCATGGCCTACTAGAATCTGCCCTACACTGACCCCCAGCCTGCCCTGTTGGCCCTAGTACCTGCCACAAACAACCCATCCCAGCCCCTCACTTTCAGGTGGGCCTGCCCTGCTGAACCATAGCTAAGCCACTGCTCCTGCCCATTGGAAAAGGAGGTGAAAAAATATCGTGCCCACAGATGAACAAACAACAAAGAATGCACAGCCCGCCTGCTCAGATGTAACCAAATAAAAAAGCAGGATGTAACAAACAAATCTACAATCAATCAATGAAGAAAATAACTACCGAATGTGCTGAAGACAGCAGACAATATCAAAACATATTAAAAAAATAGAACAGGATGGTTCCAGTAAGCATCCAAAATAAAACACCAGATGACTTTCCAGTAGAAGAAAAGGCAGTAGAACTACCTGATAGGGAATTCAAATCTCTAATATTCAGAGCTATCCAAAAGCTGAAGCAAAAAAGCAGACAAAAATTGGGGAAAAATAGATAAATTAATGGAAAAGGCAGACAAATTTATGGAAAATACAGACAAAAAATGGAAGAATTCATGTTAATATAGGAACAAAACATCAAATAAACAATTAGAAATCATACAAAAATAACAATTAGTAACCCAAAAGATAAACAAGATTTCAGAAATAGGCATTGTTGTAGAAGGTTTGAGGACCAGGTTTGAAACAATGGAAGACAGTATCAGTGAAATTGAAGACAAATCCTTGGATACAACTTTGAGGAAAAAATAAAGAAGAAACCCTGAGAATTATGTGGGAAACATCAAAAGCAAAAATTTGCAAGTGATCAGAGTTCCCAAACGGGGGGGAAATAGAAAACACAGAATCATTGAAAAACTGCTGACAGAAAAATTTCCTAATATCATGAAAGATGAAAAGCTGTTTTGGTCATCTAGTGCTGCTGTAACAGAAATACCACAAGTGGATAACTTTAACAAAGACAATTTTATTCTTTCACAGCCCAGTAGACTAGAAGTCCGGATTCAGGGCATCAGCTCCAGGAGAACGCTTTCTCTGTGGGGTCTGCAGAGGAAGGTCTGTGTCATCAATCTTCCCTTGGTGTAGGAGCTTCTCTGTGCAGGAACCTCAGTTCCAAAAAACACACTCTGCTCCTGGCACTTCTCTCATGGTGGTATGAGGTACTCCTGTCTCTCTACTCACTTCTTTTATATCTCAAAAGAGATTGGCCTAAGACATTATCTAATCTTGTAGATCTCATCAATATAACTGCCATTAATCCATCTCCTTATATCATAGCGATAGGATTTACAACACATAGGGAAATCACATCAGATGACAAAATGGTAGACAATCATACAATACTGGGAATCATGACCTAGTCAAGTTGACAGATATTTTAGGGGGACACAATTCAATCCATGACGCTGACCATCCAAGAAGCTCAACAAACCCCATGTAGGATAGACCCCCAAAAGAAAATGGTCAAGGCCTATCATAATCTCAGTTGCTAAAACCAAAGACAAAGAATCCTGAGAGCAGCTCAAGAAAAATGAAAAGTCACATACTGAGGGGAAACAATAAGACAACTCTGATTACTCAGCAGAAACCATGCAGGCAAGAAAGCAATGTGGTGACATATATAAAACCTTGAAAGAAAAAAATTGCCATCCAAGAATAATATATCCTGCAAAACTTTTGCTCAAATATGATGGTGAAATTAGGACATTTCCAGATAAACAGAAATTAAGGAAATATATAAAAGCCAAACTAAACTTAGAAGAATTATTAAAGGGAGTCCTTCACTTTGAGAACAAACAACAGAAGACCACACCCTGAATCTAGGATGCAAGATCGCACCAGGCAGATACCAGCCTACGAAAAGAACTCTCAAGAACTATTCAAAATGAAAAGATTTAAAATGGCGAACCAGAAAGGTTAATCTGTAAACAACAATAACATCAGAACAATAAAATTGGGATTAAACAGTATAGGTATAGAACTTTCTAAAGGAGAGGAAGGCAAGGTGATATCAAGTAATAATAGACTGGTTCAAAGCTAGGAAGATAAGGGTAAATTTCAAGATAACCACAAAGAGCTAACAAACCTACCCATCAAAATAAAGAAGTAAAACCAAGTCTCAGTAAAAACAAAATCTGTAAAGAAAAGAAATGAAAAAAAAAAAAAATCCACAAACAAAAGGAGCTCAGAACAGGAGAGTAAGAGGAACAAAGAATTCAGCACAGGAGAGTAAGAGAAACAGGAAACGACTGCACCACACACACACAAAAAAAGCACTACAAAATGATAGCAATAAACTCACACCTATCAATAATTACACTGAACATAAATGACCTAAATGCATGCATAAAGAGACAGAGAGTGACAGAATGGATAAAAAAACGATTCATCAGTATGCTGTCTACAAACAACTCACCTTGGAAAAAAGATGTAAATTTATTAAAAATCAAAGGATGGAAAAAATATAATAAGCAAACAGCTACCAAAAAAGCAGGAGTGGCAATACTAATCTCAGATAAAATGACTTTAAAACAAAATTCACCATAAAAGACAAAGAAGGCCACTATATAATGATTAAAGGAATGATCCATCATGAAGACATAACCATAATAAATACCTATGCACTCAATGACAGGGCTCCAAAATACTTAAACTCTAACAGCACTGAAGAGAAATTGATAGTTACACAATAATAGTAGGAGACTTCAACACACCACTCTTGGTAAAGGACAGAACATCTAGAAAGAAACTCAACAAAGATACAGAAGATCTAAAGGACACAATCAGCCAACTTGACCTCATAGACACATACAGAACACTCAACCGCTGCAAAGTGCATATTCTTTTCCAATGCACATGGAACCTTTTCCAGAATAGACCACATCTTAGCCCACAGAGCAACCCTCAACAAAATCAAAAGCACTGAGATAATACAGAGTATCTTCTCAGACCACAGTGCCATCAAAGTAGAAATTAACAACAGGAAGAGCAAGGAAAAAAATCAAATACATGGAAACCAAATAACGCCCTCCTTAAAAATCACTGGGTAACGGAAGAAATCAAAGATGGAATAAAAATATTCCTAGAATCAAATGAGAATGAAAACACATCATTCCAAAACCTTTGGGACACAGCAAAGGCAGTGCTCCGAGTTCAATTTATAGCAATAGATACACATCAAAAAAGAAGAGACAAAATCAAAACTGTAGCTACACAACTCAACAAATACTGAAGAGAAAAAGAAGCCCGCAGCCACCTGAAAATGGAAATAATAAAGATCAGAGCAGAAATAAATGAAATAGAGAATAATAATAAAAAAAAAAAAATAGAATCAGTAAGACCAAAAGTTGGTTCTTGAAAGAGATCAACAAAATCAACAAACCACTGGCTAAACTGACAAAAGAAAAACAGGAGGGGATGCAAATAACCCAAATAAGAAATGAAATGGGGGACATTACAATGGACCCAACTAAAATAAAAAGGATAACAGAGTATTATGGAAAACTATATTCTGACAAATTTGAAAACCTAGAGGAAATGGACAAATTTCTAGAAACACACTACCTATCCAAACTATCCAAAAAGATGTTGAAAATCTGAACAGACCCATAACAAGAGAAGAGATTGAAAAGGCAATAATAATAACAACAATAAAAAAAAAGAACCTCCCAACAACAAAAAAAAAGCCCTGGCCCAGATGGCTTCAATAGAGAATTCTACCAAACATTCAGAGAAGAGCTTACATCAGTACTACTCGAACTATTTTAGAACATACAAAAGGAAGTGATACTTCTGAATTCATTTTATGAAGCCAGCATAACCCTGATACCAAAACCAGGCAAACATACCACACACACACACAAAAAGGAAATTACAAACCAGTACCTCTCATGCATAGAGATGCAAAAACTCCCACCAAAATTCTAGCCAATAGAATTCAGCATCTTTATCCAAAAAATAATACACCACAACTAAGGATTCACACAAGGTATGCAAGGATGGTTCAACCTTAGAAAATCAATCAATGTAATCCACCACAGAAATAAAAGAATCACATGATCATCTCAATTGACGCAGAATGGGCATTTGACAAAGTCCAACACCCATTCCTGATACAAACTTTCAATAAAATAGGTATAGAAGGGAAATTCCTCAACATAATAATATGCAAAACCAACAGCCAACACCATTCTTAATGGAGAAAAGCTGAAATTATTCCCCTTGAGAACAGGAAACAAGACAAGGATGACCTTTATCACCACTTGTATTTAACATGGTGCTGAAACTCCTAGCTAGAGCAATAAGGCAAGAAAAAGAAATAAAGGGCATCCAAATTGGTAAAGAAGAAGTAAAATTGTCCCTATTTGTGGATGATATGATAGAATACATAGAAAACCCAAAACACTCCATGAGAAAACTATTGGAACTAATAGATTCAGCAGATTAGCAGGATACAAGATAAACGTAGAAAATCGGTTGGATTCCTATACACCAACAACACAAAAAAAAACGATGAAAAGGAAATCAGGAAAACAATACCATATATAATAGCCCCTGAAAACATAAAATATTTAGGAATAAATCTAACCAGGGATGTAAAAGACCTATACAAAGGAAACTACAAAACACTCCTGCAAGAAACCAAAAGAGATGTACATAAACAGAAGAACTTACCATGTTCATGGGTAGGTAGACTCAACATTGTGAAAGTGACAATTCTACCCAAAGCAATTTACAAATAGAATGCAATCCCAACCCAAATACCAACAGCATTCCTTAAAGAGATGGAAAAACTAATCACTAACTTTATATGGAAAGGAAAGAGGCCCTGGTTAAGTAAAGCACTATTGAAGAAGAATAAAGTAGGAGGACTCACACTACCTGACCTCAGAACCTACTATACAGCCACATTAGTCAAAATAGCCTGGTAATAGTACAACGACAGATACATTGACCAATGGAACAGAATTGAGAACCCAGATGTAAATCCATCCACCTGTGGTCACCTGATCTTTGACAAAGGCCCGAAGTCCAATAGATGGGAAAAAGACAGTCTTTTTAACAAATGGTCCTGGTAAAACTGGATGTCCATCTGCAAAAAAATGAAACAGGACCCATACCTCACACCATGCACAAAAACTAACTCAAAATGAATCAAAAACCTGTATAAAAAGCCAAAAATTATAAAGATCATAGAAGAAAAAATAGGATCAACGTTAGAGGCCCTAATACACAGCATTAACAGGATACATACCATAACTAACAAAACACAAACTTCAGAAGATAAGCTGGATAACTGGGATCTTCTAAAAAATTAAACATTTAGTGCTCATCAAAAGACTTCACCAAAAGAATAAAAAGAGAACCTAAAGAATGTGAAAAAAATTTTGCTATTACAAACCCAACAATGGTCTAAAATCTACAGGAAAATCCAACAGCTCTACAACAAAAGACAAATAATCCAACTAAAAAATTGGCAAAGGAAATGAACAAACACTTCACCAAAGAAGACATTCAAGTAGTTAACAGACGCATGAGGAAATGCTTGCGATCACTAGCCGTTAGAGAAATGCAAATCAAAATCACAATAAGATACCATCTCACCCCAGAATTACTGGCACGAATCAAAAAAACAGAAAATAACAAATGTTGGAGAGGCTGCGGGGAGATTAGAACCCTTATGCACTGCTGGTGGGAATTGAAAAATGATACAAATATTTTGGAAAACCATATGGAGCTTCCTTAGAAAGCTAGAAATAGAAATACCATATGATTCAGCAATCCCACTCCTAGGAATACATCCTAGAGAAATAAAAGCCATCACACGAATAGACATATGCACACCCATGTTTATTGCAGCATTGTTCACAGCAGCAAAGAGAAACAGCCTAGATGCCCATCAACAGATGAATGGATAAACAAGCTATGGTACATACACACAATGGAGTAGTATGCATTGATAAAGAACAACAATGAATCTGCAAAGCATCTCACAACATAGATGAATCTGGAGTGCATCATACTGTGTGAAATAAGTCAGTCACAAAAGGACATATATTGTATGAGACCACTACTATAAAATTTCATGAACAGGTTTATACACAGAAAGAAAAATCTTTGATGTTTATGAGGGAAGGGAGGGATGGAAAAACACTAAATAGATAATATATAAATAGTAACTTTGGTGAAGGGTAAGACAGTACACAATACTGGGGAAGCCAGCACAACTTGTACAAGGCAAGGTCATGGATGCTCCATAGACATATCCAAATTCCCCAAGGGACTGAAATGCTGGGCTGAGAGCTGTGGGGACCATGGTCTTGGAGAGCATCTAGCTCAATTAGCATAGCAGTTTATAAGGAAAATGTTCTACATTCTACTTTGGTGAGTAGCGTCTGGGGTCTTAAAAGACTGTAGAGGTCATCTAAGGTACTCCAGTGGTCTCACCCCTTTGGGAGCAAGGGAAAATGAAGAAAACTAAAGATAGAAGGAGAAGATTAGTCCAAAGGACTAATGGACCACATCTATCTTGGCCTCCACAAGACTGAGTCCAGTACAACTAGATGGTGCCCAGCTACCACCACTGACTGCTCTGACAGGAATCACAATAGAGGCTTCTGGATAGAGCTGGAGAAAAATGTAGAACAAAATTCTAACTCACAAAAAAAGATCAGACTTACTGGCTGGACAGAGACTGGAGAAACCCCAAGAGTATGGCCCCCTGATACATTTTAGCTTAGTAATGAAGTCACTCCTGAGGTTCACCATCCAAAGATCAGACAGGCCCATAAAACAAAATGAGACTAAAGGGGCACACCAGCCCAGGGGCAAGGACTACAAGGCAGGAGAGGACAAAAAAGTTGGTAATAGGGAACCCAAGGTTGAGAAGGGAGAGTGTTGACATGTTGTGGGGTTATTAACCAATGTCATAAAACAGTATGTGTACTAATGGTTTAATGAGAAGCTAGTTTGTTCTGTAAACCATCTAAAGTACAATAAAAAAAAAAATAAAAAGATTTCTAAAAAAGAAAAGACATAAAAGAAAAAGATAGGGTGAGACAACATGTCACTATAGACAGAAGCAATATGCTGTCACTCTGCGGCAAAGACCCAAAAATTAAGCAAAACTGATACAAATGCCTGTCCTGGAACACTAAGCATCAAATGAAGGAATAAAGAACTCAGTGAAGCACTGAATGGAGTAAGAAACTGAGAGAACAAGGAGAGCTTTGGCACGGAGGTCCTTTACCAGCTAAAAAAAAAAAAAAATTTTTTTTTTTTTTTTTTTTTTTTTACTAGCTAATGTGGCAGAAATTTGCCATCTCAGACTACATTCACCAAGAAATGCAGACAAGGAGTACAGGAAGGCAATTTCACAAAGCTCCCAACAGGAGACAGAACACCAGGGATACATGCTTTCCCTCCCCCCACCCTTCTTCCCTCTAGACGGATTCCATTGTTTCCATTGGCCATGGTCACTCAGCCGGAGAGGCACCAGCTCACTGCTGCCTGGGTCCACTCCTTCCCACTGGCCATCCCCCTCCATGTCATTTTTGTTTGTTTTTCTTTTTTTTTTTTTTTTTGGCTTCTCTCCCTGTCTCCCTTCCTTCCTTTCCTTTCACCTGCCCAGCTAGCTTTTCTATCTCTTCCTTCCTACCTTTCCTTTCTTAGCTCTTTTTTTTGTCTTCCTTTCTTTTTTTCTGTTTCTTCTCTCTCTCTCCTTTCCTTCCTTTCCTTTCTCCCATACATCTAGCCCTATGCACAGCCCCTGCCCCTTCTCCAGGGGCCATGCTGCACTGCTTGGCTGGAAAGTCACTGGTGTGTGACCTCCCCAGTCTGTGCCACCATCACCGACTGGCTCAGTGCCATTTTATTTATTGTTTCTGTTTTTTTTTTTCTTTTGTTGTTGTTTCTTCTCTTTCCCTTCCTTCCTTTCCTTTCTCCCATCCACCTAGCCCCATGTGCCATTCCCCACTCCTTTTTGGTGGGCTGTGCTGTACTGTGCAGCTGGAAAGCCTCTAGCACATGGCCTCCCCAGGTCTGTGCTGCCCCCATGGGCTGGCTCAGCACCATATTTTTTATGTTTCTTTCTTTCTCCTTATCCCTTTCCTTCTCCCTCCCACTTAGGCCCTACAGAGCCTCCATCCCTTCCTGACAGGCTGTGCCATGCCACCTGCCAAAAGAGACATCAGCTGCCATCACCCCAATTCTTCACCAATCCCAAAGGCCAGCTCCCCCATGATCATATTTGTTTTAGTTTTATTGTTGTTTTATTTATTTTTTGTTTGTTGCTTGGTTTCTTCTCTCTTTCCCATCTTTCCTTTCCTTTATCCTACCCACCTATCCCTGTGCGCTACCCATGTTCCTTCTTAACAGGCTAAGCTGCACTCCTTGGCTAGAGAGCCACCGGCATGTGGCCTCACTGAGTTTGCCCCACCTCCAGCCACCAAATGCTAGTGTGCCACCATTTTATTTACTTTTTTTCTTCACTTTTTTATTTTTTTGGCTTGTCTTACTCTCTCTTCTTTCACTTGTCCACTTGGCTCCACACATCACATCCTCTTCCTTCCCTCCTGCCTATCTGCACCATGCACTGAGTGCCACACACCTGAGTGGCATCAATGCAGTCCCCTGGACCCCACCCTGAACTTCCCCTTCACCCTGCCTCATCGGCCCCAGTTCATGTGGCAAACTACACATCCCCACCCCACCTCCACTGGACCCACTCTGCTGCACCATACCTGAGTGATCAGGCTTGCTCATCTGGACAAGGTGGTGAGAAGTATCATGCCACAGGCAAGCAAGTGACAAAACACGCCCAGCCCGCCTGCCCAGACATAATGAAATAAAACAAAAAAGCAGAATGAAACAAACAAATCTACAATCAATAAATGAAGAAAATAATTCCTGAATATCCTGGAGACAGCAGACAGAATCAAAACATTAAAAAAAAAAAAAAAAAAAAAGACAGGACGGCTCCAGAAAATGACCAAAATAAAACACTGATAACCTTCCGGTAGAAGAAAAGTCACTGGAACTACCTGATAGGGAATTCAAAACTCTATTATTCAGGGTTCTCCAAGAGATGAAGAAAAATGCAGATAAAATAAGGAAAAAATAGACAAAATCATAGAAAATACAGACAAAATAAAACACACACAAAGCAATGGAAGAATTCAGCAAAATAGTACAGGAACAAAATGTGAAAACAAATAAACAACTAGAAATGATACAAAAGCAGTAATTAGAAATCCAAAAGATAAACAACAAGATTTCAGAAAGGGACAGTGCAATAGAAGGTTTTAGGAGCAAATTTGAAATGATGGAATAAAGGATAAGTGAAATTGAAGACAAATTCTTGGCTACTGCTTTGGAGAAAAATCGGAGAAAAGAATGAAGAAACCCTGAGCATGACGTGGAAGCAATTAAAAGCAAAAATTCGCATATGATTGGAATTTCAGAACACTGGAAGAAAATGGAAAACACAGAGAGGATCATTGAAGACTTAATGACAGAAAAATTCCCTAATATCATGAAAGAAGAAAAGCTGACCATCCAAGAAGTTCCATGAACCCATGTAGGATAGACCCCAAAAGAAATTTACCAAAATATAATCACACTTGCTAAAACCAAAGACAAAGAAAATCCTCTGAGCAGCTCAAGAAAAATGAAAAGTCACATACGGGAAACAATAAGACAAAGCTCTACTTATTCAGCAGAAACCATGCAGGCAAGAAGGCAATGGAATGACATATATAAAACCTTGAAAAAAATAAATGTCAACCAAGAAAAATATATCCTACAAAATGCTTGCTCAAGTATGATGGTAAAATTAGCACATTTCCAGATAAACATAGAAAAGGAAAGGATAGTTCTGAATTCATTCTATAAATTCAGCATAACCCTGATAACAAAATCAGGCAAAGACACCACAAAAAAGACAATTACAGACCAATATTCCTCATGAACATGAACATAAAAGTCCTCAACAAAATTCTTGCCAATCGAATGCAGCATCATCAAAAAAAATAATATACCATGACCAAGTGAGATTCATACCAGGTACACAAGGATGGTTCAACATTAGAAAATCAATCCACCACATAAATAAAAAAATCACATGATCATCTCAATCAATGCAGAAAATGCATTTGAAAAAGTTCAACACCAAAAACTCTCAGTAAAATAGCTATAGAAGGGAAATTCCTCAACATAATGAAGGGCATTTATACAAAGCCAACAGCCAACATCATTCTGGAGAGAGGCTGAAATCATTCCCCTTGAGAACAGGAGCATGACCAGGATGCCCTTTGTCACCATTCCTACTTAACATTGTACTGGAAGTTCTAGCTAGAGCAATAAGCAAGAAAAAGAAATAAAGAGTATCAAATTGGTAATAAAGAAGTAAAACTGTCCCTACTTGCAAATATGATACTGTACATAGAAAACCCAAAAGACTCCATGAGAAACCTACTGGAACTAATAGAAAGATTCAGCAGAGTAGCAGGATGCAAGATAAACATACAAACATCAGTTGGATTTCTATACCAATAAAGAGAATGACAAAAAGGAAAGCAATACCATTTATAATAGCCCCTAAAAAAATAAAATACTCAGGAATAAATCTAACCAGAGATGTAAAGAACCTATACAAAGAAAACTACAAAACAGCACTGCAAGAAACCAAGAGACCTACATAAATGGAAAAACATACCATGCTTATGGATAGGTAGACTCAACATTGTGACAATGTCAATTCTAGCCAAAGCAATCTACAAATATAATGCAATCTTGATCCAAATATCAACAACATTCTTTTACAAGGTGGAAAAGCTTATCATTAACTTTATATTGAAAGAAAGGACGCCCCAGATAAGTAAAGCACTATAGAAGAATAAAGTAGGAGGACTCACACTACCTGACCTCAGAACCTACTATACAGCTACGGTAGTCAAAACAGCCTGGTACTAGTACAACGACAGACACATTGACCAATGGAACAGAAATGAGAACCCAGATGTAAATCTATCCACTTACAGTAAACTGATCTTTGACAAAGGCCCAAAGTCCATTAGATGGGGAAAAAGACAGTCTTTTTAACAAATGGTGCTGGCAAAACTGAATGTCCATCTGCAAAAAAATGAAACAGGACCCATACTTCACATCATGCACAAAAACTAATTCAAAATGGATCAAAGACCTAAATATAAAAAAATCAAAAACTGTAAAGATTATGGAAGAAAAAAAGGGTCAATGCTAGAGGCCCTAATACACAGCATTAACAGGATATAAACCATAACTAACAATACACAAACACCAGAAAATAAGCTAGATAACTAGGATCTTCTAAAAATTAAACACTGATGCTCATCAAAAGACTTAACCAAAAGAGTAAAAAGAAAGCCTACGGACTGGGAAAATATTTTTGACTATGACAAATCTAACAAAAGCCTAATTTCTAAAATCTATAGGAAAATCCAACACCTCTACAACAAAAAGGCAAAAAATCCAATTAAAAAATGGGCAAAGGATATGAACAGGCACTTCACCAAAGACAACATTCAAGCAGCTAACAGGCACATCAAGAAATGCATGCGATCACTAGCCATTAGAGAAATGCAAATCAAAACCACAATGAAATACCATCTCACCCCAACATTACTGGCACAGAAAATAACAAATGTTGGAGAGGCTGCAGGGAGATTGGAACTCTTTTGCACTGCTGGTGGGAATGCGAAATGGTACAACCATTTGGGAAAACAATATGACATTTCCTTAAAAAGCCAGAAATAGAAATACCATACGATCCAGCAATTCCACTACTAGAAATACATCCTAGAGAAATAAGAGCCATCCCACAAAAGATAAGTGCACACTAACGTTCACTGCAGCATTGTTCACAATAGCAAGAAGACGGAAACAATCCAGGTGCCCATTAACAGATGAATGATAAACTATGGCACGTACACACAATGGAATACTACGCAACGATAAAGAACAAGAATGAATCTGAGAAGCATCTCACAACGTGGATGAATCTGGAGGACATTATGCTGAGTGAAATAAGTCAATCACAAAAGGACAAATATTATATGAGGCCACTACTATAAAATCTCATGAAAACGTTTACACACAGAAAGAAACAATTTGATGGCTACTAGGGAGGGGAGAGGTGAAAGGGAAAAACACTAAATAGATAAGTGGTAACTGTGGTGAAGGGTAAGACAGTACACAGTACTGGGGAAGCCAGCACAATTTGTCCAAGGCAAGGTCATGGAAGCTCCACAGACACATCCAAACTCCCTGAGGGACCAAATTCCCGGGCTAAGGGCTCTGGGGACCATGGTCTCTGGAAACATCTAGCTCAATTGGCATAACACAGATTATAAAGGAAACGTACTCCATTTTACTTCAGTGAGTAGTGTCTGGGGTTTTAAAAGCTTGTGAGCACCTATCTAAGATACTCCACTTGGGTCACCCCATCTGGAGAAAAGAGAATGAAGAAAACCAAAGAGAGGAGAGAAAGATTGGTCCAAGGGACTAATGGACCACGTCTACCACAGCCTCCACCAGACTGAGTCCAGCACAACTAGATGGCGCCCAGCTACCGCCACCGACTACTCTGACAGGGGTCCCAATAGAAAGTCCCAGACAGAGCTGGTGAAAAATGTAGAACAAAATTCTAACTCACAAAAAATACCAGACTTACTGGTCTGACAGAGACTCAAAAGCCCTGAGAATATGGCCCCCTGACACACTTTTAACTCAGTACTCAAGTCACTCCTGAGGTTTACTCTTCAGCCACAGATTAGACAGGCGCACAAAACAAAATGAGACTAAATGGGCACACCAACCGGGGCAAGGACAGCAAATCAGGAGAAGACAAGAAAGCTGGTAATGGGGAACCCAAGGTCAAGAAGGGAGAGTGTTGACATGTTATGGGGTTGGCAACCAATGTCATGAAAAAATGTGTGTATTAATTGTTTAATGAGAACTAACTTGTTCTGCAAATTTTCATCTAAATTGCAATAAAAAAATAATAACCTATTAATAAAAGAAAAGAAAAAGACAAGCCGTGGACTGGAAGAAAATATTTGCAAAACACATGTCTGATAATGGATATATAGGTAGTCCCTGACTTACAATGTGTTGGATTTAGGATGAACTGCAGTTACCACCATCATTTTTTTTTTTTTAATTGTGCTGTAAGTGAAAGTTTACAATTCAAGTCAGTTTCTCATACAAAAACTTATACATGCATTGTCAGGTGACCTTAGTTGCTCTCCCTACAATGTGACAGCACATTCCTTTCCACCCTGTATTTCCCATGTTCATTCAACCAGCTCTTATCCCCCTCTGCCTTCTCACCTTGCCTCCCATCAGGAGCTGCCCACATAGTCCCATGTGTCTACTTGAGCTAAGAAACACACTCCTCACCAGTGTCATTTCGTGTCTTATACTCCAGTCTACTCTTTGTCTGAAGAGTTGGCTTCGGGGATGGTTTTAGTTTTGGGTTAACAGAGTCCAGGGGCCATGACCTCTGGTGTTCCTCCAGTCTCAGTCTGATCATTAAGTCTGGTCTTTTTACTAGAATTTGAGGTCTGCATCCCACTTTTCTCCTGCTCCATCAGGGATTCTCTGTTGTGTTTCCTGTCAGGGCAGTCACTGGTGATAGCTGGGCACCATCTAGTTCTTCCAGT
Organism: Loxodonta africana; assembly: GCF_030014295.1. NCBI lineage: Eukaryota > Metazoa > Chordata > Mammalia > Proboscidea > Elephantidae > Loxodonta > Loxodonta africana. Next base: position 206,793,752 of record NC_087344.1, on the reverse strand, counting down.
CTGAGGCTGATGGAGTCCCTTTGGGTCTCTTGGGCTTATATTTTCCTTGTGTTTTTTGTGTTCTACATTCTCCTTTGCTCCATGTGGGTTGAGACTAATTGATGCATCTTAGATGGCTGCTCGCTAGCTTTTAAGACCCAAGATGCCACTCACCAAAGTAGGATGCAGAACGTTTTCTTGATACACTTTGTTATGCCACTCGATATAGATGTCCACTGAAACCATGGTCCCCAGACCGCGCCCCCCCCCCCCCCCCCGGCGCTACTCTGTCCCTCAAAGTGTTTGGTTTTATTCAGGAAACTTCTTAGCTTTTGGTTTAATCCAGTTGTGCTGACTTCCCTTGTATCGCGTGTTGTCCTTCCCTTCACCTAAAATAATTCTTGTCTACTGTCTAATTTGTGAATACCCCTCTCCCTCCCTCCCCACCCTTGTAAACATCAAAGAATGTTTTCTTCTGTGTTTAAGCCTTTTCTTGAGTTCTTGTAATAGTGGTCTCATACAATATTTGTCCTTTTGCAACTGACTAATTTCACTCAGCATAATGCCTTCCAGATTCCTCCATGTTATGAGATGGCTCATGGATTCATCATTGTTCTTTATGTTTAAGTAGTATTCCATTATGTGAATATACCATAATTTATTTATCCACTCATCCATTGATGGGCACCTTGGTTGTTTCCTTCTTTTTGCTTTTGTAAACAGTGCTGCAATGAACATGGGTGTGCATATATTTATTTGTGTGCGGGCTCTTATTTCTCTAGAATATATTGCAAAGTATGGGATTGCTGGATCCTATGGTACTTCTATTTCTAGCTTTTTAAGGAAGCACTAAAGTGGTTGTACCATTTTATATTCCCACCAGCAGTGTGTAGGTGTTCCAGTCTCTCCAACATTTATTATTTTGTGATTTTGGATTAATTCCAGCCTTTCTGGGGTGAAATGGTATCTCACTGTAGTTTTGATTTGCATTTCTCTACTGGTTCATAATTGTGAGCATTTGCTCATGTATCTGTTAGCTGCTTGAATGTCTTCTTTGGTGAATTTTTGTGTGTGTGTGTGTATCTTATCATTAGTAATATGTGCTACATATGATGTTAAAATATATCTATACTTTTATATGTAATATTTCCAATCCCCAAAGATAAATAAAGTTCAGATCTATAAAGGTACTGATAATAAAAGGCAATAAAGAAAACTTAAAAAAAAAATAATAAGGTATAAGCTTACGTCAGAACCGACTTTCCACAGAGTCATCGAAACGGAACCCTGTCTTAAGTTGAGGACTACCTGTACAATGAAAGTTGTGAGAGCTAGAACTTGCTTGAACTGCCTTGTTTTCCTGGGTCTCAAAAGTTTTCTGCCTTTGATAGTGTGCAGCTTACCACTTTTCTATGCTCCCTATTAGTGAAAAATATTTGTGTTTCCCTTCCCTAACAGGTTTCCATTTATACAGGCTCTGGCTTTCGCGGGTTTCACTGTACAAAGAACTCTTAAAACTCAACAATAACAAACAACCCAATTACAAAATGGGCAAAAGATCTTAACAGATCCCTCAGCTAAGAAGATACATGGATGACAAGCATATGAAAAGATGCTCTACATTGTAGGTCATTAAGGAATTGCAAATTAAAACAACTTTGAGATACCACTACACACCTATTGTTGTGTGCCATAGAGTTGATCCCGACTCACAGCAATCCTGTGTGACAGAGCTGAACTGCCCCATAGGGTTTCCTAGGCTGTAATCTCTACTGGAGCAGATTGCCAGGTCTTTTCTCCTGAGGAGTGGCTGGTAGGTTTGAACTGCAGAACTTTCAGTTAGCAGCCAAGCACATAACCATACAACTATTTGAACAGCTAAAACCCAAAACATTGACAATACCAAACGCTGGGAGGATGTGCAGCAATGGGAACTCTCATTCATTGCTGGTGGGAATGTAAAATGGTACGGCCACTTTGGAAGACATTCTTGGCAGTTTGTCACAGTTTCACCTTATGATCTTGCAAATTGCACTCCTAGGCATTTACCCAAACTGAAGTTAAGTCCACACAGATGTTTATAGCAGCATTATTTATAATTGCCAAAAATTGGAAGCGACCAAGATGTCCTTCAATAGGTGAATGGATAAACAAACTGTGGTACAACTATGCAATGGAGTATTACTCAGTAATAAAAAGAAATGAGCTCTCAAGCTAAGAAAAGACATGGAGGAAACCTAAATGCGTATTTCTAAATGAAAGAAGCCAGAATGAAAAAGCTACATACTGCCTGATTCCAACTATCTGACATTCTGGAAAAAGCAGAACGAGAGAGTCAATATAAAGATCAGTGGCTTCCAGGAACTCAGGGGAAGGAGTGAGGGATCCATAAGTGGGGCACAGGGCATTTTTAGGGAAGTGAAATTATTCTGTATGATACTGTAATGATGGACACATGACATTATGCATTTGTTAAAACCCATAGCATTATAAAACACAAAGAATGAACCTCAATGTAGACTGTGGGTTTTAGCTAATAATAATGTATCAATATCTGTTCATCAGTTGTTAAGAAATGGACCACATGAATGCAAGATGTTAATAATAGGAGAAACAGTGTGCAGAGGGACAGGAGGTACATGGGAGCTCTGTATTTTCTGCACAATTCTTCTGTAAACCTAAACTACTCTAAAAAAATGAAGTCTATTTTAAAAACATGTTAAAATGAAGAAAGATTCCAAACCTAAAGCCTAACTCCACAGCTTGAGGAGTTGTTGTTTTTAGGTGCCGTCGAGTCAGTTCTGACTCATAGTGACTCATGTACAACAGATCGAAACACTGCCTAGTCCTGTGCCATCCCCATAATAGTTGTTATGCTTGAGCCCGTTGTTGCAGCCACTGTGTCAATCCATCTCCTCGAGGGTCTTCCTCTTTTTCACTGGCCCTCCACTTTACCAAGCATGATGCCCTTCTCTAGGCACTGATCCTTCTTGATAACATGTCTGAAGTATGTGAGACATAGTCTCACCATCCTTGCTTCTAAGGAGCATTCTGGTTGTACTTCTCCCTAGACAGATTTGTTTGTTCTTTTGGCAGTCCATGGTATATTCAATGTTCTTCTTAGGTGTCAATTCTTCTTAGTTCTTGCTTACTCATCATTCAGCTTTTGCACACATATGAAGTGACTGAAAATACCATGGCTTGGTCAGGCATACCTTAGACTTCAAGGTGACATCTTTACTTTTCAACAGTTTAAAGAGGTCTTTTGCAGCAGATTTGCCCAATGCAATGTGTTCATTGATTTCTTGACTATTGCTTTCATGGGCATTGATCATGGATCCAAGTAAAATGAAATCCTTGACAACTTCAGTCTTTTCTCTGTTTATCATGGTGTTGCTTATTAGTCCAGTTGTGAGGATTTTTGTTTTCTTTATGTTGAGGTATAATCCATACTGAAGGCTGTGGTCTTTGATCTTCATCAGTAAGTGCTTCAGGTCCTCTTCACTTTTAGCAAGCAAGGTTGTGTCATCTCCATAATGCAGGTTGTTATCGAGTCTTCCCCCAATCCTGATGCCCCGTTCTTCTTCATATTGTCCTAGCTTCTCAGATTATTTGCTCAGCATACAGATTCAATAGGTATGGTGAAAGGACACAGCCCCGATGCACACCTTTCCTGACTTTAAACCACGTAGTATCCTCTTGTTCTATTCGATCTCGATCTACGTACATGTTCCTCACGAGCACAATTTAGTGTTCTGGAATTCCCATTCTCTGCAATGTTATCCATAATTTATTATGATCCACAGTCATATGCCTTTGCATAGTCACTAAAACACAGGTAAACATCTTTCTGGTATTTTCTACTTTCAAACAGGATCCATCTGACATCAGCAATGATGTCCCTGGTTCCATGTCCTCTTCTAATTCTGGCAGTTCCCTCTTGATATACTGTTGCAGCCAATTTTGAATGATTTTCAGCAAAATTTTACTTGCAACTGATATTAATGATATTTTTCTATAATTTCTGCGTTTCGTTGGATCACCTTTCTTTGAAATAGGCATAAATATGGATCTCTTCCAGTCAGTTGACCAAGTAGCTGTTTTCCAAATTTCTTGGCATAGACGGATGAGCAATTCCAGCACTGCATCCATTTGTTGAAACTTCTCAATTGGTATTCTGTCAATTCCTGGAGCCTTGTTTTTCACCAATGCTTCAGTGCAGCTTGGCCTTCTTCCTTCAGTACCATTGGCTCCTGATCATATGCTACCTCCCAAAATGGTTGAACATTGACCAATTCTTTTTGGTGCAGTGACTCTGTGTATTCTTTCCCTCTTTGGATGCTTCCTGAGTCGTTTAATAGAATCCTTGAGTATTGCAACTCGAGACTTGAATTTTTTCTTCAGTTCTTTCAGCTTGAGAAATGCCAACCCTGTTCTTCCCTTTTAGTTTTCTATCTCCAGGTCTTTGCACATGTCATTATAATAATTTAATTTGTCTTCTTGAACTGCCCTTTGAAATCTATTCAGCTCTTTTACTTCATCACTTCTACCTTTTGCTTTAGCTACTCTATACTCAAGAGCAACTTTCAAAGTTTATTCTGACATCTATTTTTATCTTTTTTTCCTTTCCTGTCTTTTTAACGACCTCTTGCTTTCCTCATATATGATGTTCTTCCGTAACTCATCTGGTCTTCAATCATTTATGTTCAATGCATCAAATCTATTCTTGAGATGGTCTCTAAATTCAGGTGGGTCATACTTTGGTTCTTGTGGACTTGTTCTAAATTTCTTCAGTTTCATCTTGAACTTGCATATGAGCAATTGATGGTCTGTTCTGTGGTTGGCCTCTGGCCTTGTTCTGACTGATGATATTGAGCTTTTCCGTCATCTCTTTCCACAAATGTAGTAGATTTGATTCATGTATATTCCATATGGTGAGGTCCATGTGTATAGTCTCTGTTTATGTTGCTGCAGAAAGGTATTTGCAATGAAGAAATCATTAGTCTTGCAACATTCTATCATGTGATCTCTGACATAATTTCTATCATGAAGGCCATATTTTCCAACTACCAATCCTTCTTTTTTGTTTCTAACTTTTCATTTTCCAATCACCAGCAATTATCAGTGCATCCTGATTGCATGTTTGCTCAATTTCAGACTACAGAAATTGGTAAAAATATTCAATTTCTTCATCTTTGGCCTTAGTGGTTGATATGTAAATTTTAATAATAGTCATATTAACTGGTCTTCCTTATAGTCATATGGATATTATTCTATCACTGACAGTGTTCAGGATAGACCTTGAAATTTTCTTTTTGATGATGAATGTAACACCATTTCTCTTCAAGTTGTCATTCCCAGTGTAGTAGACCACTGGATTTCCAATTCAAAATGGCCAATACCAGTCCATTTCAGCTCACTAATGCCTAGGAGATTGATGTTTATGCATTCCATTTCATTTTTGATTTTCAACTTCCTTAGATTCATACTTTGTACATTCTACTTTCCAATTATTAATGGATGTTTGCAGCTGTTTCTCTTCATTTTGAGTCTTGCTACATCAGCAAATGAAGGTCCTGAAAGCTTGACTCCATCCACATCATTAAGGTCGACTCTGTTTTGAGCAGGCAGTTCTTCCTCTGTTGTCTTCTGAGTGCCTTCTAACCAGAGGGGCTCACCTTCCAGCACTATAGCAGACGATGTTCTGTTGCTATTGATAAGGTTTTCACTGGCTAGTTCTTTTCAGAAGTAGACCGGTGAGTCCTTCTTCAAGTCTATCTTAGTCTGGAAGCTCAGCTGAAATCTATCCACCATAGGTGACCCTGTTGGTCTTTGAATACCCATGGCATAGCTTCCAGCATCACAGCAACACACAAGCCCCCACAGTGCAACAAACTGATAGACATGTGGGAGAGTAGTGGTACGTAAATATGAAAAAAATAGAAAATAAAGCACAAACTAAGCCCAAAAGTACCAGAAGAAAAGAAATAATAAAGATCAGAGCAGAAATAAATGAAACAGAGAATAAAAAACACTAGAGAATCATCAAAAGTTTTATTTATTTTAATTGTGCATTAGGTGAAAGTCTACAGCACAAATTAGCTTCTCATTCAAAAATTTATGCAGAAAATTGCTTTGACATTTGTTGCAGTCCCCACAATGTGTCAGCACTCTTTCCCTTTCCCTTTCCACTTCAGGTTCCCTTTATCTATTCCTTCAGTTTTCCTGTCCCTTCCTGCCTTATCATCTTTGTTTTGGGGCAGGTGTTGCCCATTTGATCTTGTATACTTGATTGAACTAAGAAGCACTTTCCTCACGTGTGTTATTGTTTGTTTTATAGGCCTGTCTAATCTTTGGCTGAGAGTAGACTTTGAGAGTGGTTGCAGTTCTGAGTTAGCACAGTGTCTGGGAGCCATACTCTCAGGGGTTCCTCCAGCCTCCATCAGTCCAGCAAGTCTGTTTTTATGTGTGTGTGTCTGTGTGTGAATTTGAATTTTGTTCTACATTTTTCTCCTGCTCTGGATGGGACCCTCTGTTGTGGCCCCTGTCAGAGCAGTCGGTGATGGTAACCAGGCACCGTCTAGTTCTTCTGAGCTCAGGGTGGTGGAGGCTGTGGCTCATGTAGTCCATTAGTCTTTTGGACTAATATTTTCCTGTGTCTTTGGTTTTTCTCATTCTCCTTTGCTCTGTAAGGGATGGGTGTATCTTAGATGGTGGCTTGCAAGCTTTTAAGACCCCAGATTCTACTCACCCAACTAGGATGTAGAACAGTTTTTTTTATGAACTATGTGATTCCAACTGAACTAGATGTCCTCTGAGGCCATGGTCCCCAGCCCTCAGCCCCAGTAACTTAGTCTGTAAAGGTGTCTGGATGTGTCTAGGAAGCTTCTATGACTTTGCCTTGGTCAAGTTGTGCTGACTTCCCCTATATTTTGTGTTGTCTTTCCCTTCACCAAAGTTAAAGGGGGTCTACTATCTAGTTAGTGATTTCCTTCCTCTTCCCTCTCCTCCCTCATAACCATCATCTATTGTTTTTTTTTTTTTCTGTGTGTAAACATTTCTTGGGTTTTTATAATAATTGTCTCATGCAATATTTGTCTTTTGTGATTGACTTATTTCACTCAGCATAATGCCCCCAGATTCATCCATATTGTAAGATGTTCCTCAAATTCATTATTGTTCTTTATCACTGTGTAGGGAAACAGTAGCAAGAGAGATTGGCAAGAGATGGTGTGGTGGGCTTCCTGGCCCACAGAGCAAGAAAACTGAGTGCCTTCAGGTAGGAGGCTTGCTTGCTGGCAGAGTAGGGTGCCTCCAGGCACTTGGTGGAGCTAGGTTGCCAACCCATGGAGTTAGAGCTGAGTGTCTCAGGCCAAGGCTTACTGGTACCTCAGGGCACTTATCTGCAGAGCTAAAAGAGCTCTGTAACAATTGCCCCAGCAGGGGGAGAGACCTAGAGGCCAGAGAAACACATGCCCAGCTGAGAAGAGGTTGTCCTGATAGAAGAACTGTATCCTGAGTGTTCCTAAACCTGAATTGTAACCTGTTACTTCCCTAATAAACTCCATAATCGTGAGTATTGTCTGTGAATTCTGTGTGGTCATTGCAATGAATTATCAAACCCAGCAGAGAAGTAGAGGTTGCTCTGGAAGGGATGGTGGTGTCAGAATTAGTAAAGATGGCAAAGAGAAGAGGCGTGTCTGACCTGCGCCTCATAAGAATCAGACTTGGCCTGTTGGTCTTTATTCTTCTTCCCCCTTGGGAAGTTAGAGGAGGTCAGATGACCCCCCACCCCCTTCATTTTTACAAGTGCTCTCTGGAACTCAAAATCATCAGTAAAATTTCCTGAATCTTTAACTTCTGTCTACATTCCCTTCACCTCCTTTTTCTTTTCCCTTGCATACCCTTTAAGAGGTGGCTTTTTGTCCCCTACACCCCTCACAGCACTAAGCCAGGAGGTAGGCTAGGTGTCCTCCTTGATCCTCAATGCCACTTTAAGACCACTCTCCACTGTCTCTAAAATTTCTCACTTTGAATCTTATATTAAATAATGATGCCACCTGCTTACTTTCCTCATTGCAGATGAACCCCAGCTTTTTCTCATCCTCTTACCTTCATCCCTGAGATCACTGTCATTCCAGTACTGCTTCTGCCATAATTCCTGATAATTCCAATATCTACTTTAAATTATTTTTCCCAGTTTCTCAGTTCCTTGCCTCCTTTCACCAATAATCTTCTCCTCCAACCTAAATTGGCCACTTACTCTATAATTAATCTCTAGTTTTTGTAATTTCTAGTAGCCATAATGCCTCCTTCAATCCAACTATAAGCATCTGACCCTGACCACCACTTCCTGTACTTGTAGCTCATGCCCCCTCACACCTTAATTCTAAGAATTCCTTGATGCCACTAAATCCTACAATCCATCGGTCATACTTCCTTTGCACTATTCCTCACTCTCCTGAAGTCCTTATTCCTCTTTTTACACGGCTTAAATTCCATGATCAATCCTCAGAATTGCTCCTTTGCATACACCTTCGACTTCCTTGCCCCTGTCTTGCCTTGACATACTTGCAGGGCGAAATCACCAGCTCCTGTGGAGTCAGCTCCAACTCATGGCAGCCCCTTGTGTGTCAGAGTAGAACTGTGCTCCACAGGGTTTTCAATGGGTGATTTTTTGGAAGTAGATTGCCAGGCCTCTGTTTTGAGGTGCCTCTGGGTGGGCTTGAACCTCCAGTCTTTTGGTTAACAGCTGAGCATATTCATAGTTTGTACCACCCACAGACTATAGGCAAAACCACAACCCTGATTAAATCCAACTTTCTGCCTACCCGACACCTACATCCACTAAGCTAAATCAGACCTGGGAGAAACAATCACCTGGCTGTTGTCACTTCAGTTCATGACTAGTGATCTCAAATAGGCACTAATGCTGCTAGCAATCATACTACATTTTCCTAGCCTATTGACTTACTTTTCTGAACTATTTCAGACTTTCTCAAAATGCCCACGTCTCCATGTCCTTACGTACTCTCAGCTGATGATCTTGCTTTCTATTTCATGGAAAAATACAGAAGTAATCAGAGATCTTCTCACAAGCTCCCACCTACCAGCCCCAGTGTCTATACAATCTGCCTTTCTTCCTACCACTTTGGATAAACTGTCTGCTCTTTAAAGCCCATGCCCTACTTGTGAACCAGATTGTATCCCCTAATTTATCTGCTGCACCATCATTATTTTCCCTTTCAAATAGATCACTCCCATCACATACTAATGTTACTACTCCTCCCATCATGAACACTCTAGACTTCAATTCTCCCCCAGCTACTGCCTATTTCTCTGCTCCACTTTGCAGCAAAACTCCTTGAAAGAGATGCTTGCCCTCACTACTCCTAATTCCTCACCATTCTTTCTTGAACTCGCTCCAATCAGTCTGTTGACCTCACCACTCTACTGGCACTGCCTTTTCAAGGGCATCAGTGATCCCATATTACTAAAACCAGTGGACCACCCTCAGTTCTCATCTTACTTTACCCACCAAACCAAAAATCAAACAAACTCATTGCTGTCGATCAATTCTGACTCATAGCGACCCTATAAGACAGAGTAGAACTGCCCCATAGAATTTCCAAGGAGCACTGAGTTTTTTAGAAAATGATTTTATTAAATGCCTGAATTAATCTGTAGGGAAATGTTGATTTTACAATATTGAATTTTCCCACCCAGGGATGCAGAATGTCTCTATTTATTCAAATATTTTTGAAGTCTTGTAATTCTCTTCTTATAGGCCTTATAATTTGTGCTGTTTCTCAGATTTTTGTTGCAATTGTTGCTATTAGGAGTGGAATTTCCCTACCCCTCAATATATTTTCCTATGAGTTTTTGCTATTATAAAGAAAAGACAGAGGTTTTATTTACGTATATTTTGTAGCAGTCTACCTTACACCGTTCTGTTTGTTTTAGTTTTTTTTCCCTTAGTTGATTTACTTAGATTTTCCAGGTAAATAATCTATCCACGATATTGACATTTATCCCTTCCTTTCTTTTATTTGTTTTGTTTCTCTTTTTATATTTGCTAGGGCTTCCATAACAGTGTTAAGTAATAGTGGTGCCAGCAGGTATCATTTTCTTGTTTACAAAAATAATAGGAAAGCTTATTCATTATTAAGAATTATAGCTATATCTTAATTATTTTATTAAAAGGCTTTTCCTTAGTTTTGAGTAGATTTTGAATTTTATCAAATGCTTTTGAGAATCTATCAAGCTAGCAATTTTTCCCATCATCTATCTTACGTGTTGAATTAATATATAGATAGATTGTCTAATCTCTTGGATAAATTGATTTAGCTTTTAAATCTGCTGTTGTGTTTTTAGTTCTCTACTAGTCATGTTGCTGGAATTGAATTGGTCAAGAATGAACAGTTAAGGCACAGCAAATTTTCCACAGGAGCAAAGCTTTGTTAAAGAGGCTTGCAAGCGGAGGCAAGGAGGGCCTAGGCAACGCTTACCCCAGTTTCCCAGAACAATGGGTTTGTAAAGGTTTTTGGGTAGGAAAGGATTTATGTTTATTCATAGGTATAGGCAGGGTTTCCAGGAGGTGGCCCATCTGGGCAGAGATACGTTAACTACAGTGCGCGCAGCAGCTAAGAGGGCTTTAAGATGGCTCCTGTCTCGGAGGCTTCTGGGGTCCATAACAGGACTTATTATGGGGTGCCACGCCTGTGCAGTCTCTTGCTCCCCAAGTTCGATTTCCCAGCTGTGGCTGCAGCCCCTCACACAGGTCACAGGTGGATGTTCTGCACATGTCCCTGGGGCTGGTTTCATCCAGCTGCTTCTGAAAGACAGTTTTCAGGAAGTTTCCAGGCTGTTTTCTGATACTCTGCCCCGCTGTTCTGCGGAATGGCTTTTTTTCTGCACCCCGACCTATTTCCTGTTACTTTGTTACTTTAATTTATGTTAATTGCAGATTTGGGGGCCCCTCTGTTCCCTGTCTTAGTCAGTTTAAGTTAGGCTATATTTCAATAACAAATCAATTCTGAAATCTCAGTGGCTTAACCCAATAAAAATCTATTTCTCATTTATGCACATTTTGGTATAGGTTGGGTGGCTCTTCACAATCTTCTCAATCCCATCCTGAACCCTCTTGACTCCACTTCTCCCCCAGCTACTGCCTATTCCTCTGTGCTACTTTATAGCAAAACTCCTTGAGAGAGATGTTTGCCCTCACCACCTCCGATTTCTCACAATTCTTCCTTGAACTCACCCCAAGCAGTCTCTTGACCTCACCACTCTGCTGGCCATCTGAAACACATAGTCTCAAAGGCTGTTGAAAAAACGGAAGGAGAGGAGACAGAGAAGTCACATCCATTCTCAATGGCCTCAGATATGAAATTACACATCATTTATGCTCACATTTCAATGCTAAGATTACCGTATTTTATGCAAATAATGTGCACCTTCTATATTTGTTTGCCACCGTACCCTCCCCCTACGTATAGCTGTAAAAAAAAGAATTAGCATAGGGTGCTTACAAAAATACCTCGTGGGGGGAGGGGGCGGTTGGGCAGTCACATTGTCCCAAAGGAAGCTAGGACATGTAGTTTCTATGTGCCCAGGACAAGGGCAGTCTGCCACAGATGCTTGGAAACTCTCTCACCATTTACTTTTCTATCACAGCCTGTTTCTTCTGTATGGATATCAGTATCTGTTTCACAATTTCCTGAAACATCATCTGGGATTTGTAATAGATAATTTTCCAAGGCATATTTTGTGTCTGCATTTTCATGATGATTTTTCTTTTCCTTTCTCTGCAAAGTCTTAGGTACCCCTCTTTGCCCATTTTTGTAAGAGATTTAGATTCAGAATCAGTATTTTTAACAGTTTGGATTTTTATATTGTTTTAAATCCTTTTTTCTTTTTTTTTGTCTAATAGGGTAGTAAACTAATTCTCTTTTTTAGATTATAAACCAACCAAAACCAAACCCACTGCTGTCGAGTCGATTCCGACTCATAGTGACCCCTGGTTTAACTCTCGAGCCTGTAACTTCACCAATAATCTTATACGTAATGTTTTTCCCTGGACTAGTATCTTTCCTTCCTCCATTACTTAACTGATTGCAGTAAGTCCCCGGGTTACAATTGTCCAACATACAAGCAACTACAACTCACACTTGCCCTTAATGTAATGTGAATTTGCCCTCAATTTGAAACGATTGAACCAATCCCTACTTGCAACAAATTCTTCATCACAATCGCCTTCCCTTGCTGCGTGTGTAGCTTTTAAATCATTGAAAAGGCTTTGTTATGGATTTGGGTCCCCTCCAAAATGTGTGTCAGTTTGGCTGGTCCATGATTCCCAGTATTGTACAATTGTCTAGTATTTTGTCTTCTGATGTGATACTCCTATGTGTTGTAAAATCCTACCTCTATGATGTTAATGAGGTGGGATTAGCAGCAGTTATGTTAATGAGGCAGGACTCAATTTACAAGATTCGGTTATATCTGGAGCCAATCTCTTTTGAGATATAAAAGACAGAAGCGAGCAGACAGACATGGGGGACCTCATACCACCAAGAAACAAATGGCATGAGGATAGCACGTTCTTTGGATCCAGGGTCCCTGAGCTGAGAAGCTCCTCAACTGGGAAAGACTGATGACAAAGACCTTCCCCCAGAGGCGACAGAAAAAGCCTTCCCCTGGAGCTGACACTCTGAATTTGGACTTCTAGCCTCCTAGACTGTGAAAGAATAAAATTTTCTTTGTTAAAGCCATCCACTTATGGTACTTCTATTATAGCAGCACTAGATAAACAAGACATATATATGTACACACACATATACGTACACACATACACACATACCTTTTCCTATAGCATTATAGTTATTTTAGTGATAAGTTGGGAGATGCTGCAGTCAGAGGCCACTTTAAAGATTAAATCCCAGCCCCCAGAAAAGCACACCTTGGAGTGTATCTAGGAGAAATAGAGAGCTGGCCCCTTCAGAGGATCTGAAGACAAGATTGGGCCTGTAGAGAAGTTCTTACCTGCCATTTCTTATAGAAGTTGTTAATCATTATAAGTGTAAGTAATATATTGAACAAGCAGGACTAAAAGTGTAACCATAAATAAGATGGCTCTGGGTCTGGTGGTGATTTAAAGCTGACTTTTTCCCTCATGGGCACCCTTGAGGGTTTTTGGAATGACTCCTTGTGGGGTTTTCTCAACTCCAGTTCCCTTGATATGGATGATACGTTAGTCTCTGTCTTAACTGTTTTTCCTTTCCCAGCTCTTAGGAGTCCAGCTATATAGCTTCAGCTTCTCTCTGCCAAGTTCCAATTGCTCGTCCAGGCTGCCCTATTTGATAGCACCCAATACAGCCTCTGCTAGGTCATGCTCATGGGCGGCCCATATTTTGCCTCCAGGAGACATGCATCCCTGGCCCACAAACTCTGGGCAGGCTGCCAATCCCAACACGGTAGCAGGCTCTCTTTGCTCACACCATCAGAGTGTGAGCAAAGAGAGTAAAAAGAGCAAAAAGAGCCAGGCTTTGTCTCATCTTTAAAATTTTCTAGATGGATTTAGAGACTAGTCTACTGTATCCTTTCTTCCCTTAAATTTGGGGGGTTGAAGGGGGGTACATATCCCTGGAGGAGGTAATCCTATCCCTAGATCGGGGTAAATCTTGGTTAGTTTAAATCAAAAGTGACAATAAGCCCATCCTCCTTGCTAGTGATTGATTCTGGCACTGACACGCAGTGCAATTCTTGCCTAAGGAAAATGCAGAGAAGTCTACTGAGAGAGGAGCTTCCGCGAAAATTTCTGTTGCTCTTAAAGAGTAAGTTTTAGTAAGAGTTGGGCTTCTTCTCCTTCTTTGGACAATTACTGTCCGGATGATATGCTTAAATCTCTCACACATAACAGAAGCCAGTCTAAGGGAAAGCTGACATAGTGCAGATGGCCGAGCAGAGGCAGATGTTCCCAGTAACGTCACTGAGTCGCTGAATCAAACTTCTGTGAGCCACCCTCCTTGGGAAGCATTGTTAAATGAAATAATTAGTCCTCCTTATGTTTAAGCCATTCTCAATTGGTTTTTGTATTACAGCTGAAGGCCTCCATCCAATGAAAGGGGAGTGTTGTTGTTAGGTGCCAAGCTGATTTCTGCTCATAGTGACCCCATGTGATGGAGTAGAACTTCCCAATAGGGTTTTCTAGGTTGCAATCTTTACAGGAGCAGATCGCCTGGTCTTTCTCCCACAGAGCCACTGGGTGGGTTTGAACTGCTAACCTTTCCAGTTGGTAACCAAGCAATTAACTGTTGAGACACCAGGGCTCCTCCTTCCATCTAACAGAAGTAACACTTAAACCGAAACAAACTTGTTGTTACTGAGTCAATTCTGACTCATAGCAACGTTATAGGGCAGAGTAGAATTGCCCCAGAGGGCTTGCAAGGTGGTAAATCTTTATGGGCACAGACCACCATGTCTTTCTCTTGTGGAGCAACTTGTGGGTTTGAACTGCTGACCTTCCAGTTGGCAGCCAAGTGCTTACCCACTGTACCACCAGGGCTCCTCCATGTAATCCTATGTACCAAATCCACACACTGGACATCTATTTAACAACCTACGTGGATATAGGGTCACTCTGAGTTGGAATAGACAGTAGGTTTGGTTTTGGGGTCCTTAGGGATAAATGAGGGGCAGTGGTGGTTTAGTGGTAGAATTCTCGCCTGCATTGTGGGAGGCAGGGTTCGATTTCTCCCAGGCCAACGCACCTCTGTGCAGCTACCACTCATCTGTCAGCGGAAGCTGCACGTTGCTATGATGCTATGCAGGTTTCAGAGAAGCCTCCCAGACTAAGGTGGATGAGGAAGAAAGGCTTGGTGACCTACTTCAGGAAATCAGGCAATGAAAATTTATGGATCGCAATGGTCCAATCCGAAACAAATTGTGGGAGATAGAGCCTGACTGGGCAGCCTTTCATTCCATTGTGCGTGGGGTCGCCGGGAGTTGGGCGCTGACTGGATGGCAGCTAATGACAACAACAATATGTCTAAATGCTGTTATCGTCCCAGTTTAAAGAGCAAACTGAAACCCAGGGAGAACACA
This sequence comes from Loxodonta africana, assembly GCF_030014295.1. Lineage (NCBI taxonomy): Eukaryota > Metazoa > Chordata > Mammalia > Proboscidea > Elephantidae > Loxodonta > Loxodonta africana. The sequence continues at coordinate 206,778,671 of NC_087344.1, read as the reverse complement.
AAGTGGAAGAGCAGGGATTCAAACTCCAGCCTGTCTGTGTGACTTAAAAGCCTGAGCTCTTGACCATCCCGCTGCCCTGCCACCTGGTGGCGACATGAGGAACACTACCTGAGAATGTCTGAGGCCGTCTCCTGAGGGATTCACAAGCTGGGAACACTTGCAGGAGCACCATTTCTGGCATTAGGCCAGCGGGACTTGTGACATAAAGTCCTTATCTGGTAGTCACAGCCTGGTGATACATAGCTTGGGAATACTCTCAGGTCCTACTTGGTACAGCACGTTGTTCTTACTATCTGTTCTTTGAGTATTACTTTTTTTTAAAGTTGTTATCAGAAACATTCCAAAATTATATTTCCCAAAAGTGGGAAAACCATAATGTTCTTGTACAGGTTATGGATGCCAAATTTCTTAGTGGGAAAATTGTAGAAAATTGGTTTTAGTCCGGGGAACTGACAGCATGACGTGAGTTAAGAGAAAACTTCTGATTTAGGAAAGATGGTGCCAAGAATACATGTAGCCTATAGTATTATGTCCCCAGATAAGAGTAGGAGTCCTTCTTTCAAAGAGGTGTTTTGTTGAACGAGGTAAAATAATTATTTTGTGAACATGATAAACTAGGCAGGGACTTTCTATAGCCCTTAACCTTACGGGGTCAGGAAGTCTGCACAGTCAAATTCTAAGAACCAGGCATCAATGAGGAGAAATGAACAGTATTGGTAGCAGCAGTAAAGACAAGCTGGCTTACCCTAGCAGTAGGCAATCAGAATTCTTATTTACTGGGGTTTATGGAACTTTAAAAGAGGAAGTACAAAAATGACTCAAAATTCCCACATGAAAAAGAATATTGATTTGAGGGAGCATGAAATGTTAATATACACCAGATCAAAGAGGTTCTGCTTAAAAATTACTGCTACCACAGCAGAGAAAGGAAGTTTTGGCTTTCCTATCCCCCAAGAGTCTCTGATCTCCCCCCAAAGCCTCAAAACATGGTTCACAGTGCACACAAACCGCATCAGGGCTTCATTAACTTGGTCTTCGAGACATCACGTGTCCCAGAGCAACTGAGCTTATCAAGCAACTCAGAAACAACTGAAATATGTACCCCAGGGCCACCTTGTCTATCCCAGGCTAGCTCTGCCTCATTGTTATTTGCCCAATTACAGATACATCAAATAAACCAAGCTGGACATTTTAGAACGTTTACTTTCTTTACTATGGTATAGCTTGGTTTAGAGTCATCTACACTGGAAACCCTGGTGGTGTAGTGGTTAAGTGCTACAGCTACTAACCAGAGGGTCAGCAGTTCGAATCCACCAGGTGCTCCTTGGAAACTCTATGGGGAAGTTCTACCCTGTCCTATAGGGTCGCTAGGAGCCGGAATGGACTCAACAGCACTGGGTTTGGTTCTTCTTTTTTTGGTTTACATTGGCTATTTGATTGTGAAAATTTAGCAAGCCTCTTCAAATGTTCTCAGCAATTAGAGTCTGAACCTAGGATGAACTAGATGACCTTAAGTCAATCCTAGGTAACTCTGCAAACATTCACAGATGCTATCCATGATAGGTTTAATGACGGATTATCCTCAAGATTTCCAGAGAAACATTACTCACTTAGGCATTTCATAGCTCTTTTAAGGGAATTACAAATTTCTTCTGATAATTAATTAGGCGAATTTATTTTCCCCAAATCACAATCTGCTGATTTTCACCACATATTTTGTAGGTTCCAGGGCTCTTTCTCTGTGGGATCTAGTTAACTGCCAACTGTTAGCGACGGATCAGTTGTCCTGAATTCAAAATGAGTCCAAGAGAAGATCTTTTATTGCCCAACTCATTTCAAAACTTTTTCTAAGTAGCTCAAAGCCAGTCCTTTAAAATATAGTATAGTCCAACTATACTTTCTTCTAACTTAAGAGCACCACGTGGGCCCCTAGCTCCCAGCAGGCCCCGTCCAGGTGGTGCTTGGCTGTGTTAGCCTGGCCCATTTCCCTTCAGGATGTGGCCCAAGAAGAGAAGAGTCAGACCTATATGCCTGGTTCTACATTCCTCCTGCCTTGGTCTGAGCCTTCTCCCATCTCCAGTGGGCACCGCCTGGGCAAGTCCACACGGGCACGCACACATGTGCTCTGTTTGTGTATGTATACATGCCTTTTAAGGGTAAAAACCATAACTTTACCAGACCTTTCAGACAAAGACAGTCTAAATACACATTTAGAAAAGAACTATTCCAACCATCTTCATTTCTCTAATCATGCCTCTCTTCTACCATTTACTCACAGTATTAGAATGACAGTATTTGCTTATGTGTCTGTGTCTAACCCTTCTCACTAGAACTGTGAGGTTCCTGAGACACGGAAGTCCTAGAATAATGCCAAACAATCTGCAGAGTTCAGCTAAAAGTTCTGACCAATATAGCCCTAATGTCTGTGCTATCTGCATTTGGGTCACTTTGCACTTAACGGAGCTTCCCCAAGGGCAAATGCAGATGTTTCAGGCAGACTAGTGCGACAGGGATAAAACACAGTCCCAAATCTCAAGAACCTCATAGTATAGTGAGGAGGGCTAGACATAGACACACAGACAGCCATTAGTATGATAACTGAGTTTAAATGCTCTAGGAGTGGTATGATTGAATGCCATAGGAGCAAGGACAATGTAAGCCTGCCTGGGGAGGAAAAATTTCACAGAGAAATTGGCTTTTGAGTTGCATCTTGATGAATGAGCAGGAGTTTACCAGGTGATGGAAGGGGTGGTGATGGACACTGTCAGGGAAAGGTAGGGTTTAGGAGTGGGTATCAGGGAGGACATTCATCCAGAAAGAGGCATAAAGTACCATGAGCTTCATGGCAACAGCTGGTCATTGACCAGATGAAATTCCGTTTCTTTCCCAGGGTGGAGGTCACCAAATTTCTACTTCCCTTCTTGGCTTTCTCTCGTCACATGAAGATGCCATTACTGAATCACCATCACCTTTTTTTTCTGCTTATGGGGATTAGTAGGTGTAGGGGCTCCAAACAATGGTCTACCTGTCTGTGGCTTATGTTTGAGATGAAGGCCAGCTGGGGTCCAGGTAGCAGCCTTTGACTATGCCTAGAGATAATTTTGGGATCTATTCTGGGCTAATCAACTGAATTAACTTCTGTTGCTAATATCAGTGAGTACCCGAGACATTTTTAATTCCTTGTAGGCAAGGAGGTGAAGAGAAGTGAGTCACCACCTCACTTTTATCTTTGCCTTACTTCACAGAGGACATAGAAAAAATTCCAAAAGTAAAGATGAGAAGAAATTAAGTGTTAAATAGTCACTGACGTGGAGGAAACTAAACACACAAATGACCCCAGAGAAACCGAGTTCAAAAGTCTGGGTCAGGAACAATACCAATCCTGATATTTACCCGAGGAAAAATTTTCTATCCTATAATAACTCTTCCGTAGAGAAAAAGAGCAGTTTGTCATACTGTGGTGGCTTGTGTGTTGCTGTGATGCTAGAAGCTATGCCATCAGTATTTCAAATACCAGGAGGGTCACCAGTGTTGGACAGGTTTCAGTGGAGCTTCCAGACTCAGACAGACTAGGAAGAAGGATCTGGTGGCCTACTTCTTAAAAAATTAGTCAGTGAAAACCTTATGAATAGCAGCAGAACATTGTCTGATACAGTGCTGAAGATAAGCCTCTTAGTTTGAAAGGGACTCAAAATGTGACAGGGGAAGAGCTGCCTCCTTAAAGCCGGGTCAAATTTAATGATGTGGATGGAGTCAAATATTTGGGACATTCCATTTGCTGATGTGGCACAACTCAAAATGAGAACAGCTACAAACATCAATTAATAATTGGAATGTGGAATGTACAAAGTATGAATCTAGGAAAATTGCAAGTCATCAAAAATGAAGTGGAACACATAAAGATCTATACCCTAGGCATGAGTGAGCTGAAATGGACTGGTATTGGCCATTTTGAATCAGACAATCACATAGTCCTATCTGGGACTGACAAGTTGAAGAAGTATGGCATTACATTCATCATCAAAAAGAACATTTCAATATTACCCTGAAATACAACACTGTCAGTGATAGGATAATATCCATACACCTACAAGGAAGATTAGTTAATATGACTATTATTCAAATTTACACACCAGCCACTAATGCCAAAGATGAAGAAATTGAAGATTTTTACCAACTCCTGCAGTCTGAAATTGATCAAACATGCAATTAAGACACATTGATAATTACTGGTGATTGGAAGGCAAAAGTTGAAAATGAAGAAGGATCAGTACTTGGAAAATATGGCCTTGATGACAGAAATGATGCTGGAGATCACATGATAGAATTCTGCAAGGCCAATGGCTTCTTCATTGTTAATGTCATTTTTCAACAGCATAAACAGTGACTATACCCATGAACCATGCCAGATGGAATACACAGGAATCAAATCGACTACATCTGTAGAAAGAGACAACGGAAAAGCTCAATATCATCAGTCAGTACAAGGCCAGGGGCCGTATGTAGAACCGACCATCAATTGCTCTTATGCAAGTTCAAGTTGAAGCTGAAGAAAAAATTAGAGTAAGTCCACGAGAGCCAAAATACAACTCTCAGTATATCCTACCTGAATTTTGAGATCATCTCAAGAATAGATGTGATGCATGAACACTAATGACCAAAGACCAAACGATTGTGGAATGACATCAAGGACATCATACACAAAGAAATCAAGAGATCATTAAAAAGAAAGAAAATACCAAAATGGATGTCAGAAGAGACTCTGAAACTTGCTCTTGAACACTGAGTAGCTAAAGCAAATGAGAGAAACGATGAAGTCAAAGAGCTGAACTAAAGATTTCAAAGGGCAGCTCAAGAAGACAAACTAAAGTATTATAATAAAATGTGCAAAGACCTGGAGTTAGAAAACTAAAAGGGAAGAACAGGGTTGGCATTCTTCAAGCTGAAAGAACTGAAAAAAAAATTCAAGCCTTGAATTGCAATACTGAAGACTCCTACAGGGAAAATATTAAATGACGCAGGAAGCATCAAAAGAAGATGGAACGAATACACAGAGTCACTGTACCAAAAAGAATTGGTTGATGTTCAGCCATTTTAGGAAGTAGCATATGATTAAGAACAGATGATACTGAAGGATGAAGCCCAAGCTGCACTGAAGGCATTGGCGAAAAACAAGGCTCTGAGAATTGATGGAATGCCAAATGAGATGTTTCAATAAGTGGATGCAGCGCTGGAGGTACTCACTCATCTATGCCAAGAGATTTGGAAGACAGCTTCCTGGCCAACCAACTGGAAGAGATCCATATTTGTGCCCATTCCAAAGAAAGGTGATCCAACAGAATGCAGAAGTTGTTGAACAATATCATTAATATCGCACATATCATGGATTGAATTGTGTGCCCCCAAAATACATGTCAACTTGGTTAGGCCATGATTCCCACCCAGTAGTCTGTGGTTGTCCTCCATTTTGTGATTGTAATTTTATGTTAAAAAGTATTAGGGTGGTATTGTAACACCTTTACTAAGATCACATCCCTGATCCAATGTAAAGGGAGTTTCCCTGGAGTGTGGCCTATACCACCTTTTATCTTACAAGAGATAAAAGGAAAGGGAAGCAAGCAGAGAGAATGGGGACCTCATACCACCAAGAAAGAAGCACTGGGAACAGAATGCATCCTTTAGACCCACGGTTCCTGTGTGGAGAAACTCCTAGTCCAGGGGAGGATTGACAACAAGGACCTTCCCCCAGAACTGACAGAGAGAAGAAGCCTTCCCCAGGAGGTGGTACCCTGAATTTGGACTTCTAGGCTGCTAGACTGTGAGAAGATAAATTTCTTTTAGTTAAAGCCATCCACTTGTGATATTTCTGTTACAGCAACACTGGATGACTAAGACAACACACAAGTAAAATTTTGCTGAAGATCATTCAAAAGCAGTTGCAGGGAACTGCCAGAAATTCAAACTGGATTCAGAAGAGGACGTGGAATGAGGGATATCATTGCTGATGTCAGATGGATCCTGGTTGAAAGCAGACAATACGAAAAAGATGTTTACCTGTTTATTGACTATGCAAAGGCATTCGATTGTGTAGGTCATAACGAATCACGGATAACATTGCAAAGAATGAGAATTCCAGAACACTGCTCATAAGGAATCTGTACATAGACCAAGAGGCAATTGTTCAGAAAGAACAAGCAGATACTGCAAGGTTTAAAGTCAGGAAAGGCATGTGTCAGGGTTGTATCCTTTTCTCCATACTTATTCAATCTGTATGCTGAGCAAATAATCTGAGAAGTTGGACTATATGAAGAATGTGGCATCAGGATTGGAGGAAGACTCATTAACAACCTGAGATATGCAGATGACACAACCTTGGTTGCTGAAAGTGAAGAGGACTTGAAGCCCTTACTGATGAAGATCAAAGACCACAGCCTTCAGTATGGATTACACCTCAACATAAAGAAAACAAAAATCCTCAAAAGTGGACCAATAAGCCACATCATGATAAGTGGAGAAAAGACAGAAGTTGTCAAGGATTTCATTTTACTTGGATCCAGAATCAACACCCATGGAAGCAGCAATCAAGAAATCAAGTGACTGAGTGAATCTGCTGCAAAAGACCTCTTTAAAATGTTGAAAAGCGAAGATGTCACTTTAAGGACTGCGGTGCTCCTGACTCGAGCCTTGGTGTTTTCAATTGCCTCGTATGCATGTGAAAGGAGGGAGAACAATGAATTAGGCAGAACAAAGAAGAGTTGATGCCTTTGAATTATGGTGTTGGTGAAGAATATTGAATATACCACTGTCATGTAACAACTCAGCTGCGCCTGGACCCAAGGTCGGCTGAGCCTCCAAGAGACTGAAGAAAGGCTCTGGAACCAGTGATCATGACATATGGTTTATTAGGGGATCTTATTTACGGGACAGTTGGTCCAGGGCAGTGGCTGGACCAGTTTAGTGTTCTGCAACTGCCTAGCAAGGGACACAAGCTTAAATACTGTTCCAGCTGGGGCTAAGGCTTATTGTTTTTCTTCCCAAGTCCTTGGGCAGTCAGGTGTTCCCAGAGACTTCACATCCAGGCCAAGATGTTTTTCTTCTTGTTGCTAAAGTGTTCCTCAGCCTTGGCCACCAGCCCTGTACCTTAGTCCGCCACTCCCGGCCTTGTACCTTAGTCCAAGTTCATCCTGAGTTTGTCCCCAGTATGCTCTGGGGAAGAGCAAAGCTGACTCTATTAGGAGGGCATGCATATAGCTGAATAACATTACCCTACACCATAGACTGCCAGAGGAACAAACAAATCTGTCTTGAAAGGAACAGAGCCAGAATTCTCCTTAGAAGCAAGAATGGCAAGACTTCGATCCATGTCCTTTGGATATGTTATCAGGAGGGAGCAGACCCTGGAGAAGGACATCATGCTTGGTAAAGTAGAGGGTCAGCAAAGAAGAAGACCCTCAAAAAGATGGATTGACACTGCAGCTACAAAATAGGATCAAGCATGACAATGATTGTGAGGATGTCACAGCACCAGGCAGAGTTTCATTGTGTTGTACACAGAGGCTCTATGAATCAGAACCAACTCCAAGGCACCTAACAACAGCAGAGAAAAAGATTTCAGATCAAAGAGTTAACCCAGCTGGGGGAAATGTCCTTGAGTAACTTTAGACTGAACACAGGCGTGATCTCTCTTTCTCATTATCAGGAAGGTTTCTCAGACAATGGGACCAGGTGTGTGTCTCAGAGTGGGAGGGGGTGTGGTGTAGGGTTTGAACTAGGGCTTGGAACTGGTTCATTTCGGTTTGAATCCCTGCTAAGAATTTGCATTTCCACCCCAGCTATACTGAATCGGAATCTACATTTTACCAAGGTTCCCATGTGATTCTTATGTAGATTCTGATTCAGTATATCTGGCACAGAAAGGCAAATTTCAGGAGCAGTTGGGACCAGGATGAACTGATGGGAAGCCCTAGTTTGAACCTTCTGCTGGAGGGTTTGATGGAGCTCCAACGGCCCCTAGCCCATCCATGAAGAATCACTGGCTTAGGACAAGGGTTCTTAATCTGGGCTTAGCAGAAGGATTTGAGAACCCTGAAATTCGATGCAAAAATTAGGAATGTATACTTATTTTCCTAGGAATTAATTTCACAAAGGAACCTGTCATAATAGGTTCGAAACCACTAATTCAAAATAATGTGTTACGTAAGTCCTTTCTTCCACTTTTGGAGGAGTGGTCGGGGGGTGGGAGAAAAATCTAAGTATTCCTTAGATGTTGTATCACATATACTCTAAAGAGAGATCTGAAGGCCCCAAGAAAAATCACACCATAGTCCTTTTCATCTGGCTGTATTCAAAATTCTGGCAATAAACCTCAAGTTATCCTAATGAGGAAAAAATGGGGAGAAAACATCTAAAGATCCCATATTTCTATACTTGCTTAGATACAAACAGAACCTGTACTGGGGTGGGAAGCTTTATGCATGAACACAGAAGAGTAGCACAAACAAGTATGACTGCTATGAGAAAAGCTAAAAGAACGAGGAAAACACGAGGCAAAGCAAAAATGCCACATATAACTACCAGGACCCTTTTTCTTTCTAGAGGAAGAAAAACACATAGGAGAAAAGGACACAAGTCCATGACGACAAGCAGGCAGAATAACCAAGTCACATCTCAGCCTATGAAGGTAAGAAAAGGCATCATTAGAAGGACAGAATAATGGCTCTTAATCGCGTTCAAAGGAGCCCTGGTGGTGTAATTGTTAAGCACGGTGCTGCTAGCTGACAGGTTGATGAGTTGAACCCACCCAGCAAACCTGACGATCTGCTCTGTAAACGTTACAGCCTAGGAAAACCCGTGCGGAATTCACAGTGACCTATAGGGTTTCTATGGGTAAGATAGAACAACGACAAACTCTCCTACAGGGTTGCTATGAGTCAAACACAACAACAACAAACTGGTCCAATGGACAAAATTCCTAGACAATTTTATTAGCAGGAAAGGCCATAATCTAGGTCACAATTTCTGATTCAAAACCCTTGGGGCCTGCATGAAACAAATCATGCAAAACAAAAAAAAAAAAAATCAAACCTGTTGCCATCGAGTCGATTCTGATTCATAGTGACTCTATAGGGCAGAGTGGAATTGCCCCATAGGGTTTCCAAGGAACGCTTGGTGGATTCAAACTGCCAACCTTTTGGTTAGCAGCCATAGCTCTTAACCACTACACCACTAAAAAAAAAAAAAAAAAACACCACTAGGGCTCCTAAATCAATTCCATTCCCAATTACTGTTCCGATACCAGCTTCACACGCAGCACTTCTTCTTCCTCTGACCCTAACCACCAGGAGTCAGGTCAGATCTCACAAGTTAAGGGACACAGTCCCAAGTAGCACCACTAGAGGGGTGAGGGGATGACACCAAGATGACCCCAGGGTCAGCAGCAGCGGTGGCAAAGAGATAGGTGGGCTGGCACCTCTGTGGGAGGGGCTGCCAAGGCAGTGTCGTCCCTAGAGTTAGTGTCCTCCCCATCACCCAGTGCAGTAACTTGTCACGCCCCCACCAGTCGTTAGGGTTGGGGTCACCCATCACCCCATGCAGTAACTTGTCAGCCTCCCATCCACCAGTCACTAGGGTTGGTGTCACCCGGTGCGGTAACTTTTAACCCGTCCACCCTCCAGTCACTAGAGTTGGTGTTACCCAGTGTAGTAGCTCATCACCACCCCACCAACCAGTCACTAGGGTTGGTGTCACCCATCACTCCATGCAGTAACTTGTCAGCCCTCTACCTGCCAGTCACTAGGGTTGGTGTCACGCAGTGCAGTAACTTGTAACCTTCCCATCTGTCAGTCACTAGGGTTGGCATCACCCATCACCCAGTACAGTAACTTGTCACCCCCCCATCCACCAGTCACTAGGATTGGTGTCACCCAGTGCAATAACTCGTCACCACCCCCCACCCAGTCACCTACTAGTCAGGTTACAGGTAGCTGACCATGGCACCCACCACTAGGTGTATAGGGGGTCCTTGGTGGAGGGGAAAGAGATGCTGGGAGCTGCAGGGGGTGGGGCTACCCAGTGGCACTTGGCCCTACACCTGGGCAGGGCAAGGTGGGACTGCTCAGCCCACCATGGGGGTGTTGGCCAGCCTGCCCCACTCACTCTGAAGGGCCATGGATGACACAATGAGTTACCACACTGGGTAACACCAACCCTATTGATGCCATTGGACAATCCTCCAGACTGCCAGCTCTGTCCAAGACTTCGGACTCCAGGGGCAAGCTTGGGAGCTCTCGGGATACTCTTACTTCTGACCTGCTGGCAATAAATTCAGGGTTTTGTCCACTAATCCCTCAGAATGCCAGCTGGAAACTTAGGAAGTCCCCAGTACCACTTCACTTCTGACCTTCTGGCTCCCACTATTCCCTCGGGTTCAATAATTTGCTAAAATAACTAACAGGACACTATACTTATGATTACAGTTTTACTACAGCCAAAGACACAAATGAGGAGTTGCAAAGGGCAAGGTCTGAGCGGTTTCCCAGCTCAGAATTTCCAAGCCCAAGAAGTGAGGTGCTAACCTCCAACGTGCATTTCCAGGAAGCTGATGGAGCTTCTGTGTCCAGAGCCTTTATTGAGGTCTCATTACTGGTCATTATTGACAGAATTATGCCCCTATCCCCCAGCTTAGCTGATACCACGTGGTGGTCTTTCTGGCCTGGCCAGTCCCCGCCTGAGAGTCATCATTAGCATAAACCCTCTGGTGAGATCTTAGCTAACAAAACACTTGCATTGCTGGGGAGATTTCCAGGTTTCAGCTGTCATTGCTCAGGAACCAAGGACAAAGACCAGATTCTTTGGGTAAAGTTAAAATTTTTTCCCCACAGGGCCAGATGGGTTTCAGAATTTATAATTGTTTTTTATTTTAGAAAGGTAATATAGTGCACACGTTGCAAGGGATGGAACACAGTCTGGACCAGCTCTTCATGATCAAACTAATATTTGGGCCAATTAATATTTTGACAGCTATAAGAATATTTACTTTAAGTGGGGAAAGAATAAAGGCTCTAAACAGCCTTATTTCAGTTCAGGTCTAATATTGTTAGCAAAGAATTCGGTTTAGGTCTTGCTGCCAAATGGGTTAGGAAAAACTCCCAGTTTTTGGAGGTCTTTGGAAGAGGGATTGCAGAGCCTGTGTTTTATATATAGACAGATCTCTGCCAGTCCTCAGATAAAACACTTGATAGAAACCATGCACAAACTACCTACCAAAAATCACGTGAGAAGGTTTCCAAGTATTGATGTCTAGTTTCCAGAATCAATTCAATTGAACAGATAACTTTTCAACACCATGTTCTAAGTTCAGCTTTTAAAATACTCAGGACATTTATTTCTCTCAGATGTCTAGCACTCCTTCAAGTCTATTTCTTGAGAGTTGCCAATCGTGTCCACATTCGAAGCCGCAAGCTTTGGGTATTCGGGAATGAAACTGGTCTGAGCATGGTGAGACTTGCATCACAGTGATTCTCAAACTACATGGAGCCATGGCGTTTCCTGAGCTGAGGGCCTCTGTTGTGGTAGTTGAATAATGATGGTACTCTGAATTTGCTGAAAAGAAAAGGAAAGTCGCAGTGGTTCTCAAACTATGCTTCATGGAAAGGAAGTTCAGGGATAAACTTAACAGGAGTCAGAAGGGCACACTCATTTGCTAACATCTGATCTGATATCAAGGAACTCTGTTTAGCACTAGTTTGAAACCCAAACAAATCTGGTTGTTGATCTTGACTCTGCTACTTATAAACTGTGTGACCTAGGGCAAATTATTTACCTTTTCTGAACCTCAGTTTCCCTTTCTTCTCTCTCTCTCTGTCATGTATCTGTCTACTCAATTATTTATCATCTCTATCTATCCGTCCACCCACCTATGGTAGACATTAAACTATTCATCATTAAGTATTTCACTTCTGGGCATTTAGAATGTTTACACACGAAGTAGTTACAGGACTTTCTCTGGCCAGTGAAATATGAGAACTGATTTCTGTCACTTCCAGCAGAAGCATTTAAGAACTGGTGCCAATTTCCCACCTTTCCATCTCCCTGCTACAGTGATGGGTGATGTAGGTGGTAGAGGCTCAGCTGGCCAAGGCCCCTGAAGGAGACACTTTGGAGCACAGCACCCCGTCTACCCACTATGGACTTTGAGTGAACAGGAAATAAACTATTGTTGTGTCAAGCAAATGAGAGTCTAAGATTGTTGCTTACCCTACCTTATCCTGACTAATACCTGGTCTTACCTTGTTCCAAAACGTATTTAGAGTAGCTTAAGGATAAACATAGCACAATAGGATTAAAAAAAAAAAAGTGCCAGTAAATTAAGGATAATGTATAGTAATATTTCCCTTACGGAATCCTTGGAAGAAAATAATTACATATGTCCATCAGTGGATGGAACAATACGAGAGTCTAGCTCTTTTTTATGTTTTGGATTCCTCTAAATGTATAGTTTACAGTCCTGCCCCACCCCAGACGCCTATCACGTTTCACCATGCTTGGGGAGACTTCGCCTGACCTACTTTTTTACAATTATAACCCACTTCTCTCCACCCCACACTTTTATTGCCCTACCTCACTTAATTCTTCTCCATATCACTTATCACCATTTGCCATATTATAGATTTTACATATTTATTTGTTTAGTGTCTGTTCCCCACCATAGAACATCAGCTCCATGAAGGCAGAGACTTCTGTGTATTTTGTTCACTGCTATTTTCCCAGCACCTAGAGCAAAGCCTGACACAAATATTTCTGAATCAATGATGAGTGAATGAACTGTGGCTTGATAGCAGCTGCCAGAACCCTTAGAGAACTAAGGATGGAGTAACAAGCCCATTGTCTGGTATTCCAGGCTTTGGGATATATCACATGTAGTCCTCCTTGAGCCACGCTCGCTGCATTGAGAACACTTCTCCACGCACTGCCTCCTTGACCCTGGTCTGTCCGTCAGAATTTCTCTGCCTCTTCTCCCTTTGCAGCATCCTGGATTTGAGAGATGCTAGACAAGGAGCTTGGTGGCACAACGGTTAAGTGTTCCACTGCTAACCAAAAGGGTGGTGGTTTGAACCCACCAGTGGCTCCACGGGAGAAAAGACCTGTGGCGATCTGCTCTGTAAAGAGTACAGCCTAGAAAAGCCTATGGGGCAGTTCTACTCTGTCACATGGGGTCGCTATGAGTCGAAATCAACTCAATGGCACCTAACAACAACAACCCACTAGACAGAAATCTTTAATTAAATCAACAATGAGAACTTAAGTAAAATAATGATTAACATTTATTGAACATGCGTGTATTAGCTTTAAGCTAAGCACATTCCATGCATGATATAATTTGAATTTCAAGAAACTCTGAGATCAGTACCATTATTATTTCTATTTTACAGATGAGGACTCTGAGGCTTAGAGATGCCTTAAAAATATGCCTAAGGCCACACAGCTAATAAGTGGTAATGAAAGTGGCTTGGTTATCTATAATGTAACAAACCAGTACAAAACTCAGTAGCTTAAAACGACAATTAATTATTGTTTATCATGTTTCCGTGGGTTGAATGGCCTCAGCTCGGTGGTATTCTCTTGGGGTTTCTCTACGTTTGCAGTTAGATGGCGGTTGCAGCTGGAATCATTTGAAGGCTCAACTGGGCTGGGTTTCCAAGATGGCTTTCACATGTCTGGCCCCTAAGATGGGATGGCTAGAACACTTGGGGGCTGGCTATGCACCTGCTTCTGTTTTTCTGCCTCTCTCTCTGGTTTCCCTATGTCATTAGCTTGGGCTTCCTCACAGCATGGAGGTCTCAGGGTAGTTGACCTTCTTATGTGGTGACTGGCTGCCTGTGACCTAGCCTTGGAAGTCACACAGTGTCACTTTCATGGCACTGTATTTGTTCCATAGGGTCAGTCCAGATTCAATGTGATGGGGCATGAATACTGGGAGTCATGGTTCATTAGGTGGTCATCCTGGGAGACTCACTATCATGGAGGGATTTTCAAACCCAGGCATTCTGAGCCTAGGCTAGAGGTTGCAAACTCTTTTACCTACATGGAACAGGCAGACCTCATACATGACAGTCAAGACTGGGGAGACCATGGTGAACTGGAGAGCACAGGTGCCTGGGGCTCAGCATCAGCTGGCTTTGCCTTTTAAATGCTGTTGGACTCCTACTACTGCATCTTCTGATTTTTAAAGGAAAGCCAGAAATCTAAGTGTTTATATAAAACATCCTAATTTTATGAACATGGTAGAGGTCAAGAAAAACATTCCCGTGTTTGGCCTGTGGGCTGCCAATTTGGGAACCCTGCCCCAGATCTTCAAGGTAAGGTTCACATTTAGCATAAATGCACAGGCCTCATGATCTGCAGGGCCCCCTTGCTCAACTGTCCAGCTCCATTATCCTCTCCAACAGTAGGCCTTCAGCAAGGATGTAGTGATTCTTTCTATGCGCCAGGTGTGTTCCAGGTGCCGCAGCTAGGGCAGAGAACGAGGCAAAGTTCCTGCCTTCAGTAAGTTTATATTCTAGTTGGGAAGACAGACAATAAACAAATAAACATATAAAATGTGAGATGATTCTAAGTGTCAGAGAGAAAAATAAAGTGGGGTGAGCCCCAGTTTGTAAGGTTGAGGAATGTGCCTTGCCCTCTTGTTCTGTGTGTCTTGAGTGACCCGCCCTTCCTCTCGGCTGGCTACCTATTGCTTCAGACTTAATTTGGGTGTCACGACATTGAAATACCTTCTTTGACTCCTCCCCTCCATCCTACCAGTGTGGAATTGGTGACTCTCCTCCTTGCTCCCAAGGCACTTGTGCCCACTCTTACCATGTGGTTATGACTCTGTTTTGCAAGTTTATATTTACTTCTCATTATTTACCGCTAGACAGTGAGTAAATTGAGAAAATTTGTATTTCTTTAAATTTTCTAAAAATCATCATTGATGAAAGAATATCCTCTTTGGATTGTCCTGAAGATTTTCAATGAGGAAACGGTGGGACAGAAATTCTCCTGCCTTCTATTATCTTCTTTCCTTTTCAACAAAAAAAGTTATTTTCCCTGCTGTCACAATAAAGAACTGTACATGTGGTTATTTGGAAGATGAAGTTAAAGGACATTGTTGATGGCCTTTAGATTGGGGGTCGATTTTTTTTGTAATTGTAAAATATATATAACAAAATTCATCATTGCCTTTTTAACCATTTTGAAGTGTACAATTCAGTGACATTAAGTATATTCACAATGTTGTATAACCACTGTCCATTTCTAAAACTTGATTTCATCACCTCAAACAGAAACTCAAGAACTATTAAGCAATAACTCCCTATTATTCCTTCCCCGCTGCCCCTGCAGCCCTGGTGACCACTAATCTACTTCTTTCTCTATGCATTTGCCTATTCTGGATATTTCACATAAGTGGCATCACACAATATTTATCCTCTGGGGCTGGCTTACTTCACTCAGCATAATGTTTTCAAGGTTCATGTATGTTGTAACGTGTATCAGGACTTTGTTTCTTTTTATGGCTGAGTAATATTCCTCATATGTATGTACCACATTTTGTTTATCCATTCATCTGTTGATGAACATTTAGGTTGTTTCCACCTTTTGACTATTGCAAATAGTGCTGCAATGAATACCGGTGTACAAGGGGGTAGGTTTTTAATGTGTGTGACATATTATCTCATATTTTCAGTGAGTCAGAAGAGCCCAAGCTACCTTTACCTGATTGTGGGATGCAGATATACTCATTATATTTACATATTCATGCACACCTTCATAAACATCCAAAACCTAAACCCTTTACCATCAAGTCAGCTCCAACTCACAGGGACCCTATAGGAGAGAGAACTGTCCCGTAGGGTTTCCAAGGCTGTAATCTTCACGAAAGCGGTTTGCTACATCTTTCTTCTGTAGAGTGGCTGGTGAGTTCCAACGGCCAACCTTTTGGCTAACAGTGCAGCTCTTGACCACTGTGCCCCCAGGGCTCTTTTCATAAACATAAAAATATGAAAAATATCCCATGTTTTCAGGCTGGCACTTAGCTATGTGCACATACACTTTACAATGTAGACAAACAGGATGCATATTTATAATTGACAAGCATCAAACACACTAAAAGCTGCTCCTGACTCAACTCTATCTCTGACCAACATCTCTAACCTGTGCACTGCAGCTCTGCCTGGCTCCTGATGCCTGATCTTCCAGTAGCTGAAACCTCTTTTGTTTAACATTCTGAGAACCTCAGCAAGTTTGCTTGCAGGCTGGCTCACTTTTCTAGAAGGCCCAGGGCTGGGGCTCCCTCAGCCTCACGTGTTGCCTCCCCATGGAACAAGATGACGGCTCAATTTCTGTTGCTTGGTGGAGCACATACATGTTCCACTGCACCCGGAACACTTGAGTGCTCGAGCCCAGACCGCAGAAGGCTGTGGGCAGATCAGCCTCTGATCTGTCTCATTTCTGGAAACCCTGACTTTCAAGCTGTATTAGAGCAGCCCCCAAAGAAAGTGGTCAGAGGTGAGCCCTGCGCAAGGAAAGGAGCAGCCCAGGCAACAGGTGGCTGCCTGGGAAACTCGTGCCCTCGAAGCATGGCTGTGCAGAAGCGACAGCCACAGGCATCACTGCGTGTCTCTCCCTTCACAAGATGAGGGCTGGTGGCCAAGGAGACAGTCGGTGTTGCTGCAGCTGACCTCGCTGCTCTGTGAAAAGGCTAAGGTTGGCAGGAATGCCCTGAGGGTCTGATTAAACTCAGGAATTAGGATTCAGGTCTCATATTGGATTTATAATTTCTCTTTAACTGGTTACTGCCTAATGTGATTTTTCAATCAAATGGATCCAACTTTTTTTTTTTAAGGCACAAAGTCAAAATAAATAAGTGTAGATAATTTTTCAAGACCCATCTCAAATTCAACCTCCTCTGTGAAATATTTCCTCAGCTCTCTACTCTGTCCAGTCCTCCATCTTCCATTCAAATATGATTTCTCCTGTTTTCAAGCCCAGTATTGATTTGGAAGCGTCATAGAGTATTCATTACACTTGGTCTTGTAGTAAGAGCCCCGGTGGCGCAGTGGTTAAGCACTCAGTTTTGGTTGGTGGTTTAAACCCACCAGCTGCTTTGAGGGAGAAAGATGTTGCAGTCTGCTTCCATAAAGATTTAAGAAAATAAAACTTGCTGTTGAGTCAATTCCAACTCATAACGTGGCTGGTGGATTTGAACTGCTGACCTTTTGGTTAGTAGCTGTAGCTCTTAACCACTGTGCCACCAGGGTCCCCATAAAGATAATAGCCTTGGAAACCCAGTGGAAACCCAATGGGGCAGTTCTACCCTGTCCTATAAGGTCACTATGAGTGAGAATCAACTCGATGGCCATAAGTTTGTTTTTTTTTTGGTTTTGGTCTTGTAATGTGTTTAATTTGTACGTGAGGACTGCTCAGCTTCAGTGCTACTTTTCAGACTATAAGCAATCTGAGTGCAGGGACTGGTTTGCTCCTCTTTGCCCTCCTGAAGTGGATGTTGTAGAGCCTATCACACAGGAGCTCAGTGATCGATGGTGGGAGCAATGGACATCTAGATTCTCACCACCCCCTTGCCCAGTCCTGGTGTCTGACAACCTGAATTGGTCACATGCTGGGAAAGGGATTGCCAGGCAGATCTTCTAAACATGTTCCAAATAAATCAAGTCAGGTTGGTACAGCACAGTGTGGCGTGATCTTCAGAAATGTTATAGTGTCATTTGACTGCCCTTAGTTTTTCTAGCCATTTGATATTCTGAAATCTACAAACAAGGTCTCCATGGATGGTTTGCTGTGTAAATTCTTTAAGGACGAGGACTATCTTGAGTTTGACTATATCATCACAATGGTACATGGCCCCTGGTGCTCAGTAAGTGTTGGTAGAGTGATTGGTCAGGTCGACTGGCTTTGCAGTCAGTCTAGAATTTGCCCTACTCCCCCCTCAACTCCACACGGAAAGGAGGAAATCAACCAGAAAAGGCAGCAAGAAATCAAGACATCTACTTAAAAAGTAGGATCTGCAGTAAGTCACGAAGGTCTAACGCTGTGCCTATATTAAAGGACCGAAGTCCACTCCAAGTTAGGTGAACACAGGGGGAAAGCAGCCTATGGAAAGAGGACTTTGAGGTCAGGATGTCTAATAGAATTGGAGGAAACTTGGATTTTAGCAATTGAAAAAATGTGTCTGGTGATGAACCCCAATTTCAGGCATCTTTGGGTGCCTCTAAATTAAAAATTGTGTTCTGGGAACCTGGAAAGCATTGTGGGAGTCAGAGGAGGTGACATCTCATCAAAAGCAGTTTCATATTCTCAGGCTGAATGAACACAGTGGAATGTTTGGTGGGTGGGGGATCAGATGTCAGTCCAAGATCAACTCTTCCCTCCCGATCAGGGTGCCACTACCACACCCTACTTAGGGCCAGGATGCCCTTTTGGGTTGAGATGACCTTTCTTCTTACTAGGATTTGGCAGGACTCGGGCCAGTTGTCTGAAATATTTTCACTGCCCTTTCACAGAAACTCTTATCTCTTTAAACATCTACTCAATGTCATTGCTGTGGGTGTATTAGGTCTCTTTTGGTTACAAGAGACAGAAATCCAATTCAAACAGGCTTAACAAAAAGAAAGAGAAAAAAATTTTTATGACTTCTGTAATTTATAAAATTTAGGAATAGATCTCTCAGATTAAGGCCCAGCTGGAATCAGATGATATTACTAAGAATCTGTCTTTGTCCATCTCTCAACTCTGCTATCTTCAGACACTCCTATGTAGATGACTAGACAAACAACTCAAGGCTTCCCCTGTATATTATTAACAAGCCCAGCAGAACATGGATGCTTCTCTCCTGGCAAAGACGGTCAGTGTTGGCCCAGCTTTGGGCACATGACTATCTCTAATCCAATCACTGTGTCCAGTGAGACTCATGGCTTTAACAGACCAAACCTCGGTCCTATGCCCACCCATTGGTTAGGACGGGTCTCAGGTGAGCTCAGTTGGAACTGAAACACGTAGATGAGTGGGGCAATGGTTGTTGATCCAATTTACATTTCAGTGAACAAATGCAATCATTCTACAAGGGCATCTTAGAGTCAAATGAAAATGAAAGCACAACATACCAAAACTTATAGGACGCAGCAAAGACAGCAATCAGAGGAAAATTTAACCTAACTTGACAACTCCAGGAACTAGAAAGAGAAGAGCAAACTAAGCCTAAACCTACCAAAAGAAAGGAAATAATAATGACCAGAGCATAAAGAAATAAAATAAAAAATAGAAAAACAATAGAATAAATAAATAAAACCAGAAGTTGGTTCTTCAAAAAGATCAATAAAATTGACAAACCTTTAGCTAGACTGGGAAAGAAAAGAAAAGATGCAAATAACCAAAATAAAAAATCAAAGATGGGTCATTACAACTGATGTGATAAAAATAAAGAATTATGAAGGAATATCATAAACAACTCTATGGCAACAAACTGGATAACCTAGATGAAATGGACAAATTCTTAGAAGCACACAACCTAGATAAACTGACTCAAGAAGAAATAGAAAGTCTCAACAGACCTTTAACAAGAAACAAAATCAGTGATAGAAAACCTCCTAATAATAACAACAAAAAAAAGTCTTCGACCAGATGGATTCACTGGTGAATTCTACCAAACATTTAGAGCAGAATTGACACTGATACTGTTTACTCTTCCAAAAGATAGAGAAGGAAGGAATACTCCCTAATTCATTCTATGAAATAAACATAGTCTTGATACACAAACCAGACAAAGACAACACAAGAAAACTATAGGCCAATGCCTCTTATGAATATAGATGCAGAAATTCTCAACAAAATACTAGGGAACAGAATCCAAAAGCCCATTAAAAGAGTCGTACACCATAACCAAGTGGGATTTATTCAAGGAATGCAGGAATGGTTCAACATTAGAAAATCAATCAACATAATACTTCACATAAATATAACAAAAGACACAGCAGAATCAACTGAAATAAGAAGGATCATAACACAGCACTATGAAAAACTATACTCCAACACATTTGAAAACCGAAAGGAAATGGGCGAATTTCTAGAAACACAGTACCTACCTAAACTAAAACAAACTAAGGTAGAAAAATAAACAGGCCCATAACAAATAAAGAGATTGAAGATGTAATAAAAAAAAACCTCTCAACCAAAAAAAAAAGGCCCTAGCCCAGACGGCATCACTGGAGAATTCTACCAAACATTCAGAGGAGATCTTGTACCAATACTACTCAAACTATTCCAAAACATAGAAAAAGAAGGAATATTCCTGAATTCATGCTATGAAAGCAGCATATCCATGATACCAAAACCAGGCAAAGACACTGCAAAAAGAAAATTACAGACCAATATCCTTAAGGAATATAGATGCAAGAATTCTTAACAAACTTCCAGCCAATAGAATTCAAGAGAAAATTAAAAAAAAAAAAAATCATGAACAAGTGGGATTCATAAGAGGTATGCAAAAATTGTTCAACATTAGAAAGTCAATCAACATAATCCATCACATAAATAAGACAAAAGAAACATGTGAACATCTCAATTTACATAGAAAAGGCATTTGACAAAGTTCAACACCCATTCCTGATAAAAAAAAGAAAAAAACTCTCAGCAAAATAGGAAAAGAAGGGAAATCCCTCAAGATAATAAAAGACATTTATACAAAACCAACAGCCAACATTATTCTCAACAGAGAGAGACTGAAAGCATTCCCCTTGAGAAGGGCAACCAGGCAGAGATGCCCTTGTATCACCACTTTTATTCAACATACTTCTGGAAGCCCTAACTAGAGCAAAAACACAAGAAAAAGAAATATAGGACATCCAAATTGGCAAGGAAAAGGTAAAACTATATCTATTTACAGGTAATATGACCCTATACATTGAAAGCCCCAAATAATCCACAAGAAAACTACAGGAACTAATAGAAGATTTTGGCAAAGTAGCACGATACAGGATTAACACACAAAAATCAGTTGGATTCTTCTACACCAAAAAAGAGAACTTCAAAAATGAAATTTGGAAATCAATAATATTTATAATAGCCCCCCAAAAGATAAAAGACTTAGGAATAAATCTAACCAGGGATGTAGAAGACGTATACAAAGAAAATGACAAAACACTGCTGCAAGACACCAAAAGAGACCTACATAAATGAAAAAACTTACCATGCTCATGAATAAGAAGACTCAATATTGTGAAAATGTCAATACAACACAAAGCGATCTACAGGTACAATGCAAGCCTGATCCAAACTCCAACAGCATTCTTTAATGAGGTGGAGAAAATAACCACCAACCTTATATGGAAAGAAAGATGAGAAAAGCATTATTAAAGAAAAACAACAAAGTAGAAGTCCTCACACTATCTGATCTCAGCACCTACTATACAGTCACAGTAATCAAAACAGCCTGGTATTGGTACAAAGACAGGCACATGGAAGAGAATTGAGAACCTAGATGTAAATCCATCCACCTGTGGGCAGCTGATATTTGACAAAGGGCCAAAGTCCATTAATGGATAAAGGCAGTTTCTTTAACAAATGGTACTGGCATAACTGGATGGGCATCTGTAAAAAAATGAAACCATACCTATACCTCACACCATACACAAAAACTAACTAAAAATGGGTCAAAGACCTAAATATAAAACCTAAAATGATAAAGATGGAGGAAGAAAAAATACGGACAATGCTAGAGTTCTAATATACAGGATAAATACATACAATGTAAACCATAACTAACAATGCACAAAAACCAGAAGATAAACTAGATAACTGGGAGCTCCTAAAAATTAAACAATTATGTTCAACCAAAGACTTCACCACAAGAGTAGAAAGAGAACCTACAGACTGGTAAAAAATTTTTGGCTATAACATATCCGACAAGGGTCTAACCTCTAAAATCTATAAAGTACTTCAACACCTCAGCAACTAAAAGACTAATAATCCAATTAAAAAATGGGACAAGGATATCATCAGACACTTCACCTAAGAAGACATTAACACGGCAGAAGAAGGACCTGGCAGTCTACTTCTGAAAAGAATTAGCCAGTGAAAACTTTATGAATAGCAGCAGAACATTGTCTGATATAGTGCAGGAAGATGAGCCCCTCAGGTTGGAAGGCCCTCAAAAGACAACTGAGGAAGAGCTGCCTCCTTAAAATAGAGTTGACCTTAATGACGTGGATGGAGTCAAGCTTTCAAGACCTTCATTTGCTGATGTGGAACGACTCGAAATGAGAAGAAACAGCTGCAAACATCCATTCATAATTGGAAACTGGAATGTACGAAGTATGAATCTAGGAAAATTGGAAATCATCAAAAATGAAATGGAACGCATAAACATCAATATCCTAGGCGTTAGTGAGCTGAAATGGACTGGTACCAGTCATTTTGAATTGGACAATCATATGGTCTACTATGCTGGGAATGACAACTTGAAGAGGAATGGCATTGCATTCATTGTCAAAAAGAACATTTCAAGATAAGTACAGCACTGTCAGTGATAGGATAATATCCATACACCTACAAGGAATACCAGTTAATATGACTATTATTCAAATTTATGCACCAATGACTAAAGCCAAAAATGAGGAAATTGAAGATTTTTACCAACTCCTGCAGTCTGAAATTGATTGAACATGCAATCAGGATGCATGGATAATTACTGGTGCTTGAAATGCAAAAGCTGGAAACGAAGAAGAGGAATCTGTAGTTAGAAAATATGGCCTTGATGATAGAAACGATGCCAGAGACAGCATGATAGAATTTTGCAAGATCAACGAGTTCTTCACTGCAAATACCTTTTTTCCACCAACATAAACAGCAATTATACACATGGACCTCACCAAATGGCATACACAGGAATCAAATTGACTACATTTGTGGAAAGAGACAATGGAAAAGCTCAATATCATCAGTCAGAACAAGGCCAAGGGCCAACCGCGGATCAGACCATCAATTACTCGTATGCGAGTTCAAGTTGAAACTGAAGAAAATTATTACAAGTCCACTAGAGACAAAGTACGGCCTTGAGTATATCCCACCTGAGTTTAGAGACCACCTCAAAAATAGATTTGAAACGCTGAATACTAATGACCAAAAGCCAGACGAGTTGTGGAGTGACATCAAGGACATCAACCATGAAGAAAGCAAGAGGTCATTAACAAGAAAGACAAGACCTAAATTGATGTCAGAAGAGACTCTGAAACTTGCTCCTGAACGTCGAGTAACTAAAAAAAAAAAAAAAAAAGCAAAAGGAAAAAATTATGACATTAAAGAGCTGAACGGAAGATTTCAACGGGCAGCTCAAGAAGACAAACTAAAGTATTATGACGATATGTGTAATGACCTGGAGACAGAAAACCAAAAGAGAAGAACGTGCTCAGCTTTTCTCAGTTGAAAGAATTGAAGAAAAAATTCAAGCCTCAAGTTGCATTGCTGAAGGATTCTACAGGGAAAATACTAAACGACACAGAAAACATCAAAAGAAGATGGAAGGAATATACAGAGTGACTATACCAAAAAGAATTGGTTGACATTCACCCATTTCAGGAGGTAACATATGATCAGGAACCAATGGTACTGAAGGAAGAAGTCCAAGCTGCACTGAAGGCATTGGCAAAAAACAAGGCTCAGGGAATTGATGGAATGCCAATTAAGATGTTTCAACAAACGGATGCAATACAGGAAGTGCTCACTTGTCTATGCCAAGAAATTTGGAAGAGAGTTTTCTGGCCAACTGACTGGAAGAGATCCATATTTATGCCTATTCCCAAGATGCAGAAATTATCAAACAATATCATAAGTATCACATGCAAGCAAAATTTTGCTGAAGATCATTCAAAAGTGGCTACAGCAGTGTATCAACAGAGAACTGCCAGAAATTCAAGCCAAAATTAGAAGAGGATGTGGAACCAGGGATATTATTGCTGATGTCAAGTAGATCCTGGCTGAAAGCAGAGAATATCAGAAAGATGTTTACCTGTGTTTTATTTACTATGCAAAGGCATTGGACTGTGGGGATCATAACAAATTATGGATAACATTGCAGAGAATGGGAATTCCAGAACACTTAATTGTGCTCATGAGGAATCTGCACATTGGTCAAGAGGCAGTCATTCAAACAGAACAAGGGGATACTGTGTGGTTTAAAGTCAGGAAAGGTGTAGTCAGGTTTGTATCCTTTCATCATACCTATTCAATTTATATGCTGAGTAAATAATCTGAGAACCTGGACTATATGAAGAAGAATGGGGCATCAGGATTGCAGGAAGACTCATTAACAACCTGAGTTATGAAGATGACACAACCTTGCTTGCTGAAAGTGAAAAGGACTTGAAGCACTTACAGATGAAGATCAAAGACCACAGACTTCAATATGGATTACACTTCAACATAAAGAAAACAAAAATCCTCACAACTGGACCAATAAGCAACATCATGATAAATGGAGAGGAGATTGAGGTTGTCAAGGATTTCATTTTACTTGGATCCACAATCAACACCCATGGAAGCAGCAGTTAAGAAATCAAAAGACTCACTGTGTTGAGCAAATCGGCTGCAAAAGACCCCTTTAAAGTGTTGAAAAGCAAAGATGTCACTTTGAGGACCAAGGTGCACCTGACCCAAGCTATGTTGTTTTCAATTGGCTCATATGCATGTGAAAGCTGGATAATGAATAAGGAAGACCAAAGGAGAATTGATGCCTTTGAATTGTGGTACTGTCAAAGAATCTTGAATATACCATGGACTGCCAAAACAATGAACAAATCTGTCTCAGAAGAAGTACAATCAGAATGCTCCTTAGAAGCAAGGATGGCGAGACTACATCTCAACATACTTTGGACATGTTATCAGAAGGGATCAGTTCCTGGAGAAGGACATCATGCTTGGTAAAGTAGAGGGTCAGCAAAAAAGAGGGAGACCTTCAACAAGATGGATTGACACAAGGCTACAGCAATGGGTTGAAGCATAACAACAATTGTGAGGATGGCACAGGACCGGGCAGTGTTTCATTCTGTTGGGTACAGAGTCACAAGGAGTTGGAGCCAACTTGAGAGCACCTAACAACAACAATAACAGTCATATGAGGAAATGCTCGAGATCATTAGCCATTAGAGAAATCTAAATCAAAACTACAGTGAGATACCATCTCACCCTAACATTACTGGCAGTCATTTAAAAAAAAGAAAATAACAAATGTTGGAGAGGTTATGGGGAGATTGGAACTCTTATGCATTGCTGGTGGTAATGTAAAATGGTACAACCAGTGTGGAAAATGATATGATACCCCCTTAAAAAGCTAGAAATAGAAATACCACATGATCCAGCAATCCCACCCCTAGGAATAAATCCTTGAGAAATAAGAGCTGTCACACAGACATAAGCACACTCATGTTCCTTGCAGCATTATTCACAACAGCAAAAAGATGGAAACAATCTAAGTGCCCATCAACAGATGAATGGATTAACAAATTATGGTACATACTCACAATGGAATACAACGCAACAATAAAGAACAACAATGAATCCATGAAACATCTCACAACATGGATGAATCTAGAGGGCATTATGCTGAGCGAAATAAGTCAATCACAAAAGGACAAATACTGTATGAGACCACTACTACAAAAACTCAAGAAAAGATTTACACACGCAAAAAACAATCTTTGATGGTTCCGGTGGTGGGGTGGTGGGGAGTGGAAATCACTAACTAGATAGTAGCAAACTTTGGTGAAGGAAAAGACAACGCACAACATAGGGGAATTCAGCACCAGTTGACCAAGGCAAAGTCATAGAAGCTTCCTAGACGCATTCAAATACCTTGAGGGACCTAGTTTACTGGGGCTGAGCACTGAGGACCACAGTCTTGGGGGACATCTAGATCAATTGGCATAACATAGTTCATAAGGAAACTGTTCTACATTCTACTATGGTGAGTAGCATTTTGGGTCTTAAAAGCTTTCAAGCGACCATATAAGATACATCTGTTGGTCCTATCCCATCCAGAGCAAAGGAGAATGAGAAAAACCAAAGACACAAGGAAACCATTAGTCCAAAGACTAATAGACCACATGAACTATAGCCTCCAGCAGTCCGAGCCCAGAAGAAATAGATGGTTCCTGGCTACCACCACCGACCATTCTGACAGGGATCACAATAGAGGGTTCCAGACAGAGTAGGAGAAAAATGTAGAACAAAATTCAAGTTCACACACACACACACACACAAAAAAGACCAGACTTACTGGCCTGCCAGGGATTGGAGGAACTCCTGAGACTGTGGCCCCTGGACGGCCTGCTAACTCAGAACTGAAGCCACTCCTGAAGTCTACCTTTCAGTCAAAGGTTAGGCCTATAAATTAAACAATAACACACAACAGAAACACGCTTTTCAGTTCATCCAAGTGTATGAGACCAAATGAGCAACACCTGCCCAAAAGCAAAGATGAGAAGGCAGGAAGGGACAGAAAAACTTTACAAATGGACATGGAGAACCTGGGGTAGAAAGGGAGAGAGTGCTGACACATTGTGGGGATTGCAACCAATGTCACAAAGTGTGTATAAATTTTTGAATGAGAAACTAATTTGCACTGTAAGTTTTCAACTGAAGCACAATAAATGTAAAAACAAAACAAAACAAAAAAACAACCTGCAGTGAAATACGATTTCACTCTCAGTAGAATGGCTAAAATATTTAAAAAAAAAAAAAAACCCAGAAAATAACAAATGTTTGAGGGTGTGGGGAGATTGGAACCCTTATCCATTGGTGGTGGGAATCCAAAATGGAATGGCCATTGTGGAAAACAGTGTGGCGATTCCTCAAAAAACTAAAAATAAAACTATCACATGGACCCCGCAATTCACTCCTGGTATATACCCAAAAGACTGGAAAGCAGAGACTCAAAAAGATACGTGTGCACCAATGTTCATTGCAGCACTATTCACAATAGCCGGAAGGTGGAAACAACCTAAATGTCCATCAACAGATGAATGGATAAACAAAATGTGGTACGCACATACAATGGAATACTGCTCAGCCGACAGGAGAAATGAAGTCTTGATACATGCTACAACATGGACCGAGCTTGAAGACGTTATGCTGAGTGAATAAGCCAATCACATAAGGACAAATAGTGTATGACCTCACTTATAAAAAAGGCAAGATCAGGCAAATGCATAGAGAACAAAGGTTATTAGTGGTTGTCAGGGTGGGAGGGAGGGGAAAAAGGGGTTAATGGTGATGGAAAATTTGCATTCATTAAATGTAAGGTTGCACAGCCAATTATTGGAATAAGTTGTGTACCTGAAAAAAGCTGAATTTGCAAAAGTTGTGTGATAGAGTTACAAAAACAGCAACAGAGTAGCTCCTGAGGCTGCTTATGTACAATCAAACACCTCGTGGAATTTGGTTCCTGATTGCTCTGAGATATGTTATGCTGCCAGCCAAGATGCTTGGTACAGTTTGGGAAGAAGATTCTATCGCAGATTTCCAAATGAATGATGAGAAAGTCATCATGGGTGGTCACACTGTGTTGGAGCCTAAGGGCAGGCCCATGCCCATCACAGGGGTAGATTGTGGACGCACCGTAAATGAATGAATGAATGATGAAGAGATGGCTGAATGCTAAGATTACTTCTACTCTGTCTCCCATGACTGTGAGCACAGGGAACTCCCTTCAGGGAGGAAAGGAGTAAGCGGGTGCAGGAAGGTGATAAAAAGTGGAGAACAGAGAGAGAAAATGTGCATTTCTAAACTGGAGAACAGGCGCTGTGGGCAGGAGAAGAGGGTCTGAACGGAGAGTCAGGATGCAGAGGTTCTGGCCCAACGCCCCTGCGGAAGGAAGTGCTTCCTGCCGCCCCTCTGACCACTTCCTCAGTATCCCACCCACCGCCGGTTGCCCCTGCTTCACTGTGCAAAGATGCGGCTGAAGCAGAATCGATTCAAGGGGTGTTGGGGAAAGGAACTCTCTTCAGTGCTGTGGCTACTGGATCCTTAGCAGCGGCTTTGTTCTCTCCCCCATCCCCTCCAGTTCCCCACTCTGTCCTCCTTGGTGATGCTGTTTAACCTGAGCACAGGGAGAATGAGCAGGAATCTTTGCAGGAAGTGTCTGTCTTTTTCTCTCTCACAAGAGCACAGACACACACACACACACATACACACACAAGCACGTGCGCACACACACACACACACCAGGATGCAGGTATGAGAGAACAGGTTGTATGCAGGGATGAGGACAATGTGCAGTTGTGAGGTGATGGAAACCCCAGTGCTTTTGCCTCCTCAGCCGAAATCTCTGCCCTTAGAGGATCAGAGCCAGAGGAGTGCTAGGGGCAGAGCCAAGACCTCCTGCTCTTTATAGCCAACTAACCTTAATACTTGAGAGATGAGCTGAGGTGTAACTCAGGTACAGCAGGTACGGCGCACACCCTTGGGCACTGCTTGAGGAGAGGCACCAATGAGCAGTTTCTCTTGCCCATTGCAGTTTCCATCATCAGCTCTGAGAGATCATTCAGCAACCTAAAACTAATTGCCAAAAGTGCTGTTTTCCATACATAGGCCTCTGGAGACGAGAGGGTGCAAGAATGAACTGCGTTGTAGGTTTGGGTTTTTTTTTTTATGGACTAGATATTTGCGAAGAAAATGATTCACCCAGCTGTCACCACTGTCCTGAGGATGATTTAGGTGTCTCAGCGGGTGTCAAAGCCAGGCTCAGGTAAGGACAGGACAGACCAGAGAGGGTCGGCTAGATACAGATGATGACCTCTGCATGGTGATGGAAGGGGGGATGTCTGAATCAGGAAATAAAAGGGCGGGCAGGCTGACCACCACAGCAGGGTGACAGGAGACAGCCAGGAGGGTACCGGGGGAGGCTGATAGGGCCTCTGTCAGAGTGCTGCATCTGGGAAATCAAACAGCAGGTGTGGAGGACCAGGGCACAGGAAGGAGAGTCCAGGCCAGGAGAGCAGACCTCAGAACGACTGCAAAGAGCCAGGCAGGCCCTAGTCTCAGACACATCTTTGGCACGGTGGGCAGGACGCAGGTACAAGGGAATGAGACTCTGTCCAGACAGCAATGTGTTAGAGGCCTTGGAGCTGGACAACCTGATTTGAATCCAGGCTCTGCCACTTAATACTTTCATATGTAACTTAGGACAAGTTACTGAACCTTTCTGAGCTTCAGTCTCCTCATCTGCCGATGGGAATATTTACTGAACTGACCTCACTGGGCTATTTTGAAGAACCAATTTGATGATCTAGATCAAGGATCTGATTTAGTATCTGGATATCACGAGTAAACATTAGTACTCATGATATCCGTTCATGGGGCACTAGATGGCTGCTTACTGACAAGGTGTTTGATGCTAAGAGCCAGGGTATGAAGTTAGACCAGATCCAGCAGCAAAGGTGATTTCTGCAGGGCTCCTATGGTTTCTCTAGCCTAGACGTTAGATTGGAAACCCTGGTGGCATAGTGGTTAAGAGTTTGGCTGCTAACCCAAAGGTTGGCAGCTGGAATACACCAGGCTGTCCT
Source organism: Loxodonta africana (assembly GCF_030014295.1). NCBI lineage: Eukaryota > Metazoa > Chordata > Mammalia > Proboscidea > Elephantidae > Loxodonta > Loxodonta africana. The sequence goes on along the minus strand of NC_087344.1, from coordinate 206,749,065 downwards.
TGGGAACCCTATGGGGCAGTTCTACTCTGTCCTACAGAGCCACTGTGAGTCGGAATCGACTCAACAGCAAAAGGTTTCAGGGGTCAGATGGGTCCCAGAGCTGGGATTAGCTTGGCCTACGGTGGTACCAGCTGTAAGGAGCGGTGAGCTTCGGAAAAAGGGGTTGGGACGGGTGAAGGAGCTGGGTGGGAAACCACAGCTGGGGGTGGTTGTTTGAGGAATGGTGCTGACAGTGTGCTGATTCTGGGGACAGAACCAGACCCAGGCAGGGCAGTGCTTCAGTTATGCTCCCATCTGGCTTGGTTTTTGTCAAGTGCAGCAGATTTCCTTTGGGCTTAGTTTCCTGTTTGGGTGGGATGGGCTTTAAGTAGATTTCTGACTGACTTCCAACAGCAGTAGCTTTCAGGATTTCGGCTTTCATTTTCTCTATGAGGTTGTGCCTGTGAGCTAGAAGAGGCCTAGTGAGTGTGGTCATGTCCAGTGTGCAAGTACCTACATGTGTTGCACAAGTTCTCACTCTCACTTGTTCTTCCATGTGCCAGTCCTTCCAATCCCCTCTCATTCTCCAGCTTTCAGCCTCCCTTTCCTCACTGGCCTTTTTTTTTTTTTCTTAATTGTGGTAAATATATGTAACAGAACACTTGCCATTTCAACATTCTGCACATGTTAAATTCAGTGACGTTAATTATGCTTATCATGGTGTTCATCTCACTGACCTTTTATTTTCCCTCCTCGTAGCTTCTTTCGTGCTCTTCTTCCTCTGTTCTCCACTTCTACCATTTGTCTCTCTGGTCCTTTTGCCAACTGTCCCTCACCGTGGAGCTAGAAGGGCTCTCAGGGAAATCTAGTGCAGCCCCCTGCCCAACGTCCCTGCCCTGACATCATATATCTGATGCCTAAACATCTCCCTGAGTGGCATAATGGTTTAGCACTCAGCTGCTAACTGAAAGGTTGGTGGTTTGAACCCACCCAGCAGCTCCATGGGAGAAACATCTGGCAATGTGCTGCCTTAAAGACTACAGCCAAGGAAGCCCTATGGGGGCAGTTGTACTCTGTCATATGGGATCCCAATCAGTCAGAACTAACTCGACAACACCCAGCGACAACTAATGAAAGATTGGTGGTTCAAACCCACCCAGAGACACCTCAGAAAGAAAGGCGATCTGCTTCTGAAAGATCACAGCCTTGAAAACCCCATGGAGCAGCTCTACTCTGCACACATGGGATCTCCATGAGTTGGAATCAACCCAATGGCAACAGAGGAAGCAGGGTGGTGGGGCAGGTGGCCTGTGTGTGTCGGGAGGGGGGGGTGGATGTGTGGGGGAAGGGGCTGGAAACCGATCATTGCCCAGTGCAGTTCATTCTATGTTTGCAAAGCTTTGACTGTTAACACAGTGAGGACATTTCTCCCTGTGGTGAACAAGATGTGGTCCTGCCCTTAAGGAACTCAGAGTCTAGCGGTGATGAAGTTTCCACCGTTTGGTCCTAGTTCTACCCCATAAGACCTACATTGTTGTTGTTGTTATCTGCCACGAAGTTAGCCCCCAACTCATGGTGACCCCATGCACAATGGAACAAAATGGTTGTGGATCAGACCGTTGAGACCCATAGAGTTTTCATTAACTGATTTTTGAAAGTATACTGCCAGGCCTTTCTTTTCTAGTCTGTCTTAGCCTGGAAGCTCCACTGAGACCTGTTCAGCATCAATGCAACTTGCAAGCCTCCACTGACAGGTGGATGGTGGCTCCGCTGAGGTGCGCTGGCTGGGAATCTGATCCGGTTCTCCTGCACGGAAGGTGTCATGGATTGAATTGTGTCCCCCCAAAATATATGTCAACTTTGTTAGGCCATGATCCCCAGTACTGTGTGGTTGTCCTCTTAAAGAGGATTAGGGTGGGATTGTAACACCCTTACTAAGGTCCCATCCCTGATTCAATGTAAAGGAAATTTCCCTGGAGTGTGGGCTGCACCACCTTTTGTCTTACAAGAGATGAAAGGGGAGTGAGCAGAGAGTTGAGGACCTCATACCACCAAGAAAGCAGTGCTGGGAGCAGAGTGCGTCCTTTGGACCAAGGGTTCCTGTGCTGAGAAGCTCCTAGTCCAGGGGAAGATTGACAACAAAGACCTTCCTCCAGAGCTGACAGAAAAAGCCTTCCCCTGGAGCTGATGCCCTGAATTTGGACTTGTAGCCTACTCGATTAAAGCCACGCACTATGGTATTTCTGTTACAGCAGCACTACGTAACTGAGACAGAAGGTGTGGTGTGGTGAAACAAGAAGTCTGGAAGCAGAAACCCCTGAGTAGTCTAGGTGTGGGCTTGATCAGATGCTCCTCTGGCTAAAGGACACAGACTTGCTGGGCTCCAATTTCCTCTCCTGTAAGTAGAGGAGTTGACAATACCTGGGCTGACTGTATGATGGTAGAGGCAAGTGGAATCTGAGAAGGCGCAATGCCAGGAATATAGTAAATTTATGGAGGTAAGAGACTTTGACTCACTTACTTTGGAGACATCATCAGGAAAGGCCAATTGCTAGAAAAGGACATCATATTTGGTAAAGTAGAGGGTGAGCAAAAATGAAGGAAACTCAATGAGCTAGATTGATACGATAGACAACAATGGATTCAAATACACCAACAGTCATGAAGATGGCACAGGACTGGGCAATGTGTCACTTTGTTGTACATAAGATCACCATGAGTCAGACCCAACTCTACAGCAACTGACAACAACAATAATAACAAGAAAGTAAGTATAACTAGTGGTCGAGAGTGTGGTGCCAGGGCCCGGTAGACGTTATAAAAACAGGAAGACAAGAGCCATGGAGGAATCGTGGTGGGGGTTGAGGTTTAAAAGGGAAAATGAGAATTTTATCTCAGCATTCACGTTCCCTGGAATGATCAGCAGGGATTTTGACGTTATGTTGAAGGCTGGGGTTGGTGGGTGTTGTGGATTGAATTGGGTCCTCCAAAAATATACATTGTAAATCCTAACCGTTATACCTGTGGTTATAATCCCATTTGGAAATGGGTCTTCTTTGTTATGTTAATGAGGCAGTATTAGTGTAGGGTGTGTCTTGAGTCAATTCCTTTTGAGATATAGAAGGAGCAGACTAAGACAGCAAAGGTGGAGGAAATAGATGCCATGCCACATGGAGATCACCAGGGAGCCAAGGTGAAGCTAAAGAGACAAAAATCTTCCCCCAGAGCCAACAGAGAGAGAAAGCCTTCCCCTAGAGCTGATACTCTGATTTTGGACTTCTAGCCTTCTAAACTGTGAGAAAATAATTTCTCTTTGTTAAAGCCACCCACCTATGGTATTTCTGTTACAGAAAAAAGACAGAAACAGTTGCCGCCAAGTCAATTCCAACTCATAGCAACCCTATAGGACAGGGTAGAACTGCCCCATAGAGTTTCCAAGGAGCAGTTGGTAGGTTTGAACTGCCGACCATTTGGTTAGCACTTGAGCTCTTAACTGCTGCACCACTAGGGCTCTTCTGTTATAGCAGCACTAGATAACTAAGATAGGGGGAAACTGATTTATCATAGACTTTCTAAAGGCAGGTGAGAATCTGCAAGGAGCAGAAGACAGCTGTGAGATGGAGAAAAAGCTGAACAGAGATGATGTGGTTTGGAAGGAAGGACAGTATTCACATCCAAGCTTAACTACTTTATGGGGTTTCAACTTCTGTGGTCAACTCTGTCTTATAGAGTCACTATGAGTTGGAATTGCGCGATGGCAATGGATTAGGTTTTTTTGGGTTGGTCTGTTTGTAAAATAGAGGTGATAATATTTATCTCAGAAGACTGCTTGAGAGTCAAATGCTCCTAGCACAGTGCCTGGCATATAAAAACCTGATGCCATTGAGTTGACTCCAACTCAGAGTGACCCTATAGGACAGAGTAGAACTTCCCGTAGGATTTACAAGTCTATAAATATTTACTGAAGCAGACCACCACATCTTTCTCGTGTGAAGCGTCTGGTGGATTCTAATCATTGACCTTTCAGGTAGTAGCTGAGTGCTTACCTACTGCACCACCAGGGTTTCTATACCTGGGGTATAAAAAACCCGTCGCTGGAGAATGGATTCTGACTCATAGCGACCCTATAGAACAGAGTAGAACTTCCCCATAGAGTTTCCAAGGAGTGGCTGGTGGATTTGAACTGCTGACCTTTTGGTTAACAGCCTGAGCTCTTAACCACTGAGCCATAAATGCTGGGGGCATTGGTGGTTCAGTGGTAGAATTCTGGCCTTCCGTGTGGGAGACCCAACCGGACTCAATTCCGACCAATGAACCTCAAGCGCAGCCACCCCTCGTCTATCAGTGGGGGCTTCTGTGTCGCTACGATGCCGGATGGGCTTCAGCGGAGCTTCTAGACTAAGACAGACCAGAAGGAAAAGCCTGAAGACTTACTTATGAAAATCAGCCCACAAAAACCCTATGGATCACAACAGTCTAATCTGCAACCAATCATGGGGTGGTACAGGACCAGGTAGCGTTTTGTTTCATTGTGCATGGGATTGCCACGAGTGAGGGGCTGAGTCAACAGCAGCTAACAACAACAAATAAATGCTACATTCCTTTTCTTCTCCCTCTCCTCATTCCAGCCAAATCTGGATTAGTGTTTTGACTATGCGGCACTGAAAAGGCTGGGTCGATTTGAGGGAATGTGAGAAGAACTCTAGGAACCCAACCCACCAACGTCAGAGCTCCTTAAGGAATTGTACTGTGGCCATTGCTATGTCCTTGCACATAGCAGGGGCTCAAGAAATACATAAATGGAACTGAGCTGAAGCAAATTCTTGTTGTTTTGCCATTTCTGGGCCTTTACTACAATGTAGTGAGGAAGCACTGGGAAATGGAACGGGCTTTCTTTCTAACTCTCCCACACACTGGCTATGTGACTTTGGAAAAACCCTACCACTTCTCTGGAGCTCAGTGTCCACATCTTCAGGATAAGAGACAGAGTAGGAACTCCACATTATTCCAGCATTGAGATTCTGGAGCAATGTAAAGTTTCAGGTTGGTAAAATGTTACTGCAACTGGTTTACAAATGAGGCACAGGAAGAGAACCTCATTTGTAAGATAACAAATTAGTACAAGACCTGGGAGTCTTTTCACTCTCCAGACTCAGCTACCCTTTTCTTGTTGCCTCAAGGCCTGGGACAGACTGCGAAGGACATTGCAGATTACCCCAGCCTCAGAGGCCGTGTGCTTGAAAGTTGCTTCTCATGAGACCCCAAAGAGAAGGTTCTGGAGACATCCAGCTGCACCTCCCTGACCGACATCTCCAAGTCAGTCAAAGAGAACACTGGTGACAAAAGCAAAAACCTTGACATTTAAGTCAGTCTTTGGTGCCTCTGACTTTCCCACAAACCCACCATGACAGGTGTTTTTGCAATGAAGCATTTCAAACATCAAAGGGGGCCTCATGAAAGAGCCCACAAGACCCAGGCATCTTCAGTCTTCATAGATGTCACTTGGGGTGTGCCTCACATCTCATCCTGCCTTCTCACACTGCCCTGTGGTAGTGGGCCCCTAAACCTTATGCCCCTAAACCCTATGCACTTGGGGACACTGCTAGGGGGCAGTCTTGAGCATTTCTGTTTCATAATCAGTCTCACATGGTGCTCTTCTTGGGTTAGATTTCTGGCTCTAACACCAATAGGCTGTGTGAACTTAGGGAGGTCACTTAGCTTGAGTGGTGGTTTCCTCATCTGTGGTTATCTGATCAAAACATATTTATTGAATGATTCTAATACCGGGCACTATTCTAGGTTTCCACCACCCATCTGTCAGTTTGTTGTATTGTAGTGGATTGCGTGTTGCTATGATGGGTATGATGCTGCAAGCAATGCCACTGGTATTTCAAATACCAGCAGAGCTTCCAAACTAAGACAGACTAGGAAGAAAGTCCCTGTGATCTACTTCCGGAAATTAGCCAATGAAAACCCTATGAATCACAACAGAATATTGTCCAGTATAGTGCTGGAAGATGAGCCCCCTAGATCTTTGATAGTAAGCCTGTATGTTGTTGTTGTTAGGTGCCCTCAAGTCAGTTCCAACTCATAGTGACCCCATATATAACAGAACGAAATACTGCCTGGTCCTGCGCCATCCTCACAATTGTTATTATGCTTGAGCCCATTGTTCCAGCTACTGTGTCAGTCCATCTTGTTGAGAGTCTTTCTCTTTTTCACTGACATTCTACTTTACCAAGTATGATATCCTTTTTCAGGGACCGGTCCTTCCTGATAACATTTCTAAAGCATGTGAGATGAAGTCTTGCCCTCCTCACATCTAAGGAGCATTCTGGCTGTGCCTCTTCCAAGACAGATTTGTTTGTTCTTCTGGCAGTCCATGGTACAGTCAATATTCTTTGCCAACAGCATAACTCAAAGGCATCAATTCTTCAGTCTTCTTTATTCATTGTCCAGCTTTCACATGCATATGAGGCAATGGAAAATACCATGGCTTGGGTCAGTCACACCTTAGTCCTTAACATGACGCCTTTGCTTTTGAACACTTTAAAGCCTGTATAGTTTCATTTAAATATCTTCTGACTTGTTTCAGGATTTAAGAGGCAAAAAACTAAACCAAACCCACTGCCATCGGGTTGATTCTGACTCATTGTGACCCTATAGGACAGAGTAGAACTCCCGCATAAGGTTTCCAAGGAGTGGCTGGTGGATTCACACTGCTGACCTTTTAGTTAGCAGCCAAACACTGACCACTGCGCCACCAGGACTCCTTAAGAGCCAAATCAATAAGAAATTGAGAAAGTGAACCTAATGAGTTGTAACTTGAGGGTGCTGTAAATCCACTTTTGGGGAGTTTGTTCAAGAGTTGTTTTATTTCAATAATTACCTATTGAGTGTATATTAATTGCCAGGCATTGTGTTAGGCAGGATGTACATAGTCCCTGTCCCTGTACTCATGGAATTTAAGGTAGAGTGCATAAGGCAGATATTACAAAAACAATTATATAAATAAATATACAATTAGAAATTGTGATAAGCACTGAAAGGAAAAATAAAACAACACAGGATATCATGAGAGTACTAACAGGGATTATAAAAAAAATTTTTTTTTAATATTTTATTGTGTTTTTGGTGAAAGTTTATACAGGAAATTAGGTTCTCATTTAGCAATTTATATACATACTGTTCAGTGACATTAGTTACATTTTTCACAATGTATCAGCTTTCTCATTATTTCCATTCTGGTTGTTCTGTTTCCATTACTCCAACTTCCCTGTCCCCTCTTGCTTTCTCATCTTTGATCTAGGGTAAATGTTTACCATTTGGTTTCATTTAGGTGATCATTTTGAGGTGCACAGTACTCGATGGGTGATATTTTTTATCATATTGGCCAATCTCCCCACGTGTCTGTCAGTTTGTCATAATGTGGGGGCTTGCGTGTTGCTATGATGCTGAAAACTATGCCACCGGTATTCAGATACCAGCAGGGTCACCCATGGAGGACAGGTTTCAGCTGAGCTTCCAGACTAAGACAGACTAGGAAGAAGGACCTGGCAGTCTACTTTCGAAAAGCATTAGCCAGTGAAAACCTTATGAATAGAAGCAGAACATTGTCTGATACAGTCCTGGAAGATGAGCCCCCCAGGCTGGAAGGCACTCAAAAGACAACTGGGGAAGAGCTGTCTCCTCAAAATAGAGTCGACCTTAATGACGTGGATGGAGTCAAATGCATAAACATCGATACCCTAGCCATTAGTGAGCTGAAATGGACTAGTATTGGCCATTTTGAATTGGACAATCACATAGTCTACTATGCTGGGAATGACAACTTAAAGAGGAATGGTGTTGCAGTCGTCATCAAAAAGAACATTTTAAGATCTATCCTGAAGTACAACGCTGTCAGTGATAGGATAATACCTATACGCCTACAAGGAAGACCAGTTAATATGAACTATTATTAAAACTTACCCACCAAGCAGTAGGGCCAAATATAAAGAAATAGAAGATTTTTGTCAGCTGCTGCAGTCTGAAATTGATCGAACATGCAATCAGAATGCATTGATAATTACTGGTGATTGGAATGCAAAAGTTGGAAACAAAGAAGAAGGATTGGTAGTTGGAAAACATGGCCTTGGTGATAGAAACAATGCCGGAGATCAAATGGTAGAATTTTGCAAGACCAACAACTTCTTTATTGTAAATACCTTCTTTCACCAACGTAAATGGTGACTATACACATGGACCTCACCAGATGGAAGACACAGGAATCAAATCGACTATATCTGTGGAAAGAGACTATGGAAAAGCTCCATATCATCAGTCAGAACAAGGCCAGGAGCCGACTGTGGAACAGACCATCAATTGTTCATATGCAAGTTCAAGCTGAAATTGAAGAACATCAGAGTAAGTCCACGAGAGCCAAAATATGACCTTGAGTATATCCCACCTGAATTTAGAGACGATCTGAAGAATAGATTGATGCGCCGAAAACTAGTGACCAAAGACCAGACGAGTTGTGGAAGGACATCATCCATGAAGAATGCAAGAGGTCATTGAAAAGACAGGAAAGAAAGAAAAGACCAAGATGGATGTCAGAGGAGACTCTGAAACTTGCTCATGAATTTTCAGCAGCTAAGCAAAAGGAAGAAATGATGAAGTAAAAGAACTAAACGGGAGATTTCAAAGTGGGGCTCGAAAGACAAAGCAAAGTATTATAATGACATGGGCAAAGAGCTGGATATAGAAAACCAAAAGGGAAGAACGCACTCAGCATTTCTCAAGCTGAAAGAACTGAAGAAAACATTCAAGCCTCGAGTTGCAATACTACTGAAGGATTCTATGGGGAAAATATTAAACGACACAGGAAGCATCAAAAGAAGATGGAAGGAATACAGAGTCATTATGCCAAAAAGAACTAGTCGATGTTCAACCATTTCAAGAGGTGGCATATGATCAGGAACCGATGGTACTGAAGGAAGAAGTCCAAGCTGCTCTGAAGGCACTAGCGAAAAACAAGGTTCCAGGAATTGACAGAATATCATTTGAGATGTTTTGACAAATGGATGCAGCACTGGAGGTGCTCACTTGTCTATGCCAAGAAATACGGAAGAGAGCTTCCTGGCCAAATGACTGGAAAAGATCTGTATTTATGCCTATTCCCAAGAACGGTGATTCAACCGAATGTGGAAATTACAGAACAATATCATTAGTATCACATGCAAGCAGAATTTTGCTGAAGATCATTCAAAAATGGCTGCAGCAGTATATTGACAAGGAACTGCCAGAAATTCAGGCTGGTTTCAGAAGAGGACATGGAACCAGGAATATCACTGCTGGTGTCAGATGGATCCTGGCTGAAAGCAGAGAATACCAGAAGGATGTTTACCTGTGTTTTATTGACTATGCAAAGGCATTTGACTGTGTGGATCATAACAAATTATGGATAACATTGCGAAGAATGGGAATGCCGGAACACTTAATTGTGCTCATGAAGAACCTTTACATAGATCAAGAGGCAGTTATTTGGACAGAACAAAGGGATACTGATTGGTTTAAAGCCAGGAAAGATGTGTGCCAGGGTTGTATCCTTTCACCATACCTATTCAATCTGTACACCAAGCAAACAATTTGAGAAGCTGGACTATATGAAGAGGAACAGGACATCAGGATTGGAGGAAGACTCATGAATAACCTATGTTATTCAGATGACACAACCTTGTTTGCTGAAAGTGAAGAGGACTTGAAGCACTTACTAATGAAGATCAAAGACCACAGCCTTCAGTACGGCTTGCACCTCAACATAAAGAAAACAAAAATCCTCACAACTGGACCAATGAACAACATCATGATAAAGAGAGAAAAGATTGAAGTTGTCATTGTTGTTGTTAGGTGCCATCGAGTCAGTTCCAATTCATCGCGATCCTATGCACAACAGAACAAAACACTGCCCGGTCCTGAGCCGTCCTCACAATCGTTGTTATGCATGAGCTCATTGTTATAGCCACTGTGTCAATCCACCTCGTTGAGGGTCTTCCTCTTTTCTGCTGACCCTGTACTCTGCCAAGCACGATGTCCTTTTCCAAGGACTGAGCCCTCCTGACAACATGTCCAAAGTATGTAAGACGCAGTCTGGCCATCCTTGCTTCTAAGAAGCATTCTCGTCGTACTTCTTCTAAGACAGTTTTGTTCGTTCTTTTTGGTAGTCCATGGTATATTCAATATTCTTCGCCAACACCACAATTTAAAGGCGTCAATTCTTCTTAGGTCTTCCTTATTCATTGTCCAGCTTTTGCATGCATATGATGTGATTGAAAATACCATGGCTTGGGTCAGGCGCACCTTAGTTGTCATGGATTTCATATTACTTGGATCTACAGTCAATAGCCATGGAAGCAGCAGTCAAGAAATCAAAAGAAGCATTGCATTGGGTAAATCTGCTGCAAAGGACCTCTCCAAAGTGTTGAAAAGCAAAGATGTCATCTTGAAGACTAAGGTGCATAACTCAAAATGGATCGAGGACCTAAATATAAAGTCTAAAACGATAAAAATCATGGAAGAAAAAATAAGGACAACAGTAGGAGCCTTAATACATAGTATAAACAATATACAAAGCATTACTAACAATGCTGAAACACCAGAAGAGAAACTAGATAACTGGGAGCTCCTAAAAATCAAACACTTATGCTCATCAAAAGACTTCATCAAAAGAGTAAAAAGATTACCTACAGACTGGAAAAAAATGTTTTGGCTATGACAAATCTAGTTAGCATCTAATCTCTAAAATCTACAAGAACCTGCAACACCTCAACAAGAAAAAGACAAATAACCCAATTAAAAAATGGGCAAAGGATATGAACAGGGATTCCACCAAAGAAGACATTCAGGCAGCTAACGGATACATAAGGAAATACTCAGGATCATTAGCCATTAGAGAATGCAAATCAAAACTACACTGAGATACCATCTCACCCCAACAAAGCTGGCACTAATCCAAAAACACAAAATGATAAATGTTGGAGAGATTGTGGAGAGATTGAAACACTTATATACTGCTGGTAGGAGTGTAAAATGGTACAACCACTTTGGAAGTTGATTTGATGCTTCCTTAAAAAGCTAGAAGTACCATAGGAAAATAAGAGCACTCACACAAATAGATATATGCACACTCACGCTCATTGCAGCAACGTTCACAACAGCAAAAAGGTGGAAACAACCTAGGTGCCCATCAAACAATGAATGGATAAACAAATTATGGTATATTCACACAATAGAATACTATGCAACAATGAAGAACAATGATGAATCTGCAAAACATCTAATAACATGGATGAATCTGGAAGGCATTATGCTGGTTGAAATTAGTAAGTCACAAAAGGACAAATATTGTATGAGACCACTGTTATAAAAACTCCAGAAAATGTTTAAACACAGAAGAAAACATTCTTTGATGGTTAAGGGTGGAAGTAGAGAAGAATTATCTTAGGCGGACAACACACTATTCAGGGGAAGTCAGCACAACTGGACTAGACCAAAAGCTAAGGAATTTCCTGAATATGACCAAACACTTCGAGGAACAGAATAGCACTGGTGGGGATCTGGGGAACCATGGTTTCAGGGGACTTCTAGGTCAATTGGCATAACAAAGTTTATTAAGAAAATGTTCTGCATCCCGCTTTGGTGAGTGGTGTCTGTGGTCTTAAAACTAGCGAGTGGCCACCTAAGATGCATCAGTTGATCCCGACCAACCTGGAGTAAAGGAGAATGAAGAACACCAAAGATACAAGGAAAATATTAGCCCAAGAAACAAAAAGGGCCACATAAATCAGAGACTCCATTAGCCTGAGACCAGAAGAACTAGATGGTGCCTGGCTACCACCAATGAACACCCTAATAGGGAGTACAACAAAGAGTCCCTGATGGAGCAGGAAAAAAGTAGGGTGCAGAACTCAAATTCTAGTAAAAAAACCAGAATTAATGGTCCGACTGAGACTGGAGGGACCCCAGAAGACAAGGCCCCAGGACTCTCTGTTAACCCAGAACTAAAACCATTCCCAAAGCCAACACTGGACTATAAGACATAAAATGATACTCATGAAGAGTGCGCTTCTTAGGTCAAGTAGATACATGAGACTGATGGGCAGCTCCTATTCAGAGGTCAGATGAGAAGGTAGAAAGGAATAGGAGCTTTTTGAATGGACATGGGAAATCCGGGGTGGAAAGGAGGAGTGTGCTGACATATTATAGGGATAGCAACTTGGGTCACATAACAATGTGTGCATAAATTTTTATATGAGAAACTAACTTGAGCTGTAAACTTTCACTTAAAGCACAATTAAAAAAAAAAGAACAAACAATTTTAGCATAACATAGTTTATAAGGAAAATGTTCTACATTCTACATTGGTGAGTAGCCTCTGGGGTCTTAAAGAAAAGATTATTTTTCCTAATTAGCAGTGTTCTAGTAGTGCCTCGAACTGTGAAGGGGTCTTTATTGTGCTGAGGGGTATGTGTTTTTTCCCCCATGATTTGGCTAAATGTGATGTTTGGCGGCATTACCAAAGAGGGACACAAGTGTTTAAAGCCTGCTCTCCTTGTCTCTATTTCAGTTCAGATTGTCCCTAAGCTTGGGGGACAGTGGGTGTGTTAGGGGCAGGGATGGGGCTTCTGAGTCCTCCTAGAACAATATGAATCAAGAGAAGAAGCAGGGCCGAGGAAGATGTACAAATACAGCATAGTTCTTATTGGAGAATCGTGGAAGTTTGAGATAAAAAGTGGAGGGTCCTAGCCTGAGGCAGAGGGTCCCGCAGTCCAGCGGTGGAATCTCTGAGAGATATTAGATGTCAAGCACAGAATTTGTGCTTTTCTCTGCAGCCCTTCTCCTCCCTACCAACTGGTTTATTCTTAACAGAAGAAGGTCAATTCCATTGTCTGTAGTTGAATTATTTGGGAGAGATCTGATAAACTAACAACAACTAACATTTCTTGAGGGCTTACTTTGTTGCCGGAGTCCACGGGTTGTGCGATAGCTAAGCGTTTGAAAACCTACTAACGGAAGGGTTGGTGGGTCGAGTCCACCCAGAGGAGCCTCTGAAGAAAGACTTAGTGATCTACTTCTGAAAAATCAGCCGTTGGAAACCCTATGCACAGTTCTACTTTGAAACACATGGGGTGGCCACAAGCCTAAAAGACTTGATGGCAACAGTTTTTATTTATGTATTTTTGGTTTCACCTTGTTGCCAGGGACTCTTCTAAAGGTATCTTATACTTTGACTCATTTAATCCCCACAGAGCCTTGTAAGGTAAGTACTATTATGATCATGCACATTTGGGGGATGAGGAAACTGAGGCACAGAAAATAGAAAGCGACCTGTCCAAATCACAGAGATAATAAGTGATGGAGCTGGAAGCTGCACCCAGGCAGTTTAACTCCAGGGCCCATTCTTACCCATCATGCAATACTACCTCTCTATCCTCCCACCCAGGATGTAGTCTATTTTTCCATGTATTTGCATCTTTGCCATTTTCAGTAAAATTTTGTAATTTTTAAAATATACACCTGTATAATTCTTGTTAGAGTTATTTTAGTATATTTTAAGTGCTTTTTATGAGTGTGGTAAAATTCTTAAAATTATATTTTCTAGCTAATTATTATTTAAACTTACTGTCTTAGTTATCTAGTGCTGCTATAACAGAAATACCACAAGTGGATTGCTTTAACAAACAGAAATTTATTCTCTCACAGTTTAGGAGGCTAGAAGGCCGAACTCAGAGCACCAGCTCAGGGAGAGGGATTTCTTTCTCTGTTTATCTTCCCCTGGGTGTAGGAGTTTTCTCAGCACAAGGACCTCAGGTCCAAAGGACACGCTCTACTCTTGGCTCTTCTTTCTTGGTGTTAGGAGGTCCCTCTCTCTCTGCTCCTCTCTCTCACCTCTTATCTCTTACAAGATAAAAGATGATGCAGGCCATACCCCAAGAAAACTCCCCTTATTGGATTCAGGGCTGTAACCTGAGTAAGGGTGTTACATCCCACCCTAATCCTCTTTAACTTAAACTAATCTTGCCTCATTAACTACAGGCAAAGATTAGGATTTAAAACACATAGGAAAAGTACATCAGATCACAAAATTGAGGATAAGCACAGAATACCGGGAATCATGGCTTAGCCAAGTTGACCCATATTTAGGGGAGACACAATTCAATCCATGACACTGCCTTTAATGACTACAACCAAAGCCACATGTGAGTTCAAGAATTAAATTTGAATTTCAAATAAGCAACCTTTTTTTTAGTATGTTTCATACAATATTTGAGGCATACTTCTACTAAAAATTGTTCATTATTTATCTGAAATTCAAATTTAACTGAGTGTCCTGTGTTTTACCTGGCAACCCTAAAAGGAGCTGCAAACAGAAATTCCTACAGTGGTCAGGAAGCCATTTCCCACATGTGGTGGTGTGTGACACATAGTCGGGGGTGGGGACCCTGGGTGACCTGGAGCTTCAGGGCTCTGTCCACGGGGGCAGCTGCTACCCAGCTCACACCAACTGGGTTTGCAGAGATGGTCTTGAGTGTGCCCAGTCTTCTAATGTTTCAAGACAGAATTAAAACCTGTATTTTTGATGTGGAATCTCCTGATTTTAAAGGTAGACAGCCAATTAGAAGAAAAACATTGTGAGGTACAAATGGAACAGGCCTGTGGGTTCTGTAAGGCCTACGGGCCACAGGTTTGCAACTTCTGATCTAATCTCTAGATAGTGGGTGGGGCAGGGTTTTTTCTCCTGTAAATTCTGGTGTTTTGCAATGTCAGGGTAAACAGTATTTGGGTTAGGGGAAGGGATGGCAGCTCATGCAAAAGGTAAGATGTGGAAGTGGTTCCTCTGGCCACAACTCAATGGTCTCTCCCCTCAGTGCTTGAAAGTGCCCCGCTGGCCAACCTCTCTGCAGTTAGGCAGCAGGTTATGCCCCCCAGGCTGGCCCCTGATTCTTACCTGCTCCAGCAGGTCTGAGAAAGAGGAGCCTAACCTACCAGCCTTTTCAGGTAGCAAAGCAACAGCAACTGGGACTTTGAATGCTTTCGTCAGAAAATTGTGGGTAGAAGCTTACAGCGGTTTACCCTGAGCTCCTTGAGGCTTTCAACTTCAGGCGCAAATTGCTCCGAGCTCCTTGAGGCTTCTCAGCTTCAGACATAAAGTGAGTGGGTGTTTCTCTGAGAAACAGAAAGAGATCGAGAGAAGTGTTTCCCTTAGCTGTGGAAACTCTATAAAGAGAGCTCCGGCTTCCCTTTTCTTGAGCACTTAGCAACAGGAGTCCCCTCCTCTGACACCTCAGCCTACACAGGATCAAGAAGAAGTAAAATTCTTTGCCTGGAGGGTGCCCCGAGTTCCTGGCTGCCATGTGGCAGCCACTGAATTACCCATATCCCCAAATCTACTGGGTGGACAGCAGCTCCAGCTCTCCTTTGGCCCCTCCAGGGTCTGCTCTCCCCTGCCCTTCCTCTGTGCCTGGAAGGCCCGGCCAAATGAGGCCACCACCACCCCCACCGCCACCGCTGCCACCACGGCCACCACTGCCTCCATTCCCACCATCACTTCTGAAGAAGAGACGGAATCCCAACACAGGCCTATATCTCCTCGTAATGTTTTTCATGGTTCTGGTGGCCCTGGTTGGACTGGGGCTGGGGTTGTTCCAGCTCTTCCACCTGCAGAAGGAGCTGGCTGAACTCAGAGAGGTAAGCCTGGCCTGAGGGGGGCTGCGTGCTGGGCTCACCAAGACAGCTCTGTGCAGTGGGGGCCGAGGACCACTGTGGCCCACTGCCTTCTTTGCCAAGTGCTTCTCAATCTTTTTTTTCCTCTCTTGGAAATGGGTTATTACGCTCATTCCATTCTACAGGCAGAGAAATAGAGAGCCATACATGTGAGGGGATTTTTTTTTTCCTCTGTCTTATAAAGGATCAGGGCCAAGATAGGATTAGCATTTACAATTCCTTTCTCAGTTGGCTAATCAGTCTGCCTAGCTATTTACTGCCTAACACCTAGTGAGTCAAAAAATAAAATAAACATTGATTCTTGCTTAGAAGTGGATTAGTTCAAATGGCCAAACTAAATCTCCTTGAAAATCCTTTAAAAATACTAGTACTATTCCAAATCACAAAACTGAGCTAGAAAGGGCACAACTGCTTGGCAAAAGTCTGAGATCAGAGAGATTCTGAGGTATTTGGGTTCTCTTTCCAGGGCTTGGTTTTTTTTGACAATCCTGCCTCCTTTGCCTAAAGGTCTTCATATTTATTACATATCTTTTCTCTTTTGCCAGTCCACCCGCCTAAGCCCTGTAGCATCATCTCTGGAGAAGCAAATAGGTGAGTCCTTTTATGTACATACATTGAATTCTCAAAGATAGTCCTCAACACTAAACAATGTTGGTGCAGTGGCTTGCAATCCTTCTCATTCCTGGGCATGTATATACTACGAGAGGGAGCCCGGCTAATTCCAAACCTCTGGTCATTACGGTTTATTCTGCTACTTTAAAATATGAAGTGAATTTAATTGTTCAAAATCAGTGTAGCTGAGTACTGTACAGAATTCAAAATAACTTGTACTTGACCTTGGATGGAGACACACACACACCCTGAACTTTTGCCTCCTGAACTGCTGGCTCCAGGCCTGTCCCCTTCCTCAGGCCTCCTGAGTCCGGTGCCCATGGCAGTGATTGTAACTCCCAGGGAGACAGAGTGGGGTGGAGACAGAGAAGGTGTTTCTGGGAAATGTTCTTTCCTTTTTAAACTTTCTAAAAGAGATTACTCAAGAGTCAAACTCTATTTTAAAAAAATATTTTATAAACTAAACTCAGCTTGTAATAACAGTACAGCCAATCACCTTCATTAGGATGGTTCTTCTGGAATGACTGGAAAGTTTAGGGAAGCCTAGCAACTATTCAAAGGAAAGTCCAGCTTCACACCTAGAAGCAGTCATGTGCTCATATCCTTTGTATGAGACTCAGGACAGGAAGAAGGTAAAGTTGTTGAACAGTGACCTCATGAAGCTTCAGGCCATAGTTTTTGAAGTGCTGAACAGATAGATTTTTAGGATATTCCCAATCTGTCTTAAACTAAGATTCATTGAACTCATAAGATTTGGTTAGAGTTGAAAGGGAGCTTAGAGCTTATTTGATCCAGCTCATTTTCCAGAAAAGAAACAAAATACCAGACAGATTAGGTGATATTCCCAAGACCACTGACATGGACCTCAGACTAGAGGAAACAAAGCTTTTGACGCTTCGTCACCTGTGGGGCCTTCCAGCATGCGGACTGGTGCCTCATAGGGTAAGGAAAAGCCTGTCTCTCTGATGGCCATGGAATGAGAAATAAGAGGAAAGGCAGGATGCCTCTGCAAGTAGGCACATCTCATCCCTGGAAACCGAGCAGAACACAGAAGGCAGAGCTGGCCAGCCATTCGGTGGAGCGTGCTTGGGTTCTTAGGGGGTGCCTACTACAGGCAGCCCAGGTACCTTGCTGTCCTCGGTTGTAAGTTCTGGCAGGAGCAGGTGCTCTGGAACCCAGTTCTGGGTCAGAGCCCCTAAGTGTTAGAAAGTCCAGACATACACAAGCAGAGAGGAAATATTTGTTAGAAAAATGAAGACTTTGGAAGACTTCTAGAAGGAAGTAGCTTTGAAAACCAGTGGAATGGGGTTGGTGAAGAAGGCGCCTTATTACTCATCTCTCACCTACTCAATGGAGTCATTTTAGTAAGGAAAAGTCAAACGAACAGATGACTCAGGTCTACCTACCCCAGGAAACATGTATCTTCTCTAGATTGACCCAGGTCAACCTGAAATGGGTGAAATATCACATGGAAATCAAGGTAGTAACTTTATCAGTAGGATAAGAAATTCAAATGGAGATAGGGGATACCTATTTTCATACATCAAATTGGTAAAGATTTAAAAAAAAAAAAAAAGGATAATACCCAGATTGGCAAAGAGATGAGAGAAAAGGGCTTCCTTCAACATTAGTTGACAACCAGTGGCAATATAAATTGCTATAATTTTTCTGAAGAACAGTTTGGAAAAAGATATCAATAACCTAAAAGTGTTAACTTACCTTGAAATCAACGCAATATGAATTTGTCTTGAGAAAATAATCAAAGACATGCCTGGAGATTTATATAGAAGGAAGAAACCTCATGCCTTATAATAGAAGAGTAGTTAAATATAGTGAATTTAGATGAGAGAATACTATGCAGCAACTAAAAACTGTATGTTAGAAGGACATTTAATGCCACAGGGACTGCTATTGCATATTTTTAGATGAAAAGGCAAGTTACAAAACAATATGTTTAGTTTAATACTGACTAACTTTTTTAACTATATATGTACACTTTATGCTTATTTTTATACTTATAGAAAAGAACTACCAGCATTTATACTCTGACATATTAACAGTGATTTTCTCTGGGAGGTACTATTATAAATTATTTAAACTTTCTTCTTTGCTTCTTTTTGCATTTTCCTTTTTTTTACCCTCCACATTCCCAAATATGCTTGGAACACCTCCTATGTGCCCGACTGGGTGCTGGGTGCTAAGGTGATGGCAGAGAACAAGAGAGATGGGGTGGCGGGGGTGGGGGGGGGGGTGGAGGTTATACAAAAGCATGCAAACAAATCACATAGTTTCAAATTGTACTAAATGCAGTCTAAAGTAGAGTGGTCTGGAAAATCCCTTCTACGGGTGGGTTATTTATGCTGATACCTGAAGGATAAGGAGCTTGCCAAGTGAAGATGTGTGTGTGTGTTGTTGGGGGGTGACGTATGGAAATGGAGGACATCATTCAAGCGATGAGAATGGCATGTGCAAAGATCCTGGGGCAGGAAACAGTCATCACGAAAGTCTAAGATGTATTTCCACGTTATTTATTGAGCAGTATTTATCCAGCAGATATTTTGAGTACCTTCGATGAGAATAAAGCCATGCTAGTCTCTTTGAGGAAACACTGGTGGGGTAGTGGCTAAGTGCTATGGCTGCTAACCAAAGGGTCAGCAGTTCAAATCTGCCAGGCACTTCTTGGAAACTCTATGGGGCAGTTCTACTCTGTCCTATAGGGTCACTATGAGTCAGAATTGACTCAACAGCAGTGGGTTTAGGTTTTTTTGGTTTAGTTTCTTTGAGGGATATAAAGATAGGCACCATGTGGTCGCTGTTCCATTTCCTGTCAGTACATGCCTGAAGGCCAGATGAGCTGTGGTGAAGGCTTGTATTATATGAACACAGAAGAGACTTGGCTTTCCCTTTCCTGTTCATTAACACATCCTGCATGGTGGGTGGTCTTGTGTGGTTAGAGAGCTGGTGACTGCTCAGGTACTATCCTCAGTTGGTTAGCCCATTCTCAAGCCACACGTGAGCTTCATAGGCTAATCACAATAAGCCCGATGTGGACCAGGCACCTTCTGTGAATCTTTCTTAAATGTCAAGTCGGAATTGACTCGACGGCACTGGGTTTGGGTTTTTTTTTGGTTGAAATATTTGAAGTCAGAGAAATACTGTCTGTATTGAGGACTGTTGTCATTTTAGCTCCTTAATTCAACTTGGCAAACATTTACTGGTCACACGCCCTGGGTTAGAAACTGGGCTAAGTACTCAGGTGGATTCAACACCTAGAAAAGGAACTTGTTATTTATTTGGGGGGAGAATAAGGCAAGTTCTAGAGTTGCCATAGAGTAAGGTGGTTTGGAATGATGTAAGGTGAAGACAGAGGGCTCCCACGCTTCAAGGAGGGAAAGATCACATTTGATTAGAAGGGCCTGGGAGGGCTTCTTGAAGAAAGTGGTATTTTAGATGGTCCTTGTCGGATTTTTAGGAATTTGACAGAGGCCTGTGTAGGAAGGCATTCAGACAGAGGGAATGGCATGAGAAAGGCACAGAGGCAGGGAAGCTGGAGTATGTTCAGGTCAGACAAGGAATCCTGGAGTGTCCAGTGTGGACGAGTAAACAAGGCTGTGCAGTCAGCCTGAGGTCACGTGATGGTGGGAAGGTCGTACATCATTGCCTTTTCCGTGAGGAGCCACTAAAGGTATTTGAGGCCCAGTAAAAAAATTAAAAAAATAAAAAATAAAATAAAATTTTTTTTTTTTTTAGTATGATTAAAGCTGTGCTTCGGGATAACCGAGTCTGTAGAATACCATTGTAATTAGGTTGTAGAACGCCACCGGGGGAAGGCCTGACGGCCAGGAGACGCATTAGCAGATTCTGCAGCCTCTGTTCTGCAGCGTCCTGAGATCAGCAGAGGTAGAATGGCCAGAGCCAGGGATCTGGAGTCAGGAGACGTGAGTGTCAGTCCCATCTCTGACACTGAAGAGCTGGGCCTTCTTGACAAGTTGCCTAACTTTTAAGCTTATTTGTTCATTTACTACCTCAGAGGGTCGTAGTGAGTATCTGAATCACCTAAATATCAGAAGTAACCAATATGACAGCTCTTTATAAATCAACCTTCATATTAATTATGTTTTATTATAACATACATATATACTTATATCTGCCTTAATTTGGTGTATTTTTACCTCTGTTTCTGAAATACAGGCTGCTGTGAGTTCTACAGTTTGGAATTGCATGATTAGTATATGTTAGGCTGTTGCCATTTATGCTTTTTGAAATCTCTTTTATTTAAATATCCTGTTTAGCATCTCGCCAAAATAATAGTCGATATCTCATTTTTACATATTTCATTCTTCTATGATACAGGTCAGCCCAGTCTACCTTCTGAAAAAAGGGAGGTGAAGAAAGTGGCCCATTTAACAGGTCTGTATATGGAAGCCAGAGCCAGTGCCGGGGGGCTTGGGAAAGCCATTGACCAACAGCAAAATTCCCTTACTGCGCTCTGAGGGAGTTGTTACTTTCTAGTGACAGTATTTGGACCCCAAGAGTAGTCACATCTTTGTAGTCACATCAATCTCACAAACATAGATTGAGCACCTTGTGTGGGTGGGCAAGGTCCTGTTCTAAACTCTAGTTACAACACGATCCCCACCCATGTGGAGCTCACACTTTTCAGTCATTCCAAAGACTCTTAAAGGATTTGGGGCCCAGGTCCAAGAGGTGAGAGCTGGGAAGGTGGGGAACAACGAATTGTTTTAGTCAACGCTTCCCTGGTTTTTGGGAAGAACTTCACTCATAGAAACAAGAGTGAGAAGCGGACTCAGTCTGGGCATCTGTGAACTTTGGGCATGCAACTGTGAAGTGGAGTGAAAAGATTTGCTAGAAATATGGTAGGCACTCCTCATGTAAAGTCCACGATTATCAGAAAAATGGGTAAATATCACAGCAAGTGGTGAGCCACTGTCCCTGGAATTACTTAGGCAGAGCCTGCGGAATGATCCAGTTCAGTTTAACAGGCATTTAGTGAGCACCTGCTGTGTGTCAAGTCTTGGCACATGCAGATGAATAACACATGGTTCCTGCCTTCAGAGAGCCTGAAATCTGTTAGGGAAAGATAGACCCGTAAGTGATGATTTCAGTATTAGATACAGTACTCTGATTGAGGTATGGTTAAAATATGAACAAAATGCTCTAGGGATACAATGGAGAGGGGTTTTAGCTCCAGTGGAAGTTGGATCAAATGATCCCTAAATCCTTAAAAAAAAAAAAAAAAAAACCTTAGGGCTCTAGAATTCCTTGAATTTGGCTTTTCCCCTCATAGAAAGACCTCAAAGCCTAGAAGTTTTGGGGCTAATTGCAGAGATCATAAAATCTTTGTTCCAGACAGCTAAAATCATCTTAATAATTTCTCATTGGGATTGATTAAAGGTATATTTTATTGTCCCCACGGGTGGATGATAAAATTGAAGCAGAGAGTAATGAGGAAATTTGACAAAGGTCCTGAAGGAATTCAGTGATGGATCCAATTCTGACCCCTCAGCCTGGTCTATATGTGCTACGTCATTTTGGGTAAAATGTTTACTCAAGGACGTTCCACAGTTTAGGCTTGGAAGCTTCATTTGTTGGATACGTGAGCATTCCTGGATGATAGATCCTCTCTGATTTGATTTCAGGAAATCCCAACTCAAGGTCCATCCCTCTGGAATGGGAAGACACCTATGGAATTGCCTTGGTCTCTGGAGTGAAGTATAAGAAGGGTGGCCTTGTGATCAATGACACTGGACTGTACTTTGTGTATTCTAAAGTGTATTTTCGGGGCCACTCCTGCAACAACCAGCCCCTGAACCACAAGGTCTACATGAGGAACTCTAAATATCCCCAGGATCTGGTGCTGATGGAGGAAAGGATGATGAACTACTGCACTACTGGCCAGATGTGGGCACGCAGCAGCTATCTGGGAGCAGTGTTCAATCTCACAATTGCTGATAATTTATATGTCAATGTATCTGAGCTTTCTCTGGTCAATTTTGAGGAATCTAAGACATTTTTCGGCTTATATAAGCTCTAAGAAAAGCACTTTGGAATACTCTCCATTATGGTTCCTTGTTATGGGCACTGAAAATGCTGTCTTGAATGAGGGTCTTCATAAGCCCACTTGAAGTGAAGTGAGAAGGCATGAACCAAGAGAACCTTAAGACCACAAAGTCCAGCAGTTTGTGGTTCATACAAGGTCCATGATCCAGGTAGGAGGAGGAATATGACTGAGGAACATAAAATTCTGGGCTGCCAGGTGAAGAAGAAGAGACAGTGAAAAGCAGCTACCAGACTTGTTTGACACTCAAGTGACTAAGAACATTTTGACACATTGAAAAGGACACTTTTTAACTCACCTCTTGGGGTGGGTCTACTCACTACCTCAAGGAAAGCTGTCTTTAAGATATGTGGAGGTGACATGATTGTATGAGGGATGGAAAAAGAGGAGTAGGCTTGCATGATAAGCTAAAGAGACTGAAAAAACCAATGCACCATTGGCGGTATCTTTACTTCTAAATGCATAGCCTGAGATACCTGATGAAGCTAATGGAGAATCGAGAGAGAGCTTTTGGGACACAGTCCGGTCCATACACAGTACGTGTATTTCCAGTGCAATTGGTGTGTGTGTGTGTGTGTGTGTGTGTGTGTGTGTGTGTGACTAGAAGAGAAACATAAGTTAGAAAACTTGGATATTGTAAAGTACCTTTTAGGAATATATGGGTTGTGTTTGTGGGTAAATTTTGAAAGCTTCTTGGCAGCCAACTCTAATTTTTGATTGTCAGCTACTGATGCTGTTATAATATAACCAGTATTTATATACATTTTGTGCATTTTAATGAAAAGGATATATATAATAAAAGCTATATTGTAGAATAAGATAAATATCATAAACGTACATTTTAGAAACCATTAAGATTTGAATTTTTTTCCCTTATTATTTCCTTCCTCCATGGCTTCTTTACTCGTTGTGACTTAAGACCACCTTAAGAAGAATTTAATGGGCTGGGAAGAACTGTGAAACAAATTTTTCATCTTTACCGGGCCCTTCTCCCCTCTCTGTGTCGCCTTTCCTCCTAACTTCCCACTACCTATAGTTTCCATTACAAATATTGGCAGTGTTAAGCTCATGCAACTTTTCATAGATTTGATGACAGCTTGTCTTTCATAGGGGCAGAGCCATTGTATAGTGCAAAGGGCACAGGCTTTGGACTAAAAAACCTGGATTTAATCTTGTTCTTTTACTTACTGACTATGCATTGTCTAGGATGGTCTCTTGACCTTTCTTGGACAAAAGAGAGCTGATATACACATAAAGTATCTGACTTATAGTCAGACATCAGTAAACAGTATCCACCATTATTAACAAGCCATTCTATGAGAGGCACTCCATTCTCCAGAAGAAGCCACTGATCCCTGAGGGATCTGTCCAAACACCTGAGTTCTTATATTCTGGCTTCCTCACTCACAATGACTTTTTCTCTTTTCTTCAGCCACTCACTAGGTTTCTCAACCTCTGCTCTTATTGATATTGTGGGCTACATAATTCTTTGTTGTGGAGGCTTTTCTGTGCATTGTAATTTGTATAGCAGCACCCCTAGTTTTCATCAACTAAATTTCAGTCACATCCTCCCCTCCCGTTGTGACAACCAAAAATGTCTCAGACTTTGACAAATGTTCCTGGGGGAGAGGATGTGTAAAATCGCCCCTGGTTGAGAACCACTCACAGATCTCAATGGACATTCAACACTGCCCGGCACTTTTTCTTCATTTCCCTAGCAAGCATGTTTTTCACTCTTCATGATAATTATATCGTATTTTTCCCTCTTGCAAGCCAACCACATCCCCTCCTCCCACCTTATAACCTCGCTTTCCACCACCAAAGACTCAATTCCACCGGCATCTGCAGCATGTCATCATCTCTTCCTTCCATTCGGCTACAGGGAGGAAGGCGACTATATCTCCCACACTCTCTCTCCCCTACTTTATCCCTTTAAAATATTTCTTTTCTCTTCTGAATCCTCAAGTTGTCCCTGTTTCTGAAATCATTTCCACCAGTATATACATGTTCAAGTAGCCCTTTTCATTAAAAACCAAGCCAAATCAAACCAAAACAAAATTCCCTGTCTTTAACCTTCATCTTCCTCCTGTTATGACTGCATTTTTTGTTTTCCTTACAGAGACAAACATCTGAGAACATTGTCTCCACACACAAGAGCTTCATTTTCTTTGCCTGGAATGCCCTTCTGCAGCCTCATCATGTGGCTGGCTTCTTATTTTTGAGGCTTTAACAGTTTTTGAGGCTTTAACAGTTTACAGTTCATTTCTTCAGATTATCTTAAGTAGGATTGCTTTGAGTCTTAGTAGTTATCATAACTTGTGGTAATTTTATTTATTTGACTACCTAAAATATATCTGTTTCTTCCACTGGAATAAATGTTCCAAAAGAAAGACCTTTTTTGCCTACAATCCCAGCACCTATTCCAATGCCTGACACATATTAGGTGCTCAAGAAATATTTGTTGACTCAATAGCCTTGATTATAAGGCAAACATTTCTCAGCTTTGAGTGCCTGAGCATGTTTTATAGAGCAGTGAATCTGCATTAGTGTTGCTTCACAAATGTGCGTGAGCATTTGTCCAGCTTTGAGAATATCATTCAATGGGAATTTGAGGCTACAGATGAAAAAATAAATGATGCATCCTAATCCATAATATTGGGAAAAAAAGATATATTTGATCATTGGCATTACCAGGAGTTAGGGCAGGGTCCGTGAGAGTGCTGAATAATAACCAGAGCTAAAGCTTATTTACAGGCTACTCAGTAAATGTTTGTTGAATAAGTTAATGAACAAAACCAAATTCCAGGTTGAAATATTTTCACCTGCTGTCCTCAAAAACTCTTCTCTTTATCCATCCCCTTTAGATGGTCAAGTTTCCGACCACGCACCTCATGTGTAGAAAGTCAGACAAGTATTCACACCTCCGTCTTGTTGCTGGTCAGTATTTTAAGTCCTCATGGACACATCTTCCTCATTCTTTTCCTCATTTTTTGGCTCCAAACATTAAGTATTCTGGTTCCAAGGGACATAGGAAAATTGCTGACATTTTTTTTTTTCAACGGACCCTTCTAAATAATGGTACCAAAGCACCAGGAAAGTAGAAATGAGGCTGGGCATCTGAGATGACCTGATGTCATCAGCTACTTGTGGTACAGTGGGAACTTTTATCCTTCTAACTCTGAGCTATACTAGGATGTCTTTGGGATTCCCTGAAGATAGGACAGTAGCTTACTGTGCCGTATATGCTGGTTCCAGGAAAGAGATGTTAGGATTTCCTTTAGGAACCTTGAACTATTTTCCTTCACCTCAGTAGGTCCATGAGCAATTTCAAAAATCTGAAACTTTCGAATGTGCTCATTGAAAATGGAATCTGCCATTGTTCCTTTCTGAAATTCTAAATCCAAAGCAGAACATTAACAAAAATAAATAAATAAGTAAAAAGGTTGTTTCTGGTTCAGTAGTTTGAGGTTTTCTTCTTCTTTTCTCTGTTCAAGAAACTAAAAACACACAAAACCCACGTGTTTTCTTAGCCCCCCAGAGTGGTGACTTAGTATTCTCTGAAGTAGGTTTGACTTACCACAACTTAACAGGAAAAGAGCTCTGCTGTGGGCAATCATTGCAAGAGTGACTAATTTGAACCAATAGCTCATCAGAAGAGGGGAACTGGACTGAGAAGTCTAGCCCCTCAAAGCCAGGTGGAAGATTTCCCTAGGCGGTTAAGCCCTAGGAAAATTCAGCTATTCATAGATACATATTTTTACTTTCCGTTTTTCTATTTCCCAGGGTTTTGGAACATCCAGAGGCAGAACTGAGGCGATCCTGGGAGAACTGAATCAGAACCTCAAAACTTTAGGGTCTTCAGGTTCAGAAATAAATCCTACTTAGAAATGACATAGCCATTAGTGGTAGCCAAGGGCCTTTAGGATTCACCTGGAAACCAACCACCTTTGGAAATGCAGACAGTTAAATGGGTGTTGTACTCCTTACAGTTCATCTAGAAGGTGGGGAAACACCAAGTCAGTGATGATTTTCTCACTTTTGCCAAAGCTCCCCCTGCACTTGGAGATGTTTGTTCACAGTTCCAGATGGTGCATTTTCAGGGACAAGGGCAATGCAGATGTCCTCCACCCAGAAGGTTCTTCATCTCTGTGTGGTCACCTGTTCTTCTATTTCTCAAATAGAATGGCACAAGCCTCAATCTCACATTCTGTGGGAAGTGCAGACTTCTCTCCAAAACTGATGGAATTTTCAAGAGAGATGCTTATTCTTTTGGACCATCTACACTATAGCAGGTTGCTTAGCTCTCACCTGGAGTCAGACAGTGGATGTTCTCTCCTTGGGCTCCTGATAAAGTACCTTTATAATAAAGTACCTTTATTTCCCTCAGGGCACCACCTCCACAAATTGCTGTGTGTGGACAAATTTTACTGAAAGTTTGGGAGTAATGGAGAGAGATTACCTTATGGCACACACAGTATAAGCTACAACTAAAATTTAGTATTAGACATTACCACCATCCTAAAAATCTGCCACAATTATCTCCTCAAGTATATCACCCAAAATTCTAGTATTTGGAAGAAGCATTGCACTTTTATTCATTCATTCATTCTTTAAACTAGTGTTTATTGAATGTCTACCATGTACCAGAAACTGCCCTAGGCACTATGGATATATTGATAAATAAAGTCCCTCATGGAGCTTACATTTTAGTGGGGGGGATGGTAAATATACAATAAAAAAAAGTAAATAAATAAAAAGTCTTGTAGTAAGTGCTAGGAAAAAAATTAACCAAGATAAGGGGGTAGAGATGATGGAGGAGGGGTGGTTGTTTGATAAGTGGTGAGGCAACAAGCCACATGGGCATCTAAGATGGAACACGCCAAGCAGATGAATCGCAAGTGCGAAGCCCTAAGACAAAACATCATTTGGTCTATCTGAGGCCAGTGTACCTGAGTGCAGTGAGCAAGAGGGAAACTGGTAGGAAAAGAAATTGGAGAGATAGCCAGGGGCCAGATCAGGTAGGACCTTGAAGGTCTTGGAAAGGAATGTGGATTTTATTCTAAATGTTAAGGAAAGTCATTGGAGGGTTGAGAGCAGAGTGACGGGATCTAATTTATAACGTAAAGGATCACTCTGGTTGTTTATGGAGAACAGACTGTTGTGGATCAAGACTCTGAATTGGAAAACCAGTAAGATGAGAGGTGGTGGAGGCTTGAACCAGGGTGTTGATAATGAAGGGGTGGAGAAGTCTCTTTGATGCTAGCATTAACCAGATTTGCTGATGAATTTAATGTGGTGTGGGTTGTAAGAGAAAAGACAATTCTAGCGTATTTGGTCTGAGCAACTGGGTGGATGGTGGGGTAATTTTCAGTATTAGGATTTTGCCGCTGTCACGTAGGAGGCACAGTCTGTGATGGAGACAGAGAACTCTGTTTCCTGCTACATGCCCTTGGGTTTGTACCAAGCAAAGGCTAGCTCATCACTTGATAGTCAGAGGCACAGAGGCCAGGAGCTTTTGCGTTCTGCTTGAGTCCTGTTCATGGGCATGATTTCTTTATAGTATCCCTATGAAGAAACAAAAACAGCGTGTATTAAGATTGCCACATATAAACCTAAAATTGCCCCATTTGCCAGAAATTATTCATCATAGATCTTGGATTATTTAGAAATAATGAAAAGTAGCCTCCCTCCTAATGCAGAAATCCCCCTTTCCACATTTCCAACAGGTGTTGTGTTTGGAAACTTCCTGGGCAGGGGCTCACTGAATTCTGCACCGGGCTGTTTTACATTTTGTAAAGTTCTTTCTTAGATTTAACTGAAATCCTCTGTGCCATTACTTCCATACATTGGCCCCAGTTCTTTTCTCTGAACAGGTAGAATACAACTACCACCTCAACATAACTAAACTGGACCCGTTGCCATCGAGTCAATTCCAACTCATGGCGATCCCATGTGCTTCAGAGTAGAGCTGTGCTCTACAGGGTTGTAATATTATGGAAGTAGATCATCGGGCCTTTCTTTCATGGTACCCTGGGTGGATTCGAACTGCCAACCACTTGGTTAGTAGCTAAGAACAAATCATTTGCACCACCCAGGCACTTTACCACTTCAATATAACAAATCCTAAAGTATTTGAATAGTGTTAATGTGTGGTCCGAGTCTTTTTTTTTTACCCATTTTAAAACAACTCCTATTATCCGAACTGCTGCTTAACACTCCTATAGTACCTTATAGCTTGTGAAGCTCTCTTAGGTACCTTGTTTAATTTTCACTACAACCCTGTAAAAAAGGTTGTTATCCCCATATTACATATGAAAAGAAGTAAAACACAAAAAGATTATGAGATTTACTCTAGGTGACATGGCCAGTGGCAGAGCTAGGACTTAACCTTGGGGCTTAAAACTCTAAATCTATGTTCTTTCCATATAAAAAGCCTTCTCAGAACTACATCCTATATGATGGCACTCATCATGAGCCTCAGCCCGGTAATTTTTGGTGACACCATTTATATTACTTTCATCCTTTGCATTTCAATTTCAAATTCACTTTGCCTAATACGTATCTTCTGTACTATATAATATAAATTTATATTTATTTGTATAAATATTTAATGTCATGGCTTGCAGATAGATGTCATAAGGTTTTAGAGTTGACAGTTGCTCTTAGATGGTCTTCTTTAGCTGCTTCCTGAGAGTTATGGGTTACTTTCTCTACTATGTTCTACTCGAAATACCCATATTGCCTCTCTGCCACCAAAAACATCCTGGTTTTAGTTGGTGGGATGAAGGGCTTGGACTCAGAAGGTCTGGGTTGAGTCCTGCCTCTGCTGTTTCACCTGTTAAGTCATTTGCACAAACTCCTTGAGACTCAGCTGTCTCCTCTGTAAAACACAGATGCCAAATTCCCACTCTTACAACTTTATAGGTATGCTGTTCATGCCAGATGGGATGAAGCCCCTTTTGTGACTTGGAAAGGCACTCCTGAAGGTCACCAGGCCTTTCTCCCATGGTTCAAACCACTAACCTTTAGGTTAGTAGTTGAGTTCAAAATGTTTGCCTTATGAGGGATCATTCTCCTGAAGGTAGGTGGGTGGAATTGTTAATATTCCCCAACAACTGTCCTGATAAAACTATTGGTAAAAAAATTCTTACTTGCCGTTATCGTGTTTCCACAAAATTGATCATCCATCATCCTACCATACATAAAATCCCATCAAACAGGAATAATAGGTAAATTCATCCCCTGAGATATAAACATAAAAGAATAACATCCTACATCTGCATAGCCTTTAAAACATTCTCTTACATGCCTCTTGCTTTTACTGCTTTTTTAAAATATGAAGTAACACTCATGAAAGCTGCTGGCATGTGTCAGATTCTCCGTAAATGTTTGTTGAATGCATTAAATATATTCTGTGCTCTTTATATTCACAGCGTAGTGAGATTAGCCTTTTTGATGACTTTTTTTTTTTTAAATACTGAAATACAACTAAATAAGGTGATAATTATAAGTTTGACTAGGGATACTTAACATTTTAACTCATTCTCATATGTCAGGACATGTAACTAAAACCATTCACTTAGCCCAGGGTCATTTCAGAAAATGTGAGACGCTAAGGGAAACCCCTTCCTCTAGCACTGCTCACCACAGAAGAGAGAGAGGTTGTTGGTTCTTCTGTTGTAGCCCTGGCTTTCAGTGGGTGAACCACTTGAAAGACAATGTGAATTGAAGTAAGAGACATCCTTGGTGTTATCAAGTTTTTAAACTGTCTGCACTTGTAGACCCTACACAAGACAAGTACCTTCGCAAAGGAGATTAGAGAAATGGATAGGCATCTACGGGTGTCTCAGATGTTTCTCTGGGCAAGGATTCTTTTAGTCTCGCTTGGTTTAGGGCTCAATTTTCTCACACACTTCACCCTAATACCATTCTTGCTCCACTTCTAGTCTGTAGAAGGAAACTTAGTACGCATTTTCTGGAAGAGAAGACACTAGATGTTGCTTCTGATTGGAAGAGAATGTAGCTGGAAGATTCCGGAAGCTACAAAGAAGCTTGTCTGTGGCCTAAAATCAACTAGTTAAGATTCTAGACCTTCACAACAGAGATTAAAGATTGCAGAGGAAGAGACTGGGGATTCCGGTAACATGAAATGTGTTTTATTCTCCTCACCCCATGTCTTCATTGAGAAGAGAGAGAGAACACCCTTGACCCAGATGATGAGAAAGAGACACAGAGGTGTCAAACAGAACTCTAAAGTGTGAGCTACAAGGAAAGGTTTGTTTCAAACCTCAGCATCCTCTTTGCATCATTCGGGTAGGCTTGTGTCTCGGCTTTTAAGAAACTCTGGAAACCTCTACTGGAGTCTGGGAGGGGTGACAAAGAGCAGAAAGCCGTGCGGGGGCTGAGATGGTTCATACTTCTTTTAGAGCTCTCTTCTAGGTTTCCCAAGGTCAACCAACTGGCTCTTCATAACTTCCCAGAAGAACATGAACAGAACATGAACAGACTGCTTCTGTCCTAGAAAGGCAGTGGGAGTCAGCCAGCAGGGGAGGAGGTCGGGGGCTGGATTCACTTTGAAAAGGAAGATAAATGTAAGGCACATTTTCTCTGCTCTACAGTCAAGCCCACATTTTCATATGACTCACAAAGTTGGTAAGGATATCAACTTTTCATTTAAAAAATAATGTGAGACATCACAGGACTTATAAATAGTGGTAAATAGTTGCAATTTATTGACTGTCTTTGTGTAGAAATAATGCAAAACACTCAACAGTTATGTTTATTAACCCTCACAACAACCTCATAACGCAAAAATATATCCTTCGCTATCAAGTCGATTCAGACTCACAGTGACCCTAAAGGACAGAGTAGAACTACCCCCTAGGGCTTCCACGGAGCAGCTGGTAGATCTGAACTGCTGACTTTCAGTTAGCAGTCATAGTTCTTAACCACTGTGCCACAGGCCACCAGTCACTGTGAAAGCCAAACACACTCCCCATACATTTCTAGACACCTCTCTATAGAGTGGCTCCCTCCACTATGCCCCTTGTTGAAAACCACTATGCAAGAGCAATGGCTTGGCATGTAGCAAGAACAGAATGAAGGGCTGTGTGGCTGGAGTCAGGGGCTGTCAAGAGATGATGCTGGAGAGGTAGAGCTGTGCAAGCTAAGATTACATTTTTAGTCCCAAGGGAAGCTGTTGATAGAGTAGAAGGGAAATTGAAGAGAAATGGAAAAACTTGATATATATTTCGGTAGTAGACTTGTCACATCCATGGATTGGATGTTGGGTACATGGGAAAGTAATAAATCAAAGATTACATGAAGTATTTTTTACTGTTTCCTTCACAGTACCTGCCATAATTATTCCCTACATTTTTTTTCTCTTTGTTTATCTTTCTGATTAGATCGTGGTCTACTTTTATTCCGGTGCTTAATAAAAATGTGTTGAATGAATGCTTGAACAGTATTCATTCCTTCTCTTTCTTTAGGATTGACCTCATTTTTGTTTAATGGCTGTGTGGATAGACCATCCTATATTGAGTCATTTCTGTACCAATGGGCATTTAGGTTTTTCCCAAATTTTTGCTTTTTCAAAAAATGCTGCAATGACTATTTATATGTATGTCTTTGTACATTTCTGCTAGTATTTCTCTAGAATAGAACAGTAAAATTTGAAGGGTTAGAGATAATCTATACATTTTAATTTTCTATGGGTGTTATTAAACTGCTCTCTAAAAAGTACCAATTTACTCTCTCACACTGTGTAAAAGGGCCTTTTCTCTCACTGCAAGCACCGCTCAAGGTGGTAATTTAAAAGGTTTTTTACAGTAACAGTCAAAAAATGGTATCTCATAATTTGCATTTTAAAAAAGCATTTGAGAGGTTGAAACTTCTCATTTTTGGTTTTATTTCTTGCCAGTTGTATTTCTTCTCCAGTGAATTGCCTATTATAATTTACCACGTCCTTATTAAGCTTTTGTCTTTTTATTACTGGTTGACAGCTGCTCCCCATATTGTATGAATATGACGGTCTGTTACATGCATTTCAAATGTTTCCTTCTAATGCGTCATCTGCTAATTTTTTCCATGCTCCAGGGTTTACTTTTTTAAAACAAATCTGTTGTTTCCTTTATAGATTTTTGTCACACTTAGACTTCTCACACCCTAAGATTACAGATAGATAGATTCTTCTCTATTTTCTTCTAATGTAAAGTTTTCATTGTAAATGAAAACTTTTCTAGTTCTATAATCTATTTTAAATCTATTTTTATACACCATGAGGTCGGTAGTAAACTTAATTTTTTCACAATGGGTAGCCGATAACCTAAGCAACACCATCTTTTGATTTCTCATTCATTTGAAGTGCCAGCACTGTCTGAGACTAAGCTTCCCTTTGTGCCTGGGTTTGGTTCTGCTGGATTCTCTCTTCTGTCCCTTTGATGTCTTTAGCTATTTCTAGATTAATGACTCACCGTATTAATTACTTCATCTTTGTGACTGTGTGCTTCAAAGTTTCCTTGAAAATTTTTGCGTATGTACTCCTGTTACAGACTTTATCATCAACTTGTTGGATGCCCCTCACTTACTTCCTTGTCAAATCCTATTGAATTTTTTATTAGAGTTGCATGGAATTTGTTGTAACAGTTTGGGAAGAACTCGACTGCTTTACACTATGAAGTCTACCTTTCTAGGAAAATATGGTATTACTCAGTATTACCATATTCTGAGTTCTACTCTGTTTTATAAGGTCTCTATGAGTTGGAATAAACTTGACAACAATGGGTTTAGTTTTTTGGGTTTTTTAATACGCAAATTTTAATTCTGAAGAAGATAAAAATACGAAAAAATAAAAATCTCTGTTCTCAAAGGTGCTTTTAATCTAATGGTGAAAAGAAATATATACACAGATAACTCAAAGGAATGAACAAAGAGGGGAAGTTGGTGATGTTTCTACTGTCCACTGATTTATGTTCAGGAACAAAGTCATGGAATCATCATGGGTTACTTACTGTCTTTCCCCCTTTGATGTTATCCTGTGTGGCTCCTAAGGCCTAGTGAAGTGTCCTTCTCTGATTTTTTCATAGTTTTATTTTCTTTAACAGACACCTTTTCTTCAGTTGGAGCCCTGGTGGCAAAGTGGTTAAGAGTTCAGCTGCTGAACAAAAGACCTTCAGGCAGTTCGAACCCACCAACCACTCCTTGGAAACCCTATGGGGCATATCTACTCTGTGCTGTAGGGTCACTATGACTCAAAATCGACTCAGTGACAACTGGCTTTCTTCAGTTAAAGCATTCGGCTGCTAACTGAAGGGTTGGTGGTTTTAATCCACCCAGAGACACATTAGAAGAAACACCTGTAGATCTACTTCCGAAAGATCAACCATTGAAAACCGTATGAAGCACAATTCCACTCTGTCACACATGGGGTCGCCATGAGTCAGAATCAACTCAAAAGCATCTAGTTGGTTCCCTTCTCTAACTCTACTTGGCCTTTTCCTAAAATTGTTCAAGTGATTTTCTTTCTAACTTCAACCTACACTATACAATTTTTTAGTATGGAAAATGCATATATTTTTATTTGTTTATTTTTCTCTCTTTTTTTCTTGTACTTTAAATTGAGGTTTACAGAACTAATTTCTCATTAAACAGTACACATATTGTTCTATGACATTGGTTAACAACCTCACGACATGTCATCACTCTCCCTTCTCGACATTGGGTTCCGTATTACCAGCTTTCCTGTTCCCTCCTGCCATCTAGGCCTTGCCCCAGAGCTGGTGTGCCCCCTTAGTCTCGGGTTTTTTTTTTTTTTTTAATGGGCCTGTCTAGTCTTTGGCTGAAGGGTGAACCGCAGGAGTGACTTCATTACTGAGGTGAAAGGGTGTCCGGGGGCCATACTCTCAGGGTTTCTCCAGTCTCTGTCAGGCCAGCAAGTCTGGTCTTTCTTTTTGAGTTAGAATTTTGTTCTATATTTTTCTCCA
Source organism: Loxodonta africana (assembly GCF_030014295.1). Lineage (NCBI taxonomy): Eukaryota > Metazoa > Chordata > Mammalia > Proboscidea > Elephantidae > Loxodonta > Loxodonta africana. The sequence continues at coordinate 206,714,646 of NC_087344.1, read as the reverse complement.
GCTCTGTCTGGGCCCTCTACGTGATTCCTGTCAGAGTAGTCAGTGGTTGTAGCCAGGCACCCTCTAGCTGTACTGGACTCATTCTGGTAGAGGCTGTGGTAGATGTGGTCCATTAGTCCTTTGGGCTAATCTATCCCTTGTATCTTTAGTTTTCTTCATTCTTCCTTGCTCCCGAATGGGTGAGACCAGCGGAGTATCCCAGAGGGCCGCTCACAGGCTTTGAAGACCCCAGACGCTACTCACCAAAGTAGAATGTAGAACATTTTATTTGTAAACTATGTTACACCAATTGAGCTAGACGTTCGCCGAGACCATGATTCCCACAGCCCTCAGCCCAGCAATTCAGTCCTTCAGGAAGTTTGGATGTGTCTGTGGAGCTATCATGGGCTTGCCTTGTACAAGCTGTGCTCATGTTATGAGATGCTTCACAGATTCATCGTCGTTCTTTATCATTGCATGATACTTCATCCTGTGTATATACCACAGTTTGTTTATCCATTCCTCTGTTGATGGGCATCTAAGTTGTTTCCATCTTTTTGCTATCGTGAACAATGCTGCATTGAACAAGGGTGTGCATGTGTCTATTCATGTGATGACTCTTATTTCTCTAGGATGTATTCCTAGGAATGGGATTGCTGGATCATATGCTATTTCTATTTCTAGTTTTCTAAGATAGCATCATATCATTTTCCAAAATGGTTCTATCATTTTGCATTCCCACTGGCAATGCGTAAGACTTCCGATCTCCCTGCATTTGTTCTTTCCTGTTTTTTGATTCATACCAGTAATGCCGGGGTGAGACGGTATCTCACTGTGGTTTTGATTTGCATTCCCCTAATGGCTAGAGATGATGAGCATTTCCTCATGTGTCTGTTGGCTTCTTGAATGTCTTCTGTGGTGAAGTGTATTCATTTCCTTTGCCGATTTTTTAATTGGGTTATTTGTCTTTTTGTTGTAGAGGTGTTGGACTTTCTTGTAGATTTTAGAGATTAGACCTTTGTCTGATTTGTAATACCCAAAATTTTTTTCCCAGTCTGTAGGTTCTCTTTTTACTTTTTGGTGAAGTCTTTTGATGAGCTTAAGTGTTTAATTTTCAGACGATCCCAGTTATCTAGCTTATCCTCTGGAGTTTGTGTGTTGTTGGTTGTAGTTTGTACCCTGTTAATGCTGTGTATTAGGGCCTCTAGCGTTGATTTTATTTTTTCTTCTATGAACTTCATAGCTTCTGGCTTTATATTTAGGTCTTTGATCCATCTTGAGTAAGTTTTTGTATAGGGTATGAAGTATGGGTCCTGTTTCATTTTTTTGCAGATGGGCATCCAGTTTTGCCAGCACTATTTGTTAAAAAGGCTGTCTTTTCCCCATTTGATGGACTTTGGGCCCTTGTCGAAGATCAGGTGACCATAGGTGAATGGATTTACATCTGGGTTCTCAATTCTGTTCCATCAGTCAATGTACCTGTCACTGTACCAGTGCCAAGCTGTTTTGACTACCATAGCTGTATAGTAGGGTCTGAGGTCAGGTAATGCGAGTCCTCCTACTTTATTCTTCTTCTTCAGTAGTGCTTTACTTATCCAGGGCTTCTTCCCTTTCCATATAAAGTTAATGATAAGTTTTTCCATCTCTTTAAAGAATGTTGTTGGTATTTGGATCGGAATTGTATTATATTTGTAAATTGCTTTGAGTAGAATTGTCATTTTCACAATGTTGAGTCTACCTATCCATGAGCATAGGGTGTTTTTACATTTATGTAGTTCTCTTTTGGTTTCTTGCAATAGTGTTTTGTAGTTTTCTTTGTATAGGTTCTTGACATCCCTGGTTAGATTTATTCCTAAGTATTTTATTTTTTTAGGGGCTATTATAAATGGTATTGTTTTCCTGGTTTCCTTTTCATAGTTCTCTTTATTGGTGTATAGGAATCCAACTGATTTTTGTGTGTTTATCTTGTATTCTGCTATCATCCACAAATAGGGACAGTTTAACTTCTTCATTACCAATTCAATCCCCTTTATTTCTTTTTCTTGCCTTATTGCTCTAGCTAGAACTTTCAGCACAGTGTTAAATAGAAGTGGTGATAATGGGCATCCTTGTCTCTTTCCTGTTCTCAAGGGGAATGATTTTAGCCTCACTCCTTTAAGAATGATGTTGGCTGTTGGTTTTGCAAACATGCCCTTTATTATGTTGGGAAATTTCCCTTCTATATCTATTTTATTGAGAGTTTTTATCAGGAATGGGTGTTGGACTTTGTGAAATGCCTTTTCTGCGTCAATTGAGATGATCATGTGATTCTTTTCTTTCCTTTTATTTATATGGTGGATTACGTTGATTGATTTTTCTAATGTTGAACCATACTTGCATACCTGATATGAATCCTACTTGGTCATAGTGTATTATTTTTTTGATGATGCTGAATTCTATCAGCTAGAATTTTGTTGAGAATTTTTGCATCTATATTCATGAGAGATATTGGGCTGTAATTTTCTCTTTTTTTGTATCTTTGCCTGGTTTTGATATCAGGGTTATGCTAGCTTCATAGAATGAATATGGAGGTAGCACTTCCTTTTCTACTTTCTGAAATAGTTTGAGTAGCACTTGCGTAAGCTCTTCTCTGAAAGTTTGGTAGAATTCTCCAGTGAAGCTATCTGGGCCAGGGCTTTTTTTGTTGGAAGTTTTCTTTAATTATCTTTTCTCTCTTCTCTTAAGGTCTGTTCAGATTTTCAACATCATCTCTGTGTTAGTTTGGGTAGGTAGTGTGTTTCTAGAAATTTGTATATGGGTTATTTGCATCCTCTCATGTTTTTCTTCTGTCAGTTTGGCCAGTGGTTTGTTGATTTTGTTGATTCTTTTCAAAGAACCAACTTTTGGTTTTGTTGAGTCTTTTTGTTGTTTTTCTAGTCTCTATTTTTATTTATTTCTGGCCTGATCTTTATTATTTCCTTTCTTCTGGTGGCTGTGGGCTCCTTTTGCTGTTCTCTTTCTATTTGTCTGAGTTGTGTAGCTACTGTTTTGATTATGTCCCTTTTTTTTTGTTGTTGTGTGCCTCTATTGCTATAAATTGATCTCTGAGCACTGCCTTTGCTGTGTCCCAAAGGTTTTGGTATGATATGATTTCCGTCTTGTTTGATTTTAGGAATTTTTTAATTCCATCTCTGATTTCTTCTATTACCCAGTGGCTTTTAAGCAGGGTATTATTCAGTTTCCATGTATTTGATTTTTTTTCCCTTGCTCTTCCTGTTGTTAATTTCTACTTTGATGGAGTTGTGGTCAGAGAAGGTACTTCGTATTATCTCAATGTTTTGGATTTTGTTGAGGGTTGCTCTGTGGCCTAAGATATGGTTTATTCTGGAGAACTTTCCATGTGCATTGGAAAAGAATGTGTACTTTGCAGTTGTTGGGTGGAGTGTTCTATATATGTCTATGAGGTCAAGTTGGCCGATTGTGCCCTTTAGCACTTCCGTATCTTTGTTCAGTTTCTTTCTAGGTGTTCTGTCCTTTGCCAAGAGTGGTGTGTTGAAGTCTCCTACTATTACTGTGAAACTGTCTATTTCTCTTTTCAGTGCCATTGGAGTTCGTTTTATATATTATGGTTATGTCTTCATGATGGACCATCTCTTTAATCATTACATAGGGCCCTTCATGTCTTTTATGGTGGATTTTTTTTTAAGTCTATTTTATCTGAGATTAGTATTGCCATTCCTGGTCTTTTTTGGTAGCTATTTGCTTGATATATTTTTTCCATCCTTTGATTTTTAATAAATTTACATCCTTGTTTCTAAGGTATGTCTCTTGTAGACAGCACATTAACGGATCCTGTTTTTTTTTTCAATCCATCCTGTCACTCTCTATCTCTTTACGGGTCATTTAGGCTATCTACACTCAGCGTAATTATTAACAGGTGTGAGTTTATTGCTGTCATTTTGTAGTTTTTTTTTGTGTGTGTGGGGGGGGGCTGACATTTTCTTTGTTCCTCTTACTCTCCTGTGCTGAATTTCTTTTGTTTGTATATTTCTTGTAAAATGCATATATTTTTTAAGGTTACATATTCATTCAACAAATATTCTTTGAGCACCTACTGTGTGTCAGGCTCTAGGTTAGGTATGGGATACAGAGATAGAGGAAATTGTTCTTGGCCTTAAGGAGCTCATAGGTTAATGGTGAGGTGAAATAGTAGACACACAACAAATTCCGTGTGACAAATGCCACAGAAGGAATAAACACAAAACGGCAGCACCAACAAGAAGCTCCTAACTCAGTCTTTGTGGGCAAGGAAGTCTTGATGGGGAGGTCCAATTGAAGCAGTTTAAAAAGTTGTTTGGAAAGGCGATATAGGACAATACAGGTTAGGTTTTTACTTAGAAAAATAGGGGTAAATAGTAAGGTAACCACATAGAGGTCTAACAATTCCATAACTCAAAATAAAAACCAAGAAAAACATAACGACTCAGCAAACATAAATTCGACTACTATGAAAATGAGGAACACACAATTTACAAAGAAAAACGTCTCAGGACAAAAAAGTAAGTGGAAAAATGAAATTGTCAACAACACACACAAAAAAGCATCAAAATGACACATATTTATCTATAATTACACTGAACATAAATGGACTAAATGCACCAATGAAGAGACAGAGAGTCTCAGACTGGATAAAGAAACACAATCCATCTATATGCTGCCTGCAAGAGACACACCTTAGACTGAGACACAAACAAACTAAAACTCAAAGGATGGAAAAAAATATATCAAGCAAACAACAATCAAAAAAGAGCAGGAGTAACAATATTAATTTCTGACAAAATAGACTTCAAAGTTAAATCCACCACAAAGGATAAAGGACACTACATAATGATTAAAGGGAAAATTGACCAGGAAGATATAACCATATTAAATATTTACGCACCGAATGACAGGGCTGCAAGATACATAAAACAAACTTTAACAGAACTGAAAAGTGAGACAGACACCTCCACAATTATAGTAGGAGACTTCAACACACCACTTTCGGAGAAGGACAAGACTTCCAGTAAGAAGCTCAATAGAGACACAGGAGACTTAATTGCTACAATCAACCAACTTGACCTCACAGACTTATACAGAACACTCCACCCGACGGCTGCAAAGTATACTTTTTTTTCTAGCGCACATGGAACATTCTCTAGAATAGACCACATATTAGGTCATAAAACAAACCTTTGCAGAATCCAAAACATCGAAATATTACAAAGCATCTTCTCAGACCACAAGGTCATGAAAGTGGAAATCAATAACAGAAAAATTAGGGAAAGGAAATCAAATACTTGGAAACTGAACAATACCCTGCTGAAAAAAGACTGGGTTATAGAAGACATTAAGGAGAGAATAAAGAAATTCGTAGAATGCGACGAGAATGAAAACACTTCCTATCAAAACCTCTGGGACACAGCAAAAGCAGTGCTCAGAGGTCAATTTATATTGATAAATGTACACATACAAAAAGAAGAAAGAGCCAAAATCAGAGAACTGTCCCTACAACTTGAACAAATAGAAACTGAGCAACAAAAGAATCCATCAGGCACCAGAAGAAAACAAGTAATAAAAATTAGAGCTGAACTAAATGAATTAGAGAACAGAAAAACAATTGAAAGAATTAACAAAGCCAAAAGCTGGTTCTTTGAAAAAATTAACAAACCATTGGCCAGACTGACAAAAGAAATACAGGAAAGGAAACAAATAACCCAAATAAGAAATGAGATGGGCCACATCACAACAGACCCAGCTGAAATTAAAAGAATCATATCAGATTATTACGAAAAATGTACTCTAACAAATTTGCAAACCTGGAAGAAATGGATGAATTCCTAGAAAAACACTACCTACCTAAACTAACACAATCAGAAGTAGAACAACTAAATAGACCCATAACAAAGAAAGAGATTGAAACGGTAATCAAAAAACTCCCAACAAAAAAAAGCCCTGGCCCGGACGGTTTTACTGCAGAGCTCTACCAAACTTTCAGAGAAGAGATAACACCACTACTATTAAAGGTATTTCAAAGCATAGAAAATGACGGAATACTACCTAACTCATTCTGTGACGCCACCATCTCCCTGATACCAAAACCAGGTAAAGACACCACAAAAAAAGAAAATTACAGACCTATATCCCTCATGAACATAGATGCAAAAATCCTCAACAAAATTCTAGCCAATAGAATTCAACAACATATCAAAAAAATAATTCACCACAACCAAGTGGGATTTTTACCAGGTATGCAAGGCTGGTTTAATATTAGAAAAACCATTAATGTAATCCACCACATAAATAAAACAAAAGACAAAAACCACATGATCTTATCAATTGATGCAGAAAAGGCATTTGACAAAGTCCAACACCCATTTATGATAAAAACTTTCAGCAAAATAGGAATAGAAGGAAAATTCCTCAACATAATAAAGGGCATCTATGCAAAGCCAATATCCAACATCACTCTAAATGGAGAGAAGCTGAAAGCATTTCCCTTGAGAACGGGAACCAGACAAGGATGCCCTTTATCACCGCTCTTATTCAACATTGTGCTAGAGGTCCTAGCCAGAGCAATTAGGCTAGACAAAGAAATAAAGGGCATCCGGATTGGCAAGGAGGAAGTAAAATTATCTCTATTTGCAGATGACATGATCTTATACACAGAAAACCCTAAGGAATCCTCCAGAAAACTACTGAAACTAATTGAAGAGTTTGGCAGAGTCTCAGGTTATAAGATAAACATACAAAAATCACTTGGATTCCTCTACATCAGCAAAAAGAACATTGAAGAGGAAATCACCAAATCAATACCATTCACAGTAGCCCCCAAGAAGATAAAATACTCAGGAATAAATCTTACCAAGGATGTAAAAGACCTATACAAAGAAAACTACAAAGTACTAGTGCAAGAAACTAAAAAGGACCTACATACGTGGAAAACATACCTTGCTCATGGATAGGAAGACTTAACATAGTAAAAGTGTCTATTCTACCAAAAGCCCTCTAAACATACAATGCACTTCCGATCCAAATTCCAATGTCATTTTTTAATGTGATGGAGAAACAAATCACCAACTTCATATGGAAGAAGCCCTGGATAAGTAACGCATTATTGAAAAAGAAGAAGAAAGTGGGAGGCCTCACTCTACCCAATTTTAGAACATATTATACAGCCACAGTAGTCAGAACAGCCTGGTACTGGTACAACAACAGGCACATAGACCAATGGAACAGAATTGAGAACCCAGATATAAATCCATCCATATATGAGAAGCTGATATTTGACAAAGGCCCAGTGTCAGTTAATTGGGGAAAAGATAGTCTTTTTAACAAACAGTGCTGGCATAACTGGATATCCATTTGCAAAAAAATGAAACAGGACCCATACCTCACACCATGCACAAAAACTAACTCCAAGTGGATCAAAGACCTAAACATAAAGACTAAAACGATAAAGATCATGGAAGAAAAAATAGGGACAACCTTAGGAGCCCTAATACAAGGCATAAACAGAATACAAAACATTACCAAAAATGACGAAGAGAAACCAGATAACTGGGAGCTCCTAAAAATCAAACACCTATGCTCATCTAAAGACTTCACCAAAAGAGTAAAAAGACCACCTACAGACTGGGAAAAAATTTTCAGCTATGACATCTCTGACCAGCACCTGATCTCTAAAATCTATATGATTCTGTTAAAACTCAACCACAAAAAGACAAACAACCCAATCAAAAAGTGGGCAAAGGACATGAACACGCACTTCACTCAAAAAGATATTCAGGCAGCTAACAGATACATGAGAAAATGTTCTCGATCATTAGCCATTAGAGAAATGCAAATTAAAACTACGATGAGATTCCATCTCACTCCAACAAGGCTGGCATTAATCCAAAAAACACAAAATAATAAATGTTGGAGAGGCTGCGGAGAGATTGGAACTCTTATACACTGCTGGTGGGAATGTAAAATGGTACAACCACTTTGGAAATCTATCTGGCGTTTTCTTAAAAAGTTAGAAATAGAACTATCATACAACCCAGAAATCCCACTCCTCGGAATATACCCTAGAGAAATAAGAGCCTTTACACGAACAGATATATGCACACCCATGTTTATTGCAGCTCTGTTTAAAAAAAAAAAAAAAGCTGGAAGCAACCAAGGTGTCCATCAATGGATGAATGGTTAAATAAATTATGGTATATTCACACAATGAAATACTACGCATCGATAAAGAACAGTGACGAATCTGTGAAACATTTCATAACATGGAGGAATCTGGAAGGCATTATGCCGAGGGAAATTAGTCAGAGGCAAAAGGACAAATATTGTATAAGACCACTATTATAAGATCTTGAGAAATAGTATAAACTGAGAAGAACACATTCTTTTGTGGTTACGATGGGGGGAGGGAGAGAGGGTGCGAGAGGGTTATTTACTGATTAGTTAGTAGATAAGAACTACTTTAGGTGAAGGAAAGGACAATACTCAATACAGGGAAGGTCAGCTCAACTGGACTGGACCAAAAGCAAAGAAGTTTCCTGGATAAACTAAATGCTTCAAAGGTCAGCGGAGCAAGGGCGGGGGGTTGGGGACTATGGCTTAAGGGGACTTCTAAGTCAATTGGCAAAATAATTCTATTATGAAAACTTTCTGCATTCCACTTTGAAATGTGGCGTCTGGGGTCTTAAATGCTAACAAGTGGCCATCTAAGATGCATCAGTTGGTCTCAACCCACCTTGGATCAAAGAAGAATGAAGAACACCAAGGTCACACGATAACTATGAGCCCAAGAGACAGAAAGGGCCACATGAACTAGAGACTTACATCATCCTGAGACCAGAAGAACTAGATGGTGCCCATCCACAACCGATGACTGCCCTGACAGGGAACACAACAGAGAACCCCTGAGGGAGCAGGAGAACAGTGGGATGCAGACCCCAAATTCTCATAAAAAGACCAGACTTAATGGTCTGACTGAGACTAGAGGAATCCCGGCGGTCATCGTCCCCCAAACCTTCTGTTGGCCCAGGACAGGAACCTTTCCCGAAGACAACTCATCAGACATGGAAGTGACTGGACAATGGGTTGGAGAGAGATGCTGATGAAGAGTGAGCTACTTGTATCAGGTGGACACTTGAGACTGTGTTGGCATCTCCTGTCTGGAGGGGAGATAGGAGGGTAGAGAGGGTTAGAAACTGGCAAAACTGTCACGGAAGGAGAGACTGGAAGGAGGGAGCGGGCTGACTCATTAGGGGGAGAGTAAGTAGGAGTAGGGAGTAAGGTGTATATAAGCTTATGTTTGACAGACTGACTTGATTTGTAAACTTTCACTTAAAGCACAATAAAAAAAAAAAAAAGCTAGCAAGTGGCCATCTAAGATGCATTAATTGGTGTCAACCCCCCTGGAGCAAAGGACAATGAAGAACATCAAAGACACAGGAAAATAAGAGCCCAAGAGAAAGAAAGAGCCACATAAACCAGAGACTCCATCAGCCTGAGACCAGAAAAACTAGATGGTGCCCGGCTGCCACCAATGACTGCCCTGACAAGGAACACAACAGAGAATCTCTGGTGGAGGAGGAAAACAGTGGGGTACAGACCTCAAATTCCAGTAAAAAGACCAGACTTATTGGTATGACTGAGATTGGAGAGACCCCAGAGATCATCACCCCTGGACTCTCTGTTGGCCCCAAACTAAAACCATTCCCAAAGCCAACTCTTCAAAGATTAGTCTGGACTATAAGACACAAAATGATACTGGTGAGGAGTGTGATTCTTAGCTTAAATAGACACAAGACTATTTGGGCAGCTCCTGTCTGGAGATGAGGTGAGAAGGCAGAAGGGGACAGAGGCTGGTTGATCAGACATGGGAAATACAGGGTGGAGAGGAAGAGTGTACTGTCACATTGCAGGGAGAGCAACTAGGGTCATATAACACTGTGTGTGTAAGTTTTTGTATGAGAAGCTGACTTGAATTGTAAACTTTTACTTAAAGCACACACACAAAAAAATTATGTCTCGGAAAAAAAAAAAAGTTGTTTGGAGAAGAAAGAGTAAAGGCATGGAGGGGTAAAACGTCATGATCCATTGTGGCTATTGCCACAAGGATATATGGCTGGAGCATAGAGTATTTGCGGAGAAGCATCAGGAGATGATCTAGAAGTGGGGCATTCATGAAGGGTTTTGCGCACTATAGTTGGATAACTTTAGTTCTAAATAAACTGATGTGTCTCCTTCATTCTCCCATGTCCACACACGCTTTCTATTAGCCTAGGTACCATCCTGTCATGGCACAATCAGCTAGGACTTTCTATGGTAACTGCCTAGGGAAGATTTATTATAAAAAAGCTCAGGAAAATAAGCTGCTTGAGGAAAGAGCTTATCTCCAGGTATCCTCAAACCTGTAAGAGTTGGCCCATAGTTGTACTTTATAAATATTTTCTGAATTAATGAATAAAAAAATCAGATTCTTGGTTTTTGAGTTTTAAAACCTTACTTTGGGTTGTAAGAATCTGTGCTTTGGAGTTTCAACAGCCGAAGTCCCAAAGAGGGCAGTGGCAGTTCAGTGGTAGAATTCTTGTCTTCCATGTGGGAGACCCAGGCTTGATTTCCAGCCAATGCCCCTCATGGACCACCACCACCTGTCAGTGGAGGCCTACATGTTACTATGATGCTGAAAAGATTTCAGCAGAGCTTTCAAATTAAAATGAATTAAGATGAACTAGGGAGAAAGGCCTGGTGATCTGCTTCCAAAAATCAGCCAATGAAACCCCTACAAATCACAGTGCTCTGATCTCCAACTGATCATGGGGATGGCACAAGACTGGGCAGTATTTCCTTCCTCTGAGTGTGGGGTTACCATGAGTTGGAGGCCAACTCGACAGGAGCAAACAACAAGAAGAAGTCTCAAAGGGCTCAGATCATCAAGTTAATGACTGATATGATAGATTTGGAGTGGTGAGTGGCCAGTCAGAGCTGGGTTTTTTGGTTTTTGTTTTGTTTTGTTTTTACCCCACACTAGATAACTCTTCCACCTCTGTGGAAGTGATGTGTCCTGGATGATAAGCAGTGATGGACACTGAAATAGTCAATGCTGGCAAGTGCTCCTGAGAAGAGACCTTCTTTATGCCCTATTTCAGGTCAAGACCGGAGATGGAGGCAGTATGTGATAAAAATCCTATATATATGTGGAGGATCAGAGAATAGAGAGGATCCACGTCTTGTCACTTCAGTGGAGCCTGAAGCAGTGACAGGTAGAATTTCTTTTTTTTTTAATGCAGTGTGGGAGCAATGGAGTAGAAAGACCACTGGGTGATATTTAACTAGAAAGGTTTTACAGAGTTTCCCTTGACCCAATGAAGTGTGTGAAACAACTGAAATTTTCTTGATGCTTATGTAGTACAGACACAGCTCAGCCTGAGGAGACCTTATGGTTTGATACAATATGCTCCCCTCCCCCGAAAAATAAGGAGAATGTAACTGTGTTCTAAATGACTCAGCAACCATAAACCAGATGGCAATAATGGTATCTTACTGATGTCAAATTGATGTCAAGTGAAAACTGAGGGGCAGGTGTTTCTTCTCTCTCTCCCCCATGCCTGGATGTGCTATATGACATGAGGTATTTCCAAGGGGAAATAAACTCTGAAATAACTGAGAAATCCCTGAACTGAATTAAGATTAAAATTTCTACCATTTATGGGATGGGGACACAAAAAAAATTAAGATGAATGATAACAAAATAAAGCTGCATTTTCTATATTCCTGAATTTGTGGGCTGAGATTTGTATCATTACTATTTTTACTAATACAGACTATATTCTGCATGATGGTGACCACTATTCATTCAGCTTTTACTATGTACCAGCTGCAGGGGACATAAATATGAATGAGACAGACAGCCTGACTTCAAGGTACTCACAGTAAAGTGGGGCCAGGGATGGACAGCATGAGTACAGTCACAGTACAGTGGGATCTTGCCAGAGTGTAACCCAACCAAACCAAACTCATTGCCATCGAGTGGATTCTGACTCATAGTGACCCTATAGGGTAGAGTAGAATTGCCCCATAGGGTTTCCAAGAAGCAGCTGATGGATTTGAATTCCCAACCTTTTGGTTAGCAGCCAAGTTCTTAAGCACTGCACCAGAGAGGTGTATAAAGTTCATGGAAGCTTCAGAGAGTGTTTAAGTCCACCTTTAGGATTCATAGATGGCTTCTCAGAGAAAAGAGCTTTTAGCTAAGAAATAGGAGATGAGTAGGAGCTGGCTAGAGCCCTGGTGTCACAGTAGTTAAGCAAAAGGTCCGTGGTTTGAACCCACCAGCCGCTCCACGGGAGAAAGATGTGGCAGTCTCCTTCCATAAAGATTACAGCCTTGGAAGCCCTATGGGACAGTTCTATACGGTCCTATAGGATCTCTAGGAGTCGGAATCGACTCAGCAGCAATGCGTTTATGGAGGAGCTCATCAGGTGTACATTTAGATGGAGGGACTAGCATGTGCAAAGGCATTCAGGCATAAAAGAACACTGGTTGTTCAGGGAAGTACAGACAAATTATTATTGTCTGAGTGAAAAGGATTGTGGTGATGGTGTGTGGTGAAAGGAGTGCTGAAAGACAACAGAGGGCAGGTAGCAAAGGTCAGATCACACAGGAACTTGTGAATCATGCAAAGGAATTTTAATTTTATCAGGTAGCCCATAGGAAGCAATGAAAATCTTTCAGCAGGGGAGCAAAACAGCACATAACCTGTGGAAATAATTACTTTGGCAAAATAAATTAGAGACTTGAAGCTAAAGGCAAGGAGATCATGAGGAAGGCTTTTGTACAACTATTACTGACAATACTGCTGAATGCTATCATTTATGAGCTCACAACTCTATGGAACACTTGAAGATAGATACCTTAGGCATTAGTGAGCTGAAATGGACTGGTATTGGTCATTTTGAATCAGACAATAATATGATCTGCTACGCTGGGAATGACAAATTGAAGAGGAATGGCATTGTATTCGTTGTCAAAAAGAACATTTCAAGATCTATCCTGAAGTACAATGCTGTCTGTGATAGGATAATATCCACATGCCTACATGGAAGACCAGTTAATAGGACTATTATTCAAATTTACATACCAACTACTAATACCAATGATGAAGAAACTGAAGATTTTTACCAACTTCTGCAGTCTGAAATTGATCAAACACGAAATCAAGATGCATTGATAAGTGTTAGTGATCAGAATGTGAAAGCTGGAAACAAAAATGAAGGATCAGTAGTTGGAAAATATGCCCTTGATGATAGAAATGATGCCAGAGATCACAGGATAGAATTTTGCAAGACCAGCAACCTATTCATTGGAAATAACTTTTTTCAACAACACAAACAGCAGCGATGCATGTGGGCCTCACCAGATGCAACACATAGGAATCAAATCAACTACATCTGTGGAAAGAGATGACGGAGAAACTCAGTATCATCTATCAGAACAAGGCCAGTGGCCAATTGCAGAACATACTATCAATTGCTCATATGCACATCAAGTTGAAGCTGAAGAAAAGTAAAACAATTCCACAAGAGCCAAAGTAGAACCTTGAGCATATCCCACCTGAAGTTAGAGACCATCTCAAGAACAGATTTGACACACTGAACACTAATGACTGAAGACCAGATGAGTTGTGGAATGACATCAAGGACATCATACATGAAGAAAGAAAAATGTCATTAAAAAACAGGGAAGAAAGAAAAGACCAAAATAGATGTCAGAAGAGACTCTGAAACTTGCTCTTGAATATGGAGTAGCTAAAGCGAATGGAAGAAATGACAAAGTAAAAGAGCTGAATGGAAGATTCCAAAAAGAGGCTCGAGAAGATAGTAAAGTATTTAAATGTGCAAAGACCTGGAGTTAGAAAACCAAAGGGGAAGAACACACTCAGCATTTCTCAAGCCAAAAGAACTCAAAAAAAAAAAAATTCAAACCTTGAGTTGCAATAATGAAGAATGATATGGGCAAAATATTGAATGACATAGGAAGCATTAAAAGAAGATGGAAGCAATGCACAGTCACTGTACCAAAAAGAATTGGTCGATGTTCAACCATTTCAGGAGGTACCATATGAGCAAAAACTAATGGTACTGAAGGAAGAAGTCCAAGGTGTGCAGAAGGCATTGGCGAAAAACGAGGCTCCAGGAATTGAAGGAAACCAATCAAGATGTTTCAACAAACAGATGCAATTCTGGAAGCACTCACTTGTCTATGCCAAGAAATTTGGAAGACAGCTACCTGACCAATCGACTGGAAGAGATCCATGTTTGTGCCCATTCCAAAGAAAGGTGGTTCAACAGAATGCAGAAATTATTAAACAATATCATTAATATCACATGCAAGTGAAATTTTGCTGAAGATTATTTAAAAATTGTTGCAGCAGTACATTGACAGGGAAATTCCAGAAATTCAAGCCAGATTCAGAAGAGGACGTGGAAAGAGGGATATCATTGATGATGGTAGATGAATCTTGGCTGAAAGCAGAGAATATCAGAAAAAGTTTACCTGTGTTTTATTGACCATGCAAAGGCATTCCACTGTGTATATCGTAACAAATTATGGATAACATTTAGAAGAATGGTAATTCCAGAACACCTCATGGTGTCTATGTGAAATCTGTACATAGACCAAGAAGGAGCCATTTGAACAGAACACCAGGATACTGCATGGTTTAAAATCAGGAAAGGTGTGCATCAAGGTTGTATCCTTTCACCATATTTATTCGATCTGTGTGCTGAGCAAATATTCTGAAATCCTGGACTATATGAAGAATGGGACATCAGGATTGGAGGAAGACTCATTAACAACCTGGGATATGCAAATGACACAAACTTGCTTGCTGAAAGCAAATAGGACTTGAATCATATACTGGTGAAGATCAAAGACCACAGCCTTCAGTATGGATTACACCTTAACATGAAGAAAATAAAAATCCTCATAACTGGATCAATAAGCAACACCATGATAAACAGAGAAAAGACTGAAGTTGTCAAGGATTTAATTTTACTTGAATCCATAATCAACACCCACGGAAGCAGTAGTCAAGAATTCAAACAACGTACTGCATTGGACAAATATACTGCAAAAGAGTTCTTTCAAGTGCTAAAAAGCAAAGATGTCACCTTGAGGACTAAGGTACGCCTAACCCACGCCATGGTATTTTCAATCATCTCATATACATGCGAAAGCTGGACAATGAATAAGAAAGACCCAAGAAGAATTGATGCCTTTGAATTATGGTGTTGGTGAAGAATACTGAATACATCATGGGCTTCCAGAAGAATGAACAAATCTGTCTTGGAAGAAGTTCAGCCAGGATGCTCCTTAAAAGTAAGAATGGTGAGACTTTCTCATGTATTTTGAACATGTTATCAGGTGGGACCAGTCCCTGGAGAAGGACATCATGCTTGGTAAACTAAAGGTGAGTGAAAAAGAGGAAGACCCTCAAGGGGGTGGGTTGACACAGTGACTGCAAGAATGGGCTGAAACATAGTAACAATTGTGAGGATGTCACAGGACTGGGCAGTGTTTTGTTCTGTTGTACTTAGGGTCATTATGAGCCAGAACTGACTCAAGGGCACCTAACAACAACCACCACATATGCAGGTTGGCCTTGGGCAGCTGGTGGAGACATTCACCAAAAGATGCAAAACAAGGTAGAAGCAGGGTCTCTAGGAAAGGTTTTAAGTTTAGTTTTGGATATGTAGTTTTTGGTGCCATTCATGAGATAAAGAATACCAGTAGTTGAAGGTCTGCATGGGGTATGGTAGAAAGATAAAAGAGCAAGGGTAGATGAAGATCTTGGTAAAAGAGCTGTTTTAATTATTCCTCAGACCACTAGACCCCTAAAATCTTCATTGATGTGATAGACCCCTAAAATCTTCATTGATGTGATGGACCCCTGATTCTTTAGGGGTACATCTCCCACCATCTGGAGTGCAGGAGTCTTACCAAGGCCTTCCAAAATACTTGCTGCTTATTGCTCATCTTGGCTGATTAACATGATATCATCTATAAAATGGATTTATTTGATGTTCTGTGGAATATTCTGAAAGTCTCTTCAGATTATATTAAGACAGAGGGTGAGAGAGTTAACGTAGCCATCCAGCAAGACCATAAATGTAAACTGCTGTCCCTTCCACATAAATGTTAACTGTTTCAACCTACTGTCTTGATGTTGTTGCTGTTGCTAGGTGCCATTGAGTTGGTTCCGACTCATAGCAACCCTATAGGACACCATTCTTCCTTTTAAGGAGCATCCTGGCTGTACTTCTTCCAAGGCAGATTTGTTCATCTTGCCCCACAGGGTTTCCAAGGAGTGGGTGGTGGATTTAAACTGCCAATCCTTTGTTTAGCAGCCAAGCTCTTAACCACTAGGCTACCAGGGCTCCTACTGTCTTGATAAAAAAATATATATATATATAGGAAAAAATGATCTGCTCTAAGGATCCGTATGGTTTCTTTACAGGTTAGATTGGTGAGTTAAATGGAAACACAACGGATACTACCATCCCTGCTATTTCTCCTAGTGTGACAGCTTTTTTTTACTTTTTTGGCTGAGGAGTGGTGGAGTTTAAAAGGTTTCCACCTGGCCTTCCCTACTATGATGAGTTGTGAATGATCCTAGTTATTGCTCTGGTGGCCAGGCGGGGAGGTGGGAACAGATTCTGACCTTTGAAAAGGTTGCCTTGCAAGGCAGAGGCCTCTGCATCATCTTCAAGCAAGCGGGGGCAGGGTGGGTGAGGTGGGGTGGGGTGTACTAGCCTTAAACTAGGGACAAAGAGCCACTGACACAGGCTAGGAAAGGCCAAGGAAACCTGGTGTTTCAAAGTTCTGAGTGCATTGGCCCAGATGTCCCATTTTCAAGACTCAGAGTGCCACTCTTTTCCAATCAGATTCCCTACTCTGGCATAGTGAACTTGCCAAAGTTGAAAATTTAAATATCTCTGGAGCTCAACTAACCTTATAATTAAGACTTGGACCTTATCCTCTGATTCTTCTGCCCTTCAATTTCAGAAGGTGGAGGCCCTCTGACTTTCTCACTCTTCAGCACTATTGATATTTGGGGCTGGATAAACCTTTGTTGTGGGGAGCTGTTCCGTGTATTGTAGGATGTTTGACAGCATCCCTCTGTCTCCAAGATGCCAGTAGCACTCCATTCCCCAGTTGTGGTAGCCAAAAATGTCTTCAAACAGTGCCAAATGTCCACTGAGGGGCAAAATTGCTGCTCACGGAGAACCACTGCATGAAGATTAAAGGTTGATATAGTAGAGTGAGATGTTATGTGTTTCAACTGGCTTGATGCAATATACTCCTCTCCCCAAGGGGCAGGGGAACCTGACTCTAGTCAAGCCTTAGAGCAAACTTAAGCTTACAGGTGTGGTGGGTAATGTGTTGCACTGCCCATTTCTCCCGCCGGGACTGAGGCACTCATGCCCGCATAGCTGAGAGTGTAAGCCACTAAGGGTTCACAGCATCCCGAAGGACGCTGCCTTGTGAAAAGTACACAACCTCCCTGTAGGAATCTGCATTCAATGACCTGTTGATGTGATGGTACAAATGTCCCTTTGGCACAATTCAAAACAACTTTGAAGGGCCACTTTAGCTCCAGGGCTCCCCATGGGATAGGCAGTGACCTTTGTTGCAGTTTCATCACAGTTCAACTTCTCTCTCTCTCCATTCCTGCATCCTTCACTCCCAAACCTGTGCTGTTCCTGAGAGCTCTCCCCAATAAATTTTGTCATAAATCTTCACCTCAGTGTCTATTCCCAGAGAGCCCAATCTAAGAACGTTGGTTTGAGGAAGCAGACTCTAAAATGGGATTTGGGAGCTGGATCACCCACAGGCCAGCTTGGAATAGGGGCTCTCTAACTATAATAGTAGGTCAGTTCTAACAGCTCTGGCGTTCAGTAGTGGTGCAATTGTTAGAACTTGCACTGGTGGTGAACTGCTACGGGATACAGGTGAAGGGAATGTGCTGGTAGGTGCAGTATCTTAATCATTTGAGAAGTTCAGGGGAAGTGAAACCATACGGTTAATGAACTTAAATGGCTGAGTGCTTACCAGAAAGGCAGTAGTAAGTCTGTGAGAAATGTTAATACACAGTCCTGAGTTTGAGAACCCCTGATCTAATGGTTTCGACCATTGATAATCTTTGCTTAAATCAAATATTTTATTAGGGTTTACAGATACTGTCATTTCTTCCATATTATTAGTTAGAATTCTGTTTAAAGAAAAGAACTTTTCTCATCATCTAGGCTTATTGATGAAGATTTCCATTTTAGGATAATTTATAACAACGAGCTATAGAACAGGAGCCCTGGTGGTGCAGTGGCGAAGAGCTCGGCAGTTAACCAAAAGGTCAGCAGTTCGAATCCACCAGCTGCTGCTTAGAAACCCTATGGGGCAGCTCTATCTGTCCTATAGGGTCACCATGAGTTGAAATTAACTCAACTGCAACAGGCTTGGTTTAGTTAGCTATAGAACAGGACAGTAGGCACAAGAGTCAGTGTTATGGATCGAATTATGTTCCCACAAAATATGTGTTGGAATACTGTTATGGGTTGAATTATGTCCCCCCAAAATATGTATTGTAAATCCCTACCTCTATGCCTGTGGATATGATTCCATTTTGGAACGGGTTATCTTTGTTACGTTAATGAGGTAGGATAGATGTAGTGTATATGTTGAGTCAATCTTTTTTGAGATATAAAAGAGATAACCAAAGCAGGCAAAGCAGAGATGGGGGAAGAGAGATGCCAAGCCACATAAAGATCACCCAGAGGCAGAAGCTAAGAAAAGACAAGGACCTTCTTCTAGAGTCAACAAGAAGAGAAAGTTTTTCCCTAGAGCTGGTACCCTGAATTCAGACTTCTAGCCTCCTAAACTGTGAGACCTGGTGGCACAGTGGCTAAGAGCTTTGCTGCTAAACCTTGGAAACCCTATGGGGTAGTTCTACTCTATCCAATAGGGTCGTTATGAGCCAGAATCAACTTAATGGCAAGGGGTTTTTAAAATGTGAGAAAATAAATAATTTCTGTTAAAGCTACTCACTTTGGTATTTCTGTTATAGCAACAAAAACAAAAACAAGCTCATTGCCGCCAAGTCAATTCCGACTCATATTGACCTTACGGGTCAGAGTAGAACTGTCCCATAGAGTTTCCAAGGAGCTCATGGTGATCCGAACTGCCAACCTTTTGGTTAGCAGCCATAGCTCTTAACCATTGTAACAGCACTAGATAACTAAGACAAATACTAACCCCTATACCTGTGGCTATAATCCCATTTGACAGTAGAGTGTTTCTTTGTTATATTAATGAGGTCATATCAGTGTAGAGTGTGTCTTAAGCCAATTACTTTTGAGATATAAAAGAGCAGATTAGGTAAAGAAGCACAGAAGCACAAATGAGAGGAAGATAGATGCCATGTGGAGATCTCCAAGGAACACGAGAACTAGAGAAGCTGAGACAAGGATTTTCACCCAGAGCAGACAGAGAGAGGCTTCCCCTCAAGCCAGCACCCTGAATTTGGACTTCTAGCCTCCTAAGCTGTGAAAAAATAAATTCTGTTTATTAAAGCTACCCACCTGTAGTCTGTTATAGCAGCACTAAGAACCTAAGAGTCAGAAAATTACTATAGTATTTCTTTGTAGGCCTAAACTAAAATGCAGATAATTGAAAAAATTATGAATGAGAGTCAATACTATTTGGTAATAAATAGTTACTGAGGGTAGGAGCCCTAGTAGCTTGGTGGTTAAGAGTTCGGCTCCTTACCAAAGGGTTGGCAGTTCAAATTCATCAGCCACTCCTTAGAAACCCTATGGGGCCGTTCTACTCTGTCCTATAGGGTCGGTATGAGTCAGAATCGACTCAGTGGCAATGGGTTTGGTTTTTTATGTCTGTTTATTTGTTTTTTGGAGGGTAGGCAGGAGTTAGAATGTCTCCCAGGTTTCTGCCTGGGTGGATAATGGTGCCAGTCATTACCTGAAAGAGAGCAATGGGGAGGATGAGAGATTTGGAGGCACTGAGTTTGAGAAGTGTGGTAGATTATTGTTCAGCAAATATTCATTTCCTCTTCCCTAGCCTCTAAGAAATGTATACTGCCCAGACCTATTGATTTTGTGCTTGGCCGTGTGGCTTTCTTTGACCGATGGAATGTGGATGAAAACGACCGTGTGCCCTTTCCAACTTTAGGCCATAAGAGGCCTAAGGGAAAGAATTTCCAACTTCTACCATGAGAAGAAAAAGTTCCTTCAGTCTGGTCCCAGGACAAACATACATGGAGAAGATTTAAGCCTAATCTACAGTTTGGAGCCAAGACTAGCCAATCCACAGTCTGCCCTGAGCTG
Source organism: Loxodonta africana (assembly GCF_030014295.1). Lineage (NCBI taxonomy): Eukaryota > Metazoa > Chordata > Mammalia > Proboscidea > Elephantidae > Loxodonta > Loxodonta africana. The sequence continues at coordinate 206,694,256 of NC_087344.1, read as the reverse complement.
CCCAGCCCAGCCCAAAACCAAACAAACCAAACCCAATGCCATCGAGTCGATTCCAACTCACAGCGACCCTATAGGACAGAGTAGAACTGCCCCATAGAGTTTCCAAGGAGTGCCTGGTGCATTCAAACTGCCGACCCTTTGGTTAGCAGCCGTAGAACTTAACCACTTTGCCACCAGGCTGAACTGAAATCAACCTGCAGACGCATGAGCATGAGAATCGATGCCTTTTGTTTTCCACCATTTAGTTTAAGGTAATTTGTTAGGTGGCAATAAGATGAATACAAAAAACCTGAGGGACAGATAGATCAAAATATATAGTAGGTAGTTAGACATAAAGGTATCAAAATTAGGACAGGATCATCAAGAGAAAATAGAGAGAAGGACCAAAGACAGAACCATTCAGACCATTCATCATTTGGAGACACTCAATTCTGAGAATTGAAGGTATTTTTTTCTTTTATGACAGTCAGTATTATTGACTTTAAAATGTAAATCAGGATATGTATTACTATGATAATTCTACACATATGCCATCCAATCACTTAGGATTGTAATATGTGCTATGGATTACTTAGACAAAGTAAAACACCAACCTATATTTTTCATTCTAAATATGACACTTTCTCGTCTATGGTGGGACTTGACATTTTGATTTTGAAAGGAAATGGACTTTGCTTTTCTTAGCTTATCATTCCAGACTCTTTTGTTTGGCTGGATTCTGTCTCCACAACAAAACATCTATCCAGACTTCTGGGTCAATTTCCATTAGAAACCTTTCTGCATGATAATCTCAGAGATTACTTAGTCAACTTCTCGTAATTTCTGAAGTATAAATCTTTCCTAAATATTCAGTTGAGAACATTTTTTTTCCTTTAATGGAAAAGTCAATTTGATTCTGTAAAAGTTAGAGTTTCATGTCTTATGTCAGTGTTCTCTTTTCCTCTTCTTACTCCTCCTCACACCCTGTCTCTTTCCTTCTCTTCTTCCCCTCTTTCCTCATTGAGCCCTTCCCACCTACTCCCACCATTCTGCTCCCTTGTGATAAGACATTTTCTAATTCCTTGAGGTTACCAAATTGGTCGAGGCGTTATTAACAGCTGCCTTTGCTCTTCTGTCCCAACTCTATACCTACGAAGGTATTCTTTTTCTTTTTCCTTTGCTAGTAATAAAATGTTCACCTTCCTTTTAAATGCCACAGTTCCTGTTAGTTGCCAGAATCACAGTCCCATCATTGACCACAAAGATACTTTCATTCTGATGGGGCCAGGAGCCTGCGATCTAAGTCTAGATGGGGAAAGACGCAGAATTGAATTTAAAGCAAACCTCATGCAGTGGGTTGCAGATGCTCTTCCTTCCAGCTAACCTGGCAGAACAACTTCCTGTTCTCATGCAGAATGAATTACTTTATGCTTAAAGACAGATGGAAGGCAGTTGCGTTTCCCATTCTTGAGCCTGACTTAAAATTTATCTACTTAGGTCAGACCTTTAACAGAAAGGGGGAAGTTCTGATGGACAGCTAGTTATGGGAAAAGGTGATAAGTTTAATTTTAGAAACATTGAATTTCAGTATCTAGGGAGGCCAACCAGTTTGGGAGCAGTATGATTAGTTTGGCTTAAAGCACTCTGAGTTTGAAGTCCAGGGGCACTTCCACATGGAGGTGTCCAGTAGGCAGAACTGACATGTAGGAGAAAGGCCAGGCCACTCCAACAAGCTTGGGAGTCACCTTGTGTTTGAAGTTAGGACAGGTAACAGGGAAGTACATGGGATGACAAGGGCAGAGGGTGAAGACTGAGCCTTGGGCTACACCCAATTTGATGGCTGGAGGGAGGAGTTTTACTCAAGAAAAGAGAAAGACTAGCACGTGCAATAGGGAAATGGTGACAATCTAGCCTCCTAGATCCCAAAGCAAACAGAATTCTGAGAAGGAAGGTGAGGTTACGGGTGTCTTTTGTGAAAGTTATCAGGAGCACGAGGGCTAGTACGAAAGCCACCTGATTTGGTGACTAGGAGCCACCATTTGAGAGAGTAGTTTCAGTGGCGTTGTGTGGACTAAACCCTCGACCACCCATGATTAAGGAGTGATTCAGTGGTGGGGAAACGGGAGGCGAGAACAGACAACTCTTCTAAGAATTTAGGCAGGAAACAATGGAGAAAAAGAGCTCAAGGATTAAAATCAGAGTTATTATAACGATGGTGAAACAAAACTTCAGGGCTCCTTACTGCCCTGACCTGGTGGGCCTTTGGATTTTGTGCTATTTAATCAAAATAAGTGATTTGTTATTATTTTTCTTCTCATTCTAAATAAATGCTCACTTTTGTACCTATTTTATATTTGAAATTTTGTATTCTTTTTCCCTAAAGAATTCTGCCCAACTAATTTCCGGTCACCCAAATCTGGATTGCCCCTGCAAGGGTCTATGTTCATATAACAGATTCACCTGTAAGGAATTCTCTCTCCTATCTTCTAAGGTCTGAAAAAAGTTTAGTAGAGATGAACTCTAACACTTCCAGGGAACCCACGATATCATTTTGGTCTTAACTGAGCAGATGCAGCAGCTAAATTTTCCTGAAGGGTAAAAAGGTACTTAATTTTGGCTCCTCTCAGTTTAGGTCTTTCCTCTTTCACCCCCTATTAGCACAAATTGGCTGATCAGATTAGCTATTGCTACTTTGAAAGGTACTTTAACAGATGAGATTGGATGACCCTTTAGGTTCTTTGTCAACCTGTGGATTTGTATTTCTTTCAAAGAGCAGGACTTAAGGCAAGGGGGTCAGGACTGGAAGATCCAATCAATATCTTTGACTAAGTGGTGGCTAGAGAATGGCAATAAGGAGGAGGTGAGCAGCTCTGAGGACAGATAAGGAAGGGAGCCCATGTAGGAGATTTTGTTCAGGTGAGAGGTCTGTGTGGGCGGGGGTGGAAGGGAAGACGAAAGGGAGTAGTTTTCTGGGGTTGGCCAAGGACACAGGCCCAGACTGACATGGCAAGGGAGGAGTTGAAGCTATACCTGGGAGGACACACAAGAGAGAAAAAGGCATGGAAAGGTGAATGTGCCTGCCTCAGAGACACCTCCTGAGCCCCCACTCACAGGAAGAGCGTCTCTGCTCACTGACTCATGTGTGGCTTGCTCTTCCTGTGCTTCAATTTCCCCTTCTGTAAGATGAGAAGCACCACAGAGGTCTACTGGGAGGAAAAACTAAGAAAAGTAGACTCAAAACACTGGAGGTGGATACATTCTTCCATGGTTTCTATGGTAATAGTCCTGGGTTGAACTTAAAAAACTATGAGGTGAGGAAAATACATGCCCATTTGCTAGTAAACTCATTCCAAACTGCAATTTTTCTCTTCTCCCTTTTCTGGACTCTAAGTCCCTGAATGATCTGTGCCTGTCATGAGCTACTACTCTTCCTTTGACCCGCTGGACTCCATCACTCATTAGGTGTCTATTTTTTATTCTCCAGGTTTCCATGTAAATGTCTTGTCCTCAGAGAGGTCGTGCTTGACCAGTTTATTTAAACAGGTTCCTCATACCCCACCCTGATTTTCTCTGTTGTTGTATCCTATGCACTTTTTTTTATTATTAAAATATTTGTTAAATAAATTTAATGATCAGTTAATACTAATAAAAGCTAAAATTTATTGAGGAGTTCCTGGGTGGTCCAAACAGTTAAGCACTCAACTACTAGCTGAAAGACACCCTGGAAGGCAGGCTAGGCGATGTGCTTCCAAAAGGCTACAGCCTTGAAAACCTATGGACCACTATGTACACAAGTTGGAACTGATTTGATGGCAACTAACAACAACATTTGTTGTATACTTACTATTTGCTTGGTATTATGTTGATTTCTTTACAAACATTACCTCATTTAGTCTCCATAATAAAATTATGAGATAAGTACTTTTATTATTCCTATTTCACTGAAGAGGAAGCAAAAACTTGAGAAGGCAAGCAAATTGGCCCAGGAAATACAGTGCCAAGCTTAGAAACCAGGAAGTCTGACCTCAGAGTCTATACTTTTAAACATACTTACTTAAGTACTTCTAAAAACTGCTTCTTGGATACCCAAAGTGTTAGCGAATGATTATCCCATGTTTATTTCCCATAACCTTTGTGTTATGTGAATTTTTAAAAGGCCAAGGACATCAATCTAGAATCTTCTACTATACTTCTTATTATCACCCATGGCATCAAAGATTAAAAAAAAAAAACTTCTACTACACTTCTTATTTTCACCCATGGATAGTCCTTGTTAATCAGCAAAAGGAAAAAATAAACTGAATTCTCTCCTTTCTACTCCTCAATTTTCCCTTAACCACAACTTATAAGTTGTGGGAAAAAAAAATCATTTTTCCACAACTTATATGATACTAAAGGGCTTGTATTCGATGGAGAATATCAAGGTATTACTTCTCAAACTTTTTGTGCATAAAATCACCTGGGATTTTGTTAAAAAGCAGTTTCTTATTCAGGGTGGAGACTAAGATTCTGCCTTTCTAACAAGCTCTCACATGAGGCTAAAACTGTTGGTTGGGGGACCACATTCTGAGAAGCAAGGTTCTACGGAATTGGGATAATGTAGACCACAGGATTTTACTCCTATCCCAACAGGGGAAATAAATCCTAGCAACTGGCCATCTGAGGACAGACTTTGATAAGGACTGAGAACTAGAATATGCAATTATATTAGAATTTAATTTCCAGGAGATCAGGGTCTGCCATCTTTACCAATATGTCCCCAGTGCCTGGCATATAGTTAGAGTTCAATAATTACTGTTGGAGGGAAGGAAGAGAATCTGTCCTTGCTTGGAAGAGTAGACAATCATTCATAGCCTCATTATCCCATTTTTTCTTGGGAAAAGTAATAATATCCTGGATGTATTTTGAGGGTAGAAGTGACAAGATTTCCTGACTGGTGGGATGTAGGCTGTGAGAGAAAGAGAAGGGTCATGTATGCCTTCAAGCTTTTTGTCCTGAGCAACTGGAAGGATGGAGTAACAACTAAGGTAGACACCTTTGGAGGGAAAGATCAGAAGTTCAGGTTGGGAGAGAAGGTGATGAGTTGCACTTGGGAGATTTGTGGGATTTCTGAGTGGAGATATGAAGTAGGCAGTTGTGGATATATAATCCTAAAGCTCAGGAGAGAGATGTGAGCTGGTTATAGAAATTTGGTAGTTGTGGCATACAGGACATATTTGAAGTTATGAGTCTGGATAAGCATCAATAGAAAAGAACAGAGGAACAAGGACAGAGCATTTGGCAACTTCAGCATTAGGAGGCCAGGGAAAAGAGAAGAAACCAACAAAGGAGGCAAAGAAGGAGTAGCCCATGGGAAAAAAAAAAATTTTTTTTAGGAGAAAAACAAAGAATGTGGGGTCCTAGGAAATAGGGTAAGAAAGTATATCAAGGAGTAGGGGATGATCAGCGATGTCAAATACTCCTGATAGGTCAAGTAAGAGGAGAGCTGAGAATTGATCATTAGAATCAACAAAGTGCAGGTCACTAGTGACCTTGATAAGAACAGGTTTGGTGAAGTCATGAGGACACATGTGTGACTGGAATGAAGAAAGAATACCCAAACCTAAAACCCTTTGCCATTGAGTCGATTCCAACTAGTAATGACCCTATAGGACAGGGTAAAACTTCCCCATAGGGTTTTCAAGGCCACAGTCTTTACAGAAACAGATGGCCACAGAGACTTCCAGCCAACATGGCACCATAGACAGAAGCATCACACTGTCCCTTCACAGCAAAGACCCTAAAAACTAAGCAAAACAGAGAAAAACATCAGTCCTGGAACCCGAAGTGTCAAACGAAAAGATAAAGAACTCAGCCAAGCACCAAATGGAATGAGAAATTGACAGAGAACAGAGAGCAAGGAGAGATATGTGTGGAGGTTCCCTATCAGCTAACACTGCATGGATTCGTCATTTTGGATTCCTGTTAGAGATCGGCAGACAAGGAGCAAGGGAAAGCAGCTTCATGGAGCTCCCAGCAGGAGACAGAGCACCCAGTAATCAGCAATACATGCTTTCCCACCCCCCTTCCTCTCCCTGCTGCTCTACCTCCGTGCTTCCTGTCTGACAGCGGTGGCTCAGCCAGCTGGGAAGCACAGTATCATGCCGCTTGGCTTCACCCCACCCACATCAGAGATCTGCAGATAGGTAGTACAGGAAAGCAGCTTCATGAAGTTCCCAGCAGGAGACAGAGCACACAGTAACCAGTGATATACATTGCCCAACCCTCCCATTCGCTCCCCCTTCACCCTCCTCTGCTTTCCACCAGCCACAGTCTCTTGGCCTGGAGGCAACTGCCTCAGCCCTGGGTCACTTGGATTCACCCCACCCACACTGGCTGGCTCCTTGAGTGCCACTTATCAGTGGCTGGTATAGCTTTTTTCCCACAGCTTTTGGTTTCTTCTGTGCTTCCCACTAGCTTCCCCTCCTTTCTCTCAAACTCCTGGTTCTGTGTACCATCTTTGCTTCCTCTTGAAAGGCTGTGAAGTGCCGCTTGGCAGGGGAACCACTCCTCCAGCTCATGGCACCACATTGGTGGGATCCTCAAGGCTTTTTTATTTTTTTGCTTTCTTTTGCTTTTTTAATTTGTTTGTTTTCTTTTCGTTTTCATGGCTTGGGAGCCCCTTCTAGCCAGGCTGCATTGTACAGCTTAGGAGCCACTCCCCCAATCTGCACAGCTGCATGGGTGGGATTCCTGGGAGCATTTCTTTTTTCTTTCTTTCTTTCCCTTTTTCCTTTCTGTCTTTCTTCATTTCTCAGTTCTCATCTCTCTATATTTACCTTCTTTTCCTGTCTCCTTACTACCTGGCTCTGTGTGACATCTATACCCCCTCTAGCCAGGCTATATGGCACACCCTGGGAACCACTTCCCTGGGTTCTGCAGCTGCACTGGTGGGACCCCTGGGGGCTTTTCTTTTCTTTCTTTCTTTCTTCCAAATGTTTGTCTAGTTTTTTTCTTTTCGTTTTTCTCCTTTTCTAAGTTTCTCATCTCTCCACTCCAGTGGCAAGCTCACTAAGCACTCTTTTCTTTTAGGCTCCTGTTTCTCTCTCCTCTTTTGCATACCCATAATAGCTCCACACATCAAGACCTCCCCCCTCCTTCTTGCCTACCTGCACCATGCGCTGAACATCACACCCTCAAGCAGCACAGGCATGGCCTACTGGAACTTGCCCAACACCGATTCTCAGCCTGCCTTGTTGGCTCTAGTACATGCCACAAAAAACCCATCTTAGCCCCTGCCTTCAGCTGGACCTTCCCTGCTGCACCATAGCTGAGTGACTAGCCCTACCCATTGGACAAGGACATGAAAAGTATCATGACCACAGACAAATAAACAACAAAGAATCCACAGCCCACCTACTGAGACAAAACCAAACAAAACAAAAAAGCAGAATGAAACAAACATATCTACAATCAATAAATGAAGAAAGTAACTACTGAATATCCGGAAGACAGCAGACAATATCAAAACACATTAAAAAAAAAAAAAAAAAAAAGATAGGATGGTTCCAGTACGTGTCCAAAATAAAATACCAGATGACTTTTCAGTAGAAGAAAAGGCACTAGAACTACCTGATGGGGACTTCAAATCTCTAATATTCAGAGCTATCCAAGAGTTGAAGCAAAGAGCAGACAAAAGTGAGGAAAAAATAGACAAATTTATGGAAAAGGCAGACAAATTCATGGAAAAGACAGACAAAAAAATGGAAGAATTCAGAAAAATAATACAGGAATAAAATGCCAAAATAAATTCACAACTGGAAATCATATAAAAACAAAATTAGAAATCCAAAAGATAAAGAACAAGATTTCAGAAATGGACAGTGTCATACACAGAAGGGTTGAGGAACAGATTTGAAATGATGGAAGACAGGACCAGCGAAATTGAAGACAAACATTTACTCTGTTTGAGGAATAATCAAAAAAGAAAAATGAAGAAACCCTGAGAGTTATGTGAGATACAATCAAAAGCAAAAATTTGCGAGTGATTGGAGTTCCAGAACAGGAGGAGAAAACAGAACACAGAGAAGACCATTGAAGAATTGCTGACAAAAATTTCCCTAATATCATGAAAGATGAAAAGCTGACCATCAGAGAAGCACAATGAATCCCATATAGGACAGACCCTAAAAGAAATTCACCACGGCATATCATAATCCCACTTGCTAAAGCCAAAGACAAAGAAAAACATCCCAAGAGCAGCTCGAGAAGAACAAAAAGTCACATACAGAGGGGAAACAATAAGACTAAAAAAAAAAAAAAACTAGGCTCTGATTATTCAGCAGAAACCATGCAGACAAGAAAGCAATGAGAAGACATATATAAAACCTTGAAAGAAAAAAACCACCAACCAAGAATAATATATCTTACAAAACTCTCATTCAAATATGATGGTGAAATTTGGACATTTCCAGATAAACAGAAATAAAGGGAATATGTAAAAACCAAACCTACAAGACTTATTAAAGGGAGTCCTTTGGTCTGAGAACAAACAACATCAGACCATAGCCTGAATCTGGGACACAAGATTGTACCAGCCAGCTACCAAGAACCTAGGAAACGAACTCTCAGGAACTATCCAAAACCAAAAGAATTACAACAGAAACCAGAGAGGTTAACCTGAAATGACAACAATGTCAGAACAATAAAAGACGGAATAAATGGTGTAGGTATAGAACTTTCTAATGGAGAGGGAGGAGACAAGGCAATACCAAATAGTAAGAGACTGGTTCAAACCTAAGAAGATAAGGGTAAATTTCAAAGTATCCACAAAGAAAGTTAACAAACCTACTCATTAAAATAAAGAAGAAAAACATAAAATCTCAATAAAAACAAAATCTACAAAAACAAAAAAGAAACGAAAAAGGAATCCACAAATAAAAGGAATTCAGCACAGGAGAGTAAGAGGAACAAAGAAAATGTCAGCGCCACAAAAAAAAAGCACTACAAAATGACAGCGATAAACTCACACCTATCAATAATTACTCTGAATGTAAATGCCCTAAATGCACCCATAAAGAGACAGAAAGTGACAGAATGGATTAAAAAAAAAAAAGAAGGATCCATCAATATGCTGTCTACAAGAGACACACCTTAGAAACAAAGATGTAAATTTATTAAAAATCAAAGAATGGGAAAAAATATATCAAGCAAACAGCTACCAAAAAAGAGCAGGAGTGGCAATACTAATCTCAGACAAAAAGACTTGAAAACAAAATCCACCATAAAAGACAAAGAAAGGTACCATATAATGATTAAAGGGACTATCCGTCATGAAGACATAACTGTAATAAACATCTACACACCCAATGACAGGCCTCCAAAATACATAAAACAAACTCTAACAGCATTGAAAAGAGAAATTGACAGTTCCACAACAATAGTAGGAGACTTCAATGCACCACTCTTGGTAAAGGACAGAACATCTAGAAAGAAACTGAACAGAGATACAGAAGAGCTAAAGGGCGCGATCAGCCAGCTTGACCTCGTATACATATATAGACCACTCCACTCAACAGCTGCAAAATACACATTCTTTTCCAACACACATGGAACATTCTCCAGAAAAGACCATACCTTAGGCCACAGAGCAACCCTCAACAAAATCCAAAACATTGAAATAATACAAAGTATCTTCTCTGACCACAACACCGTCAAGGTAGAAATTAACAACAGGAAGAGCAAGGGAAAAAAAATCAATCTCATGGAAACTGAATAACACCCTGCTTAAAAACCGCTGGATGGATGGAATTAAAAAATTCCTAGACTCAAAAGAAAATGAAAATGCATCATACCAAAACCTTTGGGACACAGCAAAGGCAGTGCTTAGAAGTCAATTTATATAGATAGATGCACACATCAAAAAAAAAGAAGAAAGGGACAAAATCAAAACATTAGTTACATAACTGAGACAAATAGAAAGAGAACAGCAAAGGAAGCCCACAGCCACAAGAAGAAAGGAAATAATAAAGATCAGAGCAGAAATAAATGAAATAGAGAATAGAAGAACAACAGAAAGAATCAACAAAGCCAAAAGTTGTTTCTCTGAAAGGATCAACAAAATCGACAAACCACTGGCCAAACTGACAAGAGAAAAATACAAGAGGACACAAATAACCCAAATAAGAAATGAAATGGGGGACGTTACAACAGACCCAACTGAAATAAAAAGGATCATAACAGAGTATTATGAAAAATTATACTCCAACAAATTTGAAACCTAGAGGACATGGACAAATTTGTAGAAACACACTACCTACCTGAACTAGCACAAGATGATATTGAAAATCTGAACAGACCCATTGTCTTAGTCATCTAGTGCTGCTGTAATGGAAATGCCACAAGTGGATGGCTTTAACAAAGAGAAGTTTATTCTCTCACAGTCAAGTAGGCTACAAGTCCAAATTCAGGGTGTCAGCTCCAGGGGAGGGCTTTCTCTCTCTGTCAGCTCTGGAGGAAGGTCCTTGTGATGCACCAGTCTTTCCTTGGTCTGGGAGGATCTCCGCGCACGAACCTCAGGTCCAAAGGATGCCCTCTGCTCCCGGCATTGCTGTCTTCGTGGTATGAGGTTCCCATGTCTCTGTGCTTGCTTTTCTCTTTTATATCTCAAAAGAGATTGGCTTAAGACACTATCTAATCTTGTAGACCTCATCAGTATAACTGCCACTAATCCATCTTATTACATCATAGTGACAGGATTTACAACACAGAAGGAAATCACATCAGAAGATAAAATGGTAGACAATCATACAAGTGAATCATGACCTAGTCAAGTTGACAGATATTTGGGGGGGACACAATCCAATCCATGACACCCATAAAAAGAGAAGAGATTAAAAAGGTAATTAAAAAAACTCCCAACAACAACAAAAAAGCCCTGGCCCAGATGGCTTCAGTGAGAATTCTACCAAACATTCAGAGAAGAGCTTACACCAGTACTACTCAAATTTTTTTCAGAACATAGAAAAGGAAGCAATACTGTCAAATTCATTCTATGAAGCCAGCATAACCCTGATATCCAAACCAGGCAAAGATACCACACAAAAAAAGAAAATTACAGACCAATATCTCTCATGAATATAGATGCAAAAATTCTCAACAAAATTCTAGCTGATAGAATTCAGCATCATCAAAAAAATAATACACTATGACCAAGTAGGATTCATATCAGGTATGCAAGGATGGTTCGACATTAGAAAAATCAATCAACGTAATCCACCATATAAATAAAAGGAAAGAAAAGAATCACATGATCATCTCAATTGATGCAGAAAAGGCATTTCACAAAGTCCAACACCCATTCCTGATAAAAACTTTCAATAAAATAGACAGGAAATTTCTCAACATAATAAAGGGCATCTTTGCAAAACCAACAGCCAACATCATTCTTAAAGGGGTGAGGCTAAAAACATTCCTCTTGAGAACAGGAAAGAGACAAGGATGCCCATTATCACCACTTCTATTTAACATTGTGCTGAAAGTTCTAGCTAGAGCAATAAGGCAAGAAAAAGAAATAAAGGGGATTGGATTGGTAATGAAGAAGTTAAACTGTCCCTATTTGTGGATGATATGATACTATACACAGAAAAAACAAAAGACTACACGAGAAAACTACTGGAACTAATAGGAAGATTCAGCAGATTAGCAGCATACAAGATAAACATACAAAAATCAGTTGGATTCCTATACGCCAATAAAGAGAATGACAAAAAGGAAATCAGGAAAACACCACCATTTATAATAGCCTCTAAAAAAATAAAATACTTGGAAATAAATCTAACCAGTGATGTAAAAGACCTGTACAAAGAAAACTACAAAACACTACTGCAAGAAACCAAAAAAAATCTACATAAATGGAAAAACATACCATGTTCATGGATAGGCAGACTCAACATTGTGAAAATGACAATTCTACCCAAAGTGATTTACAAACACAATGCAATCCCAATTCAAATACCCACAACATTCTTTAAAGACATAGAAAAAGTAATCATGAATATTATATGGAAAAGGAAGAAGCCCGAATAAGTAAAGCACTACTGAAGAAGAAGAATGAAGTAGGAGGACTCATACTACCTGACCTCAGAACCTACCATACAACTACAGTAGTCAAAACAGTCTGGTACTGGTACAATGACAGATACATTGACCAATGGAACAGAATTGAGAACCCAGATGTAAATCTATTCACCTATGGTCACTTGATCTTCATCAAGGGCCCAAAGTCCATCAAATGGGGAAAAGACAGTCTTTTTAACAAATAGTGCTGGCAAAACTGGATGTCCATTAGCAAAAAAATGAAACAGGACCCATCATACCATATACAAAAACTAACTCAAAATGGATCAAAGACTTAAAGATAAAGCCAAAAGCTATGAAGTTCATAGAAGAAAAAATAAGATCAACACTAGAAGCTCTAATACATGGCATTACCAAGATACGAACCACAACCAACAACATACAAACTTCAGAAGATAAGCTAGATAACTGGGATCTTCTAAAAATTAAACACTTATGCTCATCAAAAGAGTAAAAAGAGACCCTACAGACTGGGGAAAAATTTTGGAGTATTACAAATCAGACAAAGGTCTAGTCTCTAAAATCTACAGGAAAACCCAACACCTCTACAACAAAAAGACAAATAATCCAATTAAAAAATGGGCAAAGGAAATGAACAGACACTTCACGGAAGACATTCAAGAGGCCAACAGACACATGAGGAAATGCTCGTGATCACTAGCCAAATCATCACTAGTAAATCAAAACCACAATGAAATACCACCTCACCCCAGCATTACTGGCAAGAATCATAAAAACAGGAAATAACGAATGTTGGAGCTGTGGGGAGACCAGAACTCTTATGCATTGCTGGTGGGAATGCAAAAGGATACAACCCTTTTGGAAAATGATATGGCGCTTTCTTAGAAAGCTAGAAATAGAAATAACCATATGATCCTGCAATCCCATTCCTAGGAATATATCCTAGAGAAATAAGAGTCATCACACGAATAGACATATGCACACCCATGTTCATTGCAACATTGTTCACAATAGCAAAAAGGTGGAAACAATCTAGATGCCCATCAACAGATGAATGGATAAACTATGGTACATATACACAATGCAATATTACACAACGATAAAGAACACCGACGAATCTGTGAAGCACCTCATTACATGCATGAATCTGGAGGGCATTATGCTGAGTGAAATAAGTCAATCACAATACGACAAATATTGTATGAGACCATTACTGTAAAAACTCATGAAAAGGTTTACACACAAAAAGAAACAATCTTTGATGGTTATGAGGGAGGGGAGGGGGGGATGGAAAAACACTAAATAGAGAATAGATAAGTAGTAACTTTGGTGAAGGGTAAGACAGCACAATTTGTACAAGACAAGGTCATGGGAGCTCCATAGACAAATCCAAACTCCCTGAGGGACTGAATTGCTGGGCTGAGGGCTGTGGGTGAACATGATCTCGGGGAACATCTAACTCAACTGACATAACAGTTTATAAAGAAAATGTTCTACATTCTACTTTGGTGAGTAGCGTCTGGGTTCTTAAAAGCCTGTGAGCAGCCCTCTAGGATACTCTACTGGTCTCACCCCTTCGGGGGAAAGGAAGAATGAAGAAAACCAAAGGTACAAGGGAAAGACTAGTCCAAAAGACTAATGGACCACATCTACCACAGCCTCCACCAGAATGAGTCCAGTACAACTAGACAGTGCCTGGCTACCGCCACTGGCTGCTCTGACAGGGATCATGTAGAGGGTCCAGACAGAGATCATGTAGAGGGCCCAGACAGAGCTGGAGAAAAATGCTGGCTTGACAGAGACTGCAGAAACCCTGAGAGTATGGCCCCCGGACACCCTTTCACCTCAGTAATGAAGTCACTGCTGACGTTCACCCTTCAGCCAAAGATTGGACAGGCCCATGAAACAAAACGAGATTAAATGGGCACACCAGCCCATGGGCAAGCACTAGAAGGCAGGAGGGAACAGGAAAGCTGGTGATAGGGAACCTAAGTTTGGGAAGGGAGAGTGTTGACATGTCGCAGGGTTGTTAACCAATGTCAGAAAACAATATGTTTAATGAGAAACTTGTTTGTTCTGTAAACCTTCATCTAAAGTATAATTAAAAAAAATTTTTTTTCCTTGCCTATGATTAAAAAAAAAGAAATAGACGGCCACACCTTTCTCCTATGCAGTGGCTAGTGGGTTCAGACCACTGACCTTTCAGTAAACAGCCAAGCACTTAACCACTGCGCCACCAGGGCTCCTTAAGAAAGAATAGAAGAAAAATTGGAGAGCTGGTGTGCAGAGATGCTTCTCTTGAGGACTTTTATAGTAAAATACAGCATATTACCAAGGAATCCAGAGCTGGCTATGTGCGATAGGGAAGTGGAGAAAGAAATCAATGCAATTTGGCAAGATGAAGAGCACAGAGGGATGTGAAAATTAATGACATTCACCTGTTATCATAAAACTAATATGTAACCTAGGTGATATTTGCATTATTTTACTGTGTTTTCAGAGTATAACTCCAAACACCGAAAGCAAAATTTTCTCTTTTCAGTCAAAACTGTCAAAACCTCCACCTCTCTAAGCAGAGTTAAAGCAACTTTAAAAGATTATACATAAACAAAATGATGAACACGGTATCAGATGAAGACCAGTCCCTCTCTTGTAAATGGAATAACTATACCGCCAGAGACAGCCAACCCACAACAGCTGCTTCCGAATGGTGGAGGTGAGCCCCTCAGCTCAGCCCCTTTCCTTTAACTATCCAGCTTATTCAGGATGATCACACCTTGATCTTCCCCAAATATATTTAGAATTGACAGCAACTAGTACTGCCTTTTACAAATCTAGGATTTTGAATGGATTGAATAACTGCTATCTTTGTATCTGCATTCTAGATGGCTTTTCTTTGTAATGGAGTACAAGAATGGAAAAGGAATCAATTCATTCCACAGCTTAGGGTAGAGACCTGGACTGGTGGAGGAGAGGGTCTTAAGATTAATCTCTGCTTAACAGTATGACCTTGGGCAAATCACCTCACCTTTGTGTTTCATTTATAAACTGAGATACCTGGACTTGATCCTCTCTAGAGTCCCTTCCTAAAAGTAACATCTACTTGTAAATTCTACCAAAAGCCCTGATTAGGAACACTTAGCACTAGGCGTTGTATCCTCCCGGTCCTCAAGGAACTTACAATCAAGTTGGTAAAACAGGATCTATATGTGTAAAAGGTTAAATGACCACAAAAGGATGACAACTAAGGCAGTCCCAGGCATGCTACATGCCAAGTAAAATTTGCAGATCAAGAAGGGGGAATCACTGTGGGACAAGATGGTAAAAAACACTTCTAGAGAGAGTATGGGTCAAGAACTAGACCCACATCCCTTGAGAAATGGAGAGGCGGTGAACCCAGCAAAGAGATGTGAGCAAAGGCGAGCGACAGTAATGCTCCTGGTGTGTGCGAGGACAGATAAGCAAATCCTTCATGAATGGTGAAGGTAAGGTAACAGGTGGTACAGGGATGGAGACTAGAAATCCGTGTAAGATCTCATTTTAGTCAATAGTTGTGACTTCCCCTCTCAACGAACCTTTAATTTTGAGTCACAAAGAAAAAACAAAACTAAAAAAATTGTTACTTCTTTTAAAGCCAGTCAACCTCACCTCCTCCCTGCTGTGGGTGATACTTGTAGAGAGGCACACCCAGAAATGGGCAGAGGAGAAAAAGAGAGTGACGCGCTGCTTGAACAGACAAAGTCAGGAGGATAAATACCCCGCCGTCTGCCTGAACTTTCAAGAGTGCTCCTTGGTCCTGGGCTGTGACTTACGGGCTTTGGAATGTGCAGAGGGAAGGAATTTTTGTAGGTCAGTCCACTGTATAAATATACTTATTAATTAAGATACCGATATGCAAAGTCATACTTTCTTTCAACTCCTAAAACCTTTACACCTTGCATAAAGTGAAAGAGGGACACAAGAGGAGCTTTCTGGTTTACCCTGCTCCAAGCCATGTGGGCAGTTTACAAGCAAAATGTGTGTTGCTTGAGAGGGAGTGTTTGTGGGAACAAGCAAGTGCATGTGTGGATGTTGAAGGAATGTGGACATGATGTCCAGAATAAAAACTGCAAAGGGAGGACCTTGGCCTTGCCCTTACACAGCCATTTTACCAACCTGATACATCTTACCCCGGAAGGCCAAGTGCATTCAATTACCTTCCAGGGCTGCATTTCAGGAAACCAGCCTCTGCTTTTTTTCTTTTTTTATTGTACTTTAAATGAAGGTTTACAGGAAAAAAACTAGCTTCTCGTTAAACAATTGGTACACCCGGTGTTTTGTGACACTTGTTGCCAACCTAACGACATGTCAACATTCTCCCCTTCTCGACCTTGGGCTCCCTGTTACCAACTTTTCTGTGCCCTCCTCCCTTCCCGTCCTTGCCTCTGGGCTCGTGTATCCATTTAATCTCATTTTGTTTTATAGGCTCGTCTAATCTTTGGATGAAGGGTGAACCTCAGGAGTGACTTCATTACTGAGCTTAAAGAGTTTCCGGGGTCCGTACTCTCGGGGTTTCTCAAGTCTCTGTCAGACCAGTAAGTCTGGTTTGTTTGTCCGTGAGTTAGAATTTTGTTCTACACTTTTCTCCAGCTCTGTCCGGGACCCTCTATTGTGATCCCTGTCAGAGCAGTCGGCGGTGGTAGCCAGGCACCACCTAGTTGTACTGGACTCAGTCTGGTTGACAGCCTCTGCTCATTTAACGTTAGGATGAGTCAGTTAGAAAAACAACCCTTTTGCTCCTGACCTCTCATTACCCTCCTGGGCTACTTTTCTGACCTCCCATTCTACATGGTCAAATGCTCTTTTCCTCCCAGAACAAAGAAGAGAAAACCACTTTCGTGTGAGCCCCTTCTTTGAAAAGGCGTTTCCTGGAGCGTGCTGTAGTCTGGTCTGAAGGTAGGCTTTGGTTGAAGTTTCAAGAATTTTCATAATAATGAACAAGGGCTATAAGTATGTGAGCCTCAGAGCAGAGTTATTTCTGGTAAACAGAAATTGGGAGGCTAGAAGATGATTCATTTCAATATGTTCTGGTTCTATTACCATAATTGCAAGAGACTATTCAAAAGAGAGCCCTGGTAGCCCAATGGTTAAGAGCTTAGGCTGCTAACCAAAGAGGAAATAATGAGGACTTTTGGGGAAATCAGTCAGACAACCCTTACTAGGCTCATAAAGCTATGCTTATGCTCATTGGGCAGAAACAGAGGGTTTTTCTTTTTTTAATTTTATTTTGTTTAATTTCTGCTCTGCCCACTCCTGGGTATACCTCTCTGAAAGTACCATCCACAGCGGGGAGGAAGCTTTGCGAGTTCGATAGATTTCTCTTCCCTTGTTGTTGTTGTTAGGTGCCTTCAAGTCACTTCTGACTCATAACAATTGTAAGTACAACAGAATGAAACACTGCCCAGTCCTCACAATCGTTGCTGTGTTTCAGCCCACTGTTGCAACCACTGTGTCAGTCCATCTCATTGAGGGTTTTCTCTTTTTTGCTGACCCTCTACTTCACCAAGCATGATGTCCTTCTCCAGGGACTGGTCCCTCCTGATAACATGTTCAAAGTACATGAGACAAAGTCGCGTCATTCTTGCTTTTAAGGAGTATTCTGGCTGTACTTCTTCCAAGATAGATTTGTTCATTCTTCTGGCCCCCCAGTGCCTTCGACCAGTCCGTGGTATATTCAACACTCTTCACCAACACCATAATTCAAAGGCATCAATTCTTCTTGAGCCTTCCTTATTCACTGTCCATACTAACCAAAACCAAACCAAACCTACTGCTGTCAAGTGGATTCCGACTCAGAGCGACCCTGTAGGACAGAGTAGAACTGCCCCATAGAGTTTCGAAGGAGCGCCTGGTGTATTTGAACTGCCGACCTCTTGGTTAGCAGCCGTAGCACTTAACCACTACACCACCAGGGTTTCAAACTGTCCATACTAGGTGGCCAAAAACACCATGGCTTGGTCAGGTTCACCCTAGTGCCTAAGGTGATACCTTTGCTTTTAACACTTTAAAGAGGTCTTTTTTTTGCAGTGGATTTGCCCAATGCAGTACGTCGTTTGATCTCTTGACTGCTGCTTCCATGGGCATTGATTATGAATCCAAGTAAAATGAAAGCCTTGACAACTTCAACATTTTCTCTGATTATCACGATGTTGCTTATTGGTCCAGATGTGAGAATTTTTGTTTTCTGTGTGTTGAGGTGCCATTTATGTAGTGTTCTTTGTTGAAGATCTCTAAACTCCGTGTTGACTCTCACTTTCTCAGCTCAGCAAAGGCTTTTCTGGTCTCCTTAGAAAAAATACAAAGGACAGTGAAAGAAAATGAATGTGAGAGTAAAATCGCCCCTCACACTTCTCCCAGCCCCACTTTCCAAGGATTCAAACACTTCTGTTTTTCTACAACAGCTAAAACTTTGCCTCCTAAGTCTTTTCTGAAATAGGCATGAGGGTTTCCTAAATGTCTGGTTACTCTGGTGACTTTTGAAATGCCATCTTATGCTGATTTGCAAATTATATAGAGATAGTTAGAGTCTGCACATAAAGCAGTCGTTAACATTTATTTTCTCCTGAATTTTAAGTATTCTGAATTTAAACGTTGTGTTTTAATTAAGAGCCAGGATCCTCTTTTCCTATTTTCTAAAGTCTGTGGGAACCCATTGGTAATCTTCAGATTCTGTGCTTTGACAAACCATTTAAATTAATAAAATTACATACGGGGAGAGAGAGAGAAAGGGGGAGAGGGGAGGGAGAAGGAGGGGGTAGGAGAGGGAAGGAAGGGGGTAGGAGACTGAGACTACACAATACACAAAGAGTTGACTTTAGTCATGAAAGAAGGCCAAGTACTGTGGCTACGGATAAACTCATGTTCAGTGGAGAACTCTCGGACAATGACCAAAAAACTCAACTCAGGCGTTGCAGAGTCGAACTGAGCTCCTTAGGGTTTTCAAGGCTGTGTCCTTACAGAAGCAGATTGCCAGGCCTATCTTCTGAGGCACCTCTGGGGGGGTTTGAACCACCAACCTTTTTGTTAGCAGTCGAGTACTTAACTGTTTGCAACATCCGAGGGTGATGACAGATTCAGGTAAATGAAAGCCCTTGGTTGGTGGCTTCTGAGAAAAAAAGATTCCTAACCAGGAGAGTGGGACTTGGGTTCTACGATGTCTATAGTTGGAGTTCATTCTAACAGGCCTATTTTTTATTTTCTTGCTTGTATCTTGATTAGTTGGCATTTTTGTTCTTTTTTACCTTTATTTTGTTGTTGTTTTTAAAATAATTTTGGTGCTTTACAGAGATTGGGGAAATCTGTTTCTTCTCAAGCAAATCTTTTAGGTCACCTTGGGCTTTCAGGTATTCTTTGCCTTGCTGATTTCAGAGTGAGAAGACAACCTGTTTCAGTTGACAGGCAGAAAACAAAGTAAACAGCTGAAGTTTTTTTCTTTTGATCTCTCCCATTATGTGGTATTTCCCCACATCACGTTTGCTGAGCACTGATCTCCACAGCAGATATAAGACATCCGAACATGTCACTCTTTCCCTCTGTTTGTCAACTTTTACTTTTTGTTTAATGAGGCAACCCCACGGGGGTGAATCTTATTCATTGCTCTAAGTTATGCAAAATCAGAAAACCTGAGGATGCTTGCAGGGGCTTTGATGCATAACATAAACGGGTCTCTGGGGGTTCCTCTGCTGTAGACCTGATGGGTATTTTCCATGTTAGCTTTGCAGGCTCAGCTGTCTCCTCTTTATGAGCTTGGGGGATAAGGTGTGGGGGAGAAGAGATGAGAAAATTGCTTTTTTCTTTTCCGCTAACCTAGGCATGTATTTATCTTTAAGGTACCTGAAGAATGCCTGAGAGGGTAATCTGGCCTTGAAATCTGTACCCAACCAGCTCCCTACACTCATTTCCCATTGATTCAGCTGATGGGATTGGCTGGCTGGGTAATTTCTTCCTTATCCTTCCTCTTTATATGTCCCACCACTCCCAAACTGTAGTCTCAGCATTACAGACTGTGTTTACTTATGGACGAGTTCCATTCTTCAGTAAAGAGCATTTGAGTAATTTTCTCTTCAGATTGAAGAATGACATAAAATGATCAGGGAAAGACAGACCCATTTCGCTTAATAGAGAACTATCCTTCTTCTGCACTTCCCACTTGTGGTGTGATGGATCACTTTTGTGTCACCTTTCCTGCCATGGTCTTGTAACTCCCACCCAAGTGATTGAGTGGGGCTGAGCAAATAGGGTAATTGCTACCCACCAAGGGGATTGGTCAGTTTTGCCATCCCCAGTGGGCTTGAAATGAGCGATCCTATAGGCAGGAAGGGAAGGATCCTACCACCGTCAATGAAGAACAGCTAGGAGTAGGGCTTTGGACCTGGGATCCCTGCGCTGAGAAGCTCCTGGAACCAGGAGAAAGAGAGAGAGAGAGCTGTAACACTAAAGGCAGCTAGAAGCAGTGGCAAGAGAGACAGTAGGGACCGGCAGGAGAAACCGGCAGGAGACAGCACGTTGGCCCACAGAGTGAGAATGCTGAGTGCCTTTGGGCTAGGGCTTACTGGTGGAGTGGGGTGCCTCTGAGCACTTATTGGCAGAGCTAAGAGAGCTATGTAACACTCACCTGAGCAGGGCTGAGGATGAGGGGCTAAAAGAGCTTTGTAACACTTGCCCAAGCAGGCCGAGGCCAAGGGCCACAGAGAGGCCTGCCTGTAAGCACAGCTGAAAAGAGGCTGTCCTGGAGGAAGAACTGTATCCTGAATGTTCTTGAACCTGAATTGTAACCTGTTTCTTAGCTTAAAACCCCATAATTGTAAGTATGGTCTGTGATTTCTGTGTGACCATTACAATGAATTATTGAACCCAGCAGAGAAGTAGAGAGTGCCGTGGGATGGACAGTTGGTGTCAGAATTGGTAAAGATGGCAGAGACAGGAGGCATGTCTGATGTCCACCTCATAGGAATCAGCCTTGAGCTGTTGGTCTTGATCCTCCTTTCCCCTTGTGAAATTAGAGGAGGTCAGACACTGTCCCCATGCCATTTTTACACCACTCAAGCTTTCAAGATTGAAAAAATGATAGAGTAAAATTGCTTTATAAAATTGAAAAATTAAATTCAATCTCAAAAAGGTTAATAGCTTTTAAGAGAGAAACTGGTTTATTAGCACATGTGCCCCTACAGCCCATTCTCACCCCAGCAGCAGGGAGACCTTTAACAACATCAATAACCACCCCCTGCAGTAAGCCCTTTTGTACCTTTCCATTTGCTGTAGGAATAAAATCTAAACTCTTGATCATGACCATGGTGGTATGACCAGGATCTGCCTACCTGCCCAACCTCATCTTATGCCAGCCTTCCCAGTGCCCACTATGCTTCAGCCTCACAGGCCCCTTCAGTTCCTGGAACCACCATATACTTTCTTACCTCAGGGCCTTTGCACATACCGTTACCTCTGCTTGGAATGCTTCTTCTTACTCATGGGCTCTTTATGTGGCTTGTTTCTGCACTCTCAACTCTCAGGCCAGTTTCTTAGAAGGGCCTTCCATCACCACACAAATAAAGACTCTCCATTACTCTCTATTACTGCACCCTGTCCCATTGGACCACAATGACTGTGCCTGTTTTTTGTTTTTGTCTTTTTTATTTTGGGGAAGGGGGGAGCTGGGGGTAGGCAGATAACCCAGATTATTTTTAATATTATGGTATAATCTACATAAAGAGTACAGATTTTAATCATTCAGTACAATGAGTTTGACAATTATATAAACCCATGCAACCACCACCCATAACAAATATGGAATATTTCTATCATCCCTGAAAGTTTCCTCAGGCTTCTCTCTAGTCAATTTCCCTTCCCCAACCAGAGGCAGCTGTTTCCTGATTTATTTCACCATATGTTAGTTTTCTGTAGTGTAGGCTCTTTTCTTTCAACATAATGTCTGTGAGATCCATTCATGTTGTATGTATCAGAAGTTCATTTCTTTTTGTTGCTGAGTAGCACTCCCTTGTATGAATTTTTTTCCCATTCTCATGTTAATGACATTTGGGTTATTTCCAGCTTTTGGCTATCATGGGTAAGGCTGCAATAAACATTCTTATACAAGTATTTTTGTGGACATACGTATTTGTTTCTCTTGGGTAAATACGTAGAAGTGGAGTTGCTGAGTCACAGGGTAGATACATATTTAACCCTATAAACAACACCCAAAAAGTTCTCCAGAGTGGCTGGCCATGTCTCTCATCACCAAAATATACCCTGTTTCTATTTTAGGGCCTGACGCACAGTAGTTATTTACTGTCTCTTTACTGGCTGGATTAATGCTCTTTTCAGTGTTTTGATTTCCTGAGATGCATCTGTCATTTATTCAAGGATGGAATTTTTATTGAGAAATTGTGACTCTAAGGTGAAACCCAAATCATCATCACAATAAATAGACTTTGGCAAGAACAATACGTAAGGTCGATTTTGAAATTAGGCCTCAGCCTCAACATTTGCTTTGTTTTGCATCCCCTCCACCCACCCCCCATGGCCTCTACTCCCTAAGCAGAAAACCATGCCTGCCCTTTTGTACAGTATCTTGTGCCCTTGTGTGGGTTGTAGCTAGTTTTCCTCCCAAGAGATCAGAGTGTTCAGTCTTTTAGTGTCATTTGGAAATTGATGGGTAAATATGCTGAGGATCTCCCAGAAAATCAAGCACAGAACTGAAGTTGCACCACCCAGCTCTCCTTATTCTTTGTCAGGAACTCACTATAAAACTCATTACTTCCTCTCAAGAGCAATGAGTCAGGTCAAATTAAAAAATTTGGTGGGTGGAGACAATGTAGTGCTTCATTTAGGGTGAAGTCTCAAGGAACCTCATTCCTGATTCAAAGCGGCCCACATGGGTTTATACCTCTCTTTTGGAACATTTATTCCTTTGATTTTCCTGGGGATCTTTGGGAAATTTTGGGAAGCCTCTAGGAGGCTTCAGGTAAGTGTATCTGAATGGGGGGTGGGAGTGAGGCCAGGAGAAAGAGTTAAACCAAAAAACCTTGCCATCAGGTTAATTCTGACTCATATAGGACAGAGTAGAACTGCCCCATAGGGTTTCCAAGGAGCAGCTGGTGGGTTTGAACTGCTGACCTTAATCACTGTGCCACTGGGCTCAGGGAGAGGGAGTAGTGGGTGGCCATTACATTGACTTAAGAAACTAGATGCTGGTTTCATGAGCAACTCCTTAAAAGGCAAAGTCCTTCTGCAGTTCATGAATATTTGCATAACTGCTCATTAATGCTTGGGAGAACTGAATCACCGGGATGTCATGGGGGCAGATTATTTCTGTGAAGCCTGATGGAATCTTCCTGTGGTGGGCATGGCCTGTGTGGCCCCCCCATAACATAACAACTTGTAACATGCAGGTGCAGAAGCCCCTTTGTTTCTAGCAGTTGATTAGGGGTTGTGGCGCTTATTAACATCAATGACTCAGAAAGCGTCTAGAAGTTAGAGCAAGAAAGTAAGGACCCTATTAAAGAGCTTTCTCCCACAGGATGGGAGAGACTTGGAACAATATTTAGGTGGAAGGATTTACGATATTCTGCAAAGCTATTGAGGACAATATTTGTTCATAATTCTTACCCTCCCTACTTAAAAAAAAAAAAATTTATGTCAACTTATAATTTGGTTAAGTGTTTGCCTGCTAACCAAAGGTTGGCAATTCAGATCCACCAACTGCTCCTTGGAAACCCTATGGGAGAGTTCTACTCTGTCCTAAGGGTCACTATGACTCAGAATCGATGCAACCTGATGGTAACGGGTTTGTTTTTTTTTATTTTATAGCACAGAACAGCTAAAATAGTACAAGAGAAACGTAACAGAAAGGGAGCAAGTTTTACACCAAAACTGGGATGAGACTGTCCATGTAATCAGGCACTATGTTTAGCTCTGATATTCCTGACACCATGGAAAAACAACAGCTAAAAAACAAGCAGAAACATAATCCTCATTATTTTATAAAGGAAACCATAAAAATCCATTTGGAGTACCTTTTCTTGGTATTGGATTCCTAAGAAAAATTAACTGAATAGGTTTTCTTGGAAAGAATAACAAATAAATCTGTTTGATGTCCTAAGTTAGATATCTCTTACATTCAGGATGGTTCAGAATCCAGAAGTATAATATTAGATTGTGCTAAATGAAGGAATTCATATAAGAAGCTATGCCGATTCACTTATAGATTACCTAATTTGACACAGTTTTAGAACTTTGACAACTTGGAGCTCAAGTGTTATGGACTTAACTTCCAAATAATATTGTACATGTATAAACAAAGTACATAGGATTACCAACAAAATCAATTACTTTGAAATAGTTATCACCATATTTGAAAAATTATGACATATTAATATATGTGCTACTTTATTAACACATTAAATAACAAGATTCAGCAACTGGTCTAAAAATTATCATTGTTTAAAATGTTGTTGTTATTAGGTGCCATCGAGTTGGTTGTGACTCATAGCGACCCTATGCACAACAGAACGAAACACCGCCAGGTCCTGAGCCATCCTTACAATTGTTGTTATGCTTGAGCTCATTGTTGCAGCCACTGTGTCAATCCACCTCATTGAGGGTCTTCCTCTTTTCCGCTGACCCTGTACTCTGCCAAGCATGATGGCCTTCTCCATGGACTGATCCCTCCTGATAACATGTCCAAAGAATGTAAGACGCAGTCTCACCATCCTTGCTTCTAAGAAGCATTTTGGTTGTACTTCTTTCAAGAAGTACAGTTTAAAATAGTGATGAGTATAAACACTACTTGAAATATTTGCAAAAACCATAATATGATAAAAATATTTGGTATTTCTATTAAGTCATAGATGCTGCTAATATCACTGTGGATTATTTTTTACCTTCATAAAAGAAGAAAATGCTAATTTTCAGAATTATAGTGAAAATAAAGCTGTATGTTTGTCCTATTCAAGCTCATGGAAAACCTGTATTCTATCCATGGCGTCCTTGGGATCTGTGAACATCAGGTTAATAGCCAATGATGTAGAAGAAGCAAAATAGTTAAAATAATCCATCTTCATTTGCTTTTGTCAGGAACTTGTAAGAGTCAATTCAAGACTGATTGAATAGGAGGTGGAGCTAAGATGGCGAAATAGACAGATGCTTCCGGTGAACCCTCTTACAATAAAGACAAAAAAAACCAAGTGAAACGAGTATATTTATGACAAACTAGGAGTCCTGAACATCAAAAGCAAGCTTAGAAAATGAAATGAGGGGCAGGGGGAGGAAGAGATTGTTCAGAAGTAGAGAGGAGTTACCAGGCCTGAATCACAGAGAGCCCTCAGGCACTATTCCCGGGAGTGCTGGCAGGCTGGTACTACCATTTGGCCACAGTTTCCTCAGGGAGAAGCAGCCAGCCGCACAGCCTACTCACACCTCCGGAACCAGAGAAGAACAGCACTCTCAGCAAAAGCTAAGTACTTGCGTATATTTTACAGCATGCTCCCCCCCCCCCCCACCGGCTCCCAAGCCGGCTTCGGTGGCTGATTTCCCTGGGCCTGAGATAGGCCCTGTTGAGTGCCTACAGCCATCCTGCAGCCCCTGGAGAAGGAATAAATTCGCAACTGGGGGAAAAGATAACTTGCCAGCTCCACTAACCAAGGGAGCTCAGGACAGAAGTGGCTCCTGTCCAGGCATAAATGGTCCATGGACTTTGAGTACCTTTCCCCTCTGCATGGGCCTGTGTGGGCCTATTTCAGGAGAACAGGCCCTTGTTGGCAGACTTCAGCTGTTTCACCTGTGCGGCGGAGAGGTGGGTGTTTGATGTTTGACATTGCTTTGCCTATTAAACAGGATCCTCACCTACCCACATCAGGGGCCTAAGGACTGGTGGCTCCACTCAGGTCTCCCAGCCACCCACAACAGGGGTCCAAGGATAACTGGTAACTCCCAGTCCTTACGGCCAAAAACATTTGGTGTCCATGGTCCATCTGCAGAACCCACCCACCTGCACACTCTAGGGAAC
Source organism: Loxodonta africana (assembly GCF_030014295.1). Taxonomy (NCBI): domain Eukaryota; kingdom Metazoa; phylum Chordata; class Mammalia; order Proboscidea; family Elephantidae; genus Loxodonta; species Loxodonta africana. Next base: position 206,668,158 of record NC_087344.1, on the reverse strand, counting down.
AGGGACACGCTTTCCTCAGAGACATGTGGGGCACGATTCTTAGCCCCCTGCCTTATTCAGAGTGTGACCCCCTGCTACAACCAGATACCAGTACCTACACCAATCACCCTTGCCCCTCTAAGACTGTAGGACAGAGCCTGTACCACACACCTGATGATCAGTTACCTGGACACCTAAGCTGAATTCATACAAGAAAAGTGAATGGACTCCTAGACTGATATACCTGATAACAGCTCTAGCCATCTGGGGAAAGGACATCAGAGCTCCAAAGGTGAAAATAATCAAGCTAGCTCACTCAAGCAACCCATCTGGGCATGTCAAAACAAAACAAAGTAAGAAGCTACGACACAGTAAGCACACAAAATAAGCTAATACGATAATTTATAGATGGCTCAGAGACAACAGTCAATATCAAGTCACATGAAGAAACAGACCATGATTGCCTCAACAAGTTCTCAAAACAAAGAATCAAGGGATCTTTGAGATGAAAGTGCCTTCCTGGAATTACCAGATGCAGAATACAAAAGATTAATATACAGAACCCACAGAGACATCAGGAAGGTAATGAGGCAATATGCAGAACAAGCCAAGGAAAACACAGATAAAGCAACTGAAGAAATTAAAAAGATTATTCAGGAACATAATTAGAAATTTAATAAGCTAGAAAAATCCATAGACAGACAACAATCAGAAATTCAGAAGATTAACGATAAAATTACAGAAGTAGACAACTCAATAGAAAGCCAGAGGAGCAGAACGGAGCAAGTGGAAGGCAGAATTTCTGAACTTGAAGATAAAGGATTAAGCACTAATATATTTGAAAGAAAAATCAGATAAAAGAATTAAAAAAAATAAAGACACCTTAAGAATCATATGGGACTCTATCAAGAGAAATAACCTACAAGTGCTTGGAGTACCAGAACAGGGAGGGATAACAGAAATACAGAGAGAATTGCTGAAGATTTGTTGGCAGAAAACTTCCCTGATATCATGGAAGATGAGAAGATATCTACCCAAGATGCTCATGGAACTCCACATAAGGTAGATTTTAAAAGGAAATTACCAAGACATATTATAATCACACTTGCCAAAACCAAAAATAGAGAATTTGAAGAGCAGCCAGGGATAAAAGAAAAGTCACCTACAAAGGAGAGTCAGTAAGAATAAGCTTGGACTACTTGGCAGAAACTACGCAGGCAAGAAGGCAATGGGATGACTTATACGAAAAACTGAAGGAAAAAAATTGCCAACCAAGAATCTTATATCCAACAAAACTGTCTCTCAAATACGAAGGTGAAATTAGGACATTTCCAGATAAACAGAAGTTTAGGGAATTCGTAAAAACCAAACCAAAACTACAAGAAATACTAAAGGGAGTTCTTGGGTTAGAAAATCAATAATATCAGGTATCAACCCAAGACTAGAACACTGGGCAGAGCAATCAGAAGCCAATCCAGACAGAGAAATCACAAAAATAAATCAGGATTAAAAAAAAATGCTCAAAACAGGGAAACAGTGATGTTATTTTGTAAAAGAAGACAACATTAAAACAATAAAGAGGGACTAAAATGTAGTCATAGATCTTCCATATGAAGAGGAATACAAGGCAATAGAAAGAAATAAAAGTTAGGTTTAAATTTAGAAAAACAGGGGTAAATAATAAGGTAACCACAAAGGAGGGAAACTATCCTACACATCAAAATGAAACACAAGAAAAAAATAGAGGCTCAGCAGAAACAAAATCAACTACAATGAATACGAGGAAAGGACAATACATAAAGATAATCTACTCAGCACACAAAATCAAGTGGGAAAAAGAAACTGTCAACAATACACAAAAAAAGACATCAAAATGATAGTACTAAAGTCATACCTATCCATAATTACCCTGAATGTAAATGGACTAAATGCACCATTAAAGAGACAGAGAGTGGCAGAATGGATTAAAAAACACGATCCGTCTATATGCTGACTACTAGAGACACACCTTAGACTTAAAAGACAAAAAAAAAAAAGACTAAAACTCAAAGGATGGAAAAAAACATATCAACTGTCAAAAAAGGGCAGGAGTGGCAATATTAATTTCTGACAAAATAAACTTTAAAGTTAAACCCATCATAAAGGATAAGGACAGACACTGTATAATGATTAAAGGGACAATATGCCAAGAAGATATAACCATATTAAATATTTATGCCACCCAATGACAGGGCTGCAAGATACATAACACAAACTCTATCGGCATTGAAAAATGAGATAGACAGCTCTGCAGTAATAGTAGGAGACTTCAACACACCACTTTCAGTGAAGGGCAGGATGTCCAGAGAGAAGCTCAATAAAGACACGGAAGATCTAAGTGCCACATTAAACCAACGTGACCTCATAGACATATACAGACACTCCACCCAACAGCAACCAAGTACACTTTCTTTTCTGGTGCACATGGAACATCCTCTAGGATAGACCACATATTAGGTCAGAAAGCAAGCCTTAGCAGAATCCAAAACACTGAAATATTACAAAGCATCTTCTCTGACGATAAGGCCATAAAAGTGGAAATCAATAACAGAAAAAGCAGGGAAAACAAATCAAACACTGGGAAACTGAACACCCTCCTTATAGAAGACATTAAGGATGGAATAAAGAAATTCAGAGAATCCAATGAGAATGAAAACACTTCCTATCAGAACCTTTGGGACACAGCTAAAGCAGTGCTCAGAGGTCAATTTATATCAATAAATGCACACATCCAAAAAGAAGAAAGAGGCAAAATCAAAGAATTATCCCTACAACTTGAACAAATAGAAAGAGAGCAACAAAATAAACCCTCAGGCACCAGGAGAAAACAAATAATAAAAATTAGAACAGAACTAAATGAAATAGAAAACAGAAAAACGATTGAAAGAATTAACAAGATGAAAAGCTGGTTCTTTGAGAAAATCAAATTGATAAATCATTGGCCAAACTGACAAAAGAAAAACAGGAGAGGAAGCAAATAACCTGAATAAGAAATGAGATGGGCGATATTACAAGAGACCCAACTGAAATTAAAGAATCATATCACATTACTATGAAAAATTGTACTCTAACAAATGTGAAAACCTAGAAGAAATGGATGAATCCCTAGAAACACACTACCTATCTAAACTAACACAAACAGACGTAGGACAACTAAATAGACCTGTAACAAAAGAAGAGATCGCAAAGGTAATCAAAAAACTCCCAGCAAAAAAAATGCTCTGGCCCGGACAGCTTCACTGCAGAGTTCTACCAAACTTTCAGAGAAGAGTTAACACCACTACTACTAAAGGTATTTCAGAGCATAGAAAAGGATGGAATACTCCCAAACTCATTCTATGAAGCCACCATATCCCTGATACCAAAAGCAGGTAAAGACACCATTAAAAAAAAAAAAAAAATTACAGACCTACATCCCTCATGAACTTAGATGCAAAAATCCTCAACAAAATTCTAGCCAATAGAATTCAAGAGCATATCAAAAAAATAATTCACCATGAGCAAGTGGGATTCATACCAGGTATGCAGGGATGGTTCAACATTAGAAAAACAATTAATGTAATCCATCACATAAATAAAATAGAAGACATGAATCACATGATTTTATCAACTGATGCAGAAAAGGCATTTGACAAAGCTCAACACCCATTCATCATAAAAACTCTCAGCAAAATAGGAATAGAAGGAAAATTCCTCAACATAATAAAGGGCATTTATACAAAGCCAAGAGCCAACATCATCCTAAACGGAGAGAGCCTGAGAGCATTCTCATCGAGATCGGGAACCAGACAAGGATGTAATTCATCATCACTCTTATTCAACATTGTGCTGAAGGTCCTAGGCAGAGCAATTAGGCTAGATAAAGAAATAAAGGGCATCCAGATTGGCAAGGAGGAAGTAAAAGTATCTGTTCGCACATGACATGATCTTATACACAGAAAACCCTAAGAAATCCTCCAGAAAACTACTGAAACTAATAGAAGAGTTCAGCAGTGTATCGGGATACAAGATAAACATACAAAAATCAGTTGGATTCCTCTACACCAACAAAAAGAACATCGAAGAGGAAATCACCAAATCAATACCATTTACAGTAGCCGCCAAGAAGATAAAATACTTAGGAATAAATCTTACCAGAGATGTAAAAGACTTATACAAGGAAAACTACAAAACATTTCTCCAAGAAACCAAAAGAGACCTGCATAAGTGGAAAAATATACCTTGCTCATGGATAGGAAGACTTAACATTATAAAAATGTCTATTCTACCAAAAGCCATCTATAGATTTAATGCAATTCCAATCCAACCAAATTACAACGACATTTTTTAATGAGATGGAGAAACAAATCACCAACTACATATGGAAGGGAAAGAGGCCCCAGATAAGTAAAGCATTACTGAAAAAGAAGAACAAAGTGGGAGGCCTCACTCTACCCGATTTTAGAACCTATTATACCGCCGCAGCAGTCAAAACAGCCTGGTACTGGTACAACAACAGATATATAGACCAATGGAACAGAATTGAGAATCCAGACGTAAATCCATACACATATGAGCAGTTGATATTTGATAAAGGCCCCAAAACAGTTAATTGGGGAAAACAGTCTTTTTAACAAATGGTGCTGGCATAACAGGATATCCATCTGCAAAAAAATGAAACAAGACCCATACCTCATACCATGCACAAAAATGAGCTCAAAATGGATCAAAGACCTAAATATAAACATAAAATGATGAAGATCATGGAAGAAAAAATAAGGACAACATTAGGAGTCCTAATACATGGCAAACAGTATACAAAACATTACTAACAATGCAGAAGAAAAACCATATAACTGGGAGCTCTTAAAAATCAAACACCTATGCTCATCCGAAGACTTCACCAAAAGAGTAAAAAGATTGCCTACAGACTGGGGAAAAGTTTTTAGCTATGACATCTCCGACCAGTGCCTGATCTCTAAAATCTACATGATACTGCAAAAACTCAACTACAAAAAGACATTTAACCCATTTAAAAAATAAGTAAAAGATATGAACAGACACTTCACTAAAGAAGACATTCGGGTAGCTAACAGGTACATGAGGAAATGCTCACGATCATTAGCCATTAAGAGAAATGCAAATCAAGACTACAATGAGATTCCATCTCACTCCAACAAGGCTGGCATTAATCCAAAAAACACAAAATAATAAATGTTGGAGAGGTTGTGGAGAGACTGGAAGGCTTATACACTGCTGGTGGGAATGTAAAATGGTACAACCACTTTGGAAATCAATTTGGTGCTTCCTTAAAAAGCTAGAAATAGAACTAACATAGGATCCAGCAATCCCACTCCTTGGAATATATCCTAGAGAAATAAGTGTCTTTACAGAAACAGATATATGCACACTCATGTTCATTGCAGCATTGTTTACAATAGCAAAAAGATGGAAACAACAAAGGTGCCCATCAATGGATGAATGGATAAATACATTATGGTATATTCACACAATGGAATACTACTCACCCATAAAGAACAGTGAGGAATCTGTGAAACATTTCATAACATGGAGGAATCTGGAAGGCATTATGCTGAGTGAAATTAGTCAGTTGCAAAAGGACAAATATTGTATAAGATCACTATTATAAGAACTCAAAAAATAGCTTAAACAGAGAAGAAAATATTCTTTGATGGTTGGGGGGGTGGGAGAGGGGTATTCACTAATTAGATAGTAGATAAGAACTACTTTAGGTGACAGGAAAGACAACGCACAATACAGGCGAGGTCAGCACAACTGGACTAAACCAAAAGCAAAGAAGTTTCCTGAATAAACTGAATGCTCTGAAGGCCAGTGTAGCAGGGGCAGGGTTTGGGGACCATGGTTTCAGGGGACATCTAAGTCAATTGGCATAATAAAATCTATTAAGAAAATATTCTGCATCCCACTTTGGAGAGTGGTGTCTGGGGTCTTAAATGCTAGCAAGTGGCCGTCTAAGATGCATCAACTGGTGCAACCCACCTGGACCAAAGGAGAATGAAGAACACCAAGGACCCAAGGTAATTATGAGCCAAAGAGACAGAAAGGGCCGCATAAACCAGAGGCTACATCAGCCTGAGACCAGAAGAACTAGATGGTGCCTGGCTACAACCAACGACTGCCCTGACAGGGAACACAACAGAGAACCTCTGAGGGAGCAGGAGAGCAGTGGGATGCAGACCCCAAATTCTCTTTAAAAGACCAGACTTAATGGTCTGACTGAGACTAGAAGGACCCTAGTGGTACTGGCCCCCATACCATCTGTTGGCCCAGGACAGGAATCATTCCCAAAGCCAGCTCTTCAGACAGGGATTGGACTGGACGATGGGATGGAGAGGGATGCTGGTGAGGCGTGAGCTTCTTGGATTAGGTGGACCCTTGAGACTATGTTGGCATCTCCTGCCTGGATGGGAGATGAGAGGGTAGAGGGAATAGAAGTTGGTGAAATGGACACGAAAACAGAGAGTGGAGGGAAGGAGTGTGCTGTCTCATGGGGAGAGCAATTGGGAGTATGTTGCAAGGTGTATATAAATTTTTGTGTGAGAGACTGACTTGATTAGTAAACCTTCACTTAAAGCATAATAAAAATTAAAAAATAAATAATAAATTTTAAAAAAGATTGAATGATTTAAGTAATAATATTCTTTGTGGATCCATCAGCTTATGGTGGATATGAACAAGCAACAAAGTTAATAGCATATTATGAAAACATTGTTAAATCTTCTATTTAGTTTTCTTTGTTTTTTTTGATTTGTGATTTTTTTCAACTCTTTCACAACAATGAAAATTGTGTTTCATTTCACCTTTATCTCATGCCTGGCAAGTAGATAAAAATGTAATTCGAATGAATGAAAGCATGGATGAATTCATGAATTTGTTCTTTGTACACTTGTTTGCAAAAATTCTCACAACTAGACCAATAAGCAACAAAATGATAAATGGAGAAAATATTGGTGTTGTCATGGACTTCATTTTACTTGGGTCCACAGCACCCACGGAAGCAGAAGTCAAGAAATCAAATGATGTAATGTAGTGGGTAAATCTGCTGCAAAAGGCCTCTTTCAAGAGTTAAAAAACAATGATGTCACTTTGAGGACTAAGGTGTGCCTTAACCAGGCCAGGGTATTTTCAATTGCCTTATACGCATGTGAAAGCTGGATGATGAACAACGAAGACCGAAGAAGAATTGATACTTTTGAATTATGGAGTTGGTGAAGAATACTGAATATACCATGGGCTGCCAAAAGAACTGACAAATCTGCCTTGGAAGAAGTATAGCCAGAATGTTCCTCAGAAGCAAGGATGGCAAGACTTTGTCTTATATACTTTGAACATGTTCTTAGTATTCTAGTGCTGCTATAACAAATCCCACAAGTGGATGGCTTTAACAAACAAATTTATTACTCACAGTCTAGGAGGCTAGAAGTCCAAATTCAGAGTGCCAGGTCCTGGGGAAGACTTTTTTTCTTTGTTGGTTTTAGGGGAAGGTCCTTGTCATCAATCTTCCCCTGGTCTAGGAGTTTCTTAGCACAGGGACCCTGGGCCCAAAGGACACACTCTACTCCCAGCACTTCTTTCTTGTTGGTATGAGGTCCCTCTTCTCTCTGCTCAATTCTCTCTTTTATGTCTCAAAAGAGATTAACTCAAGATACAATCTAATCCTATAGATTGAGTCCTGCCTCATTAACATAACAGCTTCTAATCCTGCCTCATTAACATCATAGAGGTTAGGATTTACACACATAGGATAATTACATCAGATCACAATACGGAAAACCACACAATATACGGGAATCATGGCCTAGCCAAGTTGACACATATTTTGGGGGGACAAAATTCAATCCATGACAGACATTTTATCAAGAAGTACCACTCCCTGGAGAAGGACATCATGCTTGGTAAAGCAGAGGGTCAGTGAAAAAGAGGAAGACCCTCAATGAGATGGATTGACACAGTGGCTACAACAATGGGCTCAAACATAGCAACAATTGTGAGGATGGCACAGGACCGGGCAGTGTTGTGTTCTGTTGTACATAGGGTTGCAATGAGTTGAAACCCAACAACCACAACACTTGTTCCCTAGTTTCAGTTTTTCCAACAAATCTTTGTCTAAGCTGCCAATAAGCAATAGATAAAATTGATTAGATAGAATTTCATTCTCCCACCTAATGCCTTGTGGAGATTCCATGACTTTTAGCAATGGAAAAAGAAAGAGAAGTCATGAAGCTGTATTAATAAAAAAAACAAAAAAATTAATAAGTCATTGCAATTAGTTTTTGTGTGAGAGACTGACTTGATTTGTAAACTTTTACTTAAAGCACAACAAGAACTATAAAAAAAAAAATAATAATAAGTCATTGCATCATCAGTACCAGACTCATGGAAAATTCTTAAGTTTAAGAAGGACACCAACAAATGACATTCTGGTTCTCAGAAAGTCAAGGCAAGTGAGGCTTTTCTTCTGCTATTCTGTTCCATGACTTATACCTGAAAATTCAAAAACAGAGGGGAAGGAAACAATGTGAAAAGATAAAGGCAGAAAAGGTGGTGAGGAGAGAACTAACAGTGAGGGGGGAGTGTGAGAAAAAAGATGAAAAAAATATTTGTGCTGGAAATTCACGATCATTCCATCAATTCACGTGGATCACCTGAAACCTGTTCTGTGTATATGTATGGGGTGGTGGGGCTTTCTTTTTGAAGCGAAAAAAATTGATGGCCATAGAGGTCGCCTTTGGTCTGCCTTTTACCTAAAAGTGAGCATTTAAAACCACATGTTGCTGGACTTATCTTTTTTTTTTAACCACCACTCAGGTTACCTTTCCTGATGCATCTGTCAGTTTGTTATACTGTGTGTAGTTGTGATGCTGTGTGTCATTGTGATGCTGGAACATATGCCACTGGTATTCAAATACCAGCAGGGTCACCCATGGTGGAGATATTTCTGCTAAGCTTCCAGACTAAGACAAACTAGAAAGAAGGACAGAGTGGTCTACTTCTGAAAAGAATTAGCCAGTGAAAACCTTATGAATAGCAGCAGAACACTGTCTGATATAGTGCCAGATGAGCCTCTCAAGTTGGAAGGCACTCAAAAGACAACTGGGGAAGAGCTGCCTCCTCAAAGTAGAGTCAACCTTAATGACGTGGATGGAGTCAAACTTTTGAGACCTTCATTTGCTGATGTGGCACAACTCAAAATGAGATGAAACAGCTGCAAACATCCACTAATAATCGGAACTTTGAATGTACAAAGTATGAATCTAGGAAAATTGGATATCGTCAAAAATGAAATGGAACACATAAAGATCGATACCCTAGGCATTAGTGAGATAAAATGGACTGTTAATGGTCATTTTGAATTAGACAATCATATGGTCTACATTGCCGAGAATGACAACTTGAAGAGGATTGGTGTTGCATTCATCATCAAAAAGAACATTTCAAGATCTATTCCTGAAGTACAATGCTGTCAGTGATACGATAATATCCATACACCTACAAGGAAGACCAATTAATACGACTATTGTTCAAATTTATGTGCCAAGCGCTAAGGCCAAAGATGAAGATTTTTACCAACTTCTCCAGTCTGAAATTGATCAAACATGCACTCAGGATGCACTGACAATTACTGGTGATTGAAGTGGGAAAGTTGGAAACAAAGAAGAAGGATCAGTAGTTGGAAAATATTGCCTTGGTGATAGAAATGATGCTGGAGATCACATGATTCAATTTTGCAAGCCCAACTGACTGGAAGAGATCTGTATTTATGCCTATTCCCAAGAAATGTGATCCAACCAAATGAAGAAATTATCAAACAATATCATTAATATCACATGCAAGCAAAATTTTGCTGAAGATCATTCAAAAGTGGCTGCTGCAGTATATCAGTGGGGAACTGCCAGAAATTCAAGCCAGATTTAGAAGAGGATGTGGAACTGGGGTTATCATTGCTGATGTCAGATGGATTCTGGCTGAAAGGAAAGAATACCAGAAGGATGTTTACCTGTGTTTTATTGACTATGCTATGGCATTTGGCTGTGTGGAGCATAACAAATTATGGATAACATTGCGAAGAATGGGAATTCCAGAACACTTAATTGTACTCTTGAGGAATCTTTACGTGGATCAAGAGGGAGTTGGTCGAGTGGAACAAGAGGATACTGCACGCTTTAAAGTTAGGAAAGGTGTGGTCAGGGTTGTATCCTTTCACCATACCTATTCCATCTGTATGCTGAGCAAATAATCTGAGAAGCTGGACTCTGTGAAAAAGAACAGGGCACCAGGATTGGAGGAAGACTCATTAACAACCTGTGTCATGCAGATGACACAAACTGGCTTGCTGAAAGTGAAGAGGACTTGAAGCACTTACTAATGAAGATCAAAGACCACAGCCTTCAGTATGGATTGCACCTCAACATAAAGAAAACAAATATCCTCACAACTGGACCAATGAGCAACATCATGATAAACGGCAAAAAGATTGAGGTTGTCAAGGATTTCATTTTACTTGGATCCACAATCAACAGCCATGGAAGCAGCAGTCAAGAAATCAAACAGTGTATTGCATTGGGCAAATCTGCTGCAAAAGACTTCTTTAAGGTGTTAAAAAACAAAGATGTTTGAGGACTAGGGTGTGCCTGACCCAATCCACGGTGTTTTCAGTCACCTCATACGCATGTGAAAGCTGGACAGTGAATAAAGAAGATTGAAGAATTGACACCTTTGAATTGTGGTGTTCGTATACTGAATATACCATGGACTGCCAAGATAATGAACAAATCTGTCTTGGAAGAAGTACAACCAGAATGCTCCTTAGAAGCAAGGATGGCGAGACTGTGTCTTACATACTTTGGACATGCCGTCAGGAGGAATCAGTCCCTGGAGAAGAATATCATGCTTGGTAGGGGGTCATCAAAAAAGAGGAAAACCCTCAGTGAGATAGACTGACACAGTGGCTGCAACAAAGGCTTGAGCATAGCAACAATTATGAGGATGGCACGGGACCGAGCAGTGTTTCGTTCTGTTGTGCACAGGGTCGCTATGAGTCAGAACGACTAGACTACACCTAATGAGAACAAAAACAAATGATCCCTTAAAGACGGGTATCTGTTCATATTTTAATAATTCCTCAGAAGTTGCTAACATCACTTCCAGTTGCTCCTTTTTCTTCATAAAGGTCAAGACTTCTTTGTTTAATTACTTCATCTATCAACTACATAATGGGAACAAATTTCAAAATGCAAGATTGATGAGTCTGTTCTGACTGGTATTGACTGGCTCACACTTGTTTCTTATGATCTCCTTAGATTCTTGATTGCCAGTTCTGCTCTGCTCATCTGTATTTGGTTTGCCTAGGATTGGAATACTGCCAAGGGCAATTGGACACTTGGCCAACGGCCTATGATGTTTAAATATTTTTACCTTTTTGGGGAGAGGAGGCTGTGGAGGGGAGATAGAGCAGTGTATATTGCTGACCTAAAGGTGGTCTAAGGGGCTGCTCTGTTGACCAAAACAAGGGAGGTGATGCTCTTCTCCTCTCTGTCCCGGTTAGACTGCACCTGGAGTTCTGTGTGTAATTCAGGGAGTGGGCGCGTATTGGATAAACTGTGACTTGTCCACTGGGGGATGATCAGGAGACATGAGGGGATTTACAACCCTTAGGTAGGTAGAGGGTTTCAAAGAATCCTCTAGAGTGAGTAGCCTGAAGAAGAGAAGGGTCATGGGAGATGTTATAGATATCTTCAAGTAACTAAAATTTTGCCCCACGTGACCCCAGAGGAAAACTAGGGTCAATGGGTGGAACTTGCAGGGAGTCAGACTAATCTTCAATATTAGGAAAAAAATATTTTTAACCAATTAGAGTTCCTTGTATTTGAAATATTTTGCTTTGGGATGTGATGAGTTTTCCATCACTGAGAGTATTCAAGTACACGTAAGACAGCAATGAAGAGTTAGGCTATAGAGGAGATTCTAGCAAGGGAAGTTTGATTACATGGCCTTTAAGTTCCTTTCTCAAGTTCCTCAAGATTCTATGTTTTAGGAAATCTAGTCCTTGTAATCTGACTTATAGAAATGTGTCCGAATTGATTAAAAGCAGCATTGCATAGTGGGGGAAATGTTTTGTGTTCGTCCTCGGTCTGTGAAATACAAGGATTGTGACCTTAGGCTAGTCACTCCACCCCCTGGGTCTTTTCTCTTCAACTGAAAAAGAAGGGTTTTAAACTAAGTGACCTCCAAGGCCCTTCACAGAATTAACATACAGGGTCTCAGAAGTCCACCACAGTCTTTGCTCTTCTACTTGAAGCCCATCTCCATTGCCCCACCTCTTCACCACTCATCTAGGGGCTCAGAGGCTCAGCAGCAATGACCCTCCTGCTGGACCCCCTCAATGTGCCTCCAGGAAACAGCTGAATAGCAGGCCTAAAATAGAAACCAGCTGCTATTTCAGCAGGGTAAGGCTCTAGAGGATTCCCTGAGTGGTGCACACAGTTAACATGTTTCCACCGCTTACCAAATGGTCAGAGGTTTGAGTTCACCCAGAGGCACCTCAGAAGAAAGGCCTGGAGATCTACTTCCAAAAAAATCGGCCATCGAAAACCCTATGGAGCACAGTTCAACTCTGACACACATAGGGTTACCACGAGTCAGAGATGACTCGATGGCAACTGGCGTTAAGGCTCTGGACAGAGGTAGGGTCAGGAGTCTGAAACGTTACCCTGCAGACATGGTTCACCTACAGCATTTGTCACAAAAAGTATTGTTCAGGTGAACTGAGTTGTCTATGATTCAAATGGTGAATTTGTGAATACGGAGTACCATCTATTGAGGATTACCTAAACTTTGGACTGATCCTCCAAAGCCATATATAACTGCCCCCCCCCGCCCCCCAAAAGACATTATTCCTCTCCCTCTTGGCATTTAGAACTTTATCTTTCATCTTCCATCACCCATGCCTCCGCAGGGTTTTCTATCCTCGCCCCCACCTCGCCCTCCCTACCACTCACTGTCATGTGGTTGGAAAAAGGGAGATGAGACTCATCTTGTTTTGCCACTCTCTGGGGAGACCTATTCTAAAGTACAAACAGAAAACCAAACATAATGATTGAAAAAATAGTTGAAATTATTTCACATAGTCAATTAGAAAACCATGTAGCAAAACCCACATTAAAAGCCCAGCTGTTGGGGTATACCTTTTCAAATTCCATTAACTATAGGGGAGGGGGCCATGCAGGTGGAGGCGGGTTTGAAGAAAGAAAAGGTCAGAGTGATAGAGAAAAAAAAAATTGCTTGAATAATAAGCTTGAGGGAGTGAGACAGAATATTTCCACAGCAGACTGAGGAGCTTAGCTTCCAAGAGGCATACGTGATCTCTTATCGTCACCTTACAAGCTTCGTGAGAATATACTTTTGGAAAGTCTTTCTGGTGGATCTCACTGGAAAGTATTTTGATGAACTTTTTCCCTTCCCTGGCTTTTTTTTTTTTCTCCCTAGGATGGCTAAATGCTTCAATTTCACCTTAAAGAGTGTTTGGTTAAGTGGAGGTGGGCAGTGAGTAATTTGAGCTTAACTGGGTAGGGGCATTTGGGAATATTTCCCAGGTGGAATCTGTGAGTGGTGGCCAGAGCAGCTCCAACGCTGAGTCACAGTTTTTCAGGATGACGCTGTGGGTTTGTTGTGACCATCCTTGCCTTCTTGGCAGTATGCTAGGAGCAGTGTGTGTTTACGAGTTCACGTTGTTGTTATGCTTGCTTTGACTCTGCTATGCCCAGCAACGTCAATGATTAGAAAAACTTTCCTCTGATGTCACCAGAGCTGCAGGTATGAGCGCTTCTAGGCCTAGGAAACCATCGAAAATCCTTAGTGGAGACATGTGATCAGTTCCTGGGCTGGGATCATTCTAATATCTTACCCTTGAAGACAAATGGAACAAAGTTGTTTGCTGCCACGATATCATATGGTAAACCTGGTAACATCTTAATCCTGTCGATGTGTGATTAGGTGAAGTTTTTCAAAGGAGGTTCCTTAGAGAGCATGATAAGAGAGAGGACTAAATAGCTGAAAAGCCAAAGAGAAAGAGCCATTTCTCTCTCTTGGGAATGTCACAATGTGGAGACAGTAACTTGTGGCTAATAGCTAAAGTTTTGGGGCCAGGCAACTCTATGTCCAATCTTGCATATACAAGTGGTACGACCTTAAGCAAATTTCTAAGTCCCCATTTTTTTATCCACAAAACAGGGGTAATGCTGGTACTCATATGTATCAGTTATGATGTCTTTGGTCATGAATAACAGAAAACTTAAGGCAAGCTAGCTTAAAAAATAAAGAAAATGTATGGCCTTGTGTATCCATGAAGTCCTGAAGTCGCCCTAGGTTCAGGGGTGGTTTGATTAGATGCTCACAATGTTGCCAGGCCCCTGGCTCCATTTCTCCGCAGTTCTCTTGGCTGTGCCTTCCTTCTTGTATCAGCTATGCCTTCAGAGAGCCTCCCCTCAGGTAGCAGCAATGGTTGTGACAGTTCTACTTTAGGTCTTCAAATCCCACTACCTAAAAGAAGAAAACTTGTCTATGGTAGGAGGAGTCTGTGAGTGCTGTAAATGGTTAAGGTGCATGGCATGGCTGCTAAGCAAAAGGTTGGAGGTTCTAGCCCACCTAGAGGTGTCTAGGAAGAAAGACCTGGCAATCTACTTCTGAAAAATCAGCCACTGAAAACCTATGGACCACAGTTCTTCTCTGACACATACGAGGTCACCATGAGTCAGAATTGACTCGATGGCAACTGGTTTGGTTTGGTTTATGTTCTCTCTGGTAGTTCCATAGAAGAGAGAAGAATCTTCTTTCCAAGAAACCCTCAGTAAATGTCTCCCTATGTCTCAAGGGCCTTAATTAGCTTGTGAACATGACTCAGGACAATCACTGAGCCATAGGGACTAGATGCTGTGATTGACTACGGCTCACTCCTGGACCTAAGGGTGGAATCAAACCACATCAACCACCTTGCAGAGAACAGAGGAGAGGCAAGTTTCCAAAGGAAAATATGCATGTTGTTTCAGAGAAAATGATGACAGGAGGCAACCAAAAAGAGTACCCCAAAGGATGGTTGTAAAGGGATTAGTACAGTATTCGGCACTTGGAAGAATTAAATTAAAAAAAAAAAAAAAACTGTTGCCGTCGAGTCGATTCCGACTCATAATCACCCTCTAGGGCAGAATAGAACTGTTCCAAAGAGTCTCCTAAGCTGTAATCTTTATAGAGCAGTCTGCCACTTTTTTCTCCTATGGAGCGGCTAGTCAACAGCCAAGCACTTAAGCAATGATAATTATATTGGCGTCTTCTGGAGTCACTTCTGCTTATAAGTGTCTCCTTGCTGTCTCTTCTTCTTCATGGAACGCCTGCTTCTCTTAAGTGAGTCCAGAAAACTGGATTCAAGCCCTAGTTCTGTGCCTGCCTTGCTGGGTGCTCTTGGCCAAGTCACTTCACTTCCTTGTTGTTGTTAGGTGCCATCGGTTCTGACTCATAGCAACCCTGGGTACAACAGAACGAGACGCTGCCTGGTCCTGTGCCATCCTCACAATCGTTGTTATGCTTGTTGTAGCAACTATGTCTGTCCAACTCGTTGAGGGTCATCCTCTTTTTCGCTGACCCTCTACTTTACCAAGCATGATGTCCTTCTCCAGGGACTGGTCCTTCCTGATAATACGTCCAAAGCAAGTGAGATGAAGTCTTGCCATCCTCGCTTCTAAGGAGCATTCTGGCTGTACTTCTTCCAAGACATATTTGTTCATTACTCTTTGCCAACACTGTAATTCAAAGGCATCAATTCTTCTTCGGTCTTCCTTATTCATTGTCCAGCTTTTATATGCATATGAGGTGACTAAAAATACCATGGCTTGGGTCAGATGCACCTTAGTCCTCAAAGTGACATCTTTGCTTTTTAACATTTTAAAGAATTCTTTTGCAGCAGATTTGCCCAATGCAATACATTGTTTGATTTCTTGACTGCTGCTTCCATGGGTGTTGATTGTGGATCCAAGTAAAATGAAATCCTTGACAACTTCAGTATTTTCTTCATTTATCAAGATGTCACTTATTGGTCCAGTTGTGAGGACTTTCGTTTTCTTTATGTTGAGATGCGATCCATACTGAAGGCTGTGGTCTTTGATCTTCATCATTAAGTGCTTCAAGTCCTCTTCACTTTCAGCAAGCAAGGTTGTGTCATCTGCACATCACCCACTAAAAACCCACTGCTCTCAAGTCAATTCCAACTCATAGCAATCCCATAGGGTTTCCAAGGGTGTAAATCTCTATGGAAGCAGACTTCCACATTTTTCCCCCCAGAGCCACTGGTGGTTTCGAACCGCTGATCTTTCGATTAGCAGTTGATTGCTTTAATCACTGTGCCACCAGGGCTCCTTAACCA